>NC_048597.1:59796158-60456158 GCF_003668045.3 Cricetulus griseus | reverse complement strand
TCTAGTCTACAGTTCCAGGACAGTCAGGGCTATACAGAAAAAAAAAAAATTCAAAACCCAGAATGAATCTCAAAGAAAAAATCTGTTTCTCAAGCCATTTTTCTTTATTCCCCTACTGGGAGTTGAACCCAGGACCTCACACATGCCAAACAAATATTCTACATTTGAGGTCCACCTTCAGCCCATCTGTTTGTTTCTGGATACAGTTTCTCACTAACTCCTGACTCTCTGGTGTCTACCTCTTAAGCTCTAGGATTATAGACATGTGCCACCATGATCAGCCATCAGTTTAGTTTTGTCACCACCAAAGAAGGGAGAAGCCTGCTCTTTGTCAACCAGTTCTGTGGACAATGCAGAGATCTGCAGACTAAAGTTTCTAAGGGTAGGATCTGATATCATCTATTGTGTCTCCGTCTGTCTCATCTCTTTCTGTCTCTGTGTCTCTGTCTCTGTTTCTCTCTCTCTCTCTCTCTCTCTCTCTCTCTCTTTGTGTGTGTGTGTGTGTGTGTGTGTGTGTGTGTGTGTGTGTGTGTATTTGATGCAAGCCTTACTAGAAAACTGGATGGCACTCTTTTGGGATAATGAGAGCCAAGTTAGAAAGTGAACGGTTGGAAATTCTAGCCCAGCTCTGTGCACCAGCTCTAGTTCCTTTGTAAGATTAGAACCTTTCTGTATTTTTCATGTTTGCTGATGTCTGTTCCTTATTCTGATTGTAGTAAAGCTCTTTAAACTAGAGGCAGATGGCTAGCCTAAAGGTTAAGGTTAGTGTGGAAAGTCATAGCAGCATTTCTCTATAAGTGAGGAGACAGTAAATTCCATTCTCAAAGACTTCAGACAAGGAAGACAAAAAGATCTCCATTCTCAGCAATGGCTCCAGGACTGAATTTTAGAAAATACACACAGGAGGTGGGGGAAAGGGGGTGGTGATTCCAGACTGACTACCTCTTCTCAGGCACTCTGGTCATGTAAGTACAAGTGCAGGTTGCTGGCAGTCTGAGTCAAACATACAATGACCCAGTGTGAAACAGTAGGGAGCACCCAGTACCCTTGAATCCTACAGCCAGTGCATATGAGCACCAGGAAGAGCAGGGAAGGCAGTCTCATGGAAGAAAGAGAGGGCTTGAAACCTAACTGATCAGAGGGGATATTGTTTTGGAGAGATTCAAATTAATTCACAGGATGGGCTTTACAATGATGCAGCCCAGCCTTGTAAAGATTTTAAACTCAGACCTCAGAGGGAAGAAAAAAAAATTTTCCTGGTTTTTCAAGACAGGGTTTCTCTGTGGCTTTGGAGGCTGTCCTGGAACTAGCTCTTGTAGACCAGTCTGGTCTCGAACTCACAGAGATCCACCTGCCTCTGCCTCCCGAGTGCTAGGATTAAAGGAGTGCGCCACCACCGCCTGAAAGAAACTATTTTATGTACACAACAGTCACATCAGTATGTATTCAACTACACATTTCATCGCTGAGTGTATTTTTCTTGAAAGAAGAGTAAAATCAGACACCTCGAAGACATCAGGGAAAGCAAACACACAAGCAAAACATTTACTTGATTTTAGAAACCTAATTAGCAAATTGGGTATCTATACAAAAGTGATTTGGTATCCCAGCAAAGGAGTGCAGGCAGCAGATAATTCACTCTTGTGTCCTTTCATTAGCTAAGTCTCCCTCGGGGCGACTTAGAGGTTAAAGCCCCACTCATCTACTGTCTCAGCTTCTGATAGAATTGGCTCCAATTCACAAGGGAAGTAAAATTAAAAAAAAAAAAAAATGAAAACCACAACTAAATGAAAACAGCCATGTCACCTCTTCCCACATTAACCCTGTCATGGAGGTGGATACCATTTTGTTGAGTGACTCATAAACCACGTGGTTTCTGTATATACTGTTCACCTTCTCAACAACCTATGATTTAGACTTAAACCCTGTTTAGCAAGAAAGAAATCCATCCTTTTTAAGAAGTTAACTAATTTTTCCAAGTCACAAAGAATTAAATAGCAGTGTGTGTACCTCTGACACCCATGGCCCTCTTGTTCTACTTCTTGGTTTTAAAACAGCTCTCCCCTCTAATCTTACCTCATGGGACAAAATATCCCAACCATCATTATGTCTCCAGGGACAAAGAAAGTCTAATAGAAAATGCAAATTCTTCAATCTGCCAGGGGCAAAAACGTGACCTCATTGCTATAATGGTTTTCATAATTTTTAATGCTGTAAAATCTTACTCACAGCCTGCTTATAAAAACACACTTTATTAATACATTTATTTGGTAATGTATTTAAATGCATAACATTTGGTTATTATGAAGAATTGAATTATCTTTATAATTATGAATATTTGATATTATGGGCAACAATATATTTAAAATTGACTCCACTTTTAATGAAATATGAAACATTCAAACATTATTTGATACACATCTAAAACAGCCATTATTTTAGAGTCCCTCCTTGATTTAGGATGTGGGTAAGACACCCAAGAACCAGAAACTGGGGGATGGGAAAGAGACTGGTCTTTTTGGAGTTATGTGTGAAAGAACACAGCATGATCACAAATCATCTCAGAAATGAAAGCCTCTGGGGAAGGGTGGAATTTTATGAGCGTCTGACAGGGATGACAGTTCTGGTTGGTTGGTGGGGTGGGGATCTTGGAAGACTTTGGAAAGGGGTGGCTTTTCAGGGATGGTTGAAATGATGCATGATGTTTTAAAGAGAATGGCTTTTCAGATGAGGGGGACAATGATGATGGAGGAGGAAAAAGAGCAAGAGTTAAAGGATGGCAGAAAAGCTTGGGAGGAGAGTGAGGTGAGCAGCACTGGAAAAATGGCCCCCAGGCTATAGGTAATGAGGCCATCAAAACATTGTCCCGCAGGGAAGTGGAGTGGAGGTCAGAAAGAATCTCTAGACCTTAAGGGAAGAATTCCTGATAAGAAAAACAATTAGATTTTGAAACAGAGACCCTAAAACAATGGACTCCAAAGAATAAAACTTTGCACAGAAATCTCATGCTAGGGAAGGAAAGATTAAACCTGGTACAGAGGAGAAAGTTGACTCCCAGGAAGAGATTTCACAGTCTTAACAGCTTACCAAACAGTAACATGTGTACTGCCTGGATTTTGTTTCATCTTTTCAATAAAATTGGAAGTATCATGGAAAAGATAGAGAGAAACTAAGTCTCTCTCTCTGTATGTGTGTGTGTGGTTAAGAAAAACTGTAAGTCCTGATTTCTTTGAATGCTGGGACACTTAGGTGGTGTGCTCATGTACCAAAGTGCCTAGTAGCAGCCTGAGGCCACATGGTAGAAAGGGAAGAATACAGAGACATCTTCACACGTCACCCTCAGTAATGTCTCCCCAAATCCATGTCCTCTTGAAACCCATGAATGTGACTTCCTTTGGCAATAAGGTCTTTGCAGGTCTCAAGTTTAGGTAAGGTTATCATAGACTAATCCCTGGTACTCTCCGGGAAGGAGAGAAATGTTTGGACACATGGAAAAGCACATCCCTGCAGTCCCTGACCCTCCCCGCTAAACACAAGGTTGAAGGGCACCAGAGGTTTCTGGAAGATGTAAGAAGTCAAGAAGAGGCAGGAAATGGTGTTTTTCTAGAGCATGGCCCAGTGGGCATGCTGATTTGAACTTCTCGGTTTTCAGAGCTGTAGGAGTTATTTTGGTTGTTTCAGGCCATCAATTTTGTGTCCATTTTGTGAATTAACTCTAGGAAATAAACACACCTGTTGTCTTAGTTATGGTTTCTATTGCTTCAATGAATCACCATAACCAAAAGCAAGATGTGGAAAAAATGGTTTATTTGACTTACACTTCCATCTTAGTTATCATTGAAGGAAGCCAGACAGGAACACAAGCAGGGCAGGAACCTGGAGGTAGGAGCTGGTGCAGAGGCTGATGTGAGGGGTGCTGCTCACTGGTTTGCTCAGCCTGCTTTCTTATAGAACCCAGGACCGGACCACCAGCCCAGGAATGGCACCACACACAATGTGCTGGACCCTCCTCCTAGATCAATCACTAAGAAAACGCCTTATGCACAGATTTTTTGTTTGTTTGTTTGTTTGTTTTTCAAGACAGGGTTTCTCTGTGTAGCTTTGGAGCCTGTCCTGGCACTCGCTCTGGAGATCAGGCTGGCCTCGAACTCACAGAGATCCGCCTCCTGGGGGCCTGGAATTAAAGGCATGCGCCACCAACGCCCGGCTACGCACAGATTTTATGGAGGCATTTTCTCAGTTGAAGTTCCCTCCTTTCAGATAACTCTAGCTTGTGTCACATTGACATAAGACTAACTAGCATATTCGCACAATCAGAGAAAGACGGGATGGCAGCTGTCACCTTAAGGGACAAAAAGTCATACCAAGTCAGTATTCTAAAGTCCACACTTTATGAGACATATTCTCCAGGGACTGATGTGGAGAGAATTAGGAACTGTTGCTAATTCCCAAGTCTCATACACTGATCAGTGGACAGTATGGACAATCATGGAAGGGACCTGATCAGAGAGCAGCAAGGAGACAGAGAGTTGGGGACAGGGCATGACTAAGACACACGACTGCATCATTTAGCGGCAACACTGAGCTTGAACCTCTCCTGTTCTGTTGTTGGTTTTGCAAGACAGGGTTTCTTTGTGTAGCCATGCCACTCCGTAGACCAGGCTGGCCTTGAATTCACAGAGATTCACCTACCTCTGCCTCCCAAGTGCTGGGATTAAAGGCAGGCACCACTACTGCCTGGCTTTCTCTCTAGTTCTGACCCAGATTGTTACAGGACATCAAAAGTTAAGCAGGCAGATGTGGTACATATACCTGTAATTCCATCACTGGGAAGGTGGAAGCTAAAGACTAGGAATTCACAGACTCATCTGGACCACTGAGTTTTTTTTTTTTTTTTTTTTTTTTTTTTTTTTTTTGGAATGGAAGAATGGCTTTTGAAAGGACGCCTGTGCTTTCCCCCAATTCACCCCTGTTTTTAAAAACTGCTCCAAATGGCAACATGATAATTAGTTTGCTGTTTCCCCATACTCTAGCCTCTCCACTCTGCCCTAGTGTTTGAAAGTGTGGTCCTGTTTCTTTTAGATTCCCCAATGAACGACAGTGATGATATCATTGCTTTGACCATTTTTAATCTTATCTGCAAAATAATTGAAACTTAGAATAAGTAGGTCACCACAAGTTCAGAACAAATGTGTCAAATGTCTCTGACGTCCCTGCATGGAGTGTAGACAAAGGAGATCATTCAGCTGGGGAGGCATTTGATACATGGGGCTAGTCACAATGACACTGCAGCTCGGCTTCACTGGGAAGCCAGGAAGGTCATTTAATCCCCCCTTTAAAGGAAGAGCTAAAATATGAGCAACTACCAGAAAAGATTTGCCCAGATATTATTTAAGTCTTTGGTCAAGGGCCATGTTTGCTGGCTTATAGCGCCTAGGATGCTGTGGGAAAGCCATCACTTGCCCACTGAATACAGACAGCTCTGGGATAAGCTCTTGTCAGAGTGCATAATCTTGGGGTCCACAAAGTTCAATTGATATTATTCTAAATAAATGATTGAAGTGTGTGTGTGTGTGTGTGTGTGTGTGTGTGTGTGTGTGTGTGTGTGTGTTTGTAAACTTACAGATAAGCCGATTGAGACACACAGAATGTTAATTTCCTAAGGATCTGAGCCGGGCTTGGGGTCTGAGATTCCTGCTTAATTGTGAGTATATCCTGCTCCACTCTGGAACACTTCAATGAAAAACTGAAACTAGAACAGATTTATCTAAACCAGAAGAATAATTTAGCCTAATTGTGGAAGCTTTGGTTTCCTAGGCTCATCTTGTATCTCCATCAGTTTCTAAGCAAGTGGCTTGACAGATACTCATGTGCTCCCTGTGAAGCAACTACAACAACTGAATTGCTCCTATAGTGTAGCTGTGTCAACATTGTGTGACCTCCAGGTGAACATCTTGACTTGGTGCAGGCCAACCACAGGGGACCTGGCTTCAAGTCCTCATGTTCTCTTTTGTCAGCTATCTTTAAACTTTCTACTGCCACTTAGATACCTGTGTTTTGGGGGTCCTGGTGGGTGGATATAAAAAGTCTCTTGGGGACGATGGAAACTTCTGGACAAATACTTGCTCCTTTCTGCTGTTACGTGACTGAGTTGTGTTTCATGCAGCTGCTGGGGTGTGGCCTCCTGAGGAGCCAGTCTTAGGAGATACAGCAGTGTAGGGAGACACTTGTAGCCAGCCCTTAGGAGGCGTGGTTACGGTGTCTCCCTACGCAGCAGTCCATCACATTTTTTTTTAAGATTTATTTATTTATTATGTATACAGTGTTCTGCTTGAATGAATGCCTGCAGGCCAGTAGAGGGCACCAGATCTCATTGCAGGTGGTTGTGAGCCTCTATATGGTTGCTGGGAATTGAACTCAGGACCTCTGGAAGAGTAAGCAGTGCTCTTAACCGCTGAGCCATCTCCCCAACCCAGTCCATCACATTTTGTGGTGCCAGATCCCATCACATGCTGTTGCATTGACTCTGTCTCTTCCCCTGCTTCCCCTCACTCTTGTTTTCCCTGGATTGTACTCTGGATATTAGAGCTTAGCTTTATTCTGAACTCAGATGAGGAGATATGACATCCACCTTAGAGGATTGCATCAAGGAAACATTAAATGTGTAAAACTGGGTAAAATGGTTTGAATAGTGCCTGGCAAATTGTGATCACTCTGTAGTTGTGAGCCACAAACCTTTATTCCTTATTGTAGTCTCAGCCTATGAAAAGATAAATAAATCAGACTATGTGGCTACATAGAAAAATACATGTGAAAATGTTAAAGAACACATCAGAGCACAAATATCGCAGGGATTATAACTCCATAAAAATTATATATGCACAATGATGATAGAAGAGAGAGCAGAGCTGGCAACTGTGACTCTATGATGGGAAGAGGCACCATCTTTATGTTCCCACAAAGGCAGTTATTTATTCAGAATGCAGTTAGATAAATAGAATAAACACACTCTTTTGGAGGCTCTATGTACATTCCTGCTCAGAAATACTGTTCTGTGCTAATAAACCCTCATAACTGGAGAACTCTTGCTTTCAGGATTTTATTATTATTATTATTATTATTATTATTATTATTATTATTATTATTATTTTACAGAGAGAGTCTCACTATGTAACTTAGGTTGTCCAGGAACTTGCTGTGTAGAACAATCTGTCTTAGAACTCACAGAGACCTGCTTGCCTCTTCCTTTGGAGTGCTGAGATTAAAGGTGCTAGGATCTCCCTTTGTATACTATGTTTTAGACTACTTTGTTATTTATGAAGATTGGGAGCTGTGGGACAGGGCTTGTGATGAAACACCTCGCCCTGCTTGAAGACAGGGGTCAATGACTACTTTCCTTGGGGCTGTGAGATAGTGGCTTCCTCCTTTAGGAACAGCATTGTCCCATGCTCCTCTGCAGTGAGTCCCAAGGAGATGCTAGCTCAGCAAGAGACAGAGAGTGGATTCCCTCTTCTACTCTACCTTCTCCCACCCTCAGAGCCTTGGAACCCAAGGTAGGAAGAAGCAGTATATAAATCTAAGAATTGGGGCCCTGGATGTGGTTTTTTGTAGAGTTGTACACACAATGTTTTTGTTCAGAGATTAGCTTGATATGAGCTGGGAACATGGGGAGGGATGGGGTTGGGAGACATTTTCTGTTTTTATTTATTTTTTTTGAATTTTTTATTTGAATTAGAAACAAGATTGTTTTACATGTCAATTCTAGTTCCCTCTCCCTCCTCTCCTCCCCTGCCTGCCCCCCCCCAACTAACACCCTACCTATCCCATACCCTTTCTGCTCCTCAGGGAGGGTGGGGCCTTCCATAGGGCGTCTTCAGAGTCTGTCATATCCTTTGGGATAGGGCCTAGGCTCATCCCTTGTGTCTAGGCTCATGGAGTATCCCTCTATGTGAGATGGGCTCCCAAAGTCCATTCCTATGCTAGGGATAAGTACTGATCCATTACAAGAGGCTCCATAGATTTCCGAGGTCTCCTCACTGACACCCACGTTCATGGGGTCTGGATCAGTCCCATGCTGGTTTCTCAGCTATCAGTCTGGGGACCAAAAGCTCTCCCTTGTTCAGGTCAACTGTTTCTGTGGGTTTCACCAGCCTGGTCTGGACCCCTTTGCTCATCCCTTCTCCTTTTCTGCAACTGGATTCCAGTTCAGTTCAGTGTTTAGCTGTGGATGTCAGCTTCTACTTCCACTAGCTGCTGGATGAAGGCTATAGGATGGCATATAAGTTAGTCTTGAGTTTCTTGTTCTGTATTTGTCTACATGACCCATCCTGGCCAAAATTCTCTAAAGGCCTTCCCCTGTACTTAGGCTTAGCCCTGCTTTTGTTCTAACTGTAACCTCCCTTCCTCCTGCCCTTCAAACCTATTATTTGTCTTTCTCTTGCATCATTACTGAAAGAGTCAAATCATCATGCAACAGAACTTATGTGGAAAGTCTGTTTTGGGGGAGAGGGAATAGGGAAGGGGGGAGGGCAAGGGAGACCGGCCTCTGGGGACTGGAGCTGTGGCGGGGACAGAGAGAGAGAGAGAGAGAGAGAGAGAGAGAGAGAGTGAGAGGAGGAGGAGGAGGGGGAGGGGAGGGAGGGAGAGACAGAGAGGGAGAGGGAAAGAGAAATGGAGAGAAAAAGAAAGAGAGGGAGAGAGAGACTGGAGAGGAAAAGAGATGCAAGAGAGCCCACCTTTAACAAGGGAACATAACAAATGTGCATGGGGAGGTACTCTTAGTGCCTGCAGCTGAGGGTGTATCCTGTCAGGACTCCAAGGGCAGGTCAGCACAGATGCCTGAATACTAACACTTACTCTTTTAACTATAACAGCCATTTTGGTTTATTTCTTTATGTTGCTAAGGATGTTTGTGTGTGAGCCTCTTGAAACGAATGGCCCAGAATAATATTTGTTTTCCTTTTTTCCAGAAAGGGTTTTTTCTGTGTGTTCTTTGGAACCTGTCTCCGGAATGAGCTCTGTAGACCAGGCTGGCCTCAAACTCACAGGGATCTGCTTGCCTCTGCCTCCCGAGTACACCACCACTCCTGGCTCCAGAACACTTCTTCATGTCTGCTCACTTGTTTTGTCTCTTCATTCAAGAGTTCAGTGTGAATGTCACTTCCTCAACATAATATTAAAATAAAATAAACTTTTAAAAATGCCCCAAACCCTTGAACAAATACTTTATTAAACAAGAATTATAGAGGCTAGTAAGTGCCCACAGTAACTCTTGACATTAATTTATTTATTTATTTATTTATTTATTTATTTATTTATTTATTTATCTCTGGGAATTGAATCCAGGGTTTCATGCATACTAGGTCTCAGCCTCCTCCATGATAGGTTTATAGACCTGTGCCACCAGGACCAGCTTGATGTCCTTTTCATACCAGTTCAAACAACTCAATGGTAAAATGAAAATAAGACAGCAAGAGATACAGATCCATCTATTTGAATGACTGAAACTTTTAAGTCACTTATTATGCCAGGTTCTGATGAACACAGAGTGACAGGGACTCTCACTGCTTAGGTGAAAGCAAACTTGATAGCATATTCTGGGGAAAACAGCTTGGTTGCTTCTTATTGGTTAAGCAAACACCATGTGACTCGATAATCCCACCCTTAGTGGTGACCTTAGATTCCTGCAAGCGCTGATGCATGCTCTCAGAAACTCTTTTCAGAAAGATTACACACTGGAAGCAGCCTGAATTCCTTTCCAAAGTGGAATGAATAAACAAATAGCATCTGCCAGACAGTGGGGGATCTGCTCACCAATGAAAAGATAATGAGTACTGTTACAGGAGTCAGTATGAGTTAGGTTCAGAGGTGGTTATTCCGTGATAAAAGCCAGTTTTGAAGAGGATATATTCCACAGGTTTCACTTTGTATTTCATTATCCAGAAGGTAGGACTACAATAAGAAGAGACTAGAGTAGGAAATGCAGGAATCTGCCTGGAAGGAGAGCACGACTCCAAAGGATAATAGTAATGACCTAGCTAGAGAGATGGTGGTATAGACCGTGAACACGTTAAAAGTCTTACTGCCCTGAAAAGGCCGATTCTATCGCATGTAAAAACTTAAAAATACCATTTAAAAACTGGGAACTAGGACTGGCAATGTAGGGAAGTGGTAATACACGTGTCTTGGATTTACAAAGCCGTGGGTTTGAAAACCAGCATGGCGACAATATAAAAATAGAAACAAATAAATGAAAGCAACAGCTAATTATCAAGACCTTGAATCTAGGTCTCACTGCTTCCCCGCTGTAGTGTGTTGGGCCAAGTACTGTGTTCTTTAAGCCTGAGTTTCCTCATCATCTAAAATGGATATAATAAGGGTATACACCTCACACAAGTTTGGTGAATTAAAGAGGTGATGCAAATAGAGCCATGTGATATGTTAGTGCCACTAAGTTGGGCACGGTGGCACTTGCCCATTTTACCAGCACTCAGGAGACTGAGGATTTGCATAAGCTGAGTGGTTCAAGGTCAGCCTGTGTAAGAGAGCAAGGCCTTATCTCTGCAACAATAACAATGGGGAAAACACACAAGGAACTCAACACTATCAACAGTCGAGTTTTAAATTCTTTATTTCTGTCAACATGGCAATTGCCCTCTCTGAACTTCAGCTTCCTGATCGAAACTCTTGCATCAAATTCACTTTACAATGCTGTGGTGACAATCACCAGATATTTGTACAAGGTCTGGTACTTAGTGGCTACTCAATAAACAATAGCCAGCTACAATTATGACTTAGGAGTGTTTCAATGGGTAAATTGCAGTTTCTTGACACTGCACTGGAAAATTATGTTTACAAATGCATAATCCCAAATGATTAATTATACAACCCAAGGGAGAGCTGATGTTATGCAAATGTTTTACTTTGTACTGCACTGGCCATTCAGATATTTTGCCCTTTATAGACAAAATAGTAATTGGTTGACGTGAGTACTACTGCATCTCAATGAGCTCTTAAGGGGGAAAAGGATTTCTCGAGCACAGCACAGTATGGATTTTTTTCTTTTATGGTAATGTGAGCTTTTCCATTTTGTTATTTTAATTTGCAAAGGAGGCCCACAGTTCTATATAGTGGCTTCTGCATCTTCTGTTTTCTATCTTTCATCTCAAGGGTTTCTTTCTGAGTAAATTAGAGTCTGATCCAAAGGATCTTAGATCTTAAGGCCACTGTGGGTCAGCTGTGTAGACATGAGATGAGTTCTTACTCGATTTGATTTGCTTTTCTACTGTACTACCTTCATTGTCCCTGTCATCACCAGCTGTTTGTCCAGTAAGGGCTCTTTGGTTTTTACAGCATTTTCTGAATATCACTTAAGCCATTGTTAAATTTCTCTCTTTATTCATTGACCCATGGAAAGGGAAAGTTTTAATATGGTAAAATACTGAACATTAAGGAAGATGCCATGCTCCCACTCAGATACATAAAAATATGCCTCCAAAAAAAAAAAACATGCCTCCATGAAAAGATGTTTTTGTAAGTTAGGTTATTTCTCGATATAGATGAAAATGTTCTGAAATGGCTGGTATGCTTTGTTGTTGCACATGACAGTGTAGGGGGCTTTCATGAAAAATAAAGAATAGAATAGCTGAAGCACAAAATTGGAAAGGATTTCAGGAATTTAACCCAAGATCAAAGGGATAGAGAAGAAAGTGTCTTGCAGGTGTTACTCAGCAAGTCAGAGACAGAGCATGGGACCCTCCTGTCTTCAGGGCAGGATAATTCTCTTGTCACACCATCTCCCCCAAATATCCCTTGGTTTTCTATTCTGTTATTGTCTACCTTTCTGCAAAGCTTATTTAGCCATACTCACCTACCCTCATTAGTGATACCTGCAGTCCCCCTTGTTTAATTATTGTACCTTATCCTCTAGTCTGCGGTTCCTAGCTTTCGTCTTTTCACAATCTTCTAGTTTTGTTCCTGTTGTCACTATGAGAAATATCCTAATGGAAGCAACTTAGGAAAGGATTCATTTGGCCTGCAATTCCATATTAGAGTCCATCATGAGGGGAAGTTAAGGCAAGAATTCAAAACAGTCAAATCATGTCCACAGTGAAGAGCTATCACAAACAAATGGACCCATGTTGCTACTTGCTTCTCCTATGTTTGGCTGGTTTTCTTCATTCTTACACCATCAGGGCTCAGCTTAAGGAATGGTGCCACCTACTGTGGTTTGGGACAATTAACAATGAAGGCAATCTCCACAGACATGCTCACAGGCCAACCTGATCTAGATAATTTCTCATTAAGACTCTCCTCTTGGGTAATTTTAGATTATACGAAGTTGGTAGTTAAAACTAATCAGGCCAACCCCCCAGTCCCAATTTAACTGTATTTGATATGTCTCTAAACATCTCTTCCTGTATATGTTTTCATTTATCTACAACTATATTGTGCAGGGAATCTTTGCTCAATAAAGAACTTTTATATTTAGCCCTGTGGCTACATTTATTTAGAAAATAGCCTGGCTATTTTCTCCTAATCAAATACTCCATCCTAGAGAGAGCAAGGATGTTTATAAGAGTCAAAAAGCTAAAGAAATTTCCAAGGCTCATGAAACAGGAGATTCACAAAGCCCCATGTGGAATTGCAAAAGCTGTAAGCAGTTGCTGGTGAGAGGAGGCTCACCAGAGGGCAGCTCCTTGCAAGATGGACAGTGAACTCTACAGAGGCGACTTTCATGAGTCATCACCCTGGGTAGACAGAATGAAAACATATACATTTGCATTTTTAAAGACATTTTCATATTGAGAAACATATAAAACATAGTCCAGTCATGGTAACCGGGAGAAAGAGCTGGGAATGACAGAATAGAGAAAATTTTATAATAAATACTGCTTTCTGGCCGTACAGTTGCCTTTGAGTCACTTATGCTCCTGTAAATAACCTCTCTCATGCTCTTTAAGCTCCTAATAAACTCATTGCTTCACCAGATAGATCTATGTTGAATTGTTTCTTCATTCAATTGTGAATGAACTCTCTGGCGAGAATAGGAATCACACAGCGTTAGTCATTCTACCATGGCCCTGTATTCCAACATATGAATGTGCCATATTTCACCTACCCATTTTTCTGTGTTGATACAAGGTCATTACTGGCACTAAAACCTGAAAAACCACTGCAGTGCATTTGTGCCTCCTATATACCCTTTGTGTACTCACTGGGAATTTTTTTCTGGGTATTCCCATTAGTAGGGTAGCTGGGTCATAGACTATGCTATTAAATATTACCAGATGCCCATTTACAAAGACTGTGGGTCTGACAAAGTAAGAGTCTGACAGAGTCAAACTAACAACTCCTGACTGTCTCTCACACCCTCATCAATATTTGCTGTTGTCTTCTGTTTTCATCTCGCCACTGAGAGGTTTCTGGACCCTGATATTAAGCCTCTCCACTGATGCAATAAATCAGATCAGGCCGAATTAATAAATCCAGGTTTAATCTGAGCAAAGCATTCCTGAGTGGTCCCTGGGGAAAAAGAGAAACCATGAGGGGAAACCATGAGGAGGGGGCTTTAAATGCCCTATAGGGGTGGAGCCTCTGAGAGCGGGCTTTCTCAGGGGCGGGGTCTGGAATGGGAGGAGTAGGACTGGGTGGAGCTTCCCAACAGCCATTTTAAGAGGCATAGGCTTGAGTCTTGTTGGCATAATGTGCTTGTGACTGCTGTCTCCCTTTTAAGCCCCATTCTTGTTACCCAACTTCAGACATTTCCATCTGCACATTAGTTCTTTATTCCATTTCAGTGATTTTCTCTTTGGTGTCTTGTTCCCTTCCCAGTGTTTTGTGTGAATTCTGACATACTGGTTCCACTTAGGATTTCATCCAAAGAGTTTTGAAGCTGAAGAAACTTTTGGAAAGTCACCAATACCAACATTTTTCAGAGTTTTCTAATGTCTTCCTGTTACATTGCAACCTGGCCCTTGCATACTAACTTTAACTCATTGCTATGAGTCCAGTGTTAGTTCTATCTTCCAGTTGATGATTGAAAATAAGGGGTGAGACACCATAGCAGACTGCTGCGAACAGTGAGAGCCAATCCAAAGGCCAACAAAAGCTTGATGAAAGGAAAGAGGAATGGGTCATCTTCATTGCTTACTATCAGTAAATCACAGAATAGGGCTGGTAAAACAATGGTTAAAGAACAAATTGTTAATTCTCCCTTTCCCTACCCCCACAAGTCAAGTATCACTGATATACTTTCTAAGTATATAACTAAGTTTATAACTTTTTACTAATCCACTATTTTAGGGGTCTGGAGGGGCTCTATAGATTGAAATTTCAGTTCAAAATTTAAAAGATGAATGATAAAAGCACTTTCCATAGCTTTCCAATGAATGTATTATTGAGTGTGTAATAGTCTCTTTAGTGAGCCTTGTACTTGGCTACTTTGGAACAGATGTGGTTGGTCCCCCCCACACACACACCGTGTGTGTGTGTGTGTGTGTGTGTGTGTGTGTGTGTGTGTGTGTGTGTGTGTGTGTTATTTAGGGAAAAGTCTTGTTAACAGTCATAGAAAACTAGATAAAAATCAAACTTCAACCCGAGCAAAGATGGACAGATTTCCCATATGGAAGAGAAAGTGATTGTTGAGAAACTATTGGAGTTTCCACCCAAGGAAAGCCTAGTATTGGCATCAGATTGCTGGCAGCAAACCAAGCTTTATTCTTTAGGAAAACTCCCTGGGATCCTTAATCTTATTTTTAATGGCATCTTTAGCTAACAGGGTGGTTTAGTAGAACAGTTCAATTCTGCCTTCACACCTGTGCAGACAACTCATCAAAGGCAAGAAAAACAATTAGCCTTCGATGAATACCTGGCAAAAAGGAGATCTGTGTGTGCAGGGTTTCTCCCACATTCCTGTTCATAAGCTTAGATCATTTCTTTGTAATTAATATTTTATCTGATATGTGAAAGCATTAAAAATACACATGTTAGTGGTTTCGTATGTATTTTACATATGTTGCTTTGTGAAGTGCTGAAAACATTTGGAATAGTCTCTTGTAGCTCTCTACTTAGTGCAAAGTATGTGAATGCTATCCATACTTCCCCAGTGGTGTCAAAGCACCTCAGGCGTCTTGCTCTTAACTAACTCTGTTTTTGTGCTCATCTGTTGAACTCTGCTCACTGCTCCTCACCCCACTCTCCATGGTCTTGGCCAATCACCCTATTCTCCAGTTCAATGAGATGATCTTTTTCTTTTTAGTTATCATTTGTGATAGAGACCATGCTTCTTCTGCTCTTCTCATCACCTTTTCTGTCCCCTGTGAAATTTCTTTTCAGTGCGGGGAATTGACTCCAGAGCCTTGCACTTTCTAGGCAAGCTCTGTACCACTGAGACACTTCTCTTTTTTTTTTTGATTGTTTGTTTGTAGCTCCGGAAGACTGGAAATCAGAGATTTACCTGCCTCAGCTTCTGACATGCTGGGATTCAGGGCATGTGCTACTATGTGTGGCTGCCAGGGCGCTGTTTTGATCTGTCATTCTGACCATAGCTCCTCCCACTTTCAGTGGTCAGATAAATTTAACGTTTCTGGGCAAGTTGAGGAACAAAGAGTTTCTGTCATTTCCCCCATAAAGCCAAAGGAAATGAGTGACTCACTCCAACATCATGGAATGTCTAAAAGAGGGTTTCTCTATCTGTTTGAAGGAAATTTTGGCAGGATGTTGGTAAAATATTTTCCAACTCAGGGAGCTCTTGTGAACTGTTCTATTCATTTACAATTTCAATGAACCTTTTTAAAAAATACATGTTGTGCCTGTGCTAGAGGATAGAAGCATAGATCAATCACATCAACAGTGGACAGCATCATCCATGTCCAATCTCATGTTTACATTCTCATGAAGGGGAGGCAATGATTACTTAGCTGAAGACTCTGAAATGCGCAAGATTGTAGACTGTAGATTGTAATTGTGGACAAGGTCATGATCTTGGACAGAATGGGTGGGAAGTCTGAATGCCTAACATCTGTTTTGTGTGTGTGTGTGTGTGTGTGTGTGTGTGTGTGTGTGGTCTTTCCCCCCTTTGTCTCAAGAAGATACAATTATTTCCTCTATAAGTAGCTCTCACCCTAAGTGAAGGAGCCAGAACAGAACAGATCATTAGTATACAGTGTAATCCATGCTCCAAGAAGGTGAGAACAGAGCGCCATGGAAGCTTTGCCAGGGAGAATCAACTTCTTTGTAAGCAGCAGAATGCTTGACTATGTGACATTTTCAAAACTTGTATAAACCTGGGATGAGGAAAATCTGTCTCCATGAAGGAAAAGCTTGTATTCTGGGACTGCCAAGGACCATAAATGGGTGAAGGTATCAGTCTCTAGATGGAGAAAGGCAGTTAATGTTAGATTAGTTCATGTTCATTATAGATTCCTGGTGACAGCCACACTTTACTTTTCAATGACAGTCAAAGTCAGGTACTTCTGCCTCCCTCCCGGAAGGTAGGAACCATGCTTAATGGCACCCCCTCTTACACCTGGTTCTCTGCCTGGATCAAGATTTAGCTTGCTCATTTTGCATCTCTGAGAAGCTGTTTTTTGTTTGTAGTTAATTCAGGAGTTCATTTTCCTCCTCATACATGTTCTTCCCTGTTTTCATTTCACACCTTCTTTATAGTCTCACAGATGGCTCCAAAGGCATCTCTATGTTTGAGAGAAAATGCACCAAAATGAGACCCCTTAAGATAAATTCTGATGGTAAACTTCATATTTTCTTTATCCCAATTCCTCTTTGCCAATCGTATACAGGCAAGTAGCTTAACTTGCATGGGGGAATTGTTTGCCTGTTGGGTAGGATCTGTCCTCATTGCCTACTCAGTCTGATTGCAGAGGAGTGGGCACCTACAAGAACCCAATCTCCTCTTGTCCCAGATATCAAAACCTTCTAATGACCAAGAGGATAGAGAAGAAAGAGAGAGGAGAGCATGGACGCAGAAAGAGATGAGGAGAGAAAAGGAGCCTGTGGGTCAAAGCTCAGAAATAGATGAAAGAGGCATTGCAAAATGCTGGGATAATGTTGTAATAAATCACCACTTCTTAGCAGTCTAACAGAACGGTAACCCACCAAGAGCCAGTAGGATTTGAGGGAAAATAGCAATCTTCAGTAAGCTTTATCCTTTTGAGCTCAAATCAGCAGGCGTGATTATGTCTGATCAATCACTAGTCCAGGACAACCTGAGTGACAGCTGTGCTGCCATAGTGTTGGATGCACTGGTTGGTGTGCAGGCATTAGAGGATGGTCCCCAGAACACAGACCTGGACGTGGGTGTCCTGTAGATACCACCACAATCCTGCCATGAAATCTGAGCTCCCATTGTACTTATTTTGTGCACTGTTACCCTAGCGTGATCCTGAACCACATAGGCTATCCCGGATTTTTCTTAATTATTTGTAGTTTCAAGTTATTTATGTCAAAATGATAAGGTAACAGTGTCCCAGTATCTCTAAAAAAGTATAAGTAAAAGGAAATTGGTTTTAACCTGTGACTTAAAATAATTCAAATTTGGGCTAGAGAGTTGACTCGGTGGTTAAGAGCAATTGAAGTTCTTGCAGAGGACCCAGGTTCAATCCTCAACACGCATAGGATGGTTTACAACTGTCTGAAACTCCAAGACCAGCAGGGGGTCTGGTGCCCTCATCTGGCTCCTGTGGGAACCAGGCACATGGTATAGATACACACACGCAGGCAAAACATTCATATATACATAATAATAAATCTTCAAAAATTAAAAAGAAATCTTAACAAATCTTTAAAAATCCCAAGTCAGTTTAAATACTTTAAATTTGAAGTTGTTGTTGTTGTTGAGGGATCTTTCTTTTGGCTCTTTAGCATCAGAATCTTTATTTGCAACAGAGCTGGCCAATAATTAATTTTGCTTACATGTTTTGGTTTTGTTGACCTTGATTTGTGCTTAATTTGAACATAATGTTACCCTAGCATGATCCTGAACCACATAGGCTATCCTGGATTTTTCTTAATTATTTGTAGTTTTCAAGTTATTTATGTCAAAATGATTTGTTACTTTTAAAAAAATCAGTCATTGGCAAAGCATATATATTATGGTGTCCAGTTTTATGATTTTGTGAGCTTTCCATGTGTACAAACATTCATGTCTCTGTGTCTGTATAGTTTTCTTGTGTTTTTCCTGGACTTTTTCTTCTGTTTGTTTTGTCTTAATCTAGTTTTTCTTATCTTATTTTACTTTATTGTTATTTTTTCAGATGCTTAGTTGTTTCCTAATGAGAGAAATAGGGGGTGTAGATTTGAAAAGGGGTGGGAGGGCCTGAGAGGAGTTCGGGGAAGGTTGACTATAATCAAAATATATTGTATTGGAAAAATGTATTTTTAATACTTTTTTAAAAAGTCAGTTATTGATACAGCACCAAGAGTGTGGTTTTGGAGTGAGAACTGCTTTTAAATAATTAGATGAAATTAACATAATCTACAAATAACCATTTGACTGTGAAGGGTTCTGGGGTTTTAGAGATGGTGCAGTGATTCTTAGCACCGGCTGCTCTTCCAGAGGACCCAGGTTCTGGACTCCCCCAACCCCTCTGTATTGCTAAATACCGTTAGATTACATTCCTAAAACTAGCCACCAAGGCCTATTCCCTTATTTGACCACTTTCTCCTCCTGAGGCTGACTACCAAGGTCCAACTATCAAAGTATTGAAGCCAGCAATCAAAAGGCATTGGCTGACCTAATGAACATGCCCAAATAAAATTGAACACCTCACGTATCCCTGTGTCATCAGTTATGAAATGTTGGTAGTTCCAGTCTTGTGTAGGTAAACATTATTGCTGTGAATCCATGAATGTCATATACATGTCTGTAATCGGATTTTCCTTGGGGCCTCCAGCTCACAAATAATGACATGGAGACTTATTATTAATTATGAAAGTTTGGCCTTAACTTAGGCTTGTTCCTAACTGGCTTTTATAACTTAAAATAATCCATATTTTTAAATACACATTCTTCCATGTGGCTTCTTGCCTACTCTCTGTATTGTCCATTCTCTTCCTCTGCATCTGGCTGGCAACTCCACCTTTCTTCTTCCCAGAGTCCTTTCTGTCCCTAGAAGTCCCACCTAACTTCTTCCTGCCTAGCTATTGGCCATTTAACTTTTTATTAAACCAATTACAAGGTGCTTTGGCAAAGACACATCTTCATAGTATAAACAGATATTCTGTAACACACGCCATATTAGAAGACACATATTTGCATGGGAAGGAATGCCTCTCTATCCTCTTAGATCCTGTGGCTATTAGATTCTTTTCTACCCACCTTCTACTATGTTGTCTTAGGGACATATATATATGTCCTGTTCAGGCATGATCACACAATAGTCACTTATTCTCAGCATTCTGACCAGTTTATGAGGCTGGGTTTCTTCTTTAATTACTGCCTACAGTAATAAGAGACTTTTCTGGAAATGGCTGAGGACTGCACTAATCTATTGGCATAAACATGAGTGTTTAGAAATCAGTTCGACATGATGTCCTTTGCAAAATAATTGTAGTGTGTTCTCCTCTAGAGCTGATGACCTCCTTGGCCACAGCTCTTGGCTAGGTTTACAATTCCAGATATGAGTTTTTTCTTCCTGTGGATTTGGCCTCAAATCCAATCAGAAAGTGATTGGTTACCCCATCCCAATCATACCACTATTGTAGCAGTGAACACACATTGCCTGGCAGGTCAGTATTGTAGCTTTCAATGTTTACATTTGAGTAAGAGTGCTGGCTTTTCTCCCCTGCAGCCCATATAGCACCTTCCAGCAGGTAGGAAGCTACCAGCTTCATTTCAGCTTGATTTCTCTGTGTTTAGATTTTAGCACATGGTCAATGTCTGAAGCAATAGGGAAATATTACCAAGTTTAGAGAGCGGTTAAGAGTAATCACATTAATATTCATTGTTTTAGGTGACTCAGAGACCTCCCTGACCAACAATGCATAGGGAGGTATGATGTTGGCTGTTCTTGGCTGTTCACTTGACTCAATTTGAAATCAACTAAAAGGCAGGCTACTGGGGAGTCCCATTACGGATTTTCTTGATCAATTTTTTTCAGTAGGAAGACCCACCTTCAATGTGGGCTGGACTTTCTGGTGGCAATCCAGATAAAATGCAGATGGAAGAGGAGAAACTTTTTTAAAATTTGAATTAGAAACAAGATTGTTTTACATGTCAATCCCAGTTCCCTCTCCCTCCCCTTCTTCCCTACCCCCCCTACCTATCCCATATCCTTTCTGCTCCCCCTGGAGGGTGAGGCCTTCCATAGGGTGTCATCAGAGTCTATCATATCTTTTGGGATAGGCCTAGGCCCACCCCCATGTGTCTTGGCTCAGGGAGTATCCCTCTATGTGGAATGGGCTCCCAAAGTCCACACCTATGCTAGGGATAAATACTGAACTACTACAGGAGGTCCCCTAGATTTCCAAGGTTTCCTCACTGAAACCCATGTTCCTGGGATCTGGGATTCAGCCCCATAATGGTATCCAGCTAACAGTCTGGGGACCAAGAGCTCCCTGTTCACGTCAGCTGTTTCTGTGGGTTTCACCAGCCTGGGCTAGACCCCTTTGCTTATCACTCATCCATCTCTGCAACTAGATTCCAGTTTAGTTCAGTGATGAGTTGTGGGTGTCGGCTTCTACTTCCACCAGCTGCTGGATGAGGGCTATGGGGTTACTTGCCTTTACTCTTATTGGCAAATTAATCTATCCTGTTTCTGCCATTGCTGTTTCCTCCATGGATACTAAAACCTAGTGGTGCAGCTCCTCACTGGGTCCCATTCCATCAGCTTGCAAGAGAGGCATGACAAGATACAATGACTTCAGGCTTGGAAGAAGCACATAAGGACTTCCAGTGTAGATAGAAGACCAGAAGCTCCCCAGGAATCCTCTAGGCCTTCAGTGTCAGGTTGAGATTTTTGAGATATTGACCCTAGAGGACTGAGGAACTACTGAGATGCCATTGTTGGACTACCCTGGCCATATCATATAAAACAAGCCAATGAAACCTCTTTTAATGTATACTCATTTTATAGGTTCTATTCCTCTAGAGGACCCAATCTGATATAGGAGGTATCTGATACCTGGCCCTGTGATTTCTATTTACTATTTCAGTCCAATCATGCAAGGAGAATTTGACGTAAGGACTGATTTGTGTTGATTAAGCACACATAAAAACTCTAAAGAGCCCTCTTTGGCTAATAATTCCAGGTGATATTTTAGTTTATTCATAAAGTCACAGGTCCCACTAATTTATTCACGAAAACATTATTCTATAATTCTCCATAATCCGGAGACCCAGAGTGCAGAGACAAAGAGCTGAAATGAAGAAGGGCTTTCATTCTTGACTTCGTTTCTTCTCCTCTGGGGAGTGAGGTCCATCCCACAGACCCCATGGCATCTTCCATCTTCATGCCCTGCCCTGTACCTCCTGAATGTGTGACCTGAGTGGCTTCCAACTGTGGCAGCCATTCCTATTGATCCTGAGGTTCTGGGCTCATCAGTAAAGCAAGCATGAAAGAAGACAACTTCCTGTCTTTTCCCAGGAGTGACACCTCATTCAGGTGTGTGCCTTCCTCCAAACCTGGAGTTGTTGTGTCCCTTATCATGCTTCCCCCGCAGGCTGGTGGAACGGGACTCTGTGAGGAGCTGCACCAGCAGGTGCTTCTCTGTGCCAGGACCTTCCATCTTGCCTTGGCTGTCATTTCCTGAGTTTACTGCCTCGAGTTAATTTCTCTCCCTTACTTCAGTGATATTCATGAGCATTTTTTTTATGAAAAAAGGATTCAAGTAGTGATTCAGTAAGAGCATCCATTTGCTCCCTTCATTCAAGCACTTTTAGAGGCAATCTCTTCATCATCTGTAACCATAAGGCTCATTCACACATACATTTACTAGTCATTCAACAGATACTAAATAAATACAGCTCTGCCTCCTTCCTTACTATATTAAAATGTTAGGTATACTTTGGGATGTGTTTAACTACTTTATACATTACAGACACAGCATATTTCCTCATTTAAAATATAACATGCATTTTATACATAGATAACTTCCATATGGTTTTAGTTTTTCTAGATCTCGTTTCATAAATGTATTTATTAGACTTGGAGACACAGTTTATTGGGATTTTATGATGGAGTTCCAATAGCATTCGGAAATACATATTTGAACTACATCTGGCTTTTGTAAAATGAGAAAATGGGGAATCCAAGAGAGATGGAAAGAAATGCTATGCATTGTTAATGGAGGTTTAAAATGAAACAGGTAAGAAGAGAGGCAGAAACACGGGGAATCCTGTTAGAGGACTCCACACATCACACTTTGCACTCTTGGTCTTCTGCTTCTTTTGGAGATAAAAAATGCCCACTCTGTCCTTTGTTGACCCCTGACCGATCCCTGGTCCCACCTTGAGGGAATGAGGCAGAGAGCAAATATCCCAAAGCTATAAACATGCTTGTTGTGGTTGATGTATTTCAGGAACATTAGAGTACAGTTGTAGCGATAGTTGTGAAGGTCTTTGCCAGTCCTCAAATTCAACTACTGCAAGCATTTGAGAGATTTCTTCTTTGGAACTAAACATTATATGAGAATTTGGATTAGTTATGAATTGAAAGAAAATGTGTTTTCTTAATTTTAATTTCATTAATATCTTTTGAGACACCACAGAGTACAGGCGATGATGTAGGCACCAAAGAGGATAGACATGTGGCTGAAGAACGTAAAAATTCGACGGGAGAGTGAGAGGCTTGCTGACAACTTGAATCTAAAGCAGATGTGTGACAAATATGACAGGGCGACCAGAAGTCAGAGAAGCAGCAACAGTTCATTTTCTTGGTTGCTTCCAGTAGAATCAATATGTATAATTTATGGAGAGAAACTCAACAGCCCTCTGAACTGAAGCAAACTTTATAGCAATGAATATTGTAAAGACAATAACAGAAATACAACTTGGTCATTGCACAGGGATCCATAGTGACCCAAGGTCATAGTGTGACTTTAGGATTATGCCACTAAATACACCCAAGACCCAAGAGCTCACAACAGAATGGATTTCTGCCTTGGGATTCAACTCCGGATTCTCAGTAACAAGTTGCTTGGTTTGGATCACATGTTCAATCACTGTGTTTTTATTGTCAGAAATGAGAAGTGTGGAAAGACTGACAGATGGAAATATGGGATTGGATTTGACAGTCCCATGAGGACCACTTGTACTGTCAAATGATGGCCTATAGGAAGAAAGGTACTTGACAGGCAAAATTTACACAAGGTAGCCAGAAGCACTTCCTAAGGAGACCTGGGGAGCATTTGGCAATGGAAAATGTCAAGCTAGGCCTTGATAAATAGAAAGGAGTTTGAAAAGTGAATTGGTGACACCAGGAGAAAGGGCATTCTTTTGAAAAGATATTTATTTTGAAATTAAAATATAATTATATAATTTCTCTCTTTCTTTTGCTTCCTCTAATCCCTCCCATAAACCATAAACCCTTGCTGTCACTCAAATTCATGGCGTCGATTTCTTCCATTGTTGTTACACATATTAGTATTCCTAAATACGTAAATGATCCTGATGGTTCTGTTTCATGTTACCTGTATATGATTTCAGAGCTGACCACTTGGTACTGGATAACGAATTTAGGGACTCTTTCCTGGGGAAGACTATTTCTCCTGCTCTCAGCATTCCTCAGCTGCCTGTAGTTCTTTGTTTGGGCTTGAGATGACATAAAATTTCCCTCTCCTGTGTTAGCATGGCTATTGGTGTCATCCTTGTTCTAGTCTTGTCTAGGCAGCCGTGTTGATGAGACTTTATGGGTGTTATTTCTCTGCCATGACAAAAGGGCATGAACAAGGCTATAGAAAAAGCAGACCCTGGTGATGTGGGAGTGGAGAGAGATCTAGTACATCTGGCATGTGAGGATGCAGGGTGGTAAAATGGAAGGACGATGGACTGAGGAAGTAGGCATAAGAGTTTCAAGTCACCGCACAGGGTGACAAAAAATTTGGATGCGATAATAAACACAAATGCCTTTTATATGGACTAGAAAATATGTGTTTTAAGGAGTTTCACACCTATGAATTATTTTCAATATTTTAGGAAAGAGTATTCTCCAGTAAATTGGGTTCCTCCCTTAGATTAGCTTTCTCTGCAGTTTCACTCTGTGTAAAGTGAGATGCCTGAGTGAAAACCTGACAGTAAAGTTTGGCAGTTCCCCAGGTGTAAGCTTCCATGTGACATATGCACCTCGATGATAGCCCCAGCCAGATATGCTGATTGATAGCTTATATTCTTTTAAAACGATTTTATTTATTTATTATGTATACAACATTCTGCTTCCATGTATATCTGCACACCAGAAGAGTGTGATCACCAGATCTCATTACAGATGGTTGTGAGCCACCATGTGGTTGCTGGGAATTGAACTCAGGACCTCCGGAAGAGCAGTCAGTGCTCTTAACCTTTGAGCCATCTTGCCAGCCCGATAGCTTATATTTCTAAAAGACAAATTTTCAGATGAATCCATTTTCTAGGGATAAAAATGCCTTCATCTGTTTATTTATTTATTTATTTATTTATTTTCCAGACAGTGTTTCTCTGTGGCTTTGGAGGCTTTGCTGGAACTCTCTCTAGGTTGGCTTCAAATTTACAGAGATCTGCCTGCCTCTGCCTCCAGAGTGCTGGGATTAAAAGTGTGTGCCACCACCACCCAGCTGTCTGTTTATTTTTAACCATACAATTTTGTTTTTGATTTTTTAATTCTTTAATTACTACTCATATTTACATATCCACCCCCTCATTCCCTCGACCTCCCATCTCCCATGTTCCTCACCAACCCCCCCAACCCATCCCCAACTCCTCCCCAGGGATAGTGAGGCCCTCTACCAGGGACCTTCAAAGTCCGTCATATCATTTGGGGGAGGGCCTAGGCCCTTCTTGATGTATCTGGTCTGTAATAGTATCCCTCCATAGGGAATGGGCTCCCAAAGTCCATTTGTGCTCTAGGGTTAAAGACTGGCTCCACTGTTAGAGGTCCCATAGACTGTCTTGGCCTTCTAGCTGGCACACACATTCAGAGGGCTTGGTTCGGTCCAATGCTGTTTCTCCAGCTTTATGACTGGGGTCTCCATGCTCTCACTAGGTCAGGTCAACGGGGGTGGGGGGGTGGGAGGGGATGAAGAGGAAGGAGGTGTAAAGAGAAGAAGGGGAGGCAGGGAGGAAAACAAGGGGACTGAGACAGGGGAGGAATAGAGGAGGGCAAGAAAGGAGATGCTTTGATAGAGGGAGACAGTACAGGTATGAAGAGAGGTCTGGCACAGGCAAAATGTTAGGGGATCCACAGGGATGACTCCAACTAAGAATCCAGGCAGTGGTGGGGAAAATGCCATTGATGCCCTTCCCCTATAATGAGATTGATGTCACCTTGGTTACCATTCCTAGAACGTCATCCAGTAGCTGTTCGAAGCAGAAACAGGCACCCACAGCTAAGCACTGAACCATACTCCTGGAAATCAGTTGTGGAGAGGTAGAAGGGATGAGCAAAGGAGCCAAGATGGTGCTGCAGAAACCATCTAATTTTTATGTCAGTCATTCGAAGACACTTGGACTCAGTAACCCAGCCCTGTGATAAAGGTTAGCTTATCATCATTCTGTAGAGGAGAAAACAAAAAAGGAGGGCTTCGAAAAGCTGCTGGCTTCTCAGGGCCGAGTGGCTGGAGTGTGAGGCAAATTGGTTCTAGAGTGATTGATTCCTTCCTTGGTGCCACATTTCACCACTGCCCTAGCTTGACATAGTCCTATCCTCATTCTCCTAAAGTCCCAGAAAGAATGTCATGGCCAGATAAGTATATCATGGTTTGGCTATGGGAAGAGGTGAGAAGGTTGAGAGATGGGTGGTTTTTGATTTTGACTATTTAAAGGACAGAGCCAGGTGTTACTCAGGGCTAACATGTAGCCCAGAACTATTATATTGCATTTGGTCCTTGTTAGGTGAGAATTAGTCTGCTCATTTTGAAAAAGATATTTATAGGCATAGCAATTATCCAAAGCAAGAGACGGGAGCTAGCCATTACCCAATCATTTGTTCAAGATACCTTCTGAGAGAATTCCTAGTCTCTTAGACACCCTGGGAAACTAAGCAGGCAAAAATCCTTCACGGAGCTCACATGGTAGGGTAGGGAGAGAGGAGATATGTGAAAAAATTAATTAAAAGACGTATGGTAAATTAGGAAGGGAAGTCACAAGTGCTTTGGGGGAAGAGGTAAAGTAGGAGAGCCTGAAAAATGAGATTTGGAAGGCAATTTGTCAAAGAACAATCTATCCTTTGCTCATAGGCTCACCACATTCAGGGGCTCCTTTGTCATTTAGTTTCATCAAGTAACCTGACCTTGCCTCGATGGAAGTGTCAAAGAAGCTGCTCTAGCCCTGCCTCCTCACCCTTGCTTTCTGCCATGCTGGTAACAAACTTACCAGAATCTTTCTTCCATTCATTGACTACACCTGAGAGGTCATTCCATGAATCGGAAAAGGCAACAGCCTGGAAACACTGATGACTGGGATCTACTCCCAGATGTGCTGTTAAGTACAATTTGACCTTGAGAAATCCTTCCTCCTCTGTAGGCTTGCTTTGTCAGCCAAGAAGTCCTGTTGGCATCTGAGGGCTACCCTCACTCTCACACTTTGGGGCTACAAAACTCTGCTGAAAGTTTCCACGAT
Source organism: Cricetulus griseus (assembly GCF_003668045.3). NCBI lineage: Eukaryota > Metazoa > Chordata > Mammalia > Rodentia > Cricetidae > Cricetulus > Cricetulus griseus. The sequence continues at coordinate 60,429,391 of NC_048597.1, read as the reverse complement.
GTCCCCGGTAAAACTGTTGCAGCAGAGTGATGAGCCCAATTGGAGAAATTTACATTGTCATAATTTTAAACTTTTTTATTTTTAAAACCATCTTATTTTACATAGCAATCCCAGTTCTCTCTCTCAACTGCCCCACCCCAATCTTCCCATTCCCAACCCCCATCTACGCCTCAGAGACGGTGAGGCCTCCCATGGGGGATCATCAAAGTCTGTCACATCATTTGGGGCAGGACGGAGGCCCTCCCCTGTGTATCTAGGCTGAGAGAGTATCCCTCCATAGGAAATGGGATCCAAAAAGCCAGTTCAGGCACTAGGGATAATTACTAGTTCCACTGTGAGCAGCCCCATAGACTGCCCAATCCCCACAACTGACACCCATGTACAGGGGGCTTACTTCGGTCTTATGCAAGTTCCTCAGCTGTCTGTCAGTCTGGAATCAGTGAGCTCCCACTTGCTCAGGTCAGCTGTTTCTGTGGGTTTCCTCAACATAATCTTGACCCCTTTACTCATCACTCCTCCCTCTCTACATTGCTGGTGGGAGTGCAAACTTGTCCTGTCACATTAGAAATCAGTATGGCAGTTTCTCAGAAAATGAGGAATTGGTCTACCTCAAGACCCAGTAATACCACACTTGGGCATATACCCAAAGGATGCACACTCATACGACAAGGATATCTAAAGCGTTGAATAACTGATACGAAATCTGAAAGGTTAGGATAATTTTTAATAGATAAACTCCAGCCAACAGCAAGCCAGAGCATGCCAAAGCAGCAAGGCAAGAGAGCTCCCACGTGCCTTGTCTGTCCCTTTAAAACCTCTCCCATGTCACCCTGACTTCACCTTGACCACACCCTAATGGGTGTGGTCAGGCACACCTGTAGCGAGTCCTTAAGAGGCGTGGTTACAGTGTCTCCCTACAGACCTCTGTTCAACTATGTTCATAGCAGCATTATTCATAACAGCCAGAACCTGGGAGCAACCTAGATGCCCCTCAGCTGAAGAATGGATAGAGAAAATGTGTACATTTATACAATGGAGTACTACTTAGTGGTGAAAAACAATGACCTTTTGAAATTCTAAGGCAAATGGATGGAACTAGAAGAAACCATCCTGAGTGAGGTAAATCAGACACAGAAAGACAAACATGGTATGTACTCACTCATATGTGGATATTAGAAGTAGAACAAAGGATTACCAGCCTACAATCCACAACTCCAGAGAAGCTAGGAAACAAGGAGACCCTCTAAGAAAGACATACATGGACTACCCCTCCAGGAGCGGAAATGGATAAGATCTCCTGAGAAAATTGGGAGCATGGGGGGATTTGGGGAGGGAAATAGGAGAGAAAAGAGGGAAGAAGGGGAAGGGGAGGAGAACATGAGCGATCAATCTGATGGAAAAGAAGAGAGAGGGAGAGCAAGGACATACCTTGATAGAGGGAGCCGTTATGGAGTTAAGGATAAACCTGACACTAGGGAAGTTCCCATGAATCCACAAGGATGATCTCAACTTAGAATCTAAGCAAGAGTGGAGAGGGTACCTTAAATGCCCTTCCCCAATAAGGAGATTGATTAAATGCCATCATAAAGTCTTCATCCAGTACCTGATGGAAACAGAAGCAGAGATCCATAGCTAAGTACTGGGCCGAACTCCTAGAGTACCTTGTAATATTTTGTGAGGAAATTTCAGCACCAAATTTCTCTCTCAAACTTACCTGCAAATACCAGCCGCCAGGTCATTGGACAGAGGCAGAAGCAGGTGCTTGTCTGCAGACTGTGCAAGCTCCAGGACTCGCTTCCAAGGGTAGCTCAAGGTGTTGGAACCACTCTGCAGAGCCCCATATGGCTTGGGACCTGGTTACCTTAGCAATCAGTTCCCTCCCTATGCATGTCAATTAACAGGCAATTAAAACTCTTGACTGTTCGGGGCTATTAGTCCCAGGGTCACAGAACCAGAGAATGAGAGGCAGGGAGGTTTTCATTCTTTTACTTCATCTTTATTTCAAAGTCTCATTGTATTTTAAAAACTTTAACAGACTTTCAGCTCTGAAACCTGTCCTATCATGGGAGTTGTAGGAGAGATATGTATTTGATCTTTTTGTCAGTTGATTTGTACATTTGTCATGTCACTTTTATTTTCTTTTAATAATTAGAAGCCCTTTCATGCTTCAAGTCACAGATAGAGACACACTGGGAGAGTCTGCCTCACTGCTTCCAACCCCCTTTACATAGACTCACTCAGTTCCTGTACAGTTCTATTTCCTTTAAAACACTCCCTATTGGCTTTTTTGTTGAGAGACAGGGTTTTGATATGCAACCCGGCAAGACTTAAATTCATATGATCCCCCTGCCTCAGTTCCCCTAGCACACACGACACAGTCTACTTACTTGCTATCTAAAGCTTGGTCTTCTGTTCACAAGTCTAAATCTACTTGTTTTATAAAGTAGCCTTATTGTCACCATCATGGTCATATCAGTCTTGATCCTTCCCCCCAGCCTCCTACCCCCCACCATAAATTTTAGGTGTAGCTGGAATTAGAACAACTTCACTTTCCAAATATTCATGCTAATTATCCTAACCAATTTTTTTTCTTTCAACTCCTTCAGGGAGAAGACACAATTTACATTTTTCTCAGTCTCTACCTGGCAAAGTGCTGTTCATCATGGAGGTCTATTTAACAGGAAGCTTAGGAAGTATTACCATTATATGCAATTTAACAAAGATGGACATTTGGGCATTTGGGATAGAACATTTATAATCATGTAATCTTCCAACCTTAAAGCACAAGGGACCTTCGTGATTAATATACTGATTTCTTCCTGTTAGAGACAAGAAACCCTGGGGGAATGGGAACAGTAACCTGCTGAAAGTTAAACCATAAATAAACGAGAAGCATGGGCCCAAGCTCAAGTCTGAGACTTGCAAGCCCTGCTCTTCCAACTCCCAGTAGTTTAAACCTTTTCTTCTATGACACATTTGATGGATGAAGTGTACCTGACCAGGGGCTCTCTTGTGGGTTCAACTGGACACTTTTTGCAGTTGCTGGAGAGAAATAACACATCTTGGTCTCTACTTCCACCACTCAAGAAGGACAACATAATGCAAAAGAATCATATGAAGATACCCATTGTCTTGCCTCTTCTCTTAGTTTGGAAGAGTTGCAGAAATCCACACTTTAAATATTATCAGTATCAGAATGATTCAGCAATCCCACTACTGAGATCTATGCAAAGGACATGACATTAGCATATCAAAGAGATGTCTGCATGTTACTGCTCACTACTCAAAACAGCCAAGGGCTAGAACCAACCATCCCAAGTGTTCACCACTGTGTAGGAAATTCGGTGTGTGTACACAACAGAACTCTCTCCCGTCGTTAAAATGTAGGATGGAATTTCTGGGGCCTGAGAGGCTGGGGAGAGCAAGCAAGTCCTGGGGTCAGATGGTAGCGCTGTGGCGGAAGATCCCAGAAGCAGTAAAGACAAGGTAGAAATGGCAGGGGAAGGAGAGAGAAGGTTATGACAGCAGAGATACACAGGGAGGGAAATTGGAAATGACCTTTGGGTGGCAAATGAGTATAAAGGGGAATAGTACATTTCTGTAAAAGTGATAGGATTGAAAGCTTGAGAGTGAGGCCAGGGATGAAAAGAGTAAGGGCAACTTATACAGAACATAAAATGAGTTAGTTTTCATGGTAGGAACTCTTCATGGCAGGAAGAGGTTGTGTGGGTGGCTGGGGGCAGAACAGACAGGAAGAGGCTCAAGGACTCCTGTGGGTTACACATGTTGCTTTGTGGTGGTTGTGTTTTTGACTATAATAGATCCCTTGGAGCTCCACTGTCTCTGGTGGATGACTCTATTTTTTCCCATCCATGTAAGAGAGATTCTACAAAACTCACACAACCATGGCTGCTATGAAATTTCAAAAGCTTCCTAGGAATCCCTTTGTGAAGCAAAATTCGATTATTAGTGTCTCAACAGTAAAACATACACTAAATGTTTAAATGACTCCATGCCTCGGTTGCATCACCTGTTAAAGCAGATAATAGTAGTTTTATTATAGTGTTATATACTCATGTCATCATGAATAATAGTACTTATGCAAGAAGATTACGGTGAGTAAGTAGCTGTCTGTAGGGAGAACAGCGCTTCACAACAACTGCTATATTGTCTGTTGGATAAATAAAACAAGACAGTTGGGGACCCATGGATTGTCAGCATTGCAGGAGGACACGTTGCTTTTAGAGATACAGCTGGGTTCCAAAGCAGGGACATAGGAGACACCTGCTGCTGCAGGTGGATAAAAAGGGGCCATAGGGAACAGAAGGTCATCTAAGTTCTAACCAAGCTTTCTTCTTGCTAACAAACACACAACTGGGAATGTTGTAGAGATTCACCAACTCTAGCTTTGATGTTGAAGTGGATCATCAGTAGCCACAGGGTTTGTCTGGTCCATGTCTTCCTTCATAGTGACAATCAGAATGTACTGTATGCAGAGGGCCCTATATGCATAACATTCACTCAGCAAATGGAGTCACTGAATGAATGATTTAAGTCACAATGGCTAATAATTGTTTCTTAGGACAGATAAAGCAGGATGATGCTGAATGATGAGTGATTTCGGTGTGGCAATTTTCCCCATTGTCTTTCAAATCTTGTCTCCAATACAAAATCCATATCCCTGTGCTTATCATCTCTCAGCAAATGCTTACTTTGAGGCTGAACACTGGTGCCAGGGCCCTGCCAAGTTACTCCTTTCTCTTCACAGGGGGTTGGCAGACGGCACAGTTGAGAAATGCCTCACCTTGCAGAAAGGGCTGTTAGGCAGTAAGTTTCCTGACTTGCAGACCATGTTTCATATAATAGCAGTTGTTGTCTCAATATCAATTAAAGGTCACGAGTCATGCAGAATTTCTCAGTCCGTGTTGTCCCCACTACTCCTTGAGTTTTAAGATGCTTGCTTCCTGTCTGTACTATTTTTGTTCAATTGGATCCTGTTGGGGATTTTTAAAATGCACTTTTCCTGTTTATATTTCTTCCTGTTTCTCAAAATAGGAATTAAAAGATAAAGATGAACAGTCATGCAGCACTTTATAGAGACCTTTACAGAATGAGTGCTAAGTCGTCATTAAAGGCTCTCACCCCTGCAAATCCCTCATCTTACAGCATTTAGGGGGCAAATGGCCAGAAACAGGAAAGTGCTTTGAGGCTTTGGGGCTACCAGAATCCCACCGCAACCCACCCCACAAGCTCCTGCCCTTTATCACTGTTGTTTTCTTCACAGGAAGCATGGTTTTCTGAAGTCTTTGACTCTTGGCCATGTATCATTGGCAGTTTCTTCTGCTCTGCCCAGGGAAAGCATTCGGTGGCTCGGCAATTAGGGAGGAAGTTGAAAGGGTGAGGACAAGGAGACAGAGAAGTTAGTAGCATTAGTGGCTGCACTGGAGTATTGATGATGGGCAGCTCACTGCCATCTCATGGACCTGGTGAAAGAGTTTCCTCCACTCACCACATCTCAGGCCAATGACTTGATTTTCAGGTATTCCTCACCCATAGGTTTCTCTCATGGTACTGGAGATACCAGGGCTGGAGATGCTGGGGATACAAAGGACCCAAACACTCCATCACTGATCCCCTGCTTTCATGACTCTCGGTATTTTACAGGTGGATCCTCTTGCAGCCTGCTATCAGAGTTCTTTAATCTCTAGGTTTTTTGGATTGCACCCTCCTGGGTCATTATATATTGTCATTTCAGGTACTATTTCACTCTCCAACCTTCATCATTTATGGTTTATATCCCAGTCCTTGAAAAGAACTGTAGAAATCTAACAAAATCCCCATTCCATCAAGATCTACGATCATCGATCCTTGCATTTTTGGGGGGCTTTTCTGCATCTTGCATTCTTTCCATGTCACTCAGCTTAGTTTCTAGCATGCATTGTCAGTGTCATCCCTTCCACAACACCTTCAATCCTAATTTTTTTCTTTTCCTTCACCAGCTCTGGATGAAAGACCTCAAGTCTAATTCAGTCCTACAGTCCATCTACTTTGTGACAACACAAGGGCCACTAGGTGTGGATGGAGAACAACAACTAAAAAAATCAGGCATTGTGGTGCAAGCTTTTCATCACAGCACATGGGATGTGGAAACAGGAAAGTCCATAGTCCATATAGTCCATATAGTCCATAATCCATATAGTCCATCCTTGGCTATATATCATGTTCTTGGTCAGCCTGGGCCACATAAGTTCTTGTTTTTCAAATAGACCCGTCCCCACCCCTGGAAAATAAGCTAAGTATGCTGTCTGGTCTTGCTGAAAATCTATGACTACAGGCTTCTGTGGGGTCTGTCAGACAATCTGGAAACACTACCATGCCTCCTTCATATATTGAATCTCTCATTGGCTTGTTCCCCACTTTCACCTGTCCCCTCAAATCTCCATAGAAGTTTGAGCTGATGAACATTACTTCTTATTAAGGGAAACTAGTTTGGGGAGGAAGGAACTTTCCTGTTTCTATTTCTGTTCCTGACATTTCACCTACCTCAAGGATGAGCTTTTTCCTATTCTTTTATTTTCTTCTTAATGTTTTTTGCTTTTTCTTTCTTTTTTTTTTTGTTCTCATTATTTCCTCCTTACAGTGTTGGGGACTGAACTCAGGACCTTGCACATGCCAGCATGCACACCTTTGCCTCCACCCTGGGACAAGAGGTAGGGTCTCCTTGTAAGCAGATGTTTCCTATCCCTACTGCCCAGTCCTAAATAACTGACTCAGAGGCTGAATATGAATTATAAATGCTCAGCTGATAGCTCAGGCTTATTACTACCTAACTCTTTTTTTTTAACCTAGTAGAGGAAAGTGTTTATTACAGTTTACAATTTTCAGGTCACAGTCTGCCACCAAAGAAAGTCATGGCAGGAACTCAAGTCAGAAACCTGCAAATAGAACTGATACAAACATCACAAAAGAGTGCTGCTTATTGGCTGACTCCCTCATTGCTTTCTCAGACTTATTTTTTTTATAGTATTAAGACTACCTGTCTAGGGATGGCACAACCCACAAAGCCTGGGCCTTCTCACATCAATCACTAATGAAGAAAATGCATTACAAACTTGCCTACAGGCATATATAAGGAAGTGATTTCTTTCTTTTTTATATTTAAATTAGAAACAAGCTTGTTTTACATGTCAATCCCAGTTCCCTACCCCTCCCCTGCTGCCCTGCTCCCCACCAACCTCCTATCCCATTCCCTTTCTGCTCCCCAGGGAGGGTGAGGCCTTCCATGGGGGGAATCTTCAAAGTCTGTCACATCATTTGGAGCAGGGCCTAGGCCCTCCCCCATGTATCTAGGCTGAGAGAGTATCCCTCTATGTGGAATGGGCTCCCAAAGTCCATTCGTGTACTAGGGATAAATACCGATCCATTACTAGAGGCCCCATAGGTTGCCCGGGCCTCCTAACTGATGCCCACATTCTGGGTTTGTCCTGTGCTGGTTACCCAGCTATCAGTCTGGGGACTAGCTAACTCTTACACTTAAATTAGCCCATATTTCTATTTATGCTATGCCATGTGCCTCATGGCTTATTATCACTTTTTTTTTTTTTTTTCACATACTGCTTGCTGGAAGCTTGCTGGCATCTCTCACAACTCCCTTAACTCTACCTTTCTCGTTCCCATCATCCTTAGTTTGGTCAACTTGCCTATACTTCCTGTCTGGCTACTGGCCAATCAGTGTTTTATTAAACCAATTGGAGTGACAGATCTTTACAGTATACAAGAGGCTTATTCCATAGCATCTCCTATTGCCCTTGGCCTGGCATGACACTTGCTATGTAGAAGAGTTTGACCTTGAGCTGGAGGCAGTGCCACCATGTCTGGACTTGTTATTCTTACCCACACAGGTAAAACCATATCTCCCTGGCGCTTCTCCTTTCTTCTATTACCACAATGTCCTCCTTCACATGAGCATAAAAGGACAGCTCAATAATTCATCAGACATCTATTGACCACTGCTGACTGTACCATTTCTGTTCAGTTACACAGCAACATTTTTCATGTTTCCTTTACTATCTGTCTCTGATTTCTGTCATCCCATTTTCTCTTTTGTATTCACTGCAGAGTTGGTTTCCTTCACCTCAACAAAAACAAACCAAACAAAATTCCAACAACTTAGACAGGGAGCAGTGACCTCTGTGCCATTAAATCCAATACAGTTAAGTGGTTTGCATGAACTGTTCACCAACTTAATTCCTTCCTTATTTGAGGTGTCTTTTACTTACCTTCTGGATTATTACTCCCTCAGCTCCCTTCCCTCCTCACTGGATAGTCCGGCCTAGCACTCTTACCCTTCCTTATCTCTTTAACCTCAGTGTAATGAACAGCTGGGCATCACACTTTGTCTTCATCATCTCTCCCATATTGTCATTCATAGTGTTCTCATTTAGTTTCAAGTCTCTGAGTGCCACCCATGAACTAATAATTCTAAAATAAATAACCCTTTGTAGATTTAAAAAATGCCATGACTTACTGATATCCATGTGAGGCCTGTCCTTTTCTGAAGAAAACCAGAGGAGAAATGGATGGAGGCAGGGAAGAGAGGAGGGGGAGATAAGAAACTGGGAGGAGAGAAGGGAGGAGAAAATAAACAAGTAAAATGAATTAAAAGTAAAAACATGTCTGTGTCTGTGTCTGTGTCTGTGTCTGTGTCTGTGTCTGTGTCTGTGTCTGTGTCTGTGTCTGTGTCTGTGTCTGTGTGTCTGTGTCTGTGTCTGTGTCTGTGTCTGTGTCTGTGTCTGTGTCTGTGCATGCAGGTGCCCATGAAGGCCAGAGTGTTTAATACTTCATGGAGCTGGAGTTAGAAGCCCTTGTGAGCTGTCTGATTTCAGTGTTGGAAACTGAACTTGGGTCCTCTGCAACAGCAGTAGGAGCTCCTACCCACTAAGATACCTTGCCAGCCTCCACCTCTGTATGCCTTGAGCAGGGACCTTCGGCTGAACTTAATATTCAAAGAATCAACACCCACTCAGGATCTTCTGTATGCCCAAAGCAGCTGAAGTCTCACAGGGACCAACCGGACTCTTAGTTCCCTTCATTCAGCTTCTCTGCTGCTCAGTTGGTCTTTTAGAGTTTGTGGAAACATCACCTTTCCCGTTGCTCAGGATAGACTCATGCCTGAACCTCTTCAGTAACTCCTGTCTTACCTCTAGGCAATTAACACAATCCTACATTAAAAACAAACCCAATTTTCACAGCCTCACAACATCCTTTTATATATCACCACCGTCTTTCCTTTTGGTGATTACCACAGACAGACTCCTAACTGGTTTTGTTGTATGTACCCCGGTCTGCTTGCTCTTCTTCTTCTTCTTCTTCTTCTTCTTCTTCTTCTTCTTCTTCTTCTTCTTCTTCTTCTTCTTCTTCTTCTTCTTCTTCTTTCTTCTTCCTCCTCCTCCTCCTCCTCCTCTTCCTCCTCTTCCTCCTCCTCCTTCTCCTTAGAAACAGAGGGTTTCTTTGCATAGCCCTGACTGCCCTGTAACTCCTGCTGTAGACCAGGCTGGCCTCAAACTCATAGAGATCTACTTGCCTCTGCCTCCTGAGTGCTGGAATTAAAGGCACATGCCACTGCCACCCAGACATTTTCCTCTTTTTTAAATAGCTTCTAACTGGCTTCTTATCTCACATAGCATCATAAGCTCTGGCTCCCCTCCTCTCATTTCTGGCTACGGTCATTCCAGTGGTCTTGTCTTCACCATGGCCTTTTCTCCTCTCTTCTTCCCTTTCTCCGGCTTCTGGAAGTTCTTGTTTAGTGTGTTGGAATTGAACCCAGGACTCCACCATTACTGGACAAACACTTTATGAGTGAACTAAATCATCAATCTCAACTTGCTGTTTTTTTGAGCATCCAAGGCACACACTAGTTTCCACACCTTTTTGTTTTGTCATCTGCTCTTGAGATGCAGTTTCCTCACAGCTCACTCCATCACTTTATTTAGATTTTAAGTTAACAGGCAGGGTTTGGGGGTGCATGCCTTTAATCCCAGCATTCAGAAGGGAGGCAGAGGCAGGTGGATCTCTGTGAGTTTGAGGTCAGCTTGGCCCACATAATGAGTTCCAGGCCAGCCAGGATTAAATAGTGAGGCCCTGTCTCAAACAAGCAAGCATACAGAACAAAAAAAGATGTCAGGTTAAATAATCTTTCTTGCTTGGATTCTCCCTGTCAGAGCTACTTGGAATGGTGAATGTGTGGACATAGACTCACCCACTTCCCAGTCTTGCCCTTATCCTTGTTTTCTTTTTTCCTCCGGTACTTACCACTGTGTAACACACAATGTATTTCCTTATGATTGACCTTGCCTCTAACTTTGTTCCTTCTGCACATTTGATACATTTCTATTACCTACAGCGGGGCCTCGAATACAGCAACATTCAATAAATATTTGATGAATAGATGAATGAATATGGCTAATATAGTCCATGATGTGTATAATGGAACTGTTGTGTGAGCACTTCCAGGCTTTTCCTGGAACCAGCCTTTCTGTCCTGGTAGTTATTCTGAGAGGTACTTTGGAGGCAGCCATGCATAATGTCATTCTGACCCCACGGCTTCAGCTATGGGCCAGGATGGAGACCCTCAGCCAATGCTTTCATCCTCGGGAATTTGTCACTGGTCCGAACAAAGCCAAGCCTTTTAGTGACTCTCTAGCACATCCTCGTACAGCTGTTGCAGGTCTTGTTTTCAGCCAAATGGACCAGATGCAGAGGTATCTATCAAAAGAGAGAGCAAAATGTTGACCAGCCGAAAGCAGAGGTGACAGATGGCAAGAGAAGCTGTACACAACTCAGTTTTCCTCACATCCAACCAGATCCATGCCCCTCTGGATACATTGTGAAGCACCAATGCAGTGCCTGCCATTAATGTAGGTGGTTGCTAAACACTAACCAAATCTGAACCAGCAGTGAGTGTCCTTAATCTGTTCAGTCTCCAAACCTTTATAAGGAACCAAATCTAGTTATGTTGCAAAATGTTTTGTGACCCCTTGACATCTGGCCTCATTTGGTGTAGACAGAAGGCAGGGTGATGTGGTTCAGCAAGCCTGAAAGCAGACAATCCAACCAACTTTTGGTCCAGCATCACTCTGGTTGGTTATTGCTTCTTTAAAATGCTGTGCATGCATACAAAATGGAAAGGCTAGATTGGGTGGCCAGTGGCTTGTTTTCCAAGTCTAGATTTCATAAGTTGGGCACTAAGTGGAGGGATATTCTTTTCCTATTGATAATTTAGGTGCTTAAATGTTGTCCTTTCATGTAGCTGTAGCAACCGAACTATTTCATTTATGTAGAATGTTTGACTTCATAAGTCTTAGCAGGAATAAGATGTGTCTTCCATTATACATGTTGAAAACCCAAATAGCCATGTCTCCATTTGACCTCTGTCTGGAACCAACGAACATGACAGCAGCTTAGGCTATCAGACCCAGCCACCAAGACTGAATTAGGAGCTTGTCATCCAAACAGTGGAGACAGCCAAGAGCCCATTCTAGCTGCAGGTGGCTGCAGCAGCTGTTGCAATATCATGCTGCATCTGGGATCTCTCAAGTTCAAGCTGGAGGTACCAGTGGTGCCAGCATGGTACCCAGTGCTAGTGGAGGGAGCAAGCAGGCTTGGAGGGAGCCTCAGCTCCTCCTACTTCCACAGGGAGATTTTTGTCCTTCTGAGACACCCAGATGTCCTTGCCATCAACTCCCCCTAGTCTTCAAATTAAAAGCTCTGTTTTGACAACCAGATGAAACATGCACAGGAGTCTTAAGACAGAAACCTCACTGGAGTCAGTGAGGAGATGAAGTGAATGTTGCCAAAATCTCCTTTAATACCCGTGAGTCTGTCACTGACACAGGAAGAATAGAGGAATAATGGAATCAGGGAGGACCTGAGAGATAAAGATGCAGGTACCCTAATGTTTCAGACACCTTCTCACCTGTAAGGGCAAACAGTTGGTGGAGCATCATTCAGGTAGGTCCAGATGAGGGATGAGCACTCCAACCTCTTTAGCACATTTCTAGATTTTTTCTCACTGTTTGTTCCAGCTGCCTCTAGATTTTGTTTACAAGGAAACCCCACCCCTTCCACCCTCGCCCCTGGAACTGCTTTGTATGAACCCAGGAGTCCAATGTATTAACTTGCCTTATACCCCACTCCTGATGCTCTAATTGTAAGTGGCTTAGCCCAGATGGGGCATTTAGTCTTTCTGTTTCAGGAAAAGGCTGGTGTTTTTCAGCAATCATCAAGGATGCAGAGAGAGAAGACTGGTTTCATGGTCTAGAAATACCGAGGACTCTTTCTCCCACGATGTTTTGATAGCTCTATTTTATACTATGTTTTAAGTAGCACAGATCTGCAAACTGTGGTTTTTCAAGGGAAAAACCTCAAACCATCAGGATTATTATTAATGAAAGTGAGCCACTGAGATTATTGCCTGTGAAGCCCAGTGAGGAAAGACATCAATGGTGGATTCAGCATGCCTGTCAAAGGGAGGTGGATTTCTCTCAGCAGGTAGGCTCCACCTCTACTGTAGGAAGTACTTTGCATCCTTCCATTCCTTTTAAAACACACCCACAATTCATGTAGTCTTTAACAATGGCCTGTACAGCATCCTTCAAAGCAAGAGCACCAATCCCTTTATATATTTGATTGGGTAGTTTATGAGAACCATTGCTTTTTCTAAGAATCTCATGGAGTGAGCAGTGGAGGAATAGACAACTAATATAGTTTCCATGGATTTTTCAGCTTTCTCCAGTGTATATGTATTCCTTATTTTATGTCTTTATATACATGAGTGTATTCACATTACAGTGATAGCTTATTGAAATAAAATGATATGTAACAAACTACACAGAATTAAAGTGGATGATTGGGAAAATTTGGACACATGGCCACATCTATAAACTATCTTCAGGAAGACAATCGATATTCGTCATTTTCCATTCTCTTTATCCTTGCTTCAATCCATCCCTGGGAACTTTCCTTACTCTCTGCCAGTCTTGGGAAGCTTCTCATCCTATCTCTGTTTATAGCTTGCATTTTCTAGGGGCTGAAAAGGTGGTCTGCAATTAAGAGTGTTTGGTGTTCTTGTGGAGGACTAGAGTTTGGTTCCAGCACTCATGTTAGGCAGCTTACAACTTCCTGTCATTCCATGTTCAGGGCATTCAGAGACTCCTGCCCTCTGCAGATACCTGCACACATATGCATATATATGTCCTAGAATTTCTAAAAAGGAAAAAGAGTAGGATTTTTTGGAATCTGATACAAAGGGAATCTTGTGGGTCTAAGTATGGACTCTTTTGGATCTGGTTTATTTTTCTGAATATTTTTATCATATTTGTTTTGAGATGTATCTACAGTGCTGGTGGACAGTTTCTTGTGTTGATTTTTGAATTGCATTTCACTATATAGATAGCTCAATTTGTATCTGGTTAAAAAAACAAACAAAAAGCAGACTTGTTCAAAACATCTACACTCAACTTTTGTATTATATAAATCTTTAATCTATTCAGGGTAAATATGTTGGAGTATGTTGGCTGTTTTACGTTATATAGCTTTCTCATATTAAGAAAACACCATGATTTATTTTCAGAGTTGTTAAACTATTTCATATTCTTTCAGCAGAGCATGAAGCAATAAGCTACTCCATATCCTTGCCAACATTTATCAGGTTCAGTCTTTTTATAACCATTTTAACAGCTGCAATAATGGTATCATTGTGGTTGTAATTAGCATTTTACCAATGACTAATGACATTGGATATTTCTCACCAGATATCTTCTTTGTAAAATTCTTCTTTAAATAATCTGTCCACTTAGAAAATAGGGATGTTTATTTCATTAGTCTTAGGTTTGGAGAGGGCTTTTACTTAGTCTGTATTAGCAATGGGATCGACAGCTTCAACGATCAATGTTTGTCTCCTTCCTCTTAATAATAGTGTGTTTTTAAAACTCTGACTTCATTTTGATGAGGTCTAGTCTATGAATTTTGTTTTACTTAGGAACCTGCTTCTGATGTATACTCAGGTAATCAGTACTGGAATTCCAAGGTATCAGCGCATTTTTTTTTTCTGAAAGTTGAATAGTTTTATGTTTTGCCTCAGATCTATGATCCATTTTGATGTAACCTTTTCTAGTGTATTTTTCTATGTTGTCTGTGGATATCTATTTCTTGTACCACTGGTTGGGGAGGCTATCTTTTTCTATGAATTACCTTGTCTCTGGTGTCAAAAATCAATTCCTCAGAACCGCATCCACTTGGTTCCAGACTTGATCTTCCTAATATGCCAACAGTTTTGGTTTTTGTAACTATAATTTGTTCTGAAGTCAAATGGTGGAAGGCCAACTTTGCTGCTGGTCAAATAGTTTAATTTTTTAATTTAAGCTGCCCAAGTCCTTTGCATTTCCCTGAGAGTAGGGGTGTCAGTTTTTAAATAAGTAAAATAAACTAATATAAAAAAATTCTGCTGGGCTATTGACAGAGAGTGCATATAATTTATACATCAATTTGTGGAGAATTAACAGTGAACTTATCAAGGTTTCAATTATTTACATCTTCTTTTACATCTTTTCTCAGTAATGTTTTGTATTTTCCAGGGTAAAAGTTTTGAGTAGCTCTTACCAATTTATTCTTAAGTATTAGTGCAGTACTTTGCATTTTAGCTTCTAGTTGTGTACATACAGCACACTGAGATGTGATTTCCATCATGCTCACATAGGCTGCAACCTCCCAAAGCTTTGCGTTGTTCTCAGGGATGGCCTTTTTCACACCCAGAAACATCCTCCGCTGCCTGCTCGGAACCTTTATCAGGAACGGCTGTTCGATCACGTGTGCTGGTGGTTTAGCAATATTATTATTACTATTTCACAAAAACATCTTGGTGTGGTGATTTTCATTGGCTTAACATTAAAATGTTAACTGTCTTCTGTGTTTGGAACATGTCCACTTAGTGAGGGTGAATACCTTCTATAGTTACTGTCAATTTCAACTTGCTGGAATAAGGCTTAGAGTTCCTGCACTTATGTTAATGAAGACTGTGTCTATGTTTTTCTTTACCCAACGTGATTTTATTTGGTTGGGTATCAGAATAGCAAAGGCTAGCCTTAGAGAATATGCTGAGAAATGCTCCTTTCCAGTTTGTGGAAGAGTTTTTATGAGCTATTATCAGGGATTTTGTTTTAAATAATATTTTATTAATTCATTGAGGATGTCATACAATGTCTTTTGATCATATTCTTCCTCACCTCTCTCCCCAACTCCTCCTAGATCCTACCTACCTACCCATCTTCCAGTTTCCTCCTGTCTCTTGCTCCTTCTCCTCCTCTTCTTCTTCTCCTCCTTCTCCTCCTCCTCTTCTTTTTCTAGTAACTTTTGAATCTGTTGATGTGAATATGTCTTCCTGTTTTATTTGATTTCTTTGTAGTGAATGGCTTACTGTGAAGGCTCAATCAGAGAGAGAGAGAGAAAGAGAAACTCCTTACTAGTGGCAATGGCAAAGTGTACAAGATACAGACATGCACTAAAATAAATTAAAGGCCCCTATATATCATCAAATAAAATGTCAAAGCTAGTGAGAATGTTCAATGAAGTTTAATTAATTACATTGCGGTAATTATGAAAAGAGTAAATGGGTGAGATAAATGGATGCAGGGAGAGAGGAAAGAGCGCTGGAAACAGTGCTAAACAAGTAAAAGAAAAAAGAGTACTAAAGAACGCAGTTAGAAAGGGGAAGGAGAAAGGAGGGAGAGATTTTTAAAAGGACAAAAATAAAACATGAACAAAAAAGTCAAATTCCCAATAATGAAAATTCATGACCAAATTAGATAAATGCAAGAGAGGACATAAATACCAAACTTAAGCTGGGTGGTGGTGGCGCACGCCTTTAATTCCAAGCACTCTGGAGGCAGAGGCAGGTATATCCCTGTGAGTTCAAGGCCAGCCTGGTCTACAGAGCGAATTCCAGGACAGGCTCCAACGCTACATAGAGAAACCCTGCCTCGAAGAACAAACCAAACCAAAACAAAAAACCAAAGCAAAACAAAATAATTTAAAAAATCAATAAGACTTAGTGGGGAAAAGCACTAAAAGCAAAGTATGGGAGAATAAGAAAACATGGAGACAAGTGAAGAAAAAGAAAAATAAAAGGTTTCACAATAAAAAGCAAGTGTGTAAAGAAAAAAAACATGAATTTATGGAGAGAGAGAGAGAAAGAAAGGAAAGAAAGACACAAGGGCTTTCTTAAACATGGCAAAGTAAAAATGTCACTAGAAGCTAAGAAAAGGAAAGGGTCACTGGTGCGGCTTTCTGACCGTTGGCAGTTGGAGAGCACCAGGTATATGTGTGCAGGATCACAGGGTGCCAAGGGAACACGTGGAGACTTTTCTCTCCTCGGTTTATTACACTGGAGCTGAGCCCGCATTGGACCAACTTCTGATGTCTTCTTAAAGCTGTCTCCCTTCTTAGCATCCGAAGCCACTGCGAGCCACATCTACTTTTGCACCCTGTGGACTGGGCAGGCTCTCTCACCTTCCCAATACACCCCAATTTGTAACACTCCATCCCCCCAGGTGTCTAATACTCCAGTGGAGATGTCCCCCAAGTGTGTTGAGAATTGGGTAAACAACGGCAGCCCTTAGGTCTGTACAGGCAGATCTGCCCTCAGACTTTTAAAACCCACCCTGTCGCAATCACTGGATTGGAGGGTTGGGCTGTGCCATGTAATCCATGGCTGCATCAGAGATCTTGTACTCCACATTCCCGAACCTTACAGGCAGTAGGTGACTCCAGCATTTAAAGCCTCCCACCGACCTCAGGCTCCAGGCGATCACACCCCGAGCTATTTTCAGTTGATGAGATCTGCTCGCAGACACCAGCTAAGGGACTTTCTCTACATACTTTCCCCCTAGCTTGTCAAGGTCTAGTCCTCCTACTCTCCACAACTGACCCAGAAGGCTGTCTCTTACCCTAGTTCTGTGCTAAGTTAAATTTGGTGTCTCTGACTTGTGATTATTTCCTGTTATGCAGGAATACCCTGTTACGCAGGGTAGGTCAATTTTAAATAACAGACTCTCAAAGTGACACCTGTCCTCATCTGAGCAGGGACACCTCCTCCCTACTGCTGACCCATCCCATAGAAGAACTTCCTACTCAGCAGCTCCCACGGCTGAGTTTGAGTCTTGTAAGACTCATGGGTTTGTTCTGGGGGTTGGAGTGTTTCCATCCTTTCACTAAGACTGCCAGCTTAACCTTCCGGATGAAGGTCTAAGTTCTATCGTCATGCTGGGAGCCCTATGGCAGGGACCTCCCTCTGCTGGACTTATCTACAGGTGTGTCACTCTCACAGTCCAGTGGTCCTGTCACTCCTTCTGTAGATTTCTGAAAGTCCTCTTCTTTTTCCCTTTGGAATACTCCCTCCCCAGAATCCCTCAATCCTGAAGTTTTTCCCTTCACTGGGAATACGTTTTAATCAGTCTTGTTAGATGGAAATGTCCTACTGTATTTTCCTGGCTCTGTTTTCTTTGTGTTTCATTTGGTTTTGCTTCTCCATTTTCTTAAGAGCAGATTGATTTAAGAATTTTATTTTTTCTGTGTGAGGTATTACAAATGATTTCTCTTTAATAAGTGCTTTCTTTACATGCCATCCCCTTGGGTAGGCTTATCTCCTTTTCTTGGTTCACAACATATTACAGTGTTCAGTTGGAGTACTTCTTTCAACAAGAAGCTGTTTAGAAATGTGTTATTTAGTTCCAAAATATTTTTTTGGTTATTGTTTACTCATTTCATTGTGAAGTGGTCAAAGATCACTATCTTTCTCTTAATTTTTAAATATTAATTAAAATATAATTACATTATTTCCTTCCTTTCTTTTATTTTCTCCAAGCCTATCCCTGTCCTCTTCCTCCAAGCCCTCCTATATCTGCCTAACTCTCTCTCAAAACCATGGCCTCTTTTTCTTTATTATTGTTTTACACACACAGAAGACTAATTTCCCCTTCTCAGTAGTCATCAGTAGCCTGTAGTTCTTTGTTGATCTTCCCCTTTTGTGTTAGCATGTATATTGACATAGTATTTGTCCAGGTCTTGTTTAGGCATCTATCTTGCTGCAGTATCAAGGATGAAGCATCCCTGTCATTTCTAGGACACACAGTCTCACAATAGATTTCCTGTTTCTCTGGCTCTTGCAGTTTTTCCACCCCCCTCTTCTTTGGTTTTCCCTGAACCATAGGTACATGAGTGGTGTTGTAGATGTTTCCACTGGGTCTGGGCACCTCATGATCAGTTTTCTCTGTATTTCATTCAGTTGTTTTCTGTGATGGTCTCCTGCTGCTACAAATTGAAGCCTCTTTGATAAGGGATGAGAGCTACATTTATCTGTGAGTATAGGGATAAATATTTGGAATACAGGTAGGAATTAAGCTGTCTAGTAAAGTGGAAGTAGTAGATTCTCCCCTAAAATCCATGACTTCATTAGCCCTGAGTAGTTTGGCTGGGTTTACTTTGTACCAAGCATGATTTCCTTCCTGTTGAGTGGGCCTTAATGTCCAATCAAATAGCTGTTGGTTACTGCCAAGATATGAGTGCCACTATTGCACCTGTAGGGATAGTTTGTCATGCTGGTTATTGTAGCAGTTCATAGGCATCATACATATGTTAGAACTGTTTTTTTCCACTGTTGGCAACAAAGCAACTTCTGGTATTATGAGATCTGGTCTTCAGGGACAATTATTATGGAATATTAGTGTTATGTTCCTTTATTGTGTGGAATATTTGTTTAATAATGCAAAGATATGTTGCATTCGTTTATGTTGTATTTGTTTAACTCTGTGAAGCTGTTACTTTGCTTGTCTAAAACACCTGATTGACCTAATAAAGAGCTGAATGCCAATAGCTGGACAGAAGAGATAAATAGACATGGCTTGCAGGCAGAGATAATAAATAAGGGAGGAGAGAAAAGGGTGTTTGAGGAGAAACTAGAAAAGGACAGAGGATATTAGTCATCCAGCAACACAGCAAGCCATAGAGTAAGAAGTAAAGAGCAGTATATAGAATAGAGAAAGGTTAAAGCCCAGAGGCAAAAGGTAGATGGGATAATTTAAGTTAAGAAAAGCTGGCTAGAAACAAGCCTAGTTAAGGTCTGGCATTCATAGGTAAGAATCAGCCTCTGTGTACTTATTTGGGAGCTGGGTGTCAGGCTCCCAAAGAGCAAAGAGAGTAAAAAACGAACAACAGAGGATGCTTTCAGGTTAACGACAGCTTAAATCTTTGAAGTCCCGTGTCCAAACTACATGAAGAAAGACCACACAATCTGTAACTTGAATCCTCTTAAGTTTACTGAGAATTCTCAGGAGCTATTTTGGAAAACATCCCACTTATATTTGAGAAGAATATGTGTCTTAGGGTTTCTACTGTTGTGATAAAATGCCATGACCGAAGCATCTTGGGGAGGAAAGATGTTTTTCTGCTCACTCATTCCTGAGGGAAGTCAGAGCAGAAACCTAGAGGCAGTAACTCAAGTAGAGACTATGGAGGAATGCTGCTTACTGACTTGCTCTTCATGGCTTTCTCAACCTACTCTTATACCGTCTAGGACCACCTGCTCAGGAGAGGCACTGTCCACAGTGGGATGGTCCTCCCACATCAATCATTAATCAAGGTAATAACCCACAGACTTTCCTATAGGTCAGTTTTATGGAATCATTTTCTCCATTGAGGTTCTCTCTTCCCAAATGACTCTAGTTGGTATGAAATTGACATCCAACTAGTCAGTACAAAGTATATTCTGAAGGTGTTGCTGAGTAGGATGTTCTAACAAATTCACCTAAGTGGAATCCATCAGTTGCCTTTCTAAAGTCTTTTTTAAGTCTACTAAGCTTTAAAATGTGTGTGCCTATGTGCGACTGTGTTGGGGTGTGTTCATGTGAGTCCAGGTAACTGTGCAGTTCAGAAGAGGGTATTAAATCCCCTGGAGTTAGAGCTACACGTGGTTGTGAACCATCTGGCATGGATGTTGGGAACTGAAGTTGGGTCTTTTGCAAGAGCAACAAGCACTCTCAACTGTTGATCCACCTGTCTAGCCCTCTTCCTAAGTTTTTGTATGCCTTTCTAGTATTTACTGAGAGAGGAATAGTGAAATTGTAAACTCTAATGGCCTATCTGGTTTTCAGCTCTTCTATTAAGTACATAAAGATTAGGGTTGATACCCCCACTTAGTGAATTAGCTCTTTGTTTACTGAAAATGATCCCTTTTGTGCATGACACTATTTGTTGCCCTTAAACTTTCTAGTCTGCCAGTAATCAATTTTTTATAACTTTATTTTTAATTTGCTTGTATTTTTAATTTGAAGGTGATTCTTTTAAATACTATGTTGTTAGATTCTGTTTGTAAAATACATTTTGACAGTGTGATGTCTTTTATTGGCAAATTAGTCAAAAGTCTGGCATCTCATTTTAATGTCTGCTTTGATAATTGTTTTTGGTATTTGGTATTCATCATAAGCTTATTTCTTTAAATCATGTTACTATTAGTTACTTTTTCTGTTGCTGTGATAAAACACCGTGGCCAAGGAAACCTGTAGCACAATGAATTGACCTTGTTTCATGGTTCCAGAGAGATAAGCTTCCATGAGGATGTGAAGGCACAGTAGTAAGCAACAGCATGGTGCTCAGAGCAAGAAGCCGGGTTCTTATGCTTTACCACACACATGAAGCAGAAGGAGAGGAAACTTGCAATGACACAGGCCTTTTACTCTTAAGCCCATCCTGGTTGTATACTTCTTCTCACAAGGTCACACCTCCTACACTTCCCCAAATAGCCCCAACAATGAGGACCAAGTGTTTGAAATATGCGAGCCTGTGGAGGTCCTTTTCATTGGAAGCTGCACAATGTTAGAACAATTAACATCATGTTATTTGAACAACAGGATTCTCCCGCTTCTTCTCTTGGCCTTTTGGATCTCTTCATACATTTAACTTTCAGGTATATTTTAAACCCCACATACATTGAAATTATTTTCATTAAAATTTAATAACCATTAATGAGCCGTGAAAGAAAGTATTTTTGTTGTTCCTAGTTTTCCATCTCAGAGTCTTTTTTGTCATCTCCTTTAACACAGTTTCAGTGGGAATACAATCTTAACCATCCTTATAATGTTTCTTTCTGTTGCTAAGGCTGGTTTATCTTACCTTGTTGTCAGCGAAACTGAGAATCCCTGGCTCTTAATGAAAGGTACAGTGCTGGACATCAACAAGTCAGTATTTTCCAGAAGCAGTCTGGGGATATTGGCCCTCACTCCCTGAAAACTCACTGAGCTCCTCACAGCTCAGTAGATTTGTGAACTGGCATTTCTAAAATGTAATGTACCTGGAATAACTTTCATCTGTCCTTCCAACAGTGAAACCTCCGAGTGAAGTTGACACGGTAATTTGGACAGCTCATTACCTCCTTAGCTCTTGGCATTACCATTGTGTTCTAGGATTGCCAAGGCCTCAACAACTTCTGGCTTTGCCTGCGTGAGCTGCAGGTGCCATGGACAGATAGTGCAACAGATGACCACCATGAACATGGCAAGCATGGGTCAGATTTTGGAGGGGAGACACAGTCATTTCCTACCCTCAGCATTGGCTGGCAAATAGAATGTGAAACTGCGTCTAAAGCTGATTGAAGTGGGCCAGGTGCCTAGTGCCAGCCTGTTCACATTTGCTAGATGTTTTCTCTCTGCCAGCATTGCCAGGAGAGATGTTTTGACCTTGTGAGATCCTAGGAGATGTGCAGACATGGTGAGACTCTGGCCTGTGACTCGCCCAGGCTGGCATAGGAGCCTGGGTGTAGGGCAGGGTGTCTTGTGCCCAGTCTGTGAATCCCCCCAAAGTTGTGTGTCTTTCAGAGGGGCTACCAAACTCTGGCTGACAGTTGTATTCCTACAGTTTCCAAAGAAGCTCATAACGCTGGGTAGATATTGACTAATGTGGAGGATAGTTTATGCTGAAGCTAAAGAAGAGGCTACATCAAGTTTAATTAACACTTACCAAATGGCACAGGCGTGTGGCCGGGGCTAAGAGCAATTCAAAGTGTGATCCATGTCCTGGTGCTCTTCATATCTGATGGAGATACAGGTCATAATAATAAAAGATGATCAAGTCATAAAAGACAGTAATTTAAAAAGACTTAATAAAGCAAAATACTCATTCCAAATGAAAATGTTAATGGTGACTGCCTGGAGACCAATGCAAATGTAGACTGGTGTTATCCCAATGAGCCATAGAAAACATACAATCTGATCTTTCAGTGGGTTCAGACCTCAGCACATAAACACTGAGGCAGTCAGAAGGAGATGAAATGATGTGCTTAGGACCCTAAGTTCTTGGGGCAGAAGGAGGTCAAGGAGGAGGAATATCACTTAGGGGCTTCAATACCTGAGGGTTTGTTGTGGCACCAGCAGCAAATGACACAGGAGTCTTTAATCTGTCATTTCATGGATGGTCTTCCCTTCATCAACAAGTTTCTTTATCATCTTTAAATTTCATTTCCTTTTTCTACAAAATAGCAAGAGTGGTGTGACTAGAATCCATCTCAGGGTTTTAACAGGATTAAATGACTTAATACCCAGAAATGAGCCATAAGTTAACACATAGCTCTTAATGGCATAGCACCACCTGTTAGATGGGAAATGCGTTGTAGATATTAGCAAATTTTGATGATGGTATCAGTGGTAGGGGGCTCCTAGGGACTGTGTTCTTGAGGACTGTTTCTTCAAGACCTCAACACTATCCTCTATTCACACAATGTACCCGGTGCTGAAAATTCTACAATTAGCTTTGGGTTTCTGCTTTATGCTTTTTTGTTTTATGCCATTTTTACTGACTTGCTTTGTATTCTTATGCTCAGAAAGCCAGGATTAGTGGATGAAACCAATTAGGGTCAGCCTGGACAGAACTGAACTCACTGTAATTCGTTCTCATCCTTTCGATCGTGAGTAAACTGTGCATTTCTGTTTATGGTTCCTGACACTGGTACCCACCAGCATCTGACCACCAGCTGGAGGGGCAGCAGGGAGAGCCTGGCATTTGACAGTGAAACTGCTGTGTACATCCCATGTGGTTCTGGCAGCCGGCCCACATCTCGCCTCGGCCAAGAACTCTTTGGCCAGGTTTCAGGTCAGCAGAAAGCGATTCATTTTTTTTTTTTTTTTTTTTTTTTTGGCTGTGCATTTGAAGAAAGAAGAAGAATCCCAGAGCTTTAATGGGCATCTTTAATTGGGGCTTTTTCTCTAGAGAGGATTCGTCCTCTTGATGTCTGTCATAGAAGAAGGGAGATGAGAATCCTAATGACCCCAGCACAGTAGGGCTCCATTTCAACCAGCAGACTTAGCTGTAGGGAAGCTATAGGATGTCAGGAAGAGGTACTTCCGGGAGAGTGGCTGTTTGAGAAGCAGAGAGGCTGGCTGTCTCTACATGAAGCCTGTGACTAGGACTCTTTCTATATCTTTGTGTTTGAAGTTTTCCAGGTGACCATGTCTTCACTGTGACTTGGCTGTCACTGCAGTAAATGACTGGCTGGCAAGATGATTCCCTCAACAGCAGTTGGAGCTGCTACTGTCCATGAGGTATTGATGAGAAAATTGTAGCTTAGGGAATATTTTCTCATACTTTGCCTTTAATAGCCACAGATTAACGGACCCTGCTGCATTATTCCATTACAATATCTGTGCTATGTTTGAGATAGCACTGTGGGTGCTATCTCCTCACTGTGGGTGAGGAGTGGGTTAAGGGTGTATTAACTAACATTTTGAAATGTGGGTGGCAAGACAGGTTTTGGACTCGTGGGTCATTAATACTTTCTAGACCTTTAAGCTATCCCCAAAACAAGAGGCTTGACCTCAGAGGTCACGGGTCCCTTGTCGAATGCTCGGTCTCCCACATTTCCAGTCAACAGCTGATTTTTGCTACTTTGCAATGCAAACCTCTGTTCTATGATTCCTTCTGTAACACATTTTTCCCAAGTGTGAGACAAAACTCAGTGCTTATTTCTGCAGCTAAGGGAAAGATGATGGTGACTGATACCCAGCAGGGCAGGGATGCTGCACCAGGAACAATAAGTGCTGCTCTGTAGTTCCCTGTCAAGCGTGCATGCAACAAGCCATTTCCTCACCTGCAGAAGTTACAAACAAGACTTTTAACGTTAGTATTCCTTGGGTTTTGTGATTTCAAGAGGGCTTAAGTTTGAGTACATGAGTGGGTGTGTGTTTAATTATATAGGCCTCACCTTAACAATGATGGGATACCGATAGTCCCAACACTAATATTTGGTATTTTATTAGGTAGGCTCCATTCTTAGAATTCTACAGTAGTCACCAGGTCCAACTACCTGGGTACAAATGAGAAGAGTGAAGAACAATTACTCATTCTCCCAAGGCCACTGGGACACAGCAGTAGAGGGACATTGGTAAGGAATAGTGGACCTCACACTCACCACAGGTCCTTTTCTGTCCTCTCAGGCTCATTCACTGAGTTCCTCGACATACCCCAGGGGTTGAGCTTTGAAGATGGGCAGGTTCTTGCCTGTGTGAGTGCTGAGATGGCAAGAGGCAAACTACTCACCCCTGGGAGTGGCCTGGACTGAGGTGGAGCTGGGTGTACACGGAACTGAGTTGGTGGTTAATTAGGGATGATGATTTCTGGCACTTGAGGCTCTTTGATAGTCTTTTTTAGCTAGTAGGTTTGGAGGCAGCAAGGCTTGCAGCATTGACCACCATTTAAGGGCTTTGGAGGCACACTTGAAGTGCGCAGGATATAAAAGCAGGTTATCATTGTCATCATCATCACCATCATTATTATTCTCTCATTCATTACAACATGACCTCAATTTCCTCTCCCTCCACACCTCATAGACACTCCCCCCACTTTCCTTCTCACCCAGATCAACTCCTCCCTGTTTCCCTTAAATTAATAAAGCAAGACTTCCAGGAATATTGACCAAACATGGCCTAACAAGATACAATAAGCCTGGGCATAAACCCTCATAATCACATCTGGATGTGGTAATCCAGTAGGAGGAAAAGAGACCCAACTACAGGCAAAAGAATCAGAAGCTCCCCTTTCTTTCGTTGTAGTAAGTTCCACAAAAACACCAAGCTATACAACCATAAGGTATATGCAGAGGACCTACTTCAGACCCATATGGGCGTCTGTGTTTATCACTTCAATCTCTGTGAGTCCCTATGAGCCCTGCTTAGTTGATTCTGTGGGCTGTGTTCTCGTGGTGTCCTTGACCATACTGTCTCCTACAATCCTTCCTGCCCCTCTTATGACGGGTTCCTCTGGCTCTGCCTTGGCTGTGGATCTCTGCTTCCATCAGTTGCTGGATGGTGCCCCTCTGATGACAATTGGGCTAGGCACCAGTCTACAAGTATAGCAGAATATTATTAAGAATCATTTCATTGACTTTTTTTTTCATTCATGTTTACTTCTATCCTGGGTCTCTACGCTGTCTTTCCCTCGAATCCTGGCCATCCAGGCAGTGTCAGGCATGGGCTCCCTCTTGTGGTGCGGGCCATAAGTTGGACCAGTCATGGGATGGCCACTCCCATAAGTTCTACACTACCAATGCCTCAGCATGTCTTGCAGGCAGGACAGATTGCAGGTTGAAGGTTTTGTGGGTTAGTTGATGTTCCAGTCCCACTGGTAGGTGCCTTGCTGGCCAGTTCAAGCTCCATTTCCCTCATTACTAGGAGTCTTCTATAGGGTCACTCTCATAGATTCCAGGGAGTTTCCACTGCATTAGGTTTCTATACTGCCACCCCCCATGTCCCCTAATTCTAGTTATCTCTCCCTCCATCTCCCCCTCCACCTGATCCCTCCATCCACAAAATCTATTCTATATTCTCTTCCCAGGGAGATCCTTGAGTACCCCTTGGATTTTCCTTGTTTCTTAACCTCTCTGGGTCTGTGGATTGTAGAGTGATTGTCTTTTACTTAACAGCTAGTGTCTGCTTATTAGTGAATACATACCATGTCTGTCTTTCTGGATCTGAGTTACCTCACTCAGGATGATCTTTTGTAGTTCATCCATATGACTGAAAATTTCATGATGTCATTGTTTTTAACACAATGGAGTTTTTAATACTCCATTGTATAAATCACCACATTTTCTCTATTCATTCTTCTGTTGAGGGGCATCTGGGTTGTTTTAAGGTTCTGATTATTACAAATAAAGCTGCAACAAACATGATTGGGTAAGTGTCCTTGTGGTAGGGTGGAGCATCCTTTGGGTATATGCCCAAGAGTGGTATAGCTAGGTCTTGAGGTAGATCGATTTCCAATTTTTTGAGGACCTGCCATTATGATTTCCATAGTGGCTGTACCAGTTTGTGGTCTCACCAACAATGGAAGAGTATTGCCCTTGCTCTACATCCTTGCCAGCATGAGATGTTATTTTTATTTGTGTTTTTGATCTTAGCCATTCTGACAGGTGTAAGATGGAATCTCAGAGTCATTTTGATTTGCATTTACCTGATGGCTAAATATGCTGAACATTTTTAAAAGTGTTTCTCAGTCATTTGAGATTTTTCTTTTGAGAATTCTCTATTTAAATCTGTACCGTAGTTTTTTTTAAAAAATTGGATTATTTGGTTTGTTGCTATCTAGTTTCTTGAGTTATTTATGTATTTTGGATATTAGAACTCTTTCAGATATGGGGTTGGAAAAAATCTTTCCCCTCTCTATAGGCTGCCTCTTTGTCCTATTGATGGTGTCCTTCGAATTACAAGCTTTTCAGATTCATGAGGTCCCATTTATGATGATTGTTCTTAGTGCCTGTACTAAGAACATCATTCTTAGTATTCTCTTCAGGAAGTTATCTCTTCTGTCAATGTGTTCAAGGCTGTTCCCCACTTCCTCTTCTATTAATTTCAGTGTATCTAGTTTTATATTGAGATCTTTGGTCCACTTGGACTTGAGTTTTGTTCAGGGTGATAGGTATGGGTCAATTTGCATTCTTCTACCTGCTGACATCCAGTTAGATCAACACCATTAGTTGAAGATGCTGTATTTTTTCCATTGTGTATTCTTGGCTTCTTTATCAAAAATCAGATATCCTTAATTGTGTGGATTTATGTTTGGGTCTTCAGTCTGATTCCATTGATCAGCTTGTCTGTTTTTATGTTAATACCATAAAGCATGGGTTTTTAATGAGGAAATTTTTTTTTCTGAAAGAGAAAGAAGATATTTGTACACATGTCCCATGGGAGGTGATTTGGTAAAAAAGAGTAAGGCTCTAGGCCCAAGATGAGGAAAATGCCTAAAGCTCTTGAAGAGACGATGAGCATAGGTGATTCCCCTCTTTGAAGTCAAGTGGTATGGAGCAGAGATTCTCTGTAATGATCATCTTGTCTCCTTAACCACATGGCAGCTGAAAATGTAAGTCTGGGAGACCTGAGGCATACAGATTAGAAGCTTTGTTAAGGAATAAAACAGCTGAGGCTGAACTACACTACGTACTATGTGACTCTCAAGGGGGCACTGTGACAGGGGACTGCAGCTAGGAAAGTCTGGGCTTATCTCACACACCTGTGGAGAACTGGTGACAGAGCAGGGATGGTTGTGTAGGAATGGATGTGGGTTCCTACATTTTATATTTATAGTGTACAAAAGCCTAAAACTATGAGTCATTACAGTGCAAACATGTTATACATGGTGACATAGACCCAGGAAGTAGGTAGATGGAGAGTTTGTTGCCAGCCTGAGCTGAATAGTGAGGCCTTATATTAAAATATAATAAGCAATCAAGCAAACAAGCAATGAGATAAAGTGTAAAACATGACAATACACCACCTAAGGAGCAACCCCTCCACACACCTTTATCCACCTCAGCTTTCTGATGCTTCTCCTTGGGAATGTGTTTCTGCTAGCCCGTTTTTGATGTCCATTCTTTTTAAAATATGAAATTAAATGGCTATGCAAAGGTAAAGTGTATATGACTTTCTGCCAATCCTAAGCCTTTTGGTTTATAATGTGCTTGCTTTTAAACATCTTAAAATGGCATTTTGTCACTATCTCCACATTACAAATCTTTATAGTAGGTACTGCAAAACAAAGAACCTTGAATAAGACAGGGACCCTGGACTGTAGGCGCTAACAACACTGGTGATAGGAGAGAAGGAAGACATATTTATAGCCGCCACCATAGAAGGCTGTCTGTGGTAAGTAGCTTCAGTGGTAAAGGCATTTAGGGATTGAGACAGAAAGATGCATATCTTGCAGGTGCCAGCAAAGCTGGCTTAATGGAAGATCTGAAATCTTCATAGAGGAAGCCATCCAGGCAGTATGATTTCTTTTCATTGCAACAAGGGGACAGTTTAAATTACATTAGGAGTATGCAAATCTCTAACAGAGGCAGATGTTTATTTCCATAGTGGTATTATTTTATAAATCCTAAATACACATCAATTATATTATTTATTGTATTTTATTTGTTAACATATTACATTGATTAATTAATATTTATTAATTAAATTTTTTTTGTCGCCTGGTTGTGTGTCAAACTTCATTTTGTTAAAAATGTCTCAAGTCATTGACCTCAGATCCAATTGTATCAGAGGCATTTTCTCTGCCACTCCATATACAGTTGTTGAAGTTTGAGGAACCCCTAATAAATGCCACCCTTATTGTTCATTTTGGTTTTGAACCAGAAGGAAAATGAAGCTCAAGAGTAAAGCATATTGGAGGCCAATACATTTCTTTGTTATCAGTGCAGATGTGAGATGCATTATATGTCAATATAGCATAGTTCCTACTCATGGACCAGCACGCTTTCTCATATGGAATTCCAGATGTGGAAACACATAACCGCACTGTCCCTCCATTGAAAAGGCCTGCACATCTGAGAGCATCTATAGACTGAGGGCATGGAGAAAGAGCAGAATGCACTCTTCCCACAGGAAGGTGTCAAAATGGTAAAAGGGAGATGAAAGACCAGCATGATTCAAGCTCATGTTTTAGTCTTGGCTGGCCACATAGCCTCTCCTCCCTCGTAAGGAATGAATAACGTGTGGTAGGAAGTGAGTTGCTGTGAAAGCAAAAGTTCCTCCTCACAGGAAATGGAGAAGATGTTCTCCCTCCCATTTACACAACAGCAGCCCCAGGAAACAAGCTGGAGCCACTGAAGTAGTTACATTTTTTCCATATGAAAGAATCAGCTGAAGGCTGGATAAAAGCAAATGAAACCCCCCTCCCTAGGCTTGAACCACAGAAACATTCTCCTTTGTTTTTTTCCATTCCTCTTTAAAGAGCCATCTCCATTTCCCTGTCTGCACATCTTGGCCTTAGGATGCTCTTACTCATGAAAATAATCACTTGATGAGAAGTGTCGGGTACACATGACACCTTTCAGGAAGTGATGGTGACAGAAGTGAGTCTTTTAAATTTGGGGGGTTTTAGATTTTTAAGATTTTGTATTATACATATGAGTATTTTGGCTACACACATGTTTGTAGACATGTACATGATGGGGGATGTCCTTCTGTATGTTGTGAATATATGCTTCTCTTATTGGTTGATGAGTAAAGCTGTTTCAGCCAATGGACAGGCAGGATTTAGCCATGTGGGATACAGAAATATAGTAGGTGGAGTTCCAGAGATGCAGCTGCCAACCAGACACAGAAGAAGCAATAAGAGAATGCCCTACTGAGTAAGGTACCAAACCACGTGGCTAACCATAGCTAAGAATTATGGGTTAATGTAACTTCTAAGAGATTGTTGTAATAAACCTGAGCAACAGTCCAAAACAGTTTATAATTAATATAAGCCTCTGTGTGTTTATTTGTTACTGAATGATTGCAGGACCTGGCAGGACAGAAACTTCCATCTACACATTTGTGTCTCATACTCACAGAGTTTGGAAGAAGGCATCAGCTCTCCTGGAACTGGAGCTGCAGATAGTTGCAAACGACCATATTTGTGTCAGGAATTTAGCTGGGTCCTCTGCAAGAGTAATGTGCTGCTGAGCCATCTTGTCAACCCCAGAAATGAGTCATTTAAGTCGGTTATTTTCTTAGGAGCTATGGCTAGTTTATCATTAGTGTATCTTCTTTCTAGTGTGTGTGTGTGTGTGTGTGTGTGTGTGTGTGTGTGTGTTTGAGAGGGAGAGAGAGAGAGGGGGCAGGCAGACAGAGAAACGGACAGACAGACAGACAGTGAGTCCCTACTCAAAAAACTCTTTGGCTTAAGAGGGATATATATAATATATATATATATATATATATATATATATATATATATATCATGCATCATATGTTAAAATTCACACTTCATACCTAGCTCCATATTTGTAAAACAAAGCACAGTATTCATATATGCAGAAAAGCTTCAACATCCTAGAGGGAAGCAGTCTAGTCCATCAGGGAGCAGGTCCGGTTTCAACCAGCCTTGCAATTCTGAGAAGGGAGTTCAACTACTTCTTTGCTCCTTGCTTCTATCATCTGTAAAATAAAGTGGTTGTTATTGATTATGTTTGAGGTCGATTGGCAGGAGTTACTGGTTTGAATATTCTTTAGAACACTAAGATTGGACATTATACAATTTTTTCTTGTAAAAATTCTAACATCAAAGTAAGCTAATAGCCCAATTTAACAATTTTTTCAACCCCCCATCTCAGATGTAACACTGTTGTTACACTTTCATGCATTTGTCTGCATAAGATTATTCTTTCTAACCAATGACTTCTACTAGTATGCAGTTCTCTGATCTGAGTTCTCAATGTAATTCATAGTTTGCAATCTCCTTTCACACCATGAGATTTCTCTATCAATGGACAGAGATTTGCTATGGATGTGATGTAGTCTACAAAGTGCACTTTTTGTGAGCCCTTAAACTGATCGCAACATTTTCTGTCAGAAGCAATGTTATGATACAAATATCAGCATATGCTGTCACACATGTTCATGTTAGTATTCCTTAGAAGAGAGGCATCCAGAGTGGGACTATTGTTCCAAGGGCATATATATTAAATGTTGATAGACAATCTAATGAGTAGGATTTCAGAAGTGTTTAGAACACGCTCCCTGCTTCATCCTTCCTGGTCACTGAAACAACTCCTTGGCATTTCCTCTTGATGTTCTATTGATCTTTCAAAGTAGCATCTAAAACATAGCTACCACTTCCCATACATCTCTTAACTCACTCTTTCCTATGTCATAAAACGATGACACTAGCATCCCTGTTCTCAAGTCCCCAAGCTACACGCCTCCTGTATTTCCATCTTCTTATTCTTCATGATCACCCTGCCTTGACGGTTCATTCTATTTTCAAATATGACTAGAATTCATTCACTTTGATGTCCCTGTCACCACCTCACTGCTTTATCTCCTGCAGTAATTTTCTAACAAATATCACAGCTTCTATCCACTCCCTATTGCCGATTAAAACCTTTTCTTCTATGTCAACCAGAGCAGTATCTTTCAAATGTGATTTTGATAGTACTACTTCTATGCTGTCAATTCCTCAATGAGTCCCAGTTTCACTAAAATAGGACACAGAATCCTCTATTTACTTGGAGGTTCTCAGCTCTCTGGATCTCGACACTTCCCATCCCCTGGCCCTTGTTGTAATTCAGTTGTCTGGATTGCATGTCCATCCTCCCTCAGGGCCTTCATCCTTCCTCTCTGCCTGCCTGGGATTTTCCCCCTGAGCCATGAATGACAGGTTCCTTCTTATACCTTAGTTCATTCTTAATTTCTTCTCTTCAGAGATGCTTTTCTTTTTGCCTGCCCATTTCTATTATGTAACCAACTTCTCCTCTCTTCTGCCCTTGGCCACATTGCTCTGTGGACTTTATAGGTTATTACCAGAAGCCAAAAGTCTATGTAACTTTTTGATTACTTGTTAATTAATGTTCTCTCTTTATGGTTTAAATATGAAGTGTCCCCTGTACGCACATATGTTTAGATACCTGATCCCTAGCTGATAAGTGCAGTTTTGAGAAGCTGTGATGCCTTGATGAGGGAGGGTCCAGCTGGAGAAAGTTGGTGACTGAGGGTGCATAGGCTTCTGGATTACAGCCTGAATCTGGCTCTAGCATGAACTTTCTGCTCCCTGATCTGCTCAGATGTGAGCAAGCAACCTCCTGTTTTTGCTGCAGAGCTAAGAGCTGTCCCCTATCCTCTCTATGATAGATTGTATCCTGAAACTGTGAGCCGAAACGGTCTTTCCTAAGATAAACATTTGTCAGGTGTTCTGTTGTGGTAACATGGAATGCACTCTTGTGAACCGGAAGCTGTATGAATGTCAAGACAGCCTATCTTTCTTCCCACCCCTTACATACAGTAAATGCTCAAGGGTCACATTGATGATTGGGGTAAGGAAGGCTTTCCTGTAGAGGTTGTACCTCATAAGGGAGAGGCTCAGTAACAGAAGATCAGAGGAAAGGTCCTGTTGTGGAATATTATTTTAAGATGTGTTATATTTATTTATGCTGTGGAATATTTGGTTAATGTTTCAAAGATGTGTTGCAATCTTTTATATTGCACTTTTTTTAACTTTGTGAAGCTGTGCTACTTTGACTATCTAATTGGTTTAATAAAGAGCTGAATGGCCAATAGCAAGGCAGGAGAAAGGATAGGCAGGACTAGCAGGCAGAAAGAGTAAATAGAAGGAGAAAAAGAATATCAAGGATCAAGAAAAGAAGGGACCAGCCATTCAGCCACACAGCTGGACATGAAATAAGAAAGAAAATCTATACAGAAATAGAGAAATGTAAAAGCCCAGGGGCAAAAGGTAGATGGGATAATTTAAATTAAGTAAATCTGTCTAGAAACAAGCCGAGCTAAGGCCAGGCATTTGTAAGTAAGAATAAGCCTCCATGTCACACATTTGGGAGCAGCGACCCCCCAAAAAGCAAAGAGCCCAAAGAGTAAAAACAATCAGGACTAGAGAGAATGGGGGGCCATGTCTAAGGAGTGTTGCCTGGCAGGTAACTAGACAAGGTCTGGAAGCCACATCTTGTTAGGCAGAAGAGGGGCTACAAGGAACTTATATTTTGAGTCCTTTTGTTGCTTCCTTTGTGGTGTCAAGCCAGACACTAACACATGGGAGTCTGCGTCAAACACCCATAGTTTAAGACTTTCCTTGACTCTTGGTATGTTTGCTTTGTCTTTTGTAAATGCTTACTGCCTCTCAATTCACAATTTAATTTTCTCGATTTGACCTATTTGATCGCTTAGAGCAGGAGGAACTTAAAAGTAGTCTATCCATAGTCAGTGACCTATTACCATTTTCTCTAAGTCAGCACAAGTACAGATTTCCCTAAACTTCTTAAAAAGCCACAGTGCTTTTAGAGCTATTATAGTAAGTGATGATCTCATTAATTTTCATGGTGTACTGAGTTACTTATTTTTTTCTTAAAGGAAGTCCATACTTTCTTCACTTTAAGGTATTTTTAGGTATTCTGAAGCATGCAATTTCATTATATATATATATATATATATCTATATCTATCTATCTATCTATCTATCTATCTATCTATCTATCTATTCCATTTGTCCCTGTTTCAATACTTTTAAGTGCATCCTGCATACCTGGAAAAATAAATGACATTTAAAGATGAAGGATGATTTATTTGTAGCATTTCATCTCATGGGGAGGAGGCTAAGGAAGGCTTCTGAGTTTCAGCATCTATTTGTTGTCATGACACTTGTCATTAAGCAGGAAGAGAAAGGGCCTGCTTGTACTGCTGTAGGAGGCAGAGCTCACAGAAAGCATTAGAAAATTCAGGATTTTTAAACACAGGCTTTTTTTCTTAAAGGGAAGAAAATGGCGAAAACCTCTTCCCCCAGGAGACTGGAATAGATGTTGTTGAACAGCTTGGTGATCTTTTGCTAGTCTATGGAGCCAGCCTTCATGAATCTCTCCATATCCTAAGCACTGTTAGGCCCTAATCCTGAGCTCTGTCTCCCACTTAACAGAACCATCCTTGTTAAAGAGGACCCATGTACTTTGCCTCCTCCATCAATAGAATCTATCCTTATGCTTATTACACACCATCCCAGACCCTCTCCCTGAGTTCTGCTTATCAGTCAATAGAATCGTTCTTTTTGTGCAGGTCATAGGTGGTTTGCTATTTTGCAAAGGATTTTCAATGCAGTCATCCCTGAAGCTTTGCTGTGATAGTTGTCATGTGGAAACTTTCCCACAGTTTACTGTGCTTAAATGTGTAAGAAAAAAAAAAAAAAACTGTGAGGTCCGACTCTCGAAAGTTTTGACCCAGTACTTGTTAAAGTGATGCTGACCCAAGTTTCATTCTTTACCTAGCATGGATCGTTTCCTGGCTCTCTGTGCCACTTGCAAGGATCCTGATACCTGCTAATCACCCAGTTTCACACGGTGCCTTGGAGTTTGTGGAGAAATGCTAGACAAGGCATTTTTAATATTCAAATTGAAACAGAGAGGAAAATGTGTTTTTTTGAAATCAATATTTCAAACATATTGGCCTGTAGCTGAGACACCTGTCTTTATGAGATTTGCTGGCCAGGCTTATACAAGAGAGTCTCTTCATGCAGGACAATTTTGTTATTGTTACATGAATTCGTATAAATAAGACAGTCTTTAAAATAACATCCTGTGATTAACTGTGTGAATATATGAACTTTCTACCTATTGAGCCCAAACCTACTCTTCATTCTTATGTCCATTTTTTTCCTTGTGGTTAATATATCACTTTTAGGTTACTGGAGCTCAGAAGGCTTGTAACTGAGATGCCACTTGATTCTTGTTTTAGTCTTAAGTTAGTATTTTAATAAAACAACGTCTGGTTGTCCTGCTGGACGAAGTGTGGGTGAAATTTGGAATGGGCTTGCAGTCTGGTGACAACAAACTTATTAGAACAACCAGGCCCTTTTGATTAATTTATATCCATTGGCATAAGGAATAATTTAAATGTGTTTACAGAAATTTGTGGAGAAGAGATTAGGATTGGACAGGAAAAAATGAGAAAGGAGGAAAGCATAAAAGGAATGATGTAGAGAGGAGAGGGGAAGAAATAAAAATGTTTAGAAATGGAGGCTTCTTTTTAATTTAAATAAAATTAATAAAAAAAACACAAGGATGACCCCAACTTAGAATCTAAGCAATAGTGGAGAGGCTACCTTAAATGCCCTTCCCCTATAGCGAGATTGATGGCTACTTTAAATGCCATTATAGAGCCTTCATCCAGTAGCTGATGGAAGCAGAAGCAGAGATTCACAGCTGAGCACTGAGCCGAACTCCTGGAATCCAGTTGTAGAGAGGGAGGAGTGAGGAGCAAAGGGGTCAAGACCACGCTGGGAAAACCCACAGAAACAGCTGACCTGGGCAAATGGGAGCTCATGGACCCCAGTCTGACAGCTCGGAAACCAGCATAGTACGGAACCAGGCCCCCTGAACATGGGTGTCAGTTGGGGGGCCCGGGCAGTCTATGGGGCCTCTGGCAGTAGAACCAGTATTTATCCCTAGTGCATGAATGGGCTCTGGGAGCCCATTGCCTATGGAGGTATACTCTCTCAGCCTAAATACACAGGAGAGGACTTAGGCCCTGCCCCAAATGATATGACAGACTTGGATGATGCCCCACAGGAGGCCTCAGCCTCCCTGGGGAGTGGATGAAGGATGGGATAGGGAGTTGGTGGGGGGATGGGAGGACCGGAGGGAGAGAGAATTGGGATTGGTATGTAAAATAAGATTGTTTGAAATTTAAATAAAAATTAATTTAAAAAAAAGAGAAATTCGGGTTTCTGGTTAAGAACTCACATCATCTTCTTAATTGTTTTCTGTTTTGTTTTGTTTTAAACAAAATTTCTTGTTTCAAAGCAGCCACATATCTACATATGCAGGGACAGCGCAGGCAGGCCTAACCTGTCCTTCTTCAGTGTCTTCTATTGATGCCACACTGCTAGGACTTCTGAAACCCAGAAAGCAGCACTGCACATGTACAGGCACAGTTCTCTGCATCCTTCAGATAGGCAGACAAATGCCACTGCTGCCTGTGAGACACACACCTACACACCTAATTTGCCATGGTCCAGCTCCCTCTCACTGCCTCTGTAACCTTTGCTCCCATTCTTGGGCCTTGGAAACCTCTACACATGCCTCTGGCTTCCCACTTCTGTTTTTGATGGTTGTGTAATAACATATCTAACAGTATTTTGAATTGGTTTTTTTTTTTTTCTACTTGGTATGATTTTCTGGAGATTCAGTTCTTTTACTCTGCATAGCTATAGTCTGGTTCTTTTAAATTGCCGAATAGTATTGTAAGAATGATGTTTAAATAAGTTAGTGAATGTTAAAGTGCTCTTTATTGAGCACGGCACTGTTTAGTTAATTCTAACTTTTCAGAATATCAGTAGTCTGACAGGACATAACCAATTCCTTAGATTTAGCTTTCTGACATTTTTGTAGAGATCTTATATTCTCTGGTCTCATCATCGTTTCTCTCATATCTGCCCCTCACAAAATTGTTCTTCAAACCTTGAAGCCAGTGCCGTTGTCCTCTCTACCATGCCTTATCAAATGGGTCATATGCGTGACTGCCTCTGTGCTCTTGTTGCCTTTATTAACTACAGGCCACCATGTTTTTCTCCTTCATTAGACTGGAAGCCTTATGAAACGTGAAATATCATACAATTCCTGATAATAAATAGCCTGTTCTCATTTAAGTTTGGATCTGTGGCTTTTGATTTTAAATACAATAGTCTTCAATGCTGACCTTATTGGTGCTTAAGGGAGATGTAAGTAACATCCTGATGCTTGCTCCCAATTCTCAGAGATTTCAACTTAAATAATCTGAGGGGCAGTCAGGATCCTGGAATTGTGAAAGTCTTCTAGATGGTTCTGACATGCAGTCAAGGTATGGAACCACTGCCTTGACCAGCACCTAGAAGCCTGTGTTAGCTCACTTTGATCTATGGAGGAGACAACAAGTTTTATTGTTAATGGCCTATAGGACTAAATTTGCTATAAAAGGTAAGCATTTACTTGCATTTTGATGCTCAGATGCCTCTGATTGCTAATGGAACGGTTTTTATGTAGGATCAGAGTATGATTTTTTGTCAATTCTGCCTGTCACATTGGTTCTACAAACGCAGTCTGCCAACAGCAAAGTGAGTTCTCTCCTCTCTATAAAATGCAAATCAATTCAAAGCACATTTATGGGGCTTCTAAAGTGTCATTAATGAGTGATTCTCAACCTTAGCTGCACATTAGACGCAGCTGGGGAGTTTTAAAGATCCCAGAGTTGGGGTGGTACTCCACAGGGATTAATCCAAACCCTCGGGACTGAGGCTGAGTCCAGGCAGAGATGCTTTGTTAAGCCCCCATGTGATTCCAGTGGGCAGCCATGGTTGAGCCACATTTTAAACAATACACTCTGGGTGCATCTCTATAAGTACATAGTTAATACTTATTTATATGAACTAGTGATCTATGGACTGTGTGACAAGCAGTTCTCATGCTTCACAAAGCTCCATTCTCATCAATGCATGTGTGGTACTGTGCTCTGCAAAAGTGCCCGCTGGTTGGCTTGCTTCTTACAAAAAAGCATGTAGCAAAAGAGCATAAGTTGCCACAGGTCACACATGAGAATAACAAGGCATAAACAAGTGGGGCAGGGCTTAACATGTGGTCTGCATGGCACCCAGAGTTTGATGTTTAGAGATAACGCCCACATACAGGGTTATGCAAATACATGCTGGCATTTAAGCCAGGGTGTCACCACAGGGGAAGTGCCCTAGGAACTACCCCTTATGGTGGTACTAACCTTAGAAATAGCTTACCCCCAATCATGTAGATAGACAATGTAGGGGGAGAGGGAGTGCCTTGACTGATCTCAGCACCTGGGCCTTGCTGTGTTTATTATCTTAAAAGATGAGGAAAAACATTCACACTAAAAATTGTAGCATTCTGTCTCCTCTAACCTACTATATTCCTAACTGCTGCTCCACTAAAGAGATCAACATTCTAATCCTCAATCCTATGACTGTATTATCTTATGTAGCAAAAGGGACCTTGAGACATGGTTAAATTAAGAACCCTGAGATAGGGAATTATCCAGTGTTATCCTATGGGCCCAATGAATGCATTTATAAGAGGTTTTAGTTTAGTTTTTTTTTCCAGAAGGAGCCTGGAGAGCCTGAGTCAGAGAAAGATGTGAATACAGAAATGGGGTGAAGTGATGCTATTACTGAAAAGCGGTCACAAGCTAAGGAAGGCAGAGAGTTATAGAAGCCTGGGAATATATGAAATGGTCTCAACTAAAACCTCCTGAAGAAATACAACCTAGAAGATCCCTTTATTTTAGCCTATAACTTGTCTCCTAGAACCACGAAACAGTAAGTTTCTGTTGAGTAAATTCCTGGCATATTTTAATGTCAATAGACAATTAAGTATTACTTCAAAATTAGTGTTGGTTTAACATACATAACTATTGATCACTAATATAACATAGCTTTGTTATGCAAATGACTTAATGATTATTGTTGGCTACAGCAATACAAGCAGGAGTGTAAGTTTTGCATTTGCTGATCTGTGAGTTCATAGACAACTCCCAATCCTGTTTCCATACTGAAAACCTATGCCTGCTTCCATGATATGACCAGCTCAGATATGCTTCTCTCACCTTCATCTCAGGGATTGGAGGAGGAGTTCTCATCTTGGGGCAGGTCAAAAGGTCAAACAGGCTTTCATCACACATGCCTTCCTGTCATCTGTCTCACAGGAAGCCTGTAAAAGTAGATTTTATGGAAGGCTTGTTTTTCCTCTTTCACAAAAGAGAAATTGAGAGATTAACTGTTGTAGACACTCTGGAATGATGCCTATGGATATGAAAAAATGTGCAAATGCTAACTGGAAACTCAGTTTGATGAAATGACATATACACAGCCCAAATTTCCCGTGACAATTCTTTAAAATGATGTTTTAAGTTTATTTTTCAATTATGTAAATTTGTGTTTGTTTGTGTGTGCTTCTATGAGTGCAGTTGCCACTGGAGTCTAGAAAAGAGTTGAGAGTGCATGTGTGTGTACACATGTGAGCCCAGTTCAGATTCTCTGGGGATGAGTTATATGGGGTTGTAAACTGCCTGACAGGTGCTGGGAGCCGAATGTGGGTCCCATTCAAGAGCAGTTCATGATCTTATCTGCTGAGCCAGCACCTCCTTGACAACTCTTTAGGAAGCTGCCACATTGAAGACCAACTTCGCAAAGTCTAAGACAGTCAATTTTTCTCCAAACTTGGAACTGATTCCTATTCCCTAGTGGATTTCCAAATAGCAGTCAGATCATGTTTTAGTTCTGGGTGGAATAAAAAAGTCACATTAAATACTTCTAATATGGTCAATGTGGCCATTGGCATTTATGGTAAAAGCCACCTGGGGACTGAGCCAACAGAGGGAACAGATCTCATTTACTCTGGAGTGTGCTCTCCACTGTCCATGAATGATGGAGAGAATGGCCAGCGTTACTTGGCATGCCACAGCTATTTCTCTTGCTTGCACTTTTTGTTTGCTATTGTCTCTGATGAGAATATTCAATTAAATTTGTAAAACTATGGAATATGATGCTATTCCTTCATGTCCCAAGTCTTTTATAAGTAACTAGACATGGTTTTCTGGAGAGTCAACCTTCCTACCATTTTAGGCAACCAGAATCTAGAGAAAAGATCAAAGCACTGAATACAAAAGGTGAGAATCTCTGAGAACCTTTTAAAAATCAAAGACCTGCACTGTGATATCTTTTTAAAGATTTATTTTATTTTATGTATACAGACGCTTTGCCTGCATGTATATATGTGCACTGCAGGCATGCTTGGTGCCTGCATAGGCCAGAAGAGGGCATTGTATCCCCTGTAACAAGCATTACAAATGATTGGGAGCCACTGGGAGGATGCTGGGAATTGAACTGGTGTCCTCTGCAAGAATAATGAGAGTTCTCAACCACTGAGCCATCTCTCCAGCCCCCACTGTGAGATTTCTACTGTTGATTCTCCTAGAGAGTTAATTATTTCCTCCTAGGAAGATAAAGTGGGCATGAATGAGAAGGTACAAATATTTCTCTTGATTCTTATTTTCTTTGTAAAATTATTTGTTCTCTGTAGAAATTCCAAAACATTGCAGGAATATTCTCTCTTCTCATGTAAGGTACAATGCCTGGTTAAAGGGCATCATTCTATAAAATGGGATTTAGCACTAGGTATCATATTGTAGACTCAACCAGCATGGTCTCAGTGAACTTGAAGCCCTCACTGTGGAATCTAAATTCTAACACATGAGAAGTGTGTTACGGAACATGTATTGTACTTACCTTTATTTTTTCTCCTTACATTAGATGCCACAACATTTTCCATCCACTGGGTTTTGTGCTTACGGGACCATGAAGGAGAAACCTTCTCCACAGCCCTTCTGGCACTGCCAGGGGACTGCCATGTGTAAATCACACACCTAAATCCATTCAGATAGAACCCATCCATCACATGCTGGCTGTGATGTGGGCAGCAGTGTCGGTAAATCTGGAGAAAATAATGTATTTGTGCAGTGAGATGACATCCCATAATGAGACTGTGATATTGTATAGCGTGTGATTCGCTATTTGTGACAAAGATGAATTTCACAGTGAGCATGGCTGCTGAGAGGCTGTGGGTCCTGGCCAACATGGGAGGTGGAGGCCCTTCTCACAACATCCAGTCAGAATGCTTCCCCCTCGGGAGTGGTTTCTCAGGAATGCCAAGAACAATTCGCCAAATTGGATTTTCTCCAAAGGATGTAGCCGAGTGTTTCAGCAAAGGACTATCTATGAAGAAAAGTGCATAGGCCAAGACCATCAATATTCCTTGACTGTGTCTATTGTTTATGGTAGCAACCCAACAGTCCACCTGAGGCTGTGCTATGGACTCCCATGCTCTCATATGTAATCAATGCAAAGTAAAAACTGCCTTCCTGTGCAAAATAAATAACATAACTACTTCAGCTTCCTACCTTCGGAGTCACATAAGTGACCGTTTTATATATTCATCATTTTAAGGGCTTAAGTTGTACTGAGTCCTGTGATAAAAAGTGTGGTCCCCAGCCTAG
This sequence comes from Cricetulus griseus, assembly GCF_003668045.3. Classification (NCBI taxonomy): domain Eukaryota; kingdom Metazoa; phylum Chordata; class Mammalia; order Rodentia; family Cricetidae; genus Cricetulus; species Cricetulus griseus. The sequence continues at coordinate 60,388,272 of NC_048597.1, read as the reverse complement.
CCATATTGTTATTACCAGAGAGCCAAGTAGCAACACAAGACTCTCGGCTACCATTCTAAACCTACTGAGTCAGAATTACTTTAATGAAACCATCTGGGTCTCATATACATTAAAATCTTAGAAGCCACAGAGAGCCACGTGTGTAAGAATTACAATTGTTCCTGTAATTTCTACCTTTGGAAGGCTGAGGCAGAAGGATTGCTTAACCCAGGATTTCCAGACCAGCCTGGCAACAGAGTGAGCCCCTTTCTCAAAAGGAGGGAAAGTACTAGGAAAGTATAGTACTATATTTGAGATGTTCTAGTATTTCATCAGCACCAAAACTAATAGTATAATTCAAGTTATTGTATACTCTTTTCATTTTACTTATCAATTTTACATTGATAACATTTGAGCTTTCCCATAACCTTGTGAGACACATGGGTACCATTATCTTCATCTCATAGTCTAGGTAAATAAAGGTCATAGTGATTAATAGTTTTGCCAAGGATTTATATAGGTGTATAGAGACACTAAATTTAAGTTTAATCTCTTCTCCTCCAACCCATATCCCTTTCTCATCATTAGTAGACTACAAGCCTTCATCTCCAGGTATTCCATGTCTCTTTTATACTCTGATCTACCCCTATCACAAACAGGAATAGGTATCAATAAACGGCCAGCTAAACTCAGGTTCACCATGTAGCTGAATCTGTGCAGAATTTTCTTACTCTAGAGCTGTGAAATTTGCTTTTGGAAAAGTAGCTGCCTACTGAGTGTGATTCTGGGCTCAAGCTTCAACACAGGGAAATATCTGGCTTGAATCATATTAGATGCAGATGCCGATAGGTCTTACAGCAGCCTTTCCACATGATGCTTTGATTTAGAACTGATCACATATGTCATGGACCTGATATTCTGATCTGTGTCAATTAGCTCTGTGGTTCCTTTCAAGGTTTATTCTTCTAGAAAAATTCCCCAAGCTAACACTGAAACATAGACCAAGGTGGTCAGCTTTCTGTATTATATACTACTTCTGGCAGGTGAGGGGGGGCGCTTTTTTTTGTTATTGAAGGGATGATGTATTAGTCACTAAGTGTCAAGTATATCACCACCTTTGCTCTCAGGACCTTTATGGCTTTGGCCATGGAATTCACACAGAGCTTTAAGACAAGGTAAGACAGGAGACAGAATGCTAATGAGACAGACCTGGCAGGAATTCTGCAACCTTGGCTGCAATGTGCTGCCCTTGAGGACCCCAAAACTCCTAAGAACCTCCTGGCTTGTAAATGTGGCAGACTTGACAAAGTGTTTCAGGGCTGTGGAGCAAGGGCAGGGGAAGTCTATTAGACACATGTCTTTTGTTACTCTAGTGCATGCAAATGTACATAATGAAAACAATTCTTCATAAGACCTTTATATGAGATTTTTATTGAACACTGGGTCAAAGTTGAATATATTTGAAGGGCTTTAAAGTAAAATTTCTTTCTTTTTCTTTTTGATCTTTTTTTTTATTAGTCCAAATTAGGAACAAGCTTGCTTCACATGTCAATCCCTTCTCCCTTTCCCTCCCTTCCCCCAACCCTCCCCCCAACTACCCACCTGCCCCCCACCTGTCCACCCTCCACTCCCCAGGCTGGGTAGGGCCCTTGACGGGAGCTCCCCAAAGTCCATCACATCATCCTTGTCTGGGCCTAGGCCCTCCCCAATGTGTCCAGGCCAAGGCATGGGATGGGCTCTCAAAGTCCCTTCTTACACCAGGGAAAAATACTAATCCACTCCCAGAGGCCCCCTAGAGTGCAGAGGCCTCCTCACTGACATCCATGTTCAGGGGTCAGGATCAGTCCTGTGCTGGCCTCCCAGACAGCAGTCTGGGGTCGATGTGCTCCCCCTTGTTCAGGCCAGCTGTTTCTGTGGGTTTCAACAGCCTGGTACCAACCCTCTTGATCTTCATTCCTCCCTTAAGACAACTTTGGAAATCAGTATGGCAGTTGCTCAGAAAAATGGGAATCAGTCTACCTCAAGACCCAGCAATTCCTCTCTTGGGCATATACCCAAATAATGCACGTTCATACAACAAGGACATATGTTCAACCATGTTCATAGAAGCATTGTTTGTAATAGCCAGAACCTGGAAGCAACCTAGATGCCCCTCAACTGAAGAATGGATAGAAAAAATGTGGTACATTTACACAATGGAGTACTACTCAATGGAATCTTGAAATTCACAGGCAAATGGATGGAACTAGAAGAAAACATCCTGAGTGAGGTAACCCAGACACAAAAAGACAAACATGGTATGTACTCACTCGTATATGAATTTTAGACATAGAGCAAAGGATTACCAGCCTACAATCCTCTTCACCAAAGAAACTAGGAAACAAGAAGGACTCTAAGGGAAAAATGCATGGACCCCTGAGAATGGGAAGGGGCAGGATCTCCTGATCTAATTGGGAGCATGAGGGTAGGGGAGAGGGAGCTGCCAGAAAGAGAGGAGGAGAAGAGGGGAGAGGAGGAAATGGAGTAGCAGAAATGTTGAGTTGGGGGAAGAATAGAGGAGAGCAGGATGAGAGATACCATATCAGAGGGAGACATTATAGGTCCGAGGAGAGATCTGGCACTAGGGAGATTTCCAGAGATCTACAAGGATGACACGAACTGACAATCTAGGCAATGGTGGAGAGGATAGCCTAAAAGCTCTTCCACTATGATGAGACTGATGACTACTTTTTATGTCATCCTAGAGCCCTCATCCAGTGGCTGATGGAAACAGAGGCAGACATCCACAGCTATACACTGAACTGAACTCTGGAACCTAGTTGCAGAGAGGGAGGAATAAAGTAAAATTTCTTATTTCATATTCTCTATTGACACATTTGAAAACCACTCAACTTGACTGATGGTGGGCTAGACTTCCCTTTTATAAGGGACTTTAAAATTCAAAAGGAACATTAATAACTTTGTATTAAAAATGTTTGTATTAATTCTGTGAGAATTTCATACAACATATTTTGATCATATTCACCCATGACCACTCTCCTTAATCCCTCCCCATCTACCCTCACCTCCATAACACTCTGTTAATTTCCCATCTTCCTTTTTATAATTCAAAAACTCATCAACTCTAATTAAAAAAAAACGATTTAATCTATTTTTACATGTATTGGTGTTTTGCCTGCATGTATGTCTGTGTGAGGATGTTAGATCCTCTGGAACTGGATTTACAAACAGTTGTGAATTTCCATGTGGGTGCTGGAAACTGAACCCCAGTCCTCTGGAAGAACAGCCAGTTCTCTTAACTGCTGAGCCATCTCTTCAGTTCCATCAATTCTAAATTTTTCTTGTCCATATACTTCTGGGTGTGGGATCATTTACTGGAGTGCAGTCCATCTACTACGAGCCATAACCTCAAATGAAATTGACCTTCTATCTCTGAGATCAGCTGTGCATGTCTCCATAGCTGTGGTTCTCCTGTACCCCTCCCTCTCCATTTTGGAATGCTGAATGGCTTGATCTTGTGCCGGCCTTGTGCAGGCTGCCCCAGCTCCTGTGATTTGAAGAGTTCAATAGTCTTGTCTTATCCAGAAGATAGTGTTTGTTCGGTTCTTCCTTATTTCTCACTTCCTCTTCTGCAGATGGTCCCTTGAGCCCTGCGGGAAGGCTGTGATAACTCAGAAGTTTTGTCTGAACCAAGGAATAGATGTTGTAGAATATGTGAAAATGAAAACAGCAAAAAACAGTTTCATGATGCTAACTCAGAACTTAGCCTGAGTCCCTATGGAGCAGGGAGTCTTCCATTTGCTTCAGAGATTTGATTGTTCAGTTCACTATTCATATTTGGTGCTTTCTTTGTTGTACACAGTTCATGAACCTAACACAGGCCTTCACAAAATACTGCTAGAAATGCAACACCCTGATTCTTATGATCCATTGGCTTACTGTTTCCTCCTTATGATTCTGAGATGATAAAATCAAGTTCTGATTGCATTTGCATCCCCCTTTTCCTTCGTTCCCCAGAAGCCTCATCACGTGAAAGCACACAGGCTTATAACCTTTCTGGTTTATAGAGTCATATATTGCAGTGGTGTTATTTATGGCCACATCCTTGTTAAAATATTAAACATGATGGGATGGCCTCAGTCTCACCCACAGCCAGATGGAGAGGAATATTGTATTTGGAACTGGGAAGTGCTTTTCTCGTTGGGAGGATTTTCCTGACAGACTCTCATCTATTCTTTTTTCCCTTTCTCCCCCACAGAGGACAGAAAAGACCCAGTCTATAGCCAATCAGGAAGAAAAGAAATTCTGTGAAAGGGCTTTAAAACAATTTTCCTTCACTCTTCCCCTGTTCACTAACTGAAAATCCTTGTGTAACTTATTTTGTTTTTAAATTATTATTGCTTAGCCAGGCAGTGGTGGCACGTGCCTTTAATTTCAACACTCCTCAGGAGGCAGAGAGGCAATCAAATCTCTGTTAGTTGGAGGCCAGCCTGGTCTACAAAGCTACACAGAGAAACCCTGTCTTGGAAAATTAAAACAATTATTAATTTTGTGTGTGTAGGTTTCTTGCCTGCATGTCTATCTTTGTACCACATGTGTGCCTGGTGCCTGCAGAGGCCAGAAGAGGGCATCACATCTCCTAGAGCTATAGTCACAAACAGTTGTGACCTACCTGTGTTTGCTGGGAATTGAACTCAGGTCCTCTGAAGAGCAGCGAGTACGCCTAACCACCGAACCATCTCTCCATCCCTGGAAAGCAGTTTTTAAGGTTGCAAGCTGTTGCTAGATTGATACTGCTCCAGTCTTAGCTTTGTTCATGTTGAAGTGTAATTTGTGATTATTTTCAAACTTGATCATCCCCAAAGAATAAATAAATAAACTAAAACAGGGGAGGGAGGGGCCAAATAATCTCAGCAGCTAGAAAGTATTCCTGAATTAATGGTTTAGAGTTGTGATGTGGATTAATAAACAGAGGCCAGATAAATATAAATAAGCACACTAATCATACCATGGCTACCCTGCTAGGCAACAGTAAAGACTGTAAAAAGCGCTAGCAAATGTGGAGCAGGAGGCTGAGTTCCAGGCAGGGGTGGGGCCAGAGGGCAGGCGACTTTTTCATTGGGCTTTTGTGACTTTGCTCCCTCGAACTTTTTTTTGTCTCATAATGTCCCCAAAGTTTGAGGCAAAACAAAACAAAACAAAAAGTGGAGAGGAAATATTTGATTCATACACCCTCCCATGAGAGTCCCTTGCTTGAGGGGAGTCTCCAGACAGCACCCACTAGCGGTAATAAAGCGAAGGCTAACAAAAAATGCTGCCACCTTCTGGCTAAGTAGTACAGGGTGATTCCTCCCACCTCGGGCCCCGCCCTCTCCCTGCACCTTGCACTGTGAGTCCCTCTGCCCGTTCTGTCTTTCTATGTCTTTCTATTTTCTCTCACCCCCTTTTCCTCTTCATACTTCCCCCTCCCTCTTCCTGCTCTTTCTCTCCTCCCCCCTTTCTTCCCCATCGCCTCCTTCTCTCTCTTGCTCTTTCTGTCCACACAAACCGTCCTGAGAATAAAATCTGTATTATACTTTACAGATGACAGATTTTTTTTTCCTCCCACAGGTATTATCTCAGTTAACACTGACAAGATCAGATGAAGTGTCTTCTACTATTCAATTAGACAAAAACAGACAACCAACCAAACAAAAAACCCAGAGATTCAGAAAAGACACGCCATTTCCAGAAGATTACACCATGGCTGCCAGGTGCAAGCCAGCAGCCCGTGCATGTGCTGAGAGACATTAAGCATGTCTACCCAACAACAGCATGTGCAGTGTAGTCTTTGTTTTGGCAATGTCCCGGCACGGCCTTGCCCAGGATGACCACAGACAGCTCTGGCTGTTCATGGTGTGGCAGTGTGTCCCTGAACTTGAAGGATGAGAAGCAAATCGCTTACACTGAAAAATATTTTCTTCTATGCTTTTACCATTACAGTTCTATTGGAGTTTGCAAAATGCAAATTGAATACAAAATTTGGTGTCTTCTTATTTAAAGTCTGAAAAGCCTCCCACCCCTCCCCCATACAAATGTGAAGCAAGAGGCTGGATGCCCTGAAGGGATGGGGCAGGAGGGAAAGTGACTTCTTCAATGAGATTCGAAGTCCTTGCTCCCTGTAAATTTTCTGTTAATCGCCTCATAGTTTAGGACAAAACTAAAAAATAGTATAGGCTTCTCCACTCCTAGCAGTAATCAGATTTTGACAAGTTCTATTCAAGTATATTTCTAGTATACTCACTGTGAAGAGTAGAAAGGCTAATCCAGCTGGAACTAGTTTGGAGAATTGGTTTTAGGTTCAAGAGCAATAGGAAAACCGTCTTTCAAATGAAATTTAATAATAATCCTGTTTACCATCTTATGCCTATAATGTGTAATTGGGCAGGCATATAACTAAAGCCAGATGCATTATGGGACATGTACAATAGGAAAAAGAAACACATGGCCTAATCTGATCTACCTATCAAATGGAGAGTCACTTTAGCTATACACTCTAGTAACTACCACCGCCCACCCCCAACACACACCCTGCTTTATACCATAAAAAGACACCACTGGCTGTGACCTGGTCTCCTAAGAGCTTTCCACTCCTGTGGTTACTGCTCTCATGTGATGCATTTCTTTCCAATCTACACTATTTACTTTGAGCTATTTTGTTACTTTGCAAATCTTTGTGAGCCTGTACTTTGGATAACAGGCCAGGGACCTGGAAAAACCTGGTCCAGACTTCAGCATCTCTGTTACTTCTACCCCTGATTTCCTCTCTCCAGGTACAGTACTTTTCAAAAGAGTTATTTCTTGTGTGGTCTTTTCCGCATCTCTGATTGTGAACTCGAGTCCCAAACTCCTTCTAACAGAAAGCCAATTACAGCATTCATGTTAAGAATCTCTGTTTGACCAGACTGTTCATCTCTAAGAAGGGATTTCTCAGTCTTATGACAAATAACATTGGCTGCAGAGTAACGATAATGTAAATATTCTAGCACTATCCCTTTGTAAAACCTAACTTTGTTATTCTAAAATTATTTTATTAAAGTACATTTATTGTGTGAAATGATGGATTTTTATTATGCCATTCCATGCATGTATGTCATATGTTTTAATCTTATTCAACCTCATTACATACCTGATTGGTTTCCTTCCTCTCCCCACATAGTTCTTCCCTCTGCATTTAAGTCTGATTATTGTTTTAAAGTTTAGATTTTATGTGTGAGAGAACACATGTGATAGTTGTCTCTGGAGCCTGGCTTATTTTGCTTGAAATGATTTTCTTCATCTCTACCTGCTTTTCCCTGAAGATGACTTAGTTCATGGGTTAGCTCTTAGCTCAAAGAGAACCTCATGATGGACGGATGACCTGCATCTATCTAGCTTTATTCTATTCTTGTTCTTTCTCTCTCCCCTTTCTCCATGTGTCTCTATCAATCTCTCTCTCCTCTCTCCCCCCCTCCTTCCCTCTTTCTTTCTTTATTTTGAAGTAATTTTAAGCTCTCCAAAATTGCAAAAACAGTATTAATACTACCCATAATTCATTCCCATTAATTTTTGCTATCATATTTTAGGTGGGAATTTTTTCATCTTAAAATGAATTACAAAATGCAAAGATGTTAAAAGCATCATTTGTTACTTTGACCTAAATATTTCAAGAAAAAAATTAGTTAAAAATAATTGGAAAATGATTGATTCTGTGGCCATTACACATCAAATTTTTAAAACATTTAAAGAGAAGTATTCTATGTATTAATTTGCGGGGCTGCCATAATAAAACTCCACAGATAGGGTGACTTGGACGACACACATTTTTTTTTTCTCACAGTTCTTGATTTTGGAAACCCAAGATCAAGGTATCAGGAGGGTTCCTTTATCCTGAGGCCCCTCTCCCTGTCCTTCCATCTGTCCCAGCAGGTCTCCTAGTCTATGTCTTTCTGTTAAGAATGGCATACATACTGAGTTAGGGCCCCACCGATAGAGTGGAATAACCAGATTAACCCACCCTATTAACCGGATTCAAATTTTAAAAAAGGTTTAAATTTTATGTTTATGGGTGTTTTGTCTACGTGTAAGTCTGCACCATGTGCTTGTGGAGGCTAGGAGAGGGCACCCACTTGAACTGGAGTTACAGGTGTTTGTGAGCTGCCTGCGGGTGCTGGGAATTGGACCTGGGTCCTCTATAGGAGCAGCCAGTCAGTGATTTTCACCACAGTGCTGTCTCTATAACCCTGCTCTTAGAAGGTCAGTCTCTAACTACAGTCATATTCGTAGCTAGAATCTCAACATTGAATTTTTTAGGAAATGGAATTCACTCTGTAATATCCAAATTACCCTAAGGTGGGAAAAGTATATTACAAAACCATGTTGATGTTTTTTAAAATATGCACATATATACAGGGAAAATTAGTATCTGGTTTAGCAATCAGGTATTTGGGAGATAGTGAAGTAAATGGTGATGCGGGAAGAAGCTTGCCATGAGCTTGCTTTAATACTTCACATCATGTTCTTACTGTTATTGATGTTACAAAGATGACACATACTCCAGTGAGCATTACAATGGGCGTGAATATTACAGTGATGCATGATGTATGAGTGAATACTCTAGTCAAGGCCTCTTCATATGGAGGGGTAGAGGGAGAATTGGGGAGACGGGATTATTGTAAGAATTCTAGAGATGATCTGCAAGTGTAAAAATGTTCTGTAGTTCTGTGATGCAAAAAGTATGGCCATAGTGGGCTTGTATGCATGCGCATGTGTGTGTGTGTGTGTGTGTGTGTGTGTGTGTGTGTGTGTGTGTGTGTGGTGTTGGTTTGTCTGTGGTGTAGAGGTGAGATGGAGGTGGGAGGTAGGGTGTGGTTCTGAACATGAAGTGCCTTTTGGTTATCACTGAGAATGACTGTTCTTGGTCTATAATATTACAATATCTCATTTATAAGACATTCTCCAATCTTATAAAGTCTGTCATCATATGAAACAAAGTTTTTATGTGAATTCTATTTTATCTGTATGGGCAAGTTATGCTCAAGTGGATCACGGAACAGTTTTTACTTGCAAGATGCACTGCACCTGTTTTCCAGGTCACTCTGGGGACTGGGGCTGGCCAAGAGGGAACTTTGTTGAATGTGGTCAGAGATGCTCACCCTTCAGTTCAACAGGCTCTAATGCTTGGCTCCTCTCTCGGACCCAGCATCACCCTTGCTTATGGACAGAGCTTTAGTAATAGACACCAACATCCAGTGAGTAGTCAGTGTCTTGTGCCCGCGCAGAGCAAACCTCACCCAGACTGCTGCAGAGACCCCTTTATTTGAGAAGCGGCAAACGACTGCCGTACAATGAATAACAAAAGTATCTCAAGACTGCCAGAAAGTTTTGTTTCTTGATGCCAACTGTCTTGAGGTAAGCCACTGGGTATTCCCTCTCAAAGAGGCTCCTGAGTAGCTGTCAGGTCTAATCTGGGTGAGAGATGAGAGACTGACCTAGGGTTAAAGGCTCCACATCCGCTGTGCATCTCCTGAGTTATCTAATCTGTCTGGAGAATAAGCTTTCTGCAGAGGAAGCATTATTTTATGGCTGACCCTTTAGCAGAGGGGAAACAGCAACTATTAGGAAAGGCAGTCTGTAGTTGTCTGGAGATAAAGCTGCCGGGGTAAATCCTATACTTTTTAAACTCAAAAAAAGAAAAGACAAATATCTGGAAATCCCACATAAATCATGTACAAAAGGTGCTGTTTGCTTGAGTTCCTGAACACACACACACACACACACACACACACACACACACACACACACACACACACACGGGAGTGGGGGAGGGCTGTACCTCAAATCCTCAAATCCTGCACTGAACTCTGCCTGGAAGAGGCCCTGTCCCTGCTGTATCTGTGCGACTCTGGGAAAGGCTGTCCCCAGACTTCCATAGGCTCATCTGTAAAAGAGCACATGCATTCTAAAAAGAGAAAAGGGTCTGGGCTAGATGGTCAAGCCCTGACATTCCATCCTTCTTCATTCTCCCACCTATAGCAAATATAACCAACTGGTTATAGTGTCTCCTCCCAGCCCTTGGACTGCCTTAGAGTTCTGTGCCGTAATTGATCAGAATGAGCCGTGTGAGGCCAATGTGCTCTGCCTGCAGTTTTCAGATGCCTTCGGACCTTTGTGTCAGGTCCCAGCAGTTAGTGGTTTGGCTCATGTAGTGCCCCTGGCACAGTGTAGCATCCTCAGCATCAAGAGGACAGAGCAGCAACAGTGACACCAAGGTATTTGAGGAGAGGAAATCACAGGTTTCACAGACGACACATGGACCCATTAAAACCAAAGGCCAAATGCCAGCCAGAAAGAAAGCAGAAAAAAAAAATACATTAGATGAGTAGATTTTACCTTTTAGTTTTCTTCAAATTCATTATTCAGCACATTTGTTGCCAAACAGTGAAGAACTGAGGTTGGATCTCCTTGAACATGAAAGTTGAATTTCTGGTCACATCATAAAGAGGAGGAAGGTGGGAGAAGGGAAGGTGACCATGACAACGATTGATAAGTCCAGGAAACTATTTCTCTTCAGTGAGGCTCTTCACCCCTGTGCTTTACAGTTAATGGGTCAGCTCTGTAACCCAGCTGTATCCCTGCCACACATCCCCTGGTATACACTACACACTGCTGCCATAAAGGCCTTCCTTCCAGAGACACTGCTTCTACCATGTTGCTCTGCTGCAAAACCTCTAGTGGCTCCTCAGTGGGCAAAGGTCCATCAGTTTGTGATATTTATAAGGCAATTCTTCTCTATCTCCATGCTCGTCTTCTACTGCTCTACTGTTCTGAGTCTAAACAGTCTCCATCTTTGTTCCCATGGCCTATTTACATGCTCTCTATCTGAGAAGGGCTCTCCCCACATAATTCTTTATAGATTCACTAAGTATGAATGTAACCCAAACTGCAGGACCAAGAAATGTTCCATAAACACTACATTTATTTCACTGGGCCTTAGGGTTTTAAGGTAAACATTTTCACATACATTGTTCTTTGTACCCAAAAATCTTACGAATCTGTGACTTACAAGCAAGAAATCCGAAGCACAGAGAATTTGAGCAACTTATCTATGGAAAACAACTATGGATTCATAGTCTGAATAAGAAACTGATGGATTTCATTTTTGCTTAGAACTTTCTCCAGGGTAACAACAGATCCAAGTGAAGAGACAATTGATTACATTGATTACAAAATCTTCTTCCCTTTCTTCCTTCCATGTCCTGTGTTCACTCACCTACTTCATCCTTTGACTCTCACTGTGTCTTCAGCCTGCTAGGGATGATCATGTTCACTCCTAGGCTGTGATCTTGTGATTCTCATAGAGGTTCACTGGCAAGGAGAGTGTTGCCCATGCCTCTGGCATTCTGTGCGACCGTTGTCCTGTCTGAGTTATTAAAATACTCCCAAGAGAAACCAGATGAGGATGAGGAAGAAGCAAGATGTTTCTGGTGAAATGCCAACTCCAATCTGATTCCACAGGGCCCTTGGGAGTGTAAAATAAATATTAAATTATTCCCTCTTGAGGCAGAGTCACCAGACTTTCATCATGCTTCATCGGGTTGTCACTGGCCAAAGGCCACCCCAGAAGGACATGAACAGAAGGACATACTCAACTGTCTCCCTGGGGAAGCAAAGCTTGTCTGAAAAGGGTCACAAATGTGTAAACATTTAAAGCAGTAGTTCTCAGCCTTCCTAATTGCCTGGAACCTGTTTTGACAGGTTTCAGGTCCCAAAAAGGTGACTGCTAGTGTGTTTATTGAAAAAAAAAAGAATACACCTTTTATACTCTGTAGTTACACATAGGATTAAATGGGAAAAAAAGGCATGCAAGCTGGGGTGTGGTTCATGACCAGGGATTAAGGAAGCTAGCATTGACCTTGACGAGTAGAAGGGCACCAGTCAGATGTTCATGGAAGGTACACAAGACTCCCTTCCTAGCAAGCAGGAATTTTCTTCAAGCCCCTAAGGGAATGGGTCTTTTGTCTAAATGCCTGACCTTGGGAAAAGGGCTTTCTTGAGTGGGGACACCAGACACTCCCTTATAGAATATTGTTTTCTTGTATGTATGGCTTAGTTTATCCAAACACCTAAAGCTTAAAGTGAACAAAAATGAAGCTAGACAAATATTACTGTATACTGAGTAGACCTTAGTAATCTATAAATCTTGATTATCAAATATACGTCATGTATCAAGCCTGTATTACTTATCTAAATTTCCTAGCAGCTTGGTGTTAACTTGTATGGGAGTAGGTGGAGTTATCACACTATATGGTTCCACAGTGGCAGGGATTTTTTTCCAAAGAATTATTTCATTTAGAGAGGCTGCCACTGTACACATTTTCACCCTTCAAAGCCCACACAGAATTTTCCAAAGGAAAAGGCATAAGGGAACTCCCACAACACACAGTGAGAACCATTAAAAATAAAAGTAAAAGGATGCTGGAGAGCTGTGATCTGCAAAGCTGAAATGCTGGAACTTTGTCAAGCAGCAACGGTCACCATGAGATCCATACCACCTAATGCTGTGGTCCTTTAATACAGTTCCTCATGGTGTGGTGACCCCCCAACCATACAATTATTTCGTTGCTACTTCCTAACTGTAATTTTGCTACTGTTATGAATCGTCATGTAAATATCTGATATGGCACCCCAGAGGGGTCACAACCCACAGGTTGAGAATCACAGATTTAAAGGCAAAAGTCCATCAGAGTCAAGGACAAACTATGATGCAATTGTGAAAAAAATTAGACATACTCTTGTCAGATCACAACGGTATCTGCTGAGGAAGTTTAGGCTCTGTCACATGAGGGTTTTGTTTAGTTTAGTTTTCCATATTAGCACAGCACATCACAAGTGTGATGCATACTGGCGCCTCACCTCAAGATACACCCACAGGAGCAGGGTACACAGGCTTCCAACCCCATGGACCTGTGCTAAAAGGTATTTCTGGTATTCTGGGAGCATCTGTGTGATGTTGTGCCGTACCCTCCATCTGTTCCTCAGGCTCTGATCTCTAAGGACTATCACCAGCATCCCTTTGCATCTCACGTTACTTCATTACTCCAGCAAATGAGAGGGGAGAAAGAGAGAGAGAGAGAGAGAGAGAGAGAGAGAGAGAGAGAGGTTGAGAGAGAGAGAGAGAAGGATTTTTCCCAGCCTGCCTAGGTCTAAGATAGATCAGCAGTACTGTGTGACTCCAGGAAAACCACAATCCTGTTAGCTAGAATGACACCAGAAAAATGAATAATAACCTTCTTTTGCTGGGATGTGTCCCCTGGGAGGGAAGGCACATAGGCTGGAGACCTGGAGAGTAACGATTGCAGTTATCCAGGCGAAGTAGGGTGTAGATGCAGAACATCAAAGCCAAGCCTGTGAGGACTGCACATGGCTCTGGCAGTTTCCACCTGTCACCTTTGTGTGGCTCATTTATGGACTCTGTGGGTGCCACATCTGATTAATTCAAGAGGAGGCAGCTTCCCTCCGTTCTCATTATAGAGAAACCCATTGGGCCTTGTCTTGACAGGTTAGGCACAAGATGACAGATGGGGCTGAAGTCACATTTCCCCTCCCCCCACACAGTCAGAGTTCCTTCACTGACCTCTCTCCCAAGCTTGGGGGACCAGGCCTTGTGGCCAGGCTGCTGCACAGGGCACCACCTGGTTGGAATCTTGATGGCAATTAAGGAAATTCTCCGTTGCAGCTGCATTTCAACCTTTCATTGACTCTGAATTTATAACTTCTTGTGTGTAGCTTTTGTAAGAACACATTGTTTATTCTACTGTAACAGACTAGACATATTAAAAACAAAACTATGATTATGAAACAGGACAAAGAATGCAGCTCCGTTTATGGAGAAATATGTTTAACTCTGCGCCAACAGTATATGCACTAGTAGTAGTCAAACAGTCTGCTTGAACTGGTTTTCTCCCGAGGGAGATAAGATCACATGGGGATTTTAGACTCTCTGCATGGTTTGGATGCTTACTATAATTGTGATAAAAATACAACGGTATTTCTATTAGAAAAAGAACTTATTGTTAAATTGACTTCCCAAGGAATTACACCTGTATCCATTGTGTTTCATTTTGAATCTTTCTGCATATAACTATGATGAGAATTATAGAGTGTATGTAATAATTCTTAGCTGACAGCTTCACTTAGTGTTATTCTATTTGCAGTTGCCTGAGAATGTAATCGACATAGGTTTATTAGTGGATGCTTAATTGAACATGAGTTTGATGTCTACTTGTATAAAATAGTTTCCTTACCAGAGCTGATAGCAAGGGGTTGTCAATGGCTCCCAAGCCCACTGACTTGTTACCACTAGTGAAAGGCGGTTGAAGGCATTTAGAACCACCACTGGCTCATCTCAGGTGCATTTATTTCCAGGGTATCTTTTACATTCTAGTGTATACTTGATATTTAATCTATTTCTTGAATTGTAGCATCATGGGTGGAAGCCTTCCGAGTCCAGGCAGTCCACCAATCCACACCAAGAAGTATCCTGAACTGAAGGCCAGCCTTGACGTGTGCTGCTGTATGCACCCATGAGTGAGCCGGAGGACAAGGAGAATACACTGCCCAACAAAGAGCAGCATTTCTTCTTGAGATTGGCAAGGCTCCTCCCAGAGCCAGGCTCTAAGTTTCTAGAAGGTTTCACCTTCCTCGGCCCTGCAGAGTTCACACACTCTCCCTCTGCAACAGCACCTCAGTGGAGTAGATGAAATTCTCTCTTGTCTTGAATGGTTTCTCCATTTGTCTCTTAATCCAAGCAGAATCTGAACACAGCCTCTAGTGCTGTCCCCACAGCCCATTCCCTTTAGAGAAATAATCTAATTCGTTAAAGACATAGCTCCCACTTGAACCATGGCAGTTTGGGAACTCTCCTAAAATGGGTGGCTGTGTGTGGGTGTCCATATCCACTTGCTGGCATATAGCTTCAGTTTCACATTTCTATATCAGGTAGAATGAGGCCTGAGCGTGTAGCTATTCTCTGTTCTTCCCAGCTGGAAGTCAGTTCTTTACCACAGAAATTCCATCTGTACTTCTTTGTAGTGTGGTTACTTTTCATTTATATAACCCTCAGCCCTAGATGCTAAGTTTCTTGGGAAAAAGTATCTATGTCTGACTTCCTATGACCTCCATCCCTCTATGCGTCCATCTCTCCATCCGTCTGTCCCTTCCACCCTCCCTCTCTGCCTCCCCTTTCTTCTTTTGGAGACAAGATCACATTATGTAGCCTTGGCTTTAAACTCGGAGAAATTCACCTGCCTCTGCCTCCTAAGAGTGCGCACAACCACATCCAGTTCACATATGCATTTTCTAAACCAGTGGTTCTCAAACCGTCTTAATTTCGCAACCCTTTAATACAGTTCCTCATGTTGTGGTGACCGCCCCCAACCATAAAATTATTTCCCTTGTTACTTCAGAACTGTTATTTTGCCACTGTTATGAGTTGCGATGTAAATATCTGATATGTAACCCCTGTGAAAGGGTTTCTCGACCCTCAATGGGGTCACGAACTACATGTTGAGAACTCCTGTTCTAAAACACCTCAATAAAATTAGTAGTGTTTGGGGATGGAGAGATGGCTCAGTGATTCAGTGCGTCAACTACTCTTCCAGAGGTCCCAGGTTCAATTCTTAGTACTCATATGCATATCACAGCCACGCACAACTCCAATTCTAGGGGGAATCCAACATTGTCTCTCATGGCTTCTGTAGGCACCAGGTATGTATGTAGTGTGCAGGCATACATGCAGTCAGAACACCCATAGACATAAACAAATGAAACAATGTACATAAAATGGTAGTAGAAAAACTAGAGCTTCTTTTACTTAAGGGGCCCATAATGTTTTTCATTTTAAATTTTGACTTGCATTAATATTTTAAGTTGTATTTTCATTTAAACGTTTCATTGACATAATAATTATGCACATTTAAGAGGTAGAGACTGATAACTCTAAACATATGCAAGGTGTATTGATTGAACCAATCAGTTAACATTTTCTTTTCCTTTATCCTTTCTTTGTTAGAAACTTTGAACTTCTCCATTCTAGTTCTTTCTAAAATAAGTATTAAATTGTTGGGAACTTTACTGTGCTATAGAATATGAAGACTTTTCCTCCAATGTAATTGCGTCGTGGTGTAAGTTATGCAACCTGCTTGTGTTGTCTCCCTCTTCCCCTTGTTAGATAATAGATTGGCCACTAATCTTACCACTAATCTTACTTTACTTCATGCATATGGTATGTGTGTGTGTGTGTGTGTGTGTGTGTGTATTTACAGGTGTGGTATGCATATAGAGGCAATGTCAGCCTCAGGCATCATTCTTCAGGAGCTCACTTGGTTTCAAGACAGAGTCTTTTCATTGGCCTAAATTTGTGGATTAGGCTAGAGAGCTCCAGAGAGCTACCTGTCTCTGCCCCCATCCCCAGTGCTAGGATTACAAACGTGTTCAACTACACCTGGCTTTTTTTTTTTTTTTTTACATAGCTTCTGTTGATAGAACTCAGGTCTCCCGGCTAGTACAGCAAGGACTTTGCCAACTGAGCCTTAACCCCAGGCTTGCATGACAACACCTGTGAGGGAGAACATGTGGTATTTGGTTTTGTGCCTGGCTTATTTTACTTAACACTTTAAGTTCCCATTATTTATTATGGCTAGAGAATAATCTTTTTTTATTTATTTATTTTTTTTTTAAATTTTATTTTATTTTATTAGTTCTAGTTAGGGAACAAGCTTATTTCAAGTCCCTTCTCCCTCTCCCTCCCCTCACCCCCAAACTTTCTCCCCCACCCCCAGCCCATCCCCCCAACCCCATCCACCCACTACTCCCCAGGCAGGGTAGGGCCCTCAACGGGAGCTCAGCAAAGTCCACCAAGTCTTCCTATGCTGATCCTGGGCCCTTCCCCATGTGTCCAGGGCCAGAGTGTAACCCTTCATATGGGATGGGCTCTCAAAGTCCCTTCTTGCACCAGGGAAAAATACTAATCCACTACCAGAGGCTCCCTGGAGTGCAGAGGCCTCCTTATTGACATCTATGTTCTGGGGTCTGGATCAGTCTTGTACAGGCCTCCTGGACAGCATCTGGGGTCGATGTGCTCTCCCTTGTTCAGGCCAACAGTTCCTGTGGGTTTCTCCATCCTAGTACAGACCCCTTCGTTCTTCATTCCTCCCTCTCTTCAACTAAATTCCCGATTTCGGCTCATTGTATATCTGTGGATGTCTGTCTCTGTTTCCATCAGCCACTGGGTGAGGGCTCTTGCTTGTCTTTTTGTGACTGGGTTACCTCACTCAGGATGGTTTCCTCTAGTTCCATCCATTTGCCTGCGAATTTCAAGATTCCATTGCTTTTTTCTGCTGAGTAGTACTCCATTGTATAAATGTACCACATTTTCTCAATCCATTCTTCAATAGAGGGGCATCTAGGTTGTTTCCAGGTTCTGGCTATTACAAACAATGCTGCTATGAACATGGTTGAACATATGTCCTTGTTGTAAGTACATGCCCTATTTGGGTAT
Organism: Cricetulus griseus; assembly: GCF_003668045.3. Taxonomy (NCBI): domain Eukaryota; kingdom Metazoa; phylum Chordata; class Mammalia; order Rodentia; family Cricetidae; genus Cricetulus; species Cricetulus griseus. Next base: position 60,370,715 of record NC_048597.1, on the reverse strand, counting down.
ATACCCAAGAGAGGAATGGCTGGATCTTGAGGTACACTGATTCCCATTTTTCTGAGCAACCGCCATACTGATTTCCAGAGTGGTCTTACAAGATCGCACTCCCACCAGCAATGGAGGAGTGTTCCTTTTTCTCCACATCCTCTCCAGCATAGATTGTCATTGGTGTTTTTTATTTTAGCCATTCTGACAGGCGTGAGATGGTATCTCAGAGTTGTTTTGAGTTGCATTTCTCTGATGGCCAATGATTTTGAGCACTTTTTTAAGTGTCTTTCAGCCATTTCAGATTCCTCTGTTGAGAATTCCCTATTTAGTTCTGCACCCCACTTTTTAATTTCGTTGTTTGGTGTTTTGGTGGCTAGCTTCTTGAGCTCCTTATATATTTTGGAAATCAGTCCTCTGTCAGATGTGGGATCGGTGAAGATCTTTTCCCATTCTGTGGGTGGTCGTTTTATCCTACTGACTGTTTCCTTTGCCTTGCAGAAGCTTCTCAGTTTCAGGAGGTCCCATTTATTAATTGCAGACCTCAATGTCTGTGCTTCTGGCGTAATGTTCAGGAAGTGGTCTCCTGTGCCAATTTGTTCAAGGGTAGTTCCCACTTTCTCTTCTAGAAGATTCAGTGTGGTTGGATTTATGCTGAGATCTTTGATCCATTTGCACTTAAGTTTTGTGCATGGTGACAGGTATGGATCTATCTGTAATTTTCTGCATGTCCGAATCCAATTGTACCAGCACCATTTGTTGAAGATGCTGTCTTTTTTCCATTGTATAGATTTAGCACCTTTGTCAAAAATAAGGTATCCATAGGTGCGTGGGTCGATATCAGGGTTTTCAATTCGATTCCATTGGTCTATCAGTCTATTTTTGTGCCAATACCAAGCTGTTTTCAGAACTATGGCTCTATAGTAGAGCTTGAAGTCGGGGATGGTGATGCCTCCAGAAGATCCTTTATTGTAAAGAGTTGTTTTGGCTATCCTGGGCTTTTTATTTTTCCATATAAAGTTGAGTATTGTTCTTTCAATGTCTGTGAAAAACTGTGTTGGGATTTTGATGGGGATTGCATTGAATCTGTAGATTGCTTTTGGCAGGATTGCCATTTTTACTATGTTAATTCTACCTATCCATGAGCATGGGAGATCTTTCCATTTTCTGGTATCTTCTTTAATTTCTTTCTTTAAAGTCTCAAAGTTCTTATTGTACAGGTCTTTCACTTTTTTGGTTAGTGTTACCCCCAGGTATTTTATGTTGCTTGTGGATATTGTGAAAGGTGATGTTTCCCTGATTTCTTTCTCATTGGATTTATCATCTGTGTATAGTAGGGCTACTGATTTTTTTGAGTTAATTTTGTATCCTGCTACCTTGCTGAAGGTGTTTATCAGCCGTAGGAGTTCCCTGGTAGAGTTTTTCGGGTCACTAATGTAGACTATCATGTCGTCTGCAAATAGTGAAAGTTTTACTTCATCCTTTCCAATTTGTATCCCTTTGATCCCCTTTTCTTGTCTTATTGCTATAGCCAGAACTTCAAGTACAATATTGAAGAGATATGGAGAGAGTGGACAGCCTTGTCTTGTTCCTGATTTTAGAGGAAACGCTTTGAGTTTCTCTCCATTTACTTTGATGTTGGCTATTGGTTTGGTATATATTGCCTTGATCATGTTTAGATATGTTCCTGTTATTCCTGTTCTCTCCAAGATCTTTATCATGAAGGGATGTTGGATTTTGTCAAAGGCTTTTTCAGCATCTAGTGAGATGATCATGTGGTTTTTCTTTTTAAGTTTGTTTATATAGTGGATTACATTGATGGATTTTCGTATGTTGAACCATCCTTGCATCCCTGGGATAAAGCCTACTTGATCATGGTGGATGATTTTTCTGATATGTTCTTGTATTCGGTTGGCCAATATTTTATTGAGTATTTTAGCATCGATGTTCATGAGGGATATCGGTCTGTAGTTCTCTTTCTTAGTCATATCTTTGTGAGGCTTGGGTATCAAAGTGATTGTAGCCTCATAGAAAGAGTTTGGCAATATCCCATCTGCTTCTATTGTGTGGAACAGTTTGAGGAGTACTGGAATTAGCTCTTGTTTGAATTTCTGGTAGAATTCTGCAGTGAAGCCATCTGGCCCTGGGCTTTTTTTGGTTGGGAGGCTTTTGATTACTGCTTCTATCTCATTAGGGGTTATAGTTCGATTTAAACTGTCTATCTGATCTTGATTTAATTTTGGTAAGTGATATTTATCCAGAAAGTTGTCCATTTCCTTTAGGTTTTCCAATTTTGTGGAATACAGGTTTTCAAAGTATGACCTAAAGATTCTCTGGATTTCCTCAGTGTCCGTTGTTATGTCTCCCTTTTCATTTCTGATTTTGTTAATTAGCATGCTCTCTCTCTGCCTTTTGGTTAGTTTGGCTAGAGGCTTGTCTATCTTGTTGATCTTCTCAAAGAACCAACTCTTTGTTTCATTGATTCTTTGTACTGTTTTCCTAGTTTCTACTTTGTTGATTTCGGCTCTCAGGTTGATTATTTCCTGGCGTCTACTCCTCCTTGGTGAGTTTGCTTCCTCTTGCTCTAAAGCTTTCAGTTGTTCTGTCAATTCTCTAATGTGACTTTCCTCCAGTTTCTTCATGTGAGCACTTAGTGCTATGAACTTCCCTCTTAGCACTGCTTTCAGGGTGTCCCATAAGTTCGGGTATGTTGTGTCTACATTCTCATTAAATTCTAGAAAGTCTTTGATTTCTTTTTTTATTTCTTCCTCAACCAAGGAATGGTGCAATTGGGAGTTATTCATTTTCCACGTAAATGTAGGTTTTCTGCAATTCGTATTGCTGTTGAATTCTAGCTTTAATGCATGGTGGTCTGATAAGATACAGGGGGTTATTTCAATACTTTTGTACCTGTGGAGGTTTGCTTTGCTGCCAACTATGTGGTCAATTTTTGAGAAGGTTCCATGTGGCGCTGAGAAGAAGGTATATTCTTTTGTGTTTGGATGGAATGTTCTATAGATATCTGTTAAACCCAGTTGTGTCATAACTTCTTTCAGATCCTTTGTTTCTTTGTTAAGTTTCTGTCTAGTAGTTCTGTCCAGTGGTATAAGGGGGGTGTTGAAGTCTCCTACTATAAGTGTGTGTGGTTTTATGTGTGGTTTGAGCTTTAGTAATGTTTCTTTTACAAAAGTGGATGCTTTTGTATTAGGGGCATAGATGTTCAGGATTGAGACTTCGTCTTGATGGACTTTTCCTGTGATGAGTATGAAATGCCCTTCTTTATCTCTTTTGATTGCTTTCAGTTTAAAGTCTAATTTGTTAGATATTAGTATTGCTACCCCAGCTTGTTTCTTGAGCCCATTTGATTGGAAAATCTTTTCCCATCCTTTTACTCTGAGGTATCGCCTGTCTTTGAATTTGAGGTGTGTTTCTTGTAAACAGCAGAAGGATGGATTCTGTCTTCGTATCCATTCTGTTAGCCTGTATCTTTTTATGGGTAAGTTAAGACCATTGACATTCAGGGATATTAACGTCCATTGTTCATTGGTTCTTCTTAGTTTTGGATTTATTGTTGGTGGTATCATTGCGTGTGGATTTTGCCCTTCTGTTTCTTTTTGTGTTTGGTGAAATTCGATTAACTACTGACAGTGTTTTTGTGAGTGTAGTTATGTTCGTTGGGTTGGAGTTTTCCTTCCAGAGCCTTCTGTAGTGCTGGATTTGTTGATATGTATTGTTTAAATCTGTTTTTGTCGTGGAATATCTTGTTTTCTCCATCTATAGTGATTGAAAGTTTTGCTGGGTACAGTAGTCTGGGTTGACATCCATGCTCCCTTAGTGCTTGTAGGGTATCTATCCAAGACCTTCTGGCTTTCAGAGTTTCCATTGAGAAGTCGGGTGTGATTCTGATTGGTTTGCCTTTATATGTTACTTGGCCTTTTTCCTTTGCTGCTCTTAATATTTTCTCTTTATTCTGTAGATTTGGTGTTTTGATTATTATGTGTCGGGGCGACTTCTTTTTGTGGTCCAGTCTGTTTGGTGTCCTGTAAGCTTCTTGTACTTTCATAGGCATATCCTTCTGTAGGTTGGGGAAGTTTTCTTCTATGATTTTGTTGAATATGTTTTCTGTACCTTTGAGCAGTATTTCTTCACCTTCTTCTACACCTATTATTCTTAGGTTTGGCCTTTTTACGGTGTCCCATATTTCCTGGATATTTTGTGTTAGGGTTTTGTTGGACTTGAGGTTCTCTTTGGTGGATGAATGTATATCCTCTAGCGAGTCTTCAGTGGCTGAGATTCTCTCTTCCATCTCTTGAATCCTGTTGGATACACTTACATCTTTAGTTCCTGATCGTTTATCCAACCTTTCCATTTCCAACATGGTCTCATTCTGTGTTTTCTTTATTGTGTGTATTTCAGCTTTCATGTTTTGAACTATTTCAAGAGCTTCCTTCACTTGCTTGGATGTTTTTTCTTGGCTTTCTTTGGATTCTTTAAGAGATTTATTTATTTCTTGAATTTTTTGGTTTGTCTTTTCCTCCAATTCATTTAATTTTTTGTTTGTTTTCTCTTCTATTTCTTTAAGGGATTTTCTTGTTTCCTCTTTAAAGGTCTCTATCAACTTGCTGAGATAATTTTTGAGGTCCATCTCATCTTCATGCTCTGTGTTGGGCTTTTCAGCTCTTGCCGGAGTGGAGTCCCTAGGTTCTGGTGGTGTCATGTTGGTCTTTGTGTTGTTGAGTGAAATCTTATTCTGTCTTCTCCCCATATCCTTTTAGTGGGTGCGGGTGGGTTCTCTCTATCTCCTCTTGTGGCCCAGTGGTGTGTGGGGGCTAGGAATTCGATGTCCACAACTCTAGATGATCTCGACGCTCCTGGTGGTCTCCTCGCTAGTTCCTAGTTTCTTGGTCGTTCGGCGGAATGGAAGAGTGGGGTGCTACCAGATTTGGGGCACAGGGAGCTCCTCCCTGCCTGGGCTTGTCTGGCCCAAGCCGGCAGGCACAGGCGGGGGTGGTGGGATGGGGGTGGTGGGGTGTTCTGGTCTGGGGTCGGGAGCGGGCAGGAGCTCACTCACCTAGTTCCAGGTCAGTCTGCGGCGGCGGAATGTAAGAATGGGGTGCTAGCAGATTGGTGGGGCAGGGGGCTCCTCCCTCTCTGGGCGTGTCTGGCCCAAGCCGGCAGGCTCAGGAGGGGGTGGTGGGATGGGGGTGGTGGGGTGTTCTGGTCTGGGGTCGGGAGCGGGCAGGAGCTCACTCACCTAGTTCCAGGTCAGTCTGCGGCGGCGGAATGTAAGAATGGGGTGCTAGCAGATTGGTGGGGCAGGGGGCTCCTCCCTCTCTGGGCGTGTCTGGCCCAAGCCGGCAGGCTCAGGCGGGGGTGGTGGGATGGGGGTGGTGGGGTGTTCTGGTCTGGGGTCGGGAGCGGGCAGGAGCTCACTCACCTAGTTCCAGGTCAGTCTGCGGCGGCGGAATGTAAGAATGGGGTGCTAGCAGATTGGTGGGGCAGGGGGCTCCTCCCTGTCTGGGCGTGTCTGGCCCAAGCCAGCAGGCTCAGGCGGGGGTGGTGGGATGGGGGTGGTGGGGTGTTCTGGTCTGGGGTCGGGAGCGGGCAGGAGCTCACTCACCTAGTTCCAGGTCAGTCTGCGGCGGCGGAATGTAAGAATGGGGTGCTAGCAGATTGGTGGGGCAGGGGGCTCCTCCCTCTCTGGGCGTGTCTGGCCCAAGCCGGCAGGCTCAGGAGGGGGTGGTGGGATGGGGGTGGTGGGGTGTTCTGGCCTGGAGTCGGGAGCGGGCAGGAGCTCACTCACCTAGTTCCAGGTCAGTCTGCGGCGGCGGAATGTAAGAATGGGGTGCTAGCAGATTGGTGGGGCAGGGGGCTCCTCCCTGTCTGGGCGTGTCTGGCCCAAGCCAGCAGGCTCAGGCGGGGGTGGTGGGATGGGGGTGGTGGGGTGTTCTGGTCTGGGGTCGGGAGGGGGCAGGAGCTCACTCACCTAGTTCCAGGTCAGTCTGCCGAGAATAATCTTTAATGTATAAGTACAACATTTTCTTGATGCAGTCATCCTTTCATGGACCTATAACTGATATTGTATGTTAGTTATGTGTTCAGTGCTATGACAAAAAAGACATCTCAGTGTCTCCTTTATATACTGACTGTATCATCTTGGGGAGATACCCAGTAGTAGTTTAGTTTGATTGCATTTTTAGGTGTTTGAGAACGTTCAAGAAATGCATATAAATGATTGTACTAGTTTGTATTCCTACTAACACTGTAAAATAGTTCCAGGGCACTAAAAGTTTTAGTTGGAATGGGAGAAAAGGGATAGGAGAAAGGAAGGAATAGGGTAGACTAATCAAAATTAAGAATATATGAAAAGCCTATGGAACTTCACTATTTTATAAGCCAATCAAAACCGTAATTAAAAAAGGAGAAGGAACCGAGTTATCCTGTGTGGGTGAACAGTGTCTGCTCCTAGAAGATTTGAGTTACTAACTGATAATCTCTGTGCTATTCATGGAATGTCTTCTTATGAGTTATTAGCCATTGAGGCCCCAGGGGCACTAAAACAAAACAAAACAAAACAAAAACAAAACCCACAGGCTATTGCCATATTCTTTGGTTGCCAACCATAACTAAATAGTAAACTTTGGTTGCTGGATGTAGACAGGTCAGTCTCAATCTGATGAGGAAACCCTGTACTTTCTAGTTAGCTTTCATAGTCCTGTAAAGTGCTCTATAGGCCACTGTGGGGGAACAGACATCAATGGTCTTACCCATTGCTGGACCCTGTACAATGTAATGCTAATCTACCAGGCAAGATATGCACTTTGGTACAAGAGTGTCAGAGTGTCACAATGGTTATGGGGTAACCTACTGCTTTCTGATTGGATTTGAGGCCTATTCTACAGGAGGGATACTTGGCATTAAGAACACAATCAAAAGCCTATGTATGAGGAAGTTATAGGCCCTAGAGAGGAAATCCACTGTTGTTTCTCTAGAGAATCATGTCAAGTTGCTTTATATTTATGTTTATGTTAACAGATATGTGATGTTTTCAACTTTGGTTAGAGAAGCTTCTTTTTGCACTGAGTGGTGGGTAATGCAGAGACTTGCAAGCAGACCACGTGCTGAAAATAAGTGACTCAGTGTGTTCCTCCATTGGTGGGTTACCTCTATCAAGCTTCTCCCACCCAAGCCACAGAGAAAATTGTGGAAGAGGGGATGAAAATAATTTAAAAGTTGGGGGACTGGAAGGAGAGCCATGAAATGTTGTCTTCTAGGTATAATATGGCCATTGCCCATGTGAACTTACAGCAGCTATGGTTACCTGTACAAGATCTGCCCAAGATCAAGCCAGCCAAAATTCCAACATGGGTTAGGGAGGGGCTCCCAAGGCCCCCAATAACTGAAAAGTTGTCAGTTGGCAGCTACTAAATGAGGGAAGAGTTACTTTCTTAGGTAGTGAAGCTATTAGTAGGTTCCCAGTGGTGCTCCAGTGATGGCCCTGCAATCATGCACATAGAGGCAGTACTAATTTTAGTTAATGGGTTATTCATTTTAAAAAAGAAAGTCATGGCTCCCAGCTCTCAGGAGGCAGAGGCAGAGGCAGAGGCAGAGGCAGAGGCAGAGGCAGAGGCAGAGGCAGAGGCAGAGGCAGAGGCAGAGCAGAGCAGAGGCAGAGGCAGAGGCAGAGGCAGAGGCAGAGGCAGAGGCAGGCGGATCTCTGTGACTTTGGGGTCAGCATGGCCTACAAAGGGAGTCGAGCCAGATATAATAGTGAGACCTTGTCTCAAAAATAACAACAACAACAACAGGATGTGAAGTTTTGGGAAGGAGATGTGATAGGGGTCCTGGAGGGAGCTGAAGGAGATTGTATGGGTAAATATGATAAAACACATTACAAAAATGTATGAAATTTTCAAAGGATTTATAAAATATTATGTAAAATATGTGAGCTAGTATATGTGTCTGTGTTTCAAGGAAATTTTCTTTATAAAAAAATGAATTCCCCTTTTTATGGATCACTTATTATTTCTTGTCTTTTTGATCATTGTTATTCTAATAGGTGAGATAAAGTCTCATTCACACTCAAACATTTTTGGTTTAAAAGGATATAAATATTTAGAAATGAATCCATCTTAATGTATTAAGTAAGATGGTGAATCTCAAAGACCTATGTTGTGTTTAGTTGTCTTTATTATTTTGGGCAAACTCATTAACTCCATGAGCTTCAATGATCTGTTGGAGAAAGAAGAAGATACCTGAAGAGTTTTAACTGTTTTCCATGAAGTCATAGATCTAAGGTAATTAACATACTTACTTTCGTACACCATCTACTCATTAAATCATAATAATTTCTCATAGAGAGTGGTAGTCTGGGTAACAAGGATGGTTGACAAAGAGCTTTAGGCTCAACTGTTCAAAGCAGAACTAAAAAGAGGAAAGGAAGCAAATGACCCCCACTGTTTCCCTGCTGCTAGTTGTCATGGTCATTGAACTTCACCCTATGCTAGAAATTAACATTTTACCATCAATGACAGACCAAAATCACAATAGAACCAAGGACTAGAGAACTAGATTGGCCACTTGACGGCAGGATCTACATACTTCTTTCTCTACTTCTTGTCCCATCCTCTAAAACAGACACAGGCTGATAAACACTACCATGGACAGAAACAGAATAGTTAGTCTTTGGTCTAAAATTTTGGAATACTTTTATAGAAAAGTTAAGTTGGACAGCAGCCCTTTTCTTTTTTAAGTGTGAGGAGACAGACAGCCTGCTTAATGATGAATGAGAAAGCTCCTTCTCACTCCAGTGTGAGAGAATCGTACATTTAATTCTAAAAATATAGACCAAGTTGCCAATGTGAAAATGAATTCCCTGGAGGAATAGAGATAAGAATGCTGACACTTTCTGAAGTGCTGTTGCTTGTGGATTTGTAAGGCTGATGGAATACTGGTGTTTGCATTAGGAGCAGATTGTGATTGTATTGGAAACAAATGCTTACCATTGCATTACAGAGATGAAGGCCTGCGCAAAAAAATGTTCTGCATGGGAGCATACAGATGCACAACAATTATTGTCATTGTGAGACTTTAGCTGCATGATTATGAGACATCAGCTTTTAACACAAAAATGAGAATAGGGAACCTATTAGCATTGTTGAAATTGCAGTAAAAATAACATTATCGATTAAAACATGAGGAAAAGTTCCAATTTAATTAGCATAGATGCTACAAAATCTTCCATTGTATAGCAGCTTTTCAAAAACAATGCTGGCATCCATACACAAATCTTAAATCATTCTAATAAATTATGATATGGAGGAAGAGAAGTTGATCAGAGGCCAAGGGTGTGGTGATATATTGTTTATGATTTATTAAAGCCACTGGAGATCAAAATAGAAAAGCAGCCGAGCCAGTAGATCTTACCTCTACCCAGGTAAGAAATGGCAATCCTAACCCCATGAATCCTCAGAGGCAAAAAGTTCTCAGTTCCTGTCTCTTCCTCCTTTCATTCCTTCCTTTGGCTAGCCATATTACTCCTGTTTCTACCTCCCAGGTGCTGGCATTAAAGGCGGGTGATCCCAGGTGCATCGATCACCTTTGTGTGAGCTGTTTCTTTTAGGACTGGATCAATTTCATGCAGTCAGTGTGGCCTTGAACAGATCCATCTACCTCTTAATCCTGAGTCCTAGGATTAAAGGTGTGTACCACCACCACCTAGCTTCTATAGCTAACTATTATGGCTGCTTTGCTCCTCTGGTCTTCTGTGGCTTTCATAAATCATGAACAATGTATCACCACAGTAAGGTCCTTGGTTCTGATCTTTTTCTATTATCTACTTGTTTATTGTTGTCTGATGAGGTCCCACAGGAACCTGTAGGCAGAAGACAAGGCCACCTGTTTTATTTTAAACCATCATATAATGTCTTGTGATTTGTTTCAGTTCTAGACCTGAAGTATAGTAAAGAGGGTTTTTTTCTTCCTTTTGTAAACTTTGCACCAATAACCTTTTATGTATGTTAATTCAGAAGTAGGGCTCACAAACATCTTTTGTGTAAGGAAACTGCAATACATATTAAAAAGTTAATGGCTATTGTTTCACGAGTTTGATGGAAAATATTATTGTATTGTGCTATTCAATAAAATTATGATACCTAGATACCTTGTTCTGTGATGAATAAACCACCAGCTGCTGCTCATATTTCACACCTACCAGGTTAATTGTCTTGATGTATTGTAGAATGGAAATAGAAAATCCTAATGCACAATTATAGATCCTCAGAAATGGAAGCCAGTGTTTGGTAACTGTCAACCACCACAGATATTTGGTACAGTGAGGAACCTGAGGTGAGAGACAAGATTTCACCGAGGTTATTTCCGCATTCTGTCACATGCTAGTTTGGAAGCTGAAGACTAGATATTTTAACTTGGGATGCAGCAAGAATTGGAATAACTATCTACATTCCAGTTGCTTTAATTCTTGAAGTATTTATATTCTGCCTTGATATATGGGTGCATTTGTAAAACATGCTTCATTACACATTACTGATTCTTCCAGTGAAAGGAAGTAAATCATTAAATTCTTCGAAAGATCCAGATTCTTGAGACAAAGTTGGAACCACCACAATTCTAATTTCCTAATATATTCTGATGTTTTCTTAAACATTAGAAAATAATTTTATCTTGAGGACGGCAGATCTGAACTATTCGTATATTCACTATAATACTGAAGCATTCCATTTGAGCACTTGAAATTGTAGAAGTGATCCTTGCTGATTTTTAACAGTGTTATGAAAAACATGTTTAATTTCACCCTGTATTTAACTACTCACTGTAAACATCCTCCTCCTCAACAGTTGGCTCCCAGTTGCTGCCTATTTCTCCGAACAGGATGCTGAAGAGACACACACTTGAGGTGGACAATACAATCATAGCTTCGGGTTTCATAACTTCCTTCAACACTGAATCAAGATCAGAAGGCATGTTGGCGACAGCCACCTATTTTCTGTGAAGAAACATCACATGGACTGGCACCAGGGAGCAGCCTCTTTTTGTCATTTAAGGTTAAGCCTTTCTTGCTGCACACAGAAAGGATGAACCATGAGTTCTGACTTTCATATGCCACTGTCCATCGTCTACCTCCTGGCTCAGGATTTGACTGTCCTCAGTGGGGAGATCTCTCTTGTGGTGTTAGTTGGTCAGAGATAGGCAAGAACAAGGTGTTAGGTTCTTCTCCCTATTTAAATTGTGACTTACCAAAAACTAATGAACACTATGCAAGAATGCTTTCACTTTGCTGAGTGACAGTAGCGTCCACTGAGCTGGCCATGGGACATGATGCTCTGTCCTAGCTCATGTTGCCAACATCTAGAAGTTGCCACTTGAAAGATGTTGTCTCTAAATAGTATTCAAGTGCTTGCCTTGATTTTAGACAGTTTCTGGAAGTAGAGTGATTTGTATCTATATCATTGTTCTACTTTTTAAATATGTAATGATGTCCTGAGTGGTGCAGATGCATGACAGTAAAGTCACTTACCTAATTTTAATAATAAATTCAGTTATCTATTAAAACAGTATTTTAATCTAAAAGAAGCAATTTATCAGAGAGGAAGAGAATTCATGTTTTGGAGTCATGTGACTTGTTCATCATTTCGTGCCCTTCAATGATGGTTTTATAGACAATAAACCTGGGGCTGGGGAGCAAATGCATCTTTGGTCCCTAATACTTAAACTTAAAATACTCACTATTTGCTTGATATTTTCTTCATGAGTGCCTTATTTAGGCTTTCTATTGCTGTGATGAAACACCATGACCAAAGAGCAGATTGGGGAGGAAAGGGTTTATTTGGCTTATACTTCAGCATTGTTGTTCATCACTGAAGGAAGTCAGGATAGGAACCCAAACAGGGCCGGAACTTGGAGGTAGGAGATAAAGCAGAAGCCTTGGAGGGGAGCTACTTACTGGCTTGCTATCCTGGGCCCCCTCAGCCCACCTTTTTATAGAACCCAGAACCACCTGCCCAGGGACGGCACTATCCACCATGGGCTAGGCCTTCCTTGAATGATCACTAAATTAGAAAATACCTTACAGCTGGATCTTACTGAGGCATTTCCTCAACTGAGGCTCCTTCCTCTCTGATGAGTCTAGCTTATGTCAAGTTGACACAAAAAACTAGCCGGTATATTGTGAGTTTCCCTTCCCCAAAAGCTCTTACAAAATTGTTACACCTTCAGACTAATTAGACATATTTGTATTTTTAAAAATGATGATCATAATGTTTTAATGATCCACTTTGAGCCCTTTTGAGGTGAGACTGCAATGCAACAGAGTAGGGATAATTGAACTGTTAATTTTATTAATGTGTATAGCAAATAAATGATGGGAACTATTCTCTTTCTCTCTTCCTCTCTCTCTCTCTCTCTCAGTCATACACACACACACACACACACACACACACACACACACACACACACACAGCACAGAGCTGAGAGTTGAACCAAGGAATTATGTAAAGAAAGTATATGTTCTAGCATTGAGTTAAATTCCCAGTCCTAAAATACTACTAATAATCACATGACATAGTCAATACATTGTCTGCCAATGCAAAAAATCCAAAATTCTTCAATTTAGCCTCAGGCAGATTTTTAGGACAGGAACTACATTCTTTGCCAAAGAATCACAAGAAAGGTTTCTAGGCCACTTACTAATATTCTTCCCATCTGAAACTTCTTGGGCTGGATCTCCACAATTCAAATTTGTCTCAGCACTGTCTTCCAAGCAATTTCTAGTATGGCCCATTAAGCCCTACTTAAAGTGTTTAACTGCTTCCCTAATCAAAGTCCCAAAGTCCACAGTCTGCCAACAAGGAGCATGATCAGGCCTGTCACAGCAATACCCACCTCCCTGTTACCAACTTCTGTCTTAGCCAGTGTCAAATTGTTGTGAAAAGACACCATGGCCGCAGCAACTCTTGTAAGTGAAGTATTAAATTGGGACTTGCTTATAGTTTCAGAGATTTAGTCCATTCTCATAATTTTGTGGAACATAGCCTTATGCAGGCAGACATGCTGCTGGAAAAACAGCCAAGAGTTCTACATCAGGATCCACAGGCAGCAGGAAGAGAGAGCCATTGGGCATGGCTTGGGTTTTCTGAAACTTCAAAGTCCGCTCCCAGTGACACACCTCTAATAAGGCTGCAGTTCCTAATCTTTTCAAATGATGCTACTTCTTGGTGACCAATTATTAACATTTATGGGAGCCATTCTCATTTAAACCACGACAATCTCCAATAGTGTAACAGTGGCACTTACGTCTTAGGAGTAACCAACATCTGTTTACTTGGACTTAAATTCTACTTAAAAGAAGGGAATCCATGCCTAGTACTGTGAACTTAGTCATCCACCTGCATCTGGTGGTCATGGACCCTTGAGGAAAGGCTACTCCTGCTACTTTCCTAAGCTAGTGTAATTTCTAACTCCATCTAAAATCTTGTCATTATGCCCTCATTTAAGGGATTTCACCCATTATCATAGAAGCTTCTTTCTGTCAAAATGCAGAGAACAACTGATCATGGGGTGCTCAAACTCAAATGATACATCTACAGCGACGCTTCTAAGTCTAAGCTGCAGGAAAAATGGTAGGAGCGAAGCAGGAAGATTGTAAGAGTCAGAGGACCGGGAACTCTGCTGTAAGATAGAGTCATTTACTAGTTTCTCTGGCAGTGTGGATTGTAGGCTGGTAATCCTTTACTCTATGTCTAAAATCCACATATGAGTGAGTACATATCATGTTTATCTTTTTGTGATTGGGTTACCTCGCTCAGAATGGTTTCTTCTAGTTCCATCCATTTTTCTACAAATTTCAAGATTCCATTGTTTTTTTTTTCCACTGAGTAGTACTCCATTGTGTAAATGTACCACATTTTCTCTATCCATTTTTCAGTTGAGGGGCATCTAGGCTGCTTCCAGTTTCTGGCTAATACAAATGGTGCTGCTATGAACATCATTGAACACATGTCCTTGTTTTATGAATGTGCTTCTTTTAACAAGGAGGACCCTAAAAGAGACAAACATTGTCCCCTGGAGAAGGGGAAAGGGTCAAGATCCCCTGAGCAAATTGAGAGCAGGCGGGAGGGAGATAGGAGAATGAGAAGGGAAGAAGAGGAGGGATGCAGAGGATATGAGGGAGCAGAAAGGTTGAGTCAGGGGAAGAATAGAAGATAACAAGAATGGAGATACCATAATAGAGGGAGACATTTTAGGTTTACAGAGAAATCAGGCACTAGGGAAATGTCTGGAGATCTACATAGATGACACCAGCTAACAATCTAAGCAACAGAGGAGAGGCTACCTTAAATGCCCTCCCATGATAATGAGATTGATGACTGACTTATAAGCCACCCGATAGCCCTCATCCAGCAGCTGGTGGAAGTAGAAGCAGACACTCACAACTAATCACTGAACTAAACTGGAACCAAATGCAGAGAAGAATGAGTGATGGGCAAAGGGGTCCAGACCAAGCTGGTGAAACCCACAGAAACAGCTGACCTCAAAGAGGGGAGCTCTTGGTCCCCAGATTGATAGCTGAGATACCAGCATGGGACCAATTCAGACCCCAGGAACATGGGTTTCAGGGAGGAAACCTCAGAAATCTACAGGACCTCTTGTAGTATTTCAGTACTTATCCCTAGCATAGGTGTGGACCTCGGGAGCCCAATCCACATAGAGGGATACTCTCTGAGCCAAGACACAGGGGGTGGGCCTAGGCCCTATCCCAAAGGATACAATAGACTCTGATGACACCCTATGGAAGGCCTCACCCTCCCTGGGGAGCAGAAAGGATATGTCATAGGTAGGGTTTTAGTTGCAAGGGTGGTAGGGGAGGAGGGGTGAGAGTGGGAACTGGGATTGACATGTAAAACAGTCTTGTTTCTAATTCAAATAAAAAAGAAAAAAAAAGAGATAGTGTCATTTAGATAAGACAAGGAAGTTTCACTTTGAAATCTAAAAGATAAGTTCACCTGAACAAGACATGCATAATGACAACACCATTTGACATGCTGATGAAAATAGGGAGAAATCTCACAGGGCCCTGTACTTAGATGAAGAACTATGATCAATTAATGGAGAATCAGTCTTCTCCAGGGATGAGCCCCCTGATAGGTTATCCAATCCCAAGTGGTCAGCTCTAAACACATGTACATGTGAACAATGCTAAACACACATACCACTCGTGTGTGCGTGCGCTTGCGCGCGCGCGCGCGCGCGCACACACACACACACACACACACACACACACACACACCCCACAATAATAATTAAAGCAGAATAGGTCATGAATTTTAGAGGGCGTAGGAGGTGCATAGAGGACAGGGAGGAGTGGGAAGCATGTGAATGTCAAATATCATTCACCATTGTTCTCTACATCTGCCCTTCAGAAAGCAATTTTGAGGTAGGATAAACATTTGCTCACCAAGTATTAGACAAAGTAGGCCAACTGTGCGCTGGGCATAGTGCATTCCCAGGTATATAGAAGAACAATTATTGTCAAGTATTTTGGCATTCTAAAATCAAATCTAATCCAAGTTGTATGTTATGGCTTGAAAACCATTCATAATAGATCTCTCTCTTTTCCTCTTTCTCTCTTACAAACACACCCAAACACTCACACCAACACCCACCCACCCCCACACACATGCTAGATAGCTCCAGACCCTACACTGTTGAGTAGGGCTTATTCTGGTCTAATGCTCATGTGTTCCAGTTGACTTGAGGGGGAAGATTTTAAAAGGAATTAGATATTTGCAATCTGTGCTAACTAGATAACATTAAACTGTTATAAGCATATTTCATTAAGTAGAAGTCAATCCCTAATTAGCTTTACACCATAACATGTGTAACAAATTATATTTGTATTTTCAGATAATACCATATTATAGTATTATACACATTCTCCTGATAAAAAGTACAACATGCATTACTTAGTTTCACAGATTCATGTTATGGAAGTGGAAATACACTTAGCATCCTGAAAGTAGAGGTATCAGAAGTTCAAATGCCTCCAGAAACCTTATGCTTAGAGAGGTGGTTAAAAATCAACACAGAAAGGGAGGGCTAGGCTTAGAGGGATAGATCAGCCATTAAAGGCTAGGCTTACAGCCAAAAATATAAGAAAGGTGGGGCTACTGTTCTCAGGACAATAGCTGCTAGCCACTCCAAGTTGAGCTGACAGATGAAGATAAGGCTCATGTGTTGGCACAGAAGGAACGGAGTTGCAAATATAGACATTTGTAGGAAACTCTGAGTTAAAAATGCCTTAAAAATTTTACCTTTTCAGAAAAATCATGTTCATAAAATTCCCAAAGCCCCTCCACTTATAGGTCAGATTCAGTGCCCCAAGTCATTAGTCCACAGGTGAACCAAAGATCCTGAGGTTGTGTAACCTTTTGACCTTGAGATCTTGACTCTGTTGCCTAATCTATAATTTAGTTATTTAATTTAGTTAGTAGGAATTCTTCCATATTTTCTGCCAGATGTTTTCTATTTCACTCTTATTAAAATTATCAAATTATTATGCAAACAATACAACCTAAGTTTTTTTTTAATGTGGAAAACAAGATTTCTGCAGAGGGAAAGTGATAGATCCAACCATGTAAAAAACACTGTCAGTCTTCAGCCCTCCATGGAGTCACTCATGGATATTAGTGTTAACCTTTTATATCTTTTGGGGGTAGCTCAAGTTACTTGGAATGTTAATGATATTTTGAAAGGAATAAAAACAGAATTGGAGTCCCTAATACTACTTAGATATTCCATTTCTTTTGGATCCTTGGCAGAGATGTCAGAGCTACAGGTGCGCAGCTGGCGACGTCTGTTGGCCGTAGTCTATGAATCATTCATAGGCTGAATCAATGACAAACTTCTCCATACTTATGTGAGAATATGGCATTTAGGAACAGATGCCAACAAGCAATCGCTGCTCCTAAGTGTAGTTAATTTCTAAAGTCACACTGATGTCTTCTTTCCCATTTTGATAAATGTGATCTGTTACCAGCAAACTCGATGTTTTGGGAAGTTCATGTGTCAGCAGCTAGAGAAGAAACTCTGAGGCCAGGCTTGATGGTAAGAATTAGTTCAATTGTTATGGAGGATTTAGCTAGTTATTTTGAAAGTAGATAGATGTCAAACACATCTTCGCTTTTCCTTCAGACTATTGAAACCGACTTCACTAACAGTTCTCTCACAATGCAGCAGTGCCTCACAGAATATCTACCCTTTCTACAGCTTTCTATTAAAGCCGCAGAGCTCAGTCATCAGCTGATTGACATTCTTTCTGTAGAGTATCATTGGGATTCTCCTCTGTGAACAGTTCTGTGCAGGGCATTGAAGATGGGGTTCAAATGAATCCACCAGACCCAAGATAAATGATCATTAGGTATTTATTAGACAGATAAGAGTAAATAACCATCGTGGGCTTCCTGCTCCAGAAGATGCAGTCTCTGCCCTTCTGATGCTCTCCGCAACACAAGAGAGCACGAGTCAGCCCCTCCTCTACCTTAAAATGGGTCATGTCTGCACCTGAAACCACGACCAAAGGGTGTGGTCACCACCACAAGTTCACTGGCAAGGCAAGATGCCACTACAGGGCAATGAGGAGAAGGGGTCAGATGTCTCCTCTATAGACAGTTCTGTGCTGGACAATTAGGAGAATGAGTTAAAAATGAGGCTTATTCTCAAATACTTGAATGACTGCTGGAATGAACTGTAGAGTCCTTGACAATTGTTTGCAATCTCCCTCCTTTGTTCAAAATGCCCATCTTGTGCTTGGATATAAAGAAGAAGAAAATATCATACCCTTGCCTTTATAGGACATAAAATGTCTCATAAACTTGGACAAACAATAAGATACACGGTAGCATACATAAAACAAAGTAAATGGCAGAACAGTTTTCAGTTCTCTAGAGAGCTACAAAGGAAGTCAAGAATTAATGGGAGTTTGGTTATTGTCTCTGTAGCTTCATCTACAGCAATTATATCCTTGCATGTTATAGTATGCAAAATAGGACTATTTATGGGTCTCTGAATGTAACCCATTGTTCCATGGCTTTGCATCTTTCCACATGTTAGTCTTTGCTTGCAATCCCTTGACTTGCCCCAATTTGTTTACTTGGAAACTCCTATTCATCTTCTCAAAGCTACCTTCATCAGATATCTCTAGTTTAGCACCTCAAAGTCTCTCAGTCTCCCCTGTATCACATTCTAATTGTGACAGCAATCCTATACAGAAGCCCTGACTCACTTCACCCAGGGCACATCCCAGCAGCGCCTCTCACTTTCCATGGCTAGGGCCCACATAAGCACAATGTCCAAGTACCAGGAGTTAACACTCGGAGGTACAAAGGAAATTCCCAGGTTGTTTTGAGAAAGTTTGTACATGTGCATGGATATTCCAAGGCAAAAAGAAAGGAAATGAAGGTAGAAAAGAAGAGTTAGGAGGAACTAATGGAGGGAGAGAGGAGAAAGAGAAGGCAAGCAAAGGACATATACATAAATAACTGTGGTCAAGTGGGGCTGGGGAGATTACTTGTTCAATGAAGTGCTTGCCTTGCAAGCGAGACACAAGTTTGAGCCCCAGAGCCTAGGTTAAAAAAAAAAAAGAGATAATACATCCATGACCTCAGAAATGGGAGGTAAAGAAAGGCAGATCTCTGGGGCTCACTGGCCAGCCAATAGTCTGTTTACTCAGTTCAAGTCTAATGAACCTCATCTCAAAAAAACAAGGTGAACTGTAACTGAGGAATGACACCCAAAGTTCTCCTCTGGCTTCTATGTACATGTACATGTGTTTGTGCCTACACATATGTACATGCACATGCACATGTAATGAGGTGTGGGTGTAACAGTTATCATCAGAAAGATTGCAGCTGAGAGTAGTGATGGGGGAAGTCCTTCTGTGTTTGTTTGTCTTATTGGTTGTTGAATAAAGTACTGTTGGCCAATAGGGAAGCAAGTAAGGCAGGACTAGGAATCGAGGAGGATTCTAGGAAATGTAGTAAAGAGAATTCTTGTGATCCAGGTAGGAAGTGACATAGCAGGCAGACTCAGAACATAAGCAGGGACAAGCAGGAAATCGCTCTCTTCTTCCTCCTCCTCTCTTCTCTGTAGTTGCCATGTGGTCGCCAGCAGGAGAGGATACATAAGGCCAGCTTCCTCAATAAGATAAGTTCTTACAAAATATATAGATTAGTAGTTATGGTTGATAATTAAGACTGAGTTAGCAGATAAGATATCTTAGTCATTGGCCAGCAACATTGTACCTAATATTAATCTCCGTGTGTTATTTTGTTGCCCACATGGTGGCGGGGCTGGGGGGCTTGGTGGAAAGATTTATCATTACAGAGTAGCCTGGACATTTAGGAAAAAAATTAAAGTTATAATTTGAATTCGCTCTGATAACAGATGTCAGTCAGTCATCACAGTGAAATGAGTGACAACCACAAGTGTTACTGACTACTGGAAATGCTTGGTATGACAAAGCTGTCCATCATTCTGCAAAGTGAGTACATCCACTAGGGTCTGAGGTCAGTGAACATGGAAGGATAAGAAAGCATCCGCTTTCAGGATTTGCATGAGGTGGAGGATTCCCAGATCCACTTCTTCAGGAGCTGCTGCAAAGATGGCCCAGTGGCAGAAGTAGAGGCAGAGATAGGATCGTAGGGACTGGCAGAGGTTCCTTAAGACACGGGAGTGATAAGGAGTGCTAAGAAATGGGGCTGGCACTGAAAGAGACCAGTAGTTCTATAATAATTCAAATGCTATTGGGAGACCACCAGGAGCACAAAGGTGGAGGTAGGCTGGCCATGAGCTGTACAGGTGCCAGAGGATGGAACAAGATAGCCTAGTGTGCTAGCACGCAACAGGAGTCTGCGGGCAGCAGCAATGTGCTATTCCAGAGGCTGAGTTAGAGAGATTAAAGGTTTCATCATAAAGAAAGCTAGGGGGAGCTGGAGCAATAGCTCAGCTGGTAGGAGCATTTGCTGCTAGTCATGGGTGGTTTTGTGTGTGAACTTGGCATAAGCTGGGGTCATCAGCGAAAGGAGCCCCAAATGAAGAAATGCTTCTGAGATCCAGCTGTAAGGCATTTTTTTTTTTATGTAGTGATCAATGGGTGAGAGCACCAGCCCACAGTGGGTGGTGTAATCCCTGGACTGCTGGTCCTGGGTTCTATAAGAGCAAGCTATAGGAAGCAAGGCAGTAAGTAGCACTTCTCCATGGTCTCCTCATCAGCTCCTGCCTTTGGCATCCTGCCCTGTTTGAGTTTCTGTCCTGACTTCCTTCAGTGATGAATAACAGTGTGAAAGTGTGAGCCAAATAAACCCTCTCCTCCCCCACTTGCCTTTGGTCATGGTGTTTTTCTTTGCAGCAGTAGAAACCATAACTAAGACACTGCTCTTCCAAAAGATGCAGTATTATTCTCACTACCAGTGGCTGTCTGTAACCACAAGAGAATCTGATGCCATCTTCTGGTCTCCACAGGCACTGCACTCATAGCACATACTCAAATGCAGAGACACACATACCAATACATAATTGAAAATAATAAAAACAAATGCTGAGGATGAGAAGGTATATATGCTTATCTTGATTTAAATGGCACACAATTCATACTTGTGCTGAAAGACCATGTTGTTAAGCATTACTATGCATGTTTTTAGTGTTTTTGTATCAATTAAACATTAGTTGAAACAGAAACAATGCCAGTAATAATAAATGATATTATCAACTTGTAACCACTCCATTTCCTTTGGCAATTTCTCAAATTTTTATTTTATATTTATGTTAAATAAGACTCTAGTGTTTTGGCTCCGAGTATTGACAGTGAGGGAATAAGCTGTGAACATTTGAAGTTATAAACATCTCACATATGGAGAAGCTTCTGCGGTTATTGTCAAACATCAACATGGCAAACACCAAGGAGTGTATTAAAACATGGCTTTATGACCTAGGCTAGACCTTCTATTCTGTGACACCAGAATCTCTTTTCCATATGCACTGAATGTAATAATGATATAATTCTAAATTCTCCAAATTAAACATTCGCTTAAACATTAAAAAAATCTTAGCCAAAGGTATAAATCTAGGGACTGAGTATAGGTCAGTGGTAGAGCACTTATGTAGCATGGGTAAAGCAGCGGTACGAGCTCCAGCACCACAAAAAAATGAGCATAAAATGCTTATGTGTATTTAAAGCATATGTGCAAAGGCCCACGTTTTTTTTTAACCATCTATCACAATCATTCATCATTATGATGAATAGCAGTGAATAGCAAACAAGCAAGTCAAATCCCCATCATTTCAAAGAGAAAGAATTATCTTTCACTTCTCATATTGAAAAATAGCCATTTGTTTTGAAATATTAGTGTGATCAGACGGAGCATAACTCTGGAAAAGTCACTCAGTTTGAAGTTCAAATTGATCATTATGTGGAACCTGGGGCATCATGGCCCTCCTTTCTCCACCTGTGTCCTAGGGATTGAACTCAGGTGTCAGGCTCCGCGGCAGGGGTCTTTTCTTGCCATCTTGGCAGCTGCTATCTTACCTGGATCTTAAATAATACTGTTTATAAGACTGATTTTTTCAGTCAGATTACACAGCAATATGTGTTCTTGGTGTCTGAGCTTGATGACAACTGTGTCCAGCAGGTTAGATTAATAGTATCCATATCTACCCAAATCCAGCAATAGCAAATAAGCTCAGGCCAGTTACTTACTAAATTAGTCATATGTACATGACTAAGGTGGGCTTTGATCTCTCAGTCTGAAGCAAGACTGATTTCCCCAGCCACAGTGGATATTGACCTATCTGGTAATAAATTCCTCACATACCCACCACAGTCGCAGAGATCAAGGTAAGTTCACATATCTATCTCATAGTAGTCAGGAATAGGCTGCATCATGCAAATTAACATTTTTCCTCACCTTTTCCTGGGAAAGTGAATCATGTCATTTAGTTACATGTTTAGTGGCTTTAGTTTGATGATTTGCTTTAGATTGGAATTAGACAATACAATCTAGTTGTGGAATGCAGGTACATTTCTTTTTAAAGCTCCTGTAATTTCTTCACTTTATAGAGTCAATCTTTGTCTGAATTTTCCCAGTTTTAAAATGAGAACAAGATAATACTTCCTGACTGTGGATTGATCTATGCAAAGTACCATTCAGTTGCTAGGCAGTTTTGTTCTTCTACTTATCTTCAATAAGAAATTATCTTAACACTGTGTAGGTGACAGTCATTTGATGGAGTCTGGCAAAAAATAACACAAAACACACTCAAGTGACATGTAACGCTAATAAAGTATCATAGCCCATTGTTCATAAACTCCATATTAAGCTAGATGTGTAAGTTGAAACTCTGATTGTACATTGAAGTGGTTTGGCATATTATACCAGGCTTATTAATTGGCTAATAAAGACATTGTCTTAAAATTTTAATAAATTTTATTCCTGGGATAATGAATAGAAATTTAAATATTCTTTTTGTAATGCTTCAGTTCATATCTATCTATCTATCTATCTATCTATCTATCTATCTATCTATCTATCTATCTATCTTCTGTCATCTTTCTATATATTATGTATTAATCTATCTATCATCTATCAGACATATTATTTATCTACTATTTATTCATATCATTTATGTACTATCTATTTATTTATCATCTATTTGTCATCTATCTATCCATCTAATTTCTATCTGTTCACAATCTGTCTGTATATCTATCGCCTCTTTACTGACCTCTCTTGTAGATAACTAAAGTGCAGTGACACTCTTGCTTCTCAGAGCTGTGGCATTGCTGTTCACAGATGACTTATTTCCATTTTTTTCTTGCTCCATATCCTACATGGAGTGGCTTAATCAAATGACATTCTTTGTCATGTTGGTTTAAACTTCTTTTTTAACTTCTGTTTCCAATTTATGTCACATTCAATAAAATAGATCAAAATGTACACTGTGGACCAGTAGAAATTTTCTGGTTAAGTAGATCCCAAATGAAATTAATTTCAGCACTGGATGTAAATAAAGAGGGCAATGGGAGAGAAATCAATACCATCTGTGTTATGAATTCCCAAGAACACAAAAGAGCTTCTCTTAATTACATAATCTTATTACTAGACATGTCTGTCTTGTATTTGTGTGTTCTTTCTAACCCATGCAATTTAGACAAAGGAGCATTCTACTGCTTTATAATAAGGAAGGGGATGGTTTGTCTCAGGCTAAATTTCTGCTTAAAACTGCTCTGAGAGCTGAATAATATATATAATATCACAGATGTTAAAAATCACCATCGAGCAGGCAAGGAAGCTATCATAGGAGAGGTCACAATCAGGAATAAGGGGAATCCACTAAGAAGCTCATCATTCTACAAGGCATTTGGCATTCCTAAGTGCCACTGTCAGCAAAGGGCAGAGACTTCTGTAGTCTCATTGGGTTGGGAGTGTTGCAGCTTAGACGTTTGTGTTCTTCCAAGGTCACACATGGAAGCCCTAACTCCTTAGTATGATATAGTCAGAAATGAAGGCTTTGAAAGGTAATTAGTGTTACAGTCACTTATGGGAGTGGGGCTATCATGATGGATTGGGAGCCTTGTGAGAGAAGGAAGGGAGACTACTCTTGTTTATCCATATGAGTCCTTCAGAAAATGCCTCATGAAGAGAAGGTAACCACATAAAAGTCAAGAAAAGAACTACCTCCAGCCCCTGACCATATAAGCACGACGGTATCAGATCTCCAGACTTCAGAAAGAGAATACATGATTTATTATTTCAGCTATCCAGTTTGTGAGATTTTGTTATCCAAGCCAAGAGTAACTAGGTCATAACAGAAAAATGGGGACGAAAGGCCTACTCAGGAAGAGATCAGTTGATATATGCCCAGTGTCTCTAGCTAGGATCAATGAAGGATTATGGCCTAAATATGAAGACAAACTAAGGGTAGATGAGTATGAGACAGGTCTTCAAATAACCTGGAACCTCCACTGGTCATAGTTGCTGTGATGTGAGTAGCTTCTGTAAGCTTCATGTGTTGGTTTGCCCCACCCCACCTCCATGCAATGGTGTTGAGGGTTGGGGCCTAAAGAGAGGTGAGCAGGTCAGCCGAGTTCTGCTGGCATCAGCAGACTGGTGTCAGCCTGAGGCAGTGGGTTAGTTACAAAAGTAAGCTGGACTTTTTCTTGCTCTTCTGCTTTCAGCTCTCTTGCCCACCTGTTGTAGAATATTATTTTAAGATGCGTTACATTTGTTTATGCTGTGGAACATTTGTTTTAATGATCCGAAGATGTTTTTCATTCTTTTATGTTGCATTTGCTTAACTCTGAAGCCGTGTTACTTTGCCTGTCTAATTGTTCTAGTAAAGAGCTCAATGGCCAATAGCAAACGGAGGAGAAAGGATAGGCAGGTTTGTCAGGCAGAGAGAATTAAAAGAGAGGAGAGAAGAAGGAGGAAGTAAAGGAGAAAGAGAGAGGCCAACAGGCAACGTGGGCAGACAAGGAATAAGAAGAAAAGAAAAGATGTACTGAAATAGATAAATGTAAAAAGTGCAGAGGCAAAAGGTAGATGGGATAATTTAAGAAAAGCTGGCTAGTAACAAGCCAAGCTAAGGCTGAGCAATCATAAGAAAGAATAAGTCCTGGTGTGATTAATTGGGAGCTGGATGGTGGGCCCCCCAAAGAGTAAAGAACAAAGAGTTAAACAACAACAACAACAACAACAAACAACAAACACCTCATCTGTGTGGATTCAGCAAACAGACTCTTGCTAGAGGCTGGCAGCCTGCCCTTCAACTTCCTTGCCTTCAGAACAATGATCCACAAACTTTTCTCTCCACAGCACATTTCTCAGTCTATTATAGTTACACATGAAGCACTAGCAGTCCTCTGTATGTGTGCATCTGACAGCAGAACAAAACGAAAGTCCCCTGTAGTGAGAGATCTTACTAGGTACCAATGGTCACAGGTGTGTACGTGAGTGTGTGGGATTTTGGTCTGGGGTGGGACAGACTTGCTCTCGCGGTGAGTTCCGGTTGGGTCTTAGAGGGCAGCTGTGATTGGATGCTCGGGAGTGCTGACCCCTGGGCTATCGGTTTCTCAGTAAGTGATTTCTCCCCAGCAAAATTAACCTACGTCATCCCAATCCCGTGTATTGTAATTTGTAATACCACAGTCCCCAAAGAAAAGTAATGTCACTTAAGACATAGATTTTACATCTCCATATATCATATACAACATTTGCATAAAATAAAGTTGTAAAAGCATAAAGTGTGCTGAGATACAAAGCCATGAAACTCAAAACTCAAGGGGACGCTAGCATCAAGCCTACAGGTTATCTAGATGTTGGATTGAAAAGATCTGGAGAGCTCATTGTTAAGTAGACCAAATCAGCAAAAATCCACAAGATAGAAGGAGACCCAGTTTCTGCTCATCCACCTCTTCCTCCACATAGACAAAATATCTAAAATATTTGTCAGTAGAAGCAAGCTGTCTGTAAGGAAACAACATGATGAAGTAAAGTTCTATTACTCTAATTATGAAGAATAATGTGGCATTAATTAATTTATATATTTACTTCACCAATAAAAAACAAAAATATAATCTTGATGAAGGAAGTAATTTATTAAAATGGATATTTAAATTATGATTTTAAAAAGCCATTCAGTAAACTATGAGCAAAAAGGAACTTACATAATTAGGCAAAATGATATTTTATAAAATGCCACTAAATGAAACAGTATTAAAATCCACTCCCTACAAGATAGAGGAGAAGATAAGGATGGTGCTATCTACTTTCATACAGCATAATGTCAGAATGCCCCCACAAAAAAGGCAAAAGAACAAAAATTTGCAAACACCTAAGAACATAACTTTAAAATATGTAACAGAAAACTTTACAGTAATAGCTGGATTACTACACAAATGCACAATTATAGACTGTTTTAACATGGTACCTATCAGAACATGTAGAAGAATTCCATAGAAAGTAAAATGAAGACACAAAAATGTTTAACACCATGCTTATTCAATTTGACCAAAATCAGCATTTATCCAAACCACAAATACTCATTGTAAAATACACACTTCTCCCCCAACTACATGAAACATTTATAAAAAAATGCATGTGATATTTCATGAAGCAAATGCCAATAAATTTTAAAAGATTAAAAATATGTAAATTTCATTATCAGACAGCAATCAGATTAAACTATAACTCAATAGCAAAAATATTTTCTAATTATTTGGAATTTAGTTTACCTATTTTTCAAAAACTATGCTTTAAAGGACAAAAAAAAAAAAAAAAAAACCCTCTCAATGGAAGTTAGAAAAAAATCAAACAGAAATACAGCAGGTTAAAATTTGTATAAACAGTGTTTAGAGAGATTATGTCTCTTAATGTTTATATTTAATAAGGGATTGAAAATCAATGTTCCAACTACTAAGCCAGAAGAAAAAAAAACAGCAAATAATATTCAAAGAAAACAGAAGGAATGAAATGTAAAGGAGACAGTGGCAATCAACTAATCAGAAAACAGATGCTCAATAGAAAACAACGAAGTTGAAAAAAATCAGCGCAACTGATAAACCCTCAACGTGGTCAGTTAAGACAGAGAAACCCGCTGGGCGTTGGTGGCACACGCCTTTAATCCCAGCGCTTGGGAGGCAGAGGCAGGTGGATCTCTGTGAGTTCGAGACCAGCCTGGTCTCCAGAGCGAGTGCCAGGATAGGCTCCAAAGCTACACAGAGAAACCCTATCTCGAAAACCAAAAACAAACAAACAAACAAAAAGACAGAGAAACCCAAATTGCTGATATTAGAGATAAAGGTGGGATAGGACTTCAAGTCCTACAGATGTTGAAAAGTTGTAAAATTATTATGATGATAATATGAACATCCCATTTCACTGTTTGGACACAGCAGGTATATAGAACTTAACACCAAACAGTAGAGGGCCTACATTCATTTTGGTGTAAACATGCCCCCCAGGATACCATTCTTCCAAAGTGAATTCCAGAGAGCACAAGGGGGTTACCAATAAATCCCAATGAAGTCTGTATGGTGACACAAAAAATTCTCCATACTGAGAAAAAAAACTAACAAAACAAAAAATCCTAAATAAGAAATTATACCATGAAAGAAAGACAACATTAACAATTATCAGGCCAAGGGATTAGTTACAAAATAAAAATACTCGTTTTTTGAATATAAACAAAGGAACTACATGCCAAATTCATTATGCATTTCTTTAAAAATAATACTTATAAGAAAAGAATCAGAGCAAACAGATATAGAAAAGGGATTAAATTGTAAAGTAATTAAATGAAAAGTGATAATAACATTATCATACAGACAAAGATGATTTTTTTTGAGTAGCAATAAGACCAATTTGAGAAAAGAAATACATAGTACATACAAATACCAACTGAAATATGAGAAGAAAATATAAATGTCATTGAATTCTTAAAAATGTAAGATACAGCTGGGCAGTGGTGGTGCATGCCTTTAATCCCAACACTCAGGAGGCAGAGGCAGGTGGATCTCTGTGAGTTCGAGGCCAGCCTGATCTACAGAGTGAGTTCCAGGACAACACAGAGAAACCCTGTCTCAAAATAAAAACAGCAACAAAACAATAACCCCAAAACATAAGTTCATGAATAATTTTTGCATTAAATTAAATAAGATGAATAATAAATTAAATGGATGAAGTGGGGAATATAAATATCAATTATAAAACTGACTAAGTAAGATCATTTAAAATGATCATATAAACATTTAAAAAATTAATTGCATCTCCCTAATATATGATAGTTTTATAGGTGAGTTTCTTCAATCCTAAATGGAAAAGATTCTTCTTTTAGCATGGAAATTAATTCAGAAAATCGGAAAAAAAAAGAGGAAAGCAATATAACTCATTTTAAAGGCTACAATTATAGTGTGGTATTACTAATGGACACATCCTAGACACTACAATATCAATAGACTCTGGATAATGCTACATATATAAGGGAAGATTGTTTCTAAAAGGGAGTGATAATTCGGCATTAAGAATCCACTAGTATAATCTATTCAACTGGCAGTTCCAACGGGGTGTGGGAAAGGCAAGTAAGTAAAAAGAATTGAGTTTTAGAAATAGTATTTTATTTATTTTATTCTCAGAAGATGTCTGGGCAGTTTTGACAAAATTCTACCCCACCTGGATATGGATAAACAGGCAGCCCTGGTATTATTCTCTGCACTTTTTGACCAGAATTTTACAGCCTATTGTCTGTGAGACTGCAGGCAACACTTCCTGCATTATCAATAGATAAAGCTATCTCTTGTTGTTGGAAGTCTGAACAAATCAGCTTCTTACTCTCAATTCACTCAATTACAGTAGGGCCTTCTGCCTTAGCTTATAAAAAATAAGAGCCATCTGTGTTGCTGGGAATAAGAAAATCAGATCGGCCTGGAAAGGTCAGCAGAGAGTTTCTCTGAGGTTTCTTTGTTCTTGGCTCAGTCCAGGGATTTGAAATGACAACTCTGTTTCTGTGAGAAGAGTCTCTGCTTCTCCGGGAAAGCTGATTTGGCTTTGTGAGTGCATAGAAGTACAGATCACAGCACCTGGGTCAGGCTGCAAGGGATGGCATGGCAGAGGCTTCAGGGTGTTTCATCTCCCACTGCTTTCTCTTCTAATACGACTTTATTCCACTCCAGGCCATTGGCCTCATGTAAAACTGCCTCTGAGACACTGTCAGAGATATCATCTCCATAAGATCTTCTTCCACCTGACATGTAATCTGTCTCCTTAGAGAGACTCATCCCAGAGCAAGGGTGGAATTCAGCAGCTGGGGCTCTACTTTTTGGAACTCCTGATTCTGAGATTTAGCTTAGGGCTCAGATATCTGCTGTGGGAAGCGATGAGTCACTTTTTGAATTTAACCAAAACTATAGTGATATTTTAATTATTGATTTCTTTTTTTAAAGAATTTATTTATTTATTTATTTATTTATTTATTTATTTATTTATTTATTATGTATACAACATTCTGCTTCCATGTGTATCTGCACACCAGAAGAGGGCACCAGATCTCATAATGGATGGCTGTGAGCCACCATGTGGTTGCTGGGAATTGAACTCAGGACCTTTAGAAGAGCAGTCCATGCTCTTAACCTCTGAGCCATCTCTCCAGCCCAATTATTGAATTCTTATCCACCCACCCACCCATCCATCCATCCATCCATCCATCCATCCATCCATCCATCCATCCAATCCCCCACCCATCATCAAACTGAGCTAAAATGACACTGTTGGCTTTAGTTCTGATTTCAGCAAAACCCAAAAGTGTTTGTGTTGTTTTGTACCTCAGACTTTCTAGATTAGTTAGTACAGATTAGTTGTAACAGGATGTTTTTCTTCTGCCTGACAGTTCCTGAATAACCACTATGAGGCTTACTATTAATTACAAATGTTTGGCTGATGGTTCAGGCTTATTACTAGCTAGCTCTTACATTTAAATAAACCCATTTCTATTAATCTATGTATTGCTATGTGGCTGTGGCATTACCTCATTTTCTACTTGCCTTGCTTCCATGGCAGCTGGCAGGCATCCCTCAGACTCTGCCCTTCTTCTCCTGTATCTCTGCTTGGATTTCCCACCTGGCTCTATCCTGCCTTCCCAGAGGCCAAAGCAGCTTTATTTATCAACCACTGAGTTCAATACATATTCCCACTGTACAGCACTTAGTTTTCTATTGATGACTGAAGCTAATCTGAGAACGTTGGGTAAACTAATATGGAAACAACTTGGCCCCAATGTCCGACTCAAAGTAGATGCTCAGTATGTGTTCACTTGCCTATAGTTTCTGCCCCAACCCTGCACAAATCCTTTTCAATTTAGAGACAAAATGTGGACTTAAATGACAGTCTCTATGGCCTTGGAGGGATCTTGGGAGAGGCTGACAACCTGTAAATGGGCTGGATGGCAGTTTTTAAAGGATCTGCATTATCCGAGTGTCCCACTTTGGCTTCTGTTGCAGTGATAAAACACTGAGCAAAAACAGCGTAAGGAGTAAAAGGCTTACTTATTTGGCTTATTGATTACAGATCATCATTCAGGGAAGCAAAGGCAAGAACTCAAGGCAGGAACTGAAGCAGACACCAAGGAGGAATGCTTACCGACTTGCCTCTCCTGGCTTGCTCAGCTACCTTTCTTATATAACCCAGGACCACATGCTCAGGGTGGAACTCCAGTGGGCTAGGCCCTCCTTTATTAGCAATGAAAAAATAATGTCTCACAGACATGGCCATGCCAGTTTGATGTAGCAATCCTTCAATTGTGATTCCCTTTTCTTAGGTGACTCTAGCTTGTATACAGCTGACAAAAACCTTAAACAAACAAAAGCGTTTAGCTAGCACATCTAGGGTATACTGCCTTCACAGTCTTGTAAGATAGATGTTTCTCTGGGTTCTAGGGTAGGGATAGACTAACTATTCTGTAAAGAGAGAGATACTGTATATGATGGTCTTGATTGTTAGCTGGATCAAATGAAGGCTGGGTCTTGTAAAGTTTAATATTGAGTATGTTATAGAGATTTTAAAGGGAGAATTGTCATGGGGGACAGTAATGGGGTGCAGGAAAGACCTGCTCTGAATTTGGGTATCACCATCCAGTAGCTTAAAGGCCTAAAGAAAGAAGCCAGCAAGTGGGTCTGTCATTGCTAATGTTGCCTGTGTGCGCCAGACTCAGCTTCATTGACCTTCCCACATGAAGCCAACACAGTCAGCTCACTAGGGAGAGTCTTATGGAGGTATTTTCTCAGTTAAGAGTTTCTCTTTGATCCACAGCCAAGCACTAGGCAGAGCTCTGGGAATCCTGTTGAAGAGAGGGAGGAAGGATTGTACAAGCCAGGGGGATCAAGGTCATGACAAGGGCACCCACAGAAACAACTAATCTGGGCTCATAGGAACTCATGGACTCTGAACTGACAGCAAGAGAGCCTGCATGGGACTGACATAGGGCTTCTACATATGTGTGAAAGTTGTGTAGCTTGGGCTATTTGTGGGACTCCTAGCATTGGGATAAGGGCCTGTCCATAACTCTTGAGCTGGCTTCTGAGAGCCTATTTCCCATGCTGGGTCACCTTGTGGAGCTTTAATACAATGGGATGAGCTTAGTCCTATCTCAATTTGATATACCATGCTTTGTTGACACCCATGGGAGGCCTGCCCCTTTCTGAACAGAAACAGAGGAGGAGTGGAGGGGACAGCAGGAGAGGAGGGAGGGGAAATTTTGGTGGGGAGGTAAAATGAATGAAAAATTTTTAATTAATTAAAAAATCTATTCTGAATAAAATATTTTTATGAAAATAAAGAGTTTCTCTTTCCAAATGATTTGAGCTGGTGTGATGGTACCAAGTTGACAAAACCCAATCAGAATTGTGTGTGTTAGTGTGTGTGTGTGTGGCTTAGAAGCTGATGTTGGGTATTTTGATCAATCAATACAGTGTTTCTCACTGAACCAGTAGCTCTCTGATTCTTCTAGATTTGGTTGGCTAGTGTGACTCCTCCAGACTCCATCTTCCCAGTACTGGAAATATAGGCATGAGCTGACGGTTTTAGTTAGTTACTTGGGTACTGGGGCTCCAAAGCACTTTACCAGTTGAACTGTCTCTTTCATCCCCAACTTTCATGATTTTAAAAGATTTTATAATCAGATATGTGAGCTTAGGAGATATACATACCTTTGTTTCATAGTGTGGTATCACCCTAAAAGCTATTTTAGGAGCTGAATAGAGAGGACCTGAGTTTAGACCCCAGCACTCATGTCAAGTGACTCACAAGGGGTTTTTCTCCAGCTTCAGGTGATCTGATACCATTGGCTTTTGTGGGCACCTGCACTCATTCACTGCAATACCAACACACATATGCATAATTAAAAGTAACGAAAATAAATCTTTTAAAAAAGTCATTATAAATGTAAGCTTATCATATAACCTTTCAGATATGACTATAGTAATGGGAAATTTTGTTAAATTGACAGTTTGCCTGTCATTACAATACAGTGTTACTTCTACCAAGTCTTAGTAGAAGTGTCACCTTTATATACCCCTTTCACACATATAAAATATTCTTTAGTGTAAACAGCTTCTAGTGACCAGAAAGCTTTGCTATTACTGATGCTTTTTCCACTGAGAAAAGTGCTCTGATGTGACCTAATAGAGAGTGATGACAACACATTTGCACATTATTTCTTTAGTTTTCCTCTGGGGATTGAGCTACACAAAGCTTCCTTATTCTGCATTACTGGGGTGCATGGCTGACTCCAGCAAGCCTACAAAGCTAATGGAGTGGATTGTATTTCTAAAGATGTCGTATGTGTCACAGAGAATGATGCCACAGTCTGTCAGTAGAGAAGGAGATTTTTGAAATTGTGAGCTGAATGCTGGGAGATATCAGAGCACAGCCATGGGGGCAGGGCTTAGAGTAAGGGCATGAAAGGCTACTTTATATCATTTTTGAATGATGTCCTGAGCTGTTTTGGTAAGTAAATATTTTCAATAAGATAACTTATTGAGGTACAATTATTAATATACCTTAAATTCACATATTTAAGGTATAAATTTCAGTGAACTGCAGTATGTTTTTACAGTGTGAGACCATCTTTCAAATCTAATATTAAGCTATTACTAATAACTTAAAAAAGAAACCTTATGACCACTTACAGTTAGTTACCTGCTATTCCTACCATCAACCATAAGCAACCACTAGTTAGTTTGCTTCCCATTTTGTCTATTTGTTTTGCTGACAGTTCATAAAAATAAAGTCATATTATATCTGTAGCCATGTCTGGCTTCTCTCACTTCGCATAACATCTTTGAGGTGCATCTATACTGTAGTGCTTGGTATCTTTTAGTTGCTAGGTAATATCCATGGGTGTGTTACATTTTGTTGATCACTTTGTTAGTTAATGGACATTTGGCATGTTTCACTTTTTGGCTAAGGAGAATAATGTTGTTATAAATAAACATGTATAACCTAGTGTGTGGGCAAGTCATTCTTGATACTTAGAATTAAGAATTAAGGCTAAGTTGTTTTTTGTTGTCATATATATTTAGGGAAATAAACCTTTATCCCGGAAAAATTGTTTTCACTCCCTTCTGTTTACAAGGGTGAAAGGAATGTGTTTCCGAAAATCAAGCAGGCAATGGGGAAAGTCATGGGAGTTCACTAGGATATCACCTACCAAGTAGAAGGAAGGGCTTAAGAGGAGTTGTGTTTAGTTGAGAAACAAAGTTGGCTGCCCTCATTTCTAGAAAACAAAACAAAGCAAAAAAAAACAAAAAACAAAAACAGAGTTTCTCAGGGGCCTCCGAGAGGATATCTATATTCTGGGCTGCTTATTTGTTCCATCAAAGCCAGCTCTGAGAACTACGTTTTTCCCTTTCTCTATGTTCAAGGGAGCTGACATTCTATTGTTTTCTGTTTGCAGATACTACCTGGACAGTAGCAGTGTAGACCGTGGTCCCACCAGTTTTCCTCCATCTTGTCAGAGGTTTTTACTAGTAACTTCACTAGTTATGCTGGCTAGTTTCCTATCAACTTGACTCAAGCTAGAGTCATGGGAAGGGAAGAACTTACAATTGAGAAAATGCCTCCATAACATAGGGCTGTAGAGCATTTTCTTAATTAGTGATTGATGGAGGAGGGCTTAGCCCACAGTGGGTGGTACCACCCTGGGCTGGTGGTCCTGGGTGGTATAGGAAAGCAAGCTTAGCAAACCATGAGGAGCATGCCAGTAAGCAGCACCCCTCTATGACCTATGCATCAACTCCTGCCTCCATGTCCCTGACCGGTTTGAGTTCCTGTCCTGACCGGTTTGAGTTCCTTCAGTGATAG
This sequence comes from Cricetulus griseus, assembly GCF_003668045.3. Taxonomy (NCBI): domain Eukaryota; kingdom Metazoa; phylum Chordata; class Mammalia; order Rodentia; family Cricetidae; genus Cricetulus; species Cricetulus griseus. The sequence goes on along the minus strand of NC_048597.1, from coordinate 60,336,816 downwards.
ACTAGAACTGTGGAAGTGCAAACTGAATAAATCCTTTCCTCCATAACTTGCTTTTGGTCATGGTGTTTCATCATAGTAATAGTATCCTTAACTAAGACACTAATGGACGTAATGAAAATACAAAGGTACAAGAACAGTAGCTATGTTTCTTCAGAGCTGATACATGCAGCACTCCAGTGATTCTCTCACCTGTGATGTCATCAGGCAATCCCTATCAGGTCCTGTTCTGAAATGCCTGTGGCTCAGCCCAATGATTGCTACCCTGTGCTCTTTAGAATTCTGCATTTCCAACAAGTTCCCAAGCAAGGTCAATGCTGTCCATGAGAAGACCATTGTCTGAAATTAAAGAGCACTCAAGAAGTAAAGTACCAGCTCAGGTGTACAGTTCAGTCATGGAGTACTCAACTAGCATGCATGAAGCCCAAGTTCAATTCCCCGTGATGGAAAAGAAACAAAGAAGAAAAGCAAATAGAACTAAGCCTTATACATTTGCAGCCCTGGGCCTGCCACTAGCTGTAGACAGTACCACAGGAACTTATCTAAACTCTCCAGGCCCCAAGTGTCATTTTACAGGAGCAGCTTGGATACATGCCCTATATGGCTTTTCCTTCTACAATATTTTATGCTGTGATGTCTGCCTAGGATGAGTTTGATTTTTCTTTTTATACATGTTCAGTAAAATATAAGGATAGCAAGAATTCTATGTGGTAGAACTAGAAGGATTGTTGAGGCCTTGGAGTTCACTGGGGATAAGTCCTCCACAGACTGGCTTTCATCAGCAGGTTCATAGCAATGGGCTAACAGGGTTTCTGAAACGTTAACAATCAGGTTTTAGGAGCTGGTGTCAGTCAGCTGTAGCACACGATGTACACTCCTCCAACCATACAATTTACAGAAGCATGAGAGAGAAGCTGCTCTCATCATTTTGTTCTCCCGCTAGAGTGACAGTTCTCAATCCAAAGCTCTGAAATATTGTCACTCTCATTTCACAGAGAGAAAGTCATGGCCAAAGGCAGTACAACTGGTAGAACCATCCTTCAAATCTTACTACATCCAAGGTCAACACTGAGTCCCAGAGTCCTTGGAAAATAATTTTGTTTACAGCATTTCTCCTCTAAATATACCCCCAAAACCTTGGACTGGGTCTAGATCCATATAGTCACATGTTCTCGCTTGACATCTGACTTTGAGAAACAGTCTGACCTCATACTCATGTCTTTGTCCATTTTAGCCTCAAATTTTCCACGTGTAATCTGAATTGGGATAGGTAACGTAATGAACTGTAATTTCCATTCCAAGAGACTTTGCTTCTGATTTGTGTTATGATTCAGTCCCTTCCTACAGCTTATAAAAAGTGAGGGCTCCAGCCATCTCTGCCCTCTTTGCCTCCTTGAGACAAGGCTGAGACTTTCTGAAGGTTGCAGGATGGTTTAATCCATCTGTTTCCTCTACGCTCTTCTGCTGTCTCAAAGAGGATGTGGTTTATGGTAGCTTTTATCTCCACATTCTCCAGAGACTGAGGTGGGGAGAGGTCAGAGTGAACGGAAATTATCTCTTTTGTGACTGCTTCATTGACAATGACCAGTACTCCATTTGTCTTTGTTGAAAGAGCCAATCAGTAGGCTTGGGACCTTGGGCTCCTTCACATTCTTCCTTGGCTGATCAGTGATTCACGGAGTCCATTAAAATGCCTGGATGACCAAGAGCTCAATTTCCCAAGACGAAGCCTTCTTGGCAGGGGAGAGGCTATTTCTCCTCTTTAGCAACCAGTGAAGAGTCAGCATTTGGGGCTATAGGGGGAGTGTGTCTTACACACTATATTAAATTTCCTGGCACTGCCTGGTGGCCTTGGGCCAGCAGCTGTCCAGCCAACATTAGGCATTATGGGTATTGGTTCTGATAAGTGACTTGCTGACTGTGCAGGCAGGAATGGGGGAGGGGCCTCTGCCTTCCTAGTCCTCTAGAAGAACTCAATAAGAACTATTTATTGCAGGTAGGAGATCTGGGCAATTATTCCATACCTGTTTCTTAACACACAGGACCATGGTGAGATAATTTCTAAAATACGAAAGTTATAAACTTATGTACCAGTGTAAGGGTTAGGATTTTCAGGTTTCTGAAGAGTAAAAAGATCATCACAGAGGCTTGGTAATGGGTTTAGCTCCGCATGAACTCATGGGTGTCAGTGTGCTTTGTAACCTGTAAAGTTCTCATGTAAGAGGCTGGTCTTACTGCTGACTTCCATCTTTTCCTGTATTCCCTAGCTTCTGATTCCGCTAAAGAAAATGTTCTTTGTAATGTCTTTCTCAGTTGCCCAGGGCCTGACCCCATTCAATCTTTCATGTAGATTTGATTTTCTGCCTTCTGTGTTTCCACTCCTGCCGTCTCCGGGTTCTGCTTCAGCCTCTTCTCCCTTCCTCTTCACTGCTTTAATGTTGACAGTTCTGCCCCCATCCATAACTCCAGAAGGTTGGTCCTAGGAGGGCTCTTGTCCCTGTGCTCTCTGTTGCCTTCAGACGCTCATGGGTAACACAACAAGGGGTTCAAACCTGTCTCTGCTGATTTACTCCAGGCCAGTGCCAGCTACATCCTAAACAGTCACCACAATACTAACAAAATCAACGAGAGCAGCACCTGGCCACTGAGACCTCAATGTGAAGCAGGTTTGAGTGTTCATTCTTATCTATTATTGTTGTTGCCATTGCATAAACCAGGAAAGCTAACCCCCTCCCCTCCAGAAGAAAGAATAAGTCAGAGAATCAGAATGCCAGCCAGAGTTTTTGATGCCCAGAGCTTCCTGCATTTCCATCTTGATAAAATAGTCCTGCTGGAAGAGGGCATTTTGTATGTCATAGGTTACTAACCAAGTATCTACTTGGGGTGGATAAGAAAAGGAGAGAGAGAAAGAGAGAGAGAGAGAGAGAGAGAGAGAGAGAGAGAGAGAGAGAGAGAGAGAGAGAGAGAGAGAGAGAGAGAGGAGCATGACTGGGAATGTCCTCTAAAGAAGCCTGCTTGCTGAGCACACAGAGACCAGTCAAGATGAAATCTGTGCAGTTGATGAAGATAGGCTGAGATTTATTTTCCTTGTATTTCTGACTTATCTGAACACAAGACTGACTTTAACAGAGGCGTTGTGGGATATTTCTACACTGTGTAAAGATGTATTTGCTGTGATTGGTGTGATGAAATGTTAAATAGCTAATAGCTAGGCAGGAGGTACAGGCAGGACTTCCAGGAAGAGAGAAAGGATATAGGAGATGAATCTAGGCACATGATTGATGCCAGTAGACACAGAAGAAGCAGGATTGGCAGTACATAATAGAGCATAGATTAATAGAAACGGAGCCATTTAAATTATAAGAACTAGTTAGGAACAAACCTAAGCTAAGGCTGAGCTTTCATAATTAATATGTCTCCATGTCATTATTTGGGAGCTGGCTGGTGGGACAGAGAAAGATTTGTTATAGAGAAGTACTATAATAGGTGTGTGTGTGTGTGTGTGTGTGTGTGTGTGTGTGTGTGTGTGTGTGTGTAAGCCAGAAGTTCTTCTCAATGGATCTCTACCTTATTTTTGAGACAGGGATGCTCGCTGAACCAGGAACTTCTGATTCTGCTAGGCTGACTGGCCAGCTAGCAAAGTCCAGGAATCGAACCATTTGTATCTCTGAGAGCAATCCACTTTGCTCAGGTTTTTATGTGGGTGCCAGGTATCCATGTCATGCTTGTATGACAATCACTTTATTATTGGAACTGAGGCCAGGAATGGAATCCTGTGAGAATTCTGAGTGCTTGTGAAAAAACTTCAAGAAAACAGACAAGAGCCTCGTGACCTCAGTTTCTTCAAAATACATGGAATTTTTTCTTGGAATGTGCTTTTCCATCCCTCCCAGATGTAGTGAATAAGAGCCAGTTTACTTCAGATTACTCATTACAACTGGCTACGGTTATTTATGTGCCTCTATGGAAAAGCATGTTTTCGACACGTGTGGCTTGTCCTTGTGATTGGACACCTTTATTCTGTGATTCGTTTTAACCCTCAGAGTATAAATAGTCTGATGCTCTGAATAAAGTTGGCTACTGCATGAGACTTCAGCCTGCCTCATTTTTAGGCCCCCTGTCCCAAGTTCAGGCCACCAACTAGAGCGGCAGTACACTACTTACTGATCTATCTCCCTAGCCCTGTGAAGCATTTACATATAAACCATATTGTTTAAGAAGCTACAACGAGGATGGATGTATTCAATGATATTAGGAGACTGATATAATTCCTTAATGGATGTTATTTCATTTATGGTTTGGACGTAGGCATAGATTGGAATTGAAAAAAAACTAGGCATATTTTAATCATTTGAATAAAAACCACCAAGTAGTTTGGTCAGGGAGTTAAAAGCTGTGACATCAGGATGACATACTGTACCCCAATCAACAATTCAAGTAGGCCTTAACCTCTTGTCTATATTTTGCATAGATGTGTCTCAGAAATGTGCTATTAATAGTTACTGCATTAAGGTCAATGATAATGAAATCCACATTTTTATGTTACTTTTCACAAAGGCATTTTTGTTTTCTTAGAAGGATGATCATTTGGACTATTCTGGGATAGCTTGAACTCTCTTGACAACAAGGTTTTCAGAGGTGAGGCTTTCAGTGGGGAAGTTTACTCATAAAACTGTGAGTTTCTTTCTGACATCAATTGACATTATGTCATAACCTTTCTTCCCAAATTTTCAGGACAACACTGTCTGGGGTAGGCAATCAGGTAGTAGAGTGTGTAATTATTAAATAGCATATGATATCTAATAACATAAAGGTTTTGTTGTTATTGTCCCTACTATACAAACAAACTTTCTCAGAAGATTAACATTAATATTCAAGGACCCTTTCTTATAGTTTCTATATGTCCTTGATTTTTTTAAACAATGCATTGTTTCATCTTTGGGGGCTAAGTACAAACATGGCTTTCTTTACCCCTCACTCTACTACATGTTTAGTTAAATACAAACCCAGAAGAAACTGCTTTTTAGATAATTTAAACAACCAGTCAACATTTTCAGAAGATATTAACTATTCTATTATCTCTACTATTTTGTTCATAGTCATTCCGGATGGACTAACAGTGCTTTGAAAGGCAGTATCAGATGTAAATCCACCAGAAAGACTATGATGAAAAATCCCTTTGTTATGCCATGAATTTTGGAGCTGTTAGCAGCTGAATCATCTTAGATACATTTATCTTCCTGAAAAGCTTATTATAAATAACTTGCAGTAACTTACTAATAACAGACACTTCATTTCAGCCAGTATGTCTACAGAAGGAAGAGACAGTACAATATCCAAAGTAATAAAAGCATACGTAAGGAATATGGCAGAAATTTCAAATCATTGTATGTATCCCACCCTGACACTCAGCTCTTCATAGCTGACTGAAATCTAATTTTCTAGTAACAGCTCCCATGTAAATCACAATCCACACCCAGTCAAAAGAACTCATTATTATTCTACAAATACACCCTATGCTTTCTGCCTCTCAGCCTCTGCCATTTCTGTTCCTTTGACCTGTAGTTTCATCTGTGTCCATGTTGCACCAGTAAATGGATCAACTTCCAAGTCTACACCATAGTGCATCCCTTCTCCAGCCATAGTCTGTTGAAGTCAAGTGTTTTCTTTTTTGGGTTTTCATGGTCATTTCTGGTCATTATTTACAACTCACTAATTCCTTGGGACAAGAAATAACAGAATTCATTCACTCTGGAAAATTACTATTTCTATTACTAGATATCAAATCCATCAATGACAAGGATGCCTTGAACATTTCTTTATCCTGCCTAAGCTCTGGTATGGACTTTAGATGCAGTCTTCAGTGTGATCAAATTCATTTTAGGGATTTAGTCATCACTCCCTGAGATTCCTCTTTGATTTTTGGTGTCTTTCCTTTATCTTTCTGCTTATAGACAGGGGATGATTTTACTGAGGTTTTGTCTGCTCTGCAGTTCTGCTATAACTCCTCACTTCTTCCTTGTCCTTGACTCCACCTTGACAATGCTATCCACTGAGTAGGTGGTGCCTTCTGGGAGCTCCACACTCTGAGCATCTCAGACAATATCTTGAGGCAGTTTTGATGCTCACACTGAGGCAGTTACTCCTTGGTACTGCATGGATAATTACCCATTACCCAGAGATTTGGGTAAGCATCTTAAAATGAACAAGAGATTTGTCTGTAAATTATTGATTCCTACATACCACTATCCCTACTCTACAGGCGCCATCAGTCATTCTCTGCACATTATCCATCAAGATGTTAGTTTTATGCGACTGTTGGTGTCTGGCTGCTGTCTACATCCCCCAAATCCTGATATTGCTTTTCTTTCCTAGTTCCTGGAAGTTAAGGCTTTGCTTTACTATTGTTTTCTAATTCCAACCTAATTAGTTTATTTTTGAATTTAGAATACCATATATTTTCTATCATTGTGTCATTTTTTTCACCAACGTGTGTTTTAGCCGAGTTCCCCTGCCCTGGTCTCCCTCACACCAGCCCCTCCCTTGCTTCTCATACCCCCTTCGAAACCTCCCAGTCTCCTTTCATCTTTCAGGTCCCATGTTACTTTTGCCTACCCCCATCCTTGGTTTGTTCTCATCACCTATTTTTACCCTCTCTTGGTCGTTTTTTCTATGTTTCTTAGGCTTTGGCCACATTTACACACACACACACACACACACACACACACACACACACACACACACACACACACTATTCCTATCATTTTATTTTTTTAAAGTGTTAATTGTTTGTTCCTTCCACTGTATTACTTAAATGTGAAATTCACAATCCCTACCATGTGTGTACCTTAGGTAAGTAGGTTGTACTTCTTACCTAAAGGGAACTTACTGTAGCAGGAACACAATATAAGATCACAGGCTCTTGATGCTTCCTTATGACTCACTGGACTTTCCAAAGCAATCCCTCTAATGCCACATTTGGGAGACTGTCATGTCCTGTTGCTAGTGGCATTGGACTGGCAAACTATGTAAAAAGAGGTTTAATTTTGCACATGAGCCTGGAGGTTCAAGGTCAAGAACCTTCGTCTGGGATGGTTTTATTGTTGGAGAAGTTCCAAATCTGTGTAAGCATCACAATGTGAGGGACAGAGTATATACATGTCTTATCTTATGCTCTTTCTCTCTCATTACAAAGCCACCAACATGAACCATCAAGCTGGACTCTGACAGTCCTCTTTGATCTTAATTGCCTCCCAAAGGCCCCACATGGAAATACCACGGTCAGAATATGTTTCTATCTTTTTTTGCATTAAAAAAATAACTTATTTTTTATATTCCAATTCCATTTTCCCTTCCATCCCCCACCTTGCTCCCCCACCTCCCATCTGCTTCTTGGAGAGGGTAAGGCCTCCCTAGGAAGTCTACTAAGTCTGTCCCTCGTTGAGGCAGGACCAAGGCACCTCTCCACCCTCACACCCCTGTGTCTAGGCTGAGCAATGTATCTCCCCATATAGAATAGGCTCCACTAAGTTAGCTTGTGCATATGTTTCTATGTTGCAGTGTTTCCCACCCAATTCCGCAGAGCACCAAATAAACACTCAGGCACTATATTAGTCATGAATACTGTTGGCCGGTGACTAGGGCTTCTTGTTGGCTAGCTCTGTCTTAATTATTAACCCATAACTACTCATCTGTGTATATCTGATCTGCATTGTCTTCTCTTACCAGAAAATGAGTCTGGACCTTTTAACCCTCTCTCGTCCTACATCATGACTGTCTCTGCTTACGTTTCCCAGAATCCTCCTCATCTCTTAGTCCCAGCTATTTTGCTTCCCCATTGGCCAACAGTGCTTTATTCATCAACCAAAAGACAAACATATACAGAAGACATCCCTATCACTTCTGTTTTTTTAATTCCTCACAGTGGGCATTGAACTCTGATGTGAATTTCATGGGGCACAAACCACAGCAGAGATCATAGCTAGTTGCTGTGTGTACTCCTTAGTGGTGCAGTAGAAAATATGCTAGCAGGACAAGATCTCCTTGTGTGTCAGCAGGCATGCTTCAGTGCTGGCACTGTTTTTTTCCCCAAGAAGAAAAATGTGTGCATGAATGGTTGGACTGGCTATGATGCTAAGGTCAAGAGCTCCTTTCACCCATCACTGACCACTGATTTTCCACAAAGCTAAGGAAGTAACAGGAAGCCGTATTCAGAGGAGTTCATATCTGATCTTTAGCCATTGCTCTGCTTGTCAGTTCATGGTGAACTGACCAAGACTAGGTCATCATTTTTTTTTTTTTTTAAGATTTAAGAGCCCAAGACTAATGTGTATGTTCTATTCTAAGCTCCTTTTCATGGTCAGCTTGGAGTCATCGTGTGATGTCCATAACAACAATGAAGTTCAGAATGAGTGCCCTTTATTCCTATGAATGAATTTACTAGATCTTGCACTATTAGCAGTTGACACTTCAAAGAGTGCTGGGACAACTTGTCAATACTGTCTGCTTAATTCTGGAAACAAGTAATTTCTTGCATTATTAAATCACCCTTGACAGGATGGAAGGGAAGGCAGTTAGATTCCAGAAGGATGGGCCAATTTCTGTTCTGTGTAGAGGTAGCTGGAGCAGGATTTGGACAACTGGAACCTTTCTTTTCATGATTAAATATATGACATCAATTTTCCCAAAGACCCTCTTCATTGGAATGTATCCGCCTGTGTCTCATCAATAACAACAGAGAACTACAGCCAAACATTGGGGTGTTTTCTTTGAATCACATTCTAACCTGCTCGATAGATGTGAGACAGACACACATATAAAGTTCTGAGTCCCAGCGTAAATCTTGCTTCTAGCACTGAAACTTGATTTTCCAATCAACTAGATATTTATCCCATGATCTCATTTCTAAACCTTTTTCTCCTGAGGGAATTCCATAAACTGGCTTTTGGTTTCTATATCATATTAGTCTTCTGCCCATGGCTATAGAAAAAAAATCATCACAATCATGATTCTTCTTTCTTCCTTCTTCTCCATTATTTATCCTTATTATTTTTATTATTGTTATTGTTATATGTTAGCATACGAAGTGATGGGTTTATTTAAGGCTTTTCATATGTGTGCATCATTTTTTTGGGAATTTCACACAATGCACCCAATAACACTTGCTTCCCATTCCTCCCAGGTCCTCCCTCCCACCCTTGTTCTCTCTCCCCCAAGGAAAACTACACCAAATCCAATTTGTGTTGCCCATATACTCATTGGAGCATGGTCATACTGCCAGTGGCCAGCCCCTTAAAGATAGCTGAATCCTTCCCCTTCCCCAGACCCCTTCCAGGGGTCATCAACTGTGAAGAACTACACTTCAGTATCCCTACTGTAATTTTTAAGGATTCTCTTCATTGTTTTCTGGTCTAGACTGCTCCTTCTTTTTAGGGGAGGGGGAGATTGTCACAATCCTTCCGTGTCCCTCATTCTCAACTGTGACTCTGCAGTCACTGATATCACTACAAACGAAGCATCTTTGCCCTTTACAATCAGCAGATACACAAATCATAGACTTTCCTATGGATTCCTGTGGCAACTAGGACCACAAACACCAACATGACCTCAGGCAGCAGCACAGGCCAGGCACATCAACATGGTCTCTGGTGGCAGCATGGACTACAGACCTCAACATGGCCTCCTGAGGCAGCATGGGTCACAGTCACCAACATGGCCTCAGAAGGCAGCACAGGGCACACACATCAACATGCTGGCCAGCGGCAGAACAGATCATGGAGGTCTTTGAGGAGGCCCAATGTAGAAAATGAACCATTTTCCATCTTGGACATCCTGTGTTTCTCAGAGCCAGGACAACTGTGAAGCTGGGTAGCAAGTTAGGGGGCAGAGTTTACTTGAGGTCCAGGCTGCTGCACACCACCCCACTGGCTCTACTCAGTGATGGCACGTTCCCCTGTCCTCTGCACACCACCGCGCTGGCCCTACTCAGTGATGGCACGTTCCCCTGTCCTCTGCACACCACCGCGCTGGCCCTACTCAGTGATGGCACGTTCCCCTGTCCGCTGCACACCACCCCGCTGGCCCTACTCAGTGATGGCACGTCCCCCTGTCCTCTGCACACCACCACACTGGCCCTACTTAGTGATGGCACGTTCCCCTGTCCTCTGCAGTTGTGCTCTTACATCTGTCACTACTGCCACATCTGTAGTTCCACCTTTCTCTGCTGCATGCACCATTCTGTTCTCCATCGCACATTTATTCACTGAAGTGGCAATGAAAATTGCAGTGTGCCACGCACTGTTTTGTATGCTTCATATGCAAATACTCATTGCGACGAGTCATCGGTCTGGTCAAGGTTTCTGAAGCACCATAGATACTGGACTATTGCTGAGACCTTGTGGGATATCCTGTTTATGCCCAGAGTCAGGGTGACCCTGTGGATGGCTAGGGTGTCTCGGGGTAGGGACCTAGAGAGTGCCAGACCACTACACATCTCTCTGCCCCGGGGATGCGGGCTGCCGCCCTGCGGGCTCACCAGGTGGGGACAGCCATCAAGCTTGTGGCCTGTAGGCCCTGCATTATTCTTCTTCCAGCAGGAGAAGCAGTGACAGCTGCAGCAGCTGTGGCTCCTGCCACTCTCCACCACCACCACCGTGTTCGAGGCTCTGCTCTGCCCTCTTTTCTCCCAATTTCATGAGACCGCTTTTTAAAAACTTTTTCCCATAAGACCTGCCTTTAAAAAATCAAAAGTAGTTCCGGAGACATTGCGGGCTCCACAGACTTCCTCCTCAGCAGCTACATCTGGAGCCTCCATGGGTCTCTCAGGCTCCTTGGAGCTGTCTCCTTGGATGAAAACTGTACTTTGCTCTTATTCATTCCCCTTTATCCACTGTGATTCCCACCCCCTTGGTCTCATCTTGCTGGTCTCCTTCCTTTGCCCAGATAGTATCCATCTTCTGCTTTCTTTTTACATGAGTTCCATTCCCCCTTTTAATTATCTTTATCTTCCCTCTCATTGTCCAATTTTTACTTTCATAACCTACCTACATACACACTTTCATTCAGTGGTTCCTAACATTTTATTTCTATGAGTTAATTCGCTAAGAATTGTGCAACTACCAGTCAACACTTCAAAGAGTGATAGAACAACTTGTCAATACGGTCTGCTTAATTCTAGAAGTAAGTCATGTTTTTACATTATTAAACCATGTTGCATGGGATAAAGGGCAAGGTAGTTAGATTCTAGAAGGGAAGGACCACTTAAACACACACATTTAAATCTAAATTCTATATATGGTAGAAAATAGAAGGCATTTGTCTGAGTCTGGCTTATTTCACTTAACATAACCACCTCAAGTGCCATCCATTTTTTAAAAATTAAATTTATTTATTTATTTTACATCCCATTTCCAATTTCTCCTCTTTCCTATCCTCCCATACCCCCATCTCCCATCTGTCCCCTTCCCACTCCTCTGTTTCTGTTCAGAAAGAGGCAGGCCTCCCATGGGTATCAATAAGGCACGGCATATCAAATTGCAGTAATTCTAAGCTCCTCTCCTTGTATTAGGTTGGGCAAGGCAATCCAGTAGGAGGATTAGGTTGCCAAAAGCCAGTCAAAGGGGGACAGCCCCTGCTCCTACTGTTAGGAGTCTCACAAGTAGACCAAGATATACACTGTCACTCATATGTGGCCTAGGGCAGTCCTCTGCAGGCTCCCTTGTTGTAAGTTCAGACTATGTGAGCTGCTATGAGCCTAGGTTAGTTGTTTCTGTAGGTTTTCTTCTGATGTCCTTGACCCCTCAGGTTTGTACAACTCTTCCTTTCTTCAGCAGGATTCCCTGAGCTTGGCCTAATGTTTGGCTGCAGGTCCCTGCATCTGTTTCCATTAGGTACTGGATAAAGGGTATCTGGTGACAATTGTGGTAGTAACCAATTCATGAGCACAGCAGAATTTTTCTAGGCATCATTATGTTGACCTTTTCCCCTCCAATTGTATTTAGTTTTATCCGAGGTCTCTGGGCCATCTAGCCTCTGGGTCCTAGCACCCCAGTTAGTGTCAGGGATGGGCTTACTCCTATAGGAAGGACACATGCATTTTTAAAAACTCTTGTGATCATTCTTTATGGATGAGGACAATTCCATTTTTAGGTATATCACATTTCTTTACCCACTTATCTCTAGATGGAGATTTAGGTTGTTTCCATATCTTGGATTTTGTGAATGGTGTGGCAATTTATGAGCGGTACAAACATCACTGTGTTATGCTGACCTAGAATACAATGTCTATACGGCCAGGGATGCTGAAGCTGACTCCTGTGGTAGTTCTAGTTTTAGATTTTAGAAAGCTCCACATTGACTTCCATAATGGCCCTATTAGTTACATTCTCACCAGCATTGCATGAGGACAGCATTGTATGAGGATTCCTCTCTCCTTAGCATTATGAGTGAGATGGGAACCCAAAGCAATTCAATTTGCATTTCTGTGATGGCTAATGATTTTAAACACTTTCCCAAATATTTGTTGGATAATCTATTTTTTCTTTAGATCTATTCAATCATTAGCCCATTTATTGATTGGATGATTTGTTCTTTTGGTGTTTGCTGTTCTTTATGTACTGTAGATATTAATTCCCTATCTGATGTCAAGTGGGCAATTTTCCCCCATTTTGTAGGTTATCCATTAGCTCTGCTTATCATTTTGCTACACAGAAGCCTTTTAATTTCATGTATACACACATACATATATACACACATATATGATTATATACATATAGTACTATTTGACAGCTTTCATTTTCCCTGTGCTTTTGAAGCCCCTTTCAGAAAGTCCTTGTCCATATCTTCAAGAGTTTTATCCATGTTTTCTCTTACTGTTTTCAAAGTTTCTAGACTTAAATTAAGGCCTTTGATCTACTCTGGATGGCTTTTTGTACAGAGTGAGAGAGGGATCTGATTTTACTCTTCTGCTTATGACTACCATGTAGAAGTTTTCCTAACACTATGTTTTGAGGAGGGTGTCATTCTTCAAACAATGTATATCTTTGAAACCTTTGTTAAAAGTCAGGTGCCTGTATCCGTGTGGGCATGTGTCTGGACCCTCTACAATTCTATTGATCTGTGTGTCTGTACTATAGTTTGCAACCAGGTATTGTGTATTTCCAACATTGCCCATTCTGCATAGGATTGCTTTGACTATTTGTCATCTTTTGTGCTTCTGTATGCTTCTAGGATTGCTTTTTCGATTTCTGTAAACAATGACATTGGAGATTGCATTGAATGGGTAACTATCTACTAATCTTGTTTTAAAATTTTCTGTAAAGACAGTCCATAAAGATATGGAGAATATCTTTTCTCATGCCTGGCTTCTTAGACCAGAAGAGGCTTACTGATATTGCCATTGTATTGATTTGTAGTTCATTCATCCACCTTCAATATAACATAATATATACAATATAATATAGTATATACAATATAATATAACATAAATGAAATTCACACAATTATTTTATTCACACTATTGTAAATGGGCCTTTGACTTGTTTCCAGTTTTGCTGCTAGCCATTAGGATTAAACGTCAGTAAATGGTGTTACACAATTTTACTCATATGACACTTCTCTTTAATTTAGATAAACACTTACTAGAATTTCTTGAACAAATGGCATGTGCGTTTTCAACTGTAACCAATTATTGCCAATGTTTTTCTATGATATTTGTACAACTTTACTTTCAATTTATGGTTTGACAAGCAAAATTTGATGTCTTTTATCTTACTATATCATCTTCAAACCTTGGAATAAATTCCACCATTTTCAGTTTTACACAGTCATGGTAATGTATAGTGACATCTCACTGTATTTTTCTTTATACTTAAACATACTTTCAGGTGCATAGAAAAATGTGGAAGACAGTCATGACAGGTCCTATATGTTTTTCATTTTATTTTTCTCTTGATACACAATCATGACATGTTTTCAGACCTAAGAAAATGACATTGGTCCATTGGGCTTCCTTTCTTAACTTAGGTGACGTTTTTGTTCTAAGGTCAGTCTAGCAGAGCCCATTTTGTCATGTGCTTACATAGCCTTATTTGCAACCATTCCTTAGTCTTTCCTTGGTTTCAGGCATACTGGCAGCTTTGATGAGTATTGGTTTGATATTGTATAAAATATTATTTAATCTGGGTCTCCATGATGTCTGGAGACATGGGTTTGGGGGAAGGATACCACAGGAATGAAACATTTCCTTATGTCATAATCATCCAGGTCACGTTGTTCATAGCCTCCTTACTGGGGACACTAGTCTTGGTCACTCTCTGTGATGGTTGTTTTCCTGTTAACACAAACTAGAGTCACCTGGAAAATGACACCTCAATTGAGAAAATGCCATCACTGTAATAGCTTGGGCATGACTGTGGGATGTTTTCTGGATTAATGATTTATGTGGGAGGGCCCAGCCCACCTGGGCAGGTGGTACTGGGTTATATAAGAAAGGGAGTTTAACAAGCCACAGGAAGGAAGTCTTTAAGCAGTGTTTCTCCTTGGTCTTTGCTTCAGTTCCTGTCTCCAGTTTCCTATCTTAGTTTCCCTGTTAATGGAATAAAACCTGTAAGACAATAAACCCTTTTTCTTCCAAGTTGCTTTCAGTTAGTGTTTTATTATAGCAACATAAATGAAATCAGGACACTTGGTTAAAGCACTATTTGACATGTATACCCACTCTAAATATCTTTGGTTTTCTGGCATTCACAATGACTGTTGAAAACATACCAGTTTTATTACAGTGTGGCCTCACTGTACACATGCCTACTTTTTACCCTTAACCTAGTTGTACTTTTTTTGTACTTTTTAATGTTACCCAATGTTACAAAAATTTTCAAAAATTTTTGTACACTATCTCTTCAATTCATTTCCTTCATGCTTGCACCTTTCCATGCATAAAACATGCAAATTAGACAAACCAAATTTCTATAGATTGCTTACTCTCTTTATGTGGTTTTCTGCTTTGACTCTCTGAACTTTGATGTTGATATTTCATCTGCATTTATTTCTAGCTAAGTGAGCTTCTAATGGCTTCTAATCTATTAAGTTCATTCTTAGAATATTGTGGTAGTTTGAATGTAATTGGTCCCATAATCTCATAACGAGTGGCACATTAGGAGGTGTGGCTTTGGAGCTTGAGTGGGTATGGCCTTGTTGAAGGAAGTATATCACTGTGGGGGTAGGCTTTGAGGTTTCCTACGCTCAGTGTCCCAGTGGACTTCCTGTTGCCTGCAAGATGTAAGACTCTCAACTACTATTCAAGAACCACATCTGTCTGCACACCTCCATACCCACCCTCTTCACCATGATGATAATGGGCTGAACCTCTGATACTGTAAGTGAGCCATCACAGTTAAATGTTGTTGTTTTTTTAAAATAAGAGTTGTCTCTTCACAACAATGAAAACCCCAACTAAGACAAATATTAATGGTAATTACTATATATTTCAATTCTAAGATGTCCCTTTTTTAAGGTTTAAAATTCCTATTGAGTATTCTTTTTGTGTGCTTGAGCAATTTGTTCAAGTAAGTCCGTGATATCCGACAACTCCAGTTTCTAATTTCTCCTACTCTGTTGCTACTGACTCTTGAATCGTTCAAGTTATTTATGGAGAATTTGTCAAAGATTTATTTTCTTTTCCTGTTTTTAGTCTTTTAAGACAGACACAGATTTAGGGCAAATGAAGTGGATTTTAAAAAGCAAACAAAAGTGCAAAGGAGAAGATTTAAGTTCAGCAATACAAAGTGATGAAGAGTAAAATGCATTCAATGGGTGCTTTACATGAAAAATTGACAGTCCAAAGTGCTTACCTACCAGCTAGAGGCTGAATTATTTCCATTATAAGAACACAGAGATTTCAGTGTTTGAATTATACCATGGAGCTGCCATCAAAGGAGAGCAGAGAGAGGATGGCAGCCAAGCCCTGGAAAGATGCCTCCTTCTTCCATGATGCTAGGAACACCTGTGCTTCAGGTGCTCATGGAGAAACTCCTTGAGGAGCACATTTTCTGGCCAGTATGAGCAATCTTACATTCCACCAGAATTTTCTCAAGGAGCTTTTGACTTCTTTCCTTTTCTTGGCATACATTACTTCAGACTGAGGCTGTTCCCCATCTATTGCTGTGGGTATCTGACATCTGTCCAGAATCACTGTTCATATTTTGTGTCATCTGTGAGCTAGCTGGACCATCACCTTGAGGCCTCTTGGAGATGCTCCATTCAGACTCATGCCGGGTCCGCATCAGCATTGCTTTCCTTTCGTCAGCATCCTAAGTAGCAACTGGGGCTTGACAGTGCTTCTGTTCCCATAGTTGTTAGGATGCAGCTCTGCTCAAGAACCTGGAGGTTCTTCTTCTGCTGACCTTGGGTTCACCTTTGTGGCATGGTGCCAACGATTATTGTGCTGGTCAGAATCAGGATTGTAGAGATTTGTGCAGGATGTGCACAACACAGGGTGGTCCTGAGAGGTCCAAGGACTTCCACTTCACCAGTGAGCCAACACTGAGTCTTGTGACATTTGTATTATCCCTTTCATGCTTGGATGCCTTTGATTAAGGGCCAAGTGTTGCAGGCGTGCACTGGAAGAGATAAGTGCGCTAGCATATCTCTTCTCCTCTAGAGCAGTGCTCCTCAACCTTCCTAATGCCACAACCCCTTAATACAAGTTCCTTATGTTGTGGTGACCTCCCAACCATAAAATTATTCTTGTTTCTACGTCACTACTATAATTTTCTACTGTTATAAATCATAATGTAAATACCTGATATGACTAATATCTGATGTATGACTTCTGTGAAAGGGTTGTTTGACCCCCAAGGGGTCACAACTTACAGGTTGAGAACCACTGTTCTAGAGTCTTTTGAGGTTGCTTGTGGAATATGTCTAAGGATATACTAGCTCCCCTACGTCACCTTAATTGAATAACAGATCCAGCTATTTTATAATTGGATTTTAATCCCCGTGATGTATGGTCTATTTCAGTTTCCCTGGAATATAGTCCATGGAAGATCCAACATGAGCTCTAGGAGTCAGATATCTTAAACCTCTGTGTTGTGTCCATACCTCCAGAAACCACTGCCCCACTTCCCAAGTGACTCTCTGGGAACCAATGATGCTCTTTGTGAAAAGAACAACAATAAAGTTCATGAGTCAGTCATGCTATACATGCATGTCCATCACAAACTGGTATGATGGTCTTGCTCATCACAGTCACTCAACATCCAGGGCTACTTGAGCTTTCCTTTAAGACTATGAAAATATGCCCAACAGTCAGGAAGAAGGTGCCAAATTCTGCACTCACCTTAAGGCTTCTACCTAGAAATGGACATCTTTACTTCTGTTCTTATTCCTTTGGGGAAAAGCAATTCCTATCATCAGTCTTGAAGCTGATAAGGAATTACAATCTCACTGGATGTCTGGAAGTGGAGATCTGGAAATTATTGACGAATGAGTGCTAAAGTAAGATGAATATTGAAATAAATATGCCATGATTGATTTATCCTACTCACACAGATTTAAAAAGAGCTAATGGGAGCCGGAGAATTGACTCAGATGTTAAGAGCAATGGCTGCTCTTCCAGAGGTCCTGAGTTCAGTTCCCAGGACCCACATGGCGGTTCACAATAATCTCTAGTGGGATTCTGGCATAAAGTCAATAGAACACTCATATACATCTTTAAAAAAGAGTTAGTGATTCTTTCTAGTATTTCAAACATATTACAGCAAATAGACATATCTATGTGCCAATATTTCTTTCAAATACCTGTTGAATGCCAGATTGCGATTATAATTAATCTCTAACTGTGCCAACTCAGATTTTACCAAATTGTTGTATTGCTGTATATATCAATAAGTCACTATAGATTTCTGCTTTTTCACATTCTCAGTAAAATGCTGTGTTCTAAGATATTTTAATTTTCCAATTATATAGCTGCCACATGCTATGTTATTTAATTTTAGTTTGTATTTTCAATATTAATAACAACCTACACACCTCTTCTCATATTTGTTGGTTACTCAAAGTCCTTCTTTCATAAATTCCATTTTCTATATACAATAGCCATCTATCAATGTTTTACTCTTAATTTTTGTTGCCTTTGTGTTTTTGTTTGCAGAAGCCAAAATATTTGTCACACTGTGGGTAGCAGAGGCTGCTCCGAGTGAGCACAGCCATGTCAAAGACTCCAGTGCCTCAGGCCCATGAGAATTGTCTCAGCCTTCTTCTAAGTGAGGCTCAGATGTATGGCTAACCTTTTGTCTGGTCCATGTATGAACTTGTATGAATGATTTACCAATGTGTGAAAAAACTAGCAACTGCAGCTTCCTCCTCTCAAATGGGTAGGGCTATTGATTGTTTTTCTCTCTTAGAGCTTGCATAGAACCTTTGGATACTGCGAGAGTTCCCCGAGAAGGAGGGAATCCACTTCTAATACTCTTCAGGTGAGTCCCAGTTGCAGCTTTAAGTCTTTTTTCAATCTCTGTGATACATAAGCAACCTAATGCCAAATAAGCACAGCTTAGTTAAAAAACCAACCTCCAATGTTGCTTGACAAGCTACTCAACTTCACTAAGTCCTCAGGAAAGTAGCAATGGCTAAGCGATCTGAATACTTTTATTTTCTGAAGAAAAGTGTACTTCATACCAGAAATCCTGCATCCGGAGCTCTGTTGAGTGACTGTGCTGATGTAGGTCTTACCACCACCATTTCCCAGATTAGGGTGAGAGCTATCTTCACACCCTCCCCCATTAGCCTCATAAGGTGACCCTCTTGTGAAATCTACCTCTTCCTTGGTCTTCTTTCTATTTCTTACAGGGATCCTCTTGATTATCATTGTTTTCATCACAATAGCATCCATGAAGCCATTTCCTTAACTTCCTATTGCATTTTTCTCTTGCAACATTGGTTCTATGACAAAGAGGAGATGGACTTCACTTTTGGATCCCTGCAAACTCTTTCCCCCACATGGGGACAGATGGGTGTCTGAATCATTCCGTCAATAGCATGAGAAGGATTTGATTCAGATTATTTTTGGATACACTTGATTTCAAATGCTGCTCCTCTTAAATTCATGGTCTGACTTTCTGGTGATTTCTGCAAATGGACTGTTCATGGTGCAAGACAGTGGAAGTCTGCTGTGTTAATCTGTCTGAGGTATCTGTCTCCTTTCCTGTTTTGAGCTCACATCAATTAATTCATACTTGGAAAAAAAACTGCTCTTTGACATGAAATGGTGACTTTTTTGGCATTCTTTCTTGGTTCAGGACTGAAAATTTAAACTTGAAGCTGTATTCATTCTATGTGTCTGTCTGGGTGCTTATATGCCTTGTAATTCAGAAATGTCTTTGGTTCTGTGTGGCTGCATAATAATTTTATTTGTGCATAGCATTCATGATAGATTATAAAATCTCTTAAAAAGAGATCTATTTTAATTGAATCAAAATAAATCCTTATATAAATTGCATTTACCTAAATTAAGGAAGGCAAACTTTCAATGTGTTCAAAAACAATCACACACAAACTTATATACTTTATATTAATTTTAGGTACATATAAAATATTTCCATGTGGCTTTAAAAATACCCTTAGTGTTATTTATCCCACACTCCCTGCCTCCTGCATTTTTCACATCTCCCTGTTCATATCACGTGCATCCTCTTATTCCCTTGTCTAGAGCTCCTTCTCCACCCCAGGGCCCCATTTTCTTTCCTGGTGTCTGTGGTTACTCCGTGTTGTATACTCCATCTGAAGATTTGGAGTTGGAACCACAGACAGCATTGGTCTTTCTGAGTCTGGGTTACTTTATTCAACATAATGTTTTCTACAAATTTCATGATTTCATTTTTCTTTGTAGCTGAATCACATTCCATTGTGTGCCTGTGTGCCACATTTTCATTATCTGTTCATCACTTAGGTGGTTTCCATTTCCTAGCTATTGTGAGTAGAGTGGCAATGAAGATGGCTAAGCAAGTATCTGCAGAGCAGGATGTTGAGTTCTTTGGGTGTATACCAAGACTTGGTAAATCTAGGTAATATAGTAGATGTTTTTATCTTTATTTGAATTCTCCACACTGATGTCCAAAGGGGCTGCACCAGTTTGCAATCCCACCAACAGTGAATGAGTGTCACTTTCCCCACATCTTTGAGATAAAGAACTATGGGCAGTTAATGACTACTGAAAGAGAGAATCAGTCTTCCCCAGGGATGAACCTCATAAATAATAGCAAGTGGTCAGCCCTAAAAAACATATACATACAAATAAACTAAATAGATCCAGCAGGTTGCATCTATGTATTTATTTGTATATATACGCATATTTATGAAACAATAATAATTAAAGAAAA
This sequence comes from Cricetulus griseus, assembly GCF_003668045.3. Lineage (NCBI taxonomy): Eukaryota > Metazoa > Chordata > Mammalia > Rodentia > Cricetidae > Cricetulus > Cricetulus griseus. The sequence goes on along the minus strand of NC_048597.1, from coordinate 60,316,441 downwards.
AGAGGTCATAAATTTGAGGGGGAGTGGGAGTATGGAAGGGGTTGGAGGGAAGAGAGTGAAGGGGGATAATGTAATTGTAATTTTTGAATTTGCATAAAATAATCTATTCTATGTAATTGTATTTTAATTAATAATGTTTACTTATTTTATAATAAATATAATAGCTGATTTTACTTAATTATATTTCACTTTAATAAACAAGTTATTTAAAGACCTAAAAATTAATTTTGTAGACATGTCTTAAGATATCAAATTTAGGAAAATTTGTTGTATAAAGCTAGTTAATACTGTTTGAGTTAATTTTATAAGAAGACATACCTTCTGTTTTTCAGTGTGAAGTAGGAAGTATGCCCAGATTTCACTTTACACTGGTATGTTCTTCCTAAATTTATATAAGCTTATTGGTTAAATAAACTCCCATCACTTCTGCTTCATGTACAATATTATGTGAAATGTGAGTTTGCATTTAACCCAATTGAGTAATTATTATAACAAAACTCATTTAACAATAATTATATTTTATAGCATATACCTTGAAGACAAATTTTAAGACCCTTGGGTAATTTAAAATCTTCTACTGATACTAAATTGACTTAATTGATGGGTATTCATTAGCAGGTTGGAATATGTCAGACACAGGACTGAATATTATTTCCTGAGTATATATATTAAACACACTTTCTGCCTCTAACTTTTACGTAGTACAGAGGGGCTACATGTGTTTGTTTCTGTTAATGGAAGTGTGCATTTTGACACTCCGAGTTGTTCTTTCAGAAATGCATGTGCCACCCAGGGCCATGGTGTTGTCTGGACCTGAGCTGTGAGGGCCATGTCTGGGTTCGTGGCCCTTCAGCAGCCAGGTCTATGTTGATGTCCAAGGCTACTGTTACAACCGAAGGCTGTGCAGATGATGAGAGAATGGACCTCCACCTGAAGCCCTGTTGTTGTCTGGGGGGCCATGCTGTCGCTGGGGCCATACTGATCTTAGGTAGCCTGCTCTGTCACCCAGAACCATGGTGACATCCGGCCTGAGCTGCTGCCAAGGGCCATGTCTGGGGCTGTGGGTCTGCTGCCCCTGAGGGGTCTGTGTTGACGCATGTGGCTCTTGTTACCACCGGAGTTATGTGAAATCGGAGGGCTCTGCGGAACTGGCCCACCTTTGGCTGGCCCTGGGATATCCGGCCTTTTAGGCTGCTGCAACTGGCCGCTCCTCATGGGAGAGCTGGCCTGGCTCCTCACCAAGGCATGGGGGAGCTGATCCTATTGGCAGGAAAGCAGGGGAATTGGCTCTGCCCTTCTCCAGAGGGGGCCTGGAATGACAGATTTAGCTACTACCCAGACCCACATCCAGTGCTTTGAGTTGTCTAAACCCAACATCTACCCCATCCATTTACAACCTGCTGGAACACCTAAAGGGACTCAGCAGAATATCTGAGATGAGTTTCAGTGAGGTCCAGTGTCGATGGTGTACCAGAAGCCAGAGACCTTGATGCAGACCCACAACACATTACAACGAGCATTCACAAGTAAAGCTGTTTGGACAAAAGTGTGTGATACACCACAGCTCCCAGTGCCTTTAAGACAAATGAAGAGGTGAGGGATAGGTGTTTTTTTTAATTAATATTTTAATTTTAAAAAATTGAGGGGACATGCTGCAAGGGTGAAGGGTAGATATGGAGGGACTGAGAAATGAGTAGGATTGGGGTGCATGATGCGAAATTCTCAAAGAATCAATAAAAATATGTTTTTATGAAAAAATGTATTTGCATATAGAAATTACTTTAAAACTGTATAAATAGAACTTTGCTGTGGTCAGAACTAAGGGTTGATGGGCTTCTTCACAGGCTCTTCAAAATCAGCTACGGCATCTGATACTGTATAACACAACATTAGTCTCTGGTAATAGCACTTTTGCAGACATCTTTTCTTTAGAGTACTGTTTTATTCTTACTAAAAGCTAAATGGTTGTTCTTGATCATTTGCATAATCTACTCGGATACCTATCATTCCCCAGTAACCCATGATGCCATCTTAGTCAAGTTAAAATCTCCTGATAATTTGCCTTGTATGGAAAAATGTTATTAAATCACGTATGTCAGAACTTTCATGCAGTGTGTGACGTTCCTAAAGAGGCATTAGTGTCCTCAAAGTCCATGGCATATCTCTTTCCATGACATCACACAAAGATATAGTATTATTATCCATAGCATCCATTGTGTTTCAGAAAACTGTTAACTTTTCTTATTCTTTAATTTGATTCTAACATCTGGATTTTCTTCTTTATTTTCTGTAGTGAGAATTGGGCCCAGAGCCCCACCCATGCTAAGCCAACACTCTACCACTAAGACATACTCCCAGCAAGCCAGTGTTTTTTCAGTCAAGATTCACAACTTAGCTTCAGGATTCCATTAATGGCCACTGATGGCCTATTATGTCCCAGAACTATTTTATTTTACACTCGAAGACACATTCCCAGTAAAGATTATTTTCATCAGTTATTATAAATTAGACAGAATGATGTACTTTACTTTTCTTTAAAAATATCCATTATGTTGTATTTAAATTGTGGATTGATTTTTTTTGTTGTTGTTGTTGTTTTTGAAACAGGGTTTCTCTGTATTGCTTTGTAGCCTGTCCTGGAACTCACTCTGTAGACAAGGCTGGCCTCGAAATCACAGAGATCCACCTGCCTCTGCCTCCCGTGTGCTTTGTTTATTTTTTCCAACTTTTTTTATTTGAATTAGGACAGGATTGTTTTACATGACAATCCCATTTCCCTTCAACCACCCGTCCTCCTCTACCCGACCCCCCCCACTAAAACCTTATCTGTCACATATCTTCTCTGCTCCCCCTGATGGTGAGGCCTTCCATAGGGTGTCATCAGAGTCTTACGTTTCCTTTGGGGTAGGGCCTAGGCCCACCCACGTGTGTCTTGGCTCAGGGAGTATTCCTCTATATGGACTGGGCTCCCAAAGTCCACACCTATGCTAGGGATAAATACTGGGCTTCTACAGGAGGTCCTATGGATTTCTGATGTTTCCTCGCAGAAACCCATGTTTCTTGGGTCTGGATCAGTCCCATGCTGGTATTCCAGCTATCTGTATCTGGGTTCCAGTTCAGATGGGTGATTAGTTATGGGTGTCTGCTTCTACTTCCACCAGCTGCTGGATGAGGGCATATAAGTCTGTCATCAATCTCATAATCAGGGGAGGGCATTTGAGGTAGCTTCTCCTCCGTTGCTGAGATAGTTAGCTGGTGTCATCTTTGTAGATCTCCAGACATTTCCCTAGTGCCTGATTTCTCTGTAAACCAAAAGTGTCTCCCTCTATTATGATATCTCCATTCTTGTTATAGTGTATTCTTCCTCTGACTCATATTTTCTGCTCCCTCATGTCCTTGGCATCCCTCTTCCTCTCCCCTTCTCATTCTCTTAGCTCCCTCCGCCTTCTTCCCATGCTCCCAATTTGCTCAGCAGATCTTGATCCTCTCCCCTTCTCCAGGGGACCATGTATGTCTCTCTTAGGGACCTCCATGTTTATTAGCTTCATTGGCAGTGTGAATTGTAGGCTGGTAATTCTTACTCTATGTCTAAAATCCGCATATGAGTGAGTACATACCATGTTTGTCTTTTTGCGATTGGGTTACCTCGCTCAGAATGATTTCTTCTAGATCCATCCATTTTCCTGCAAATTTCAAGATTCCATTGTTTTTTCTGCTGAGTAGTACTCCATTGTGTAAATGTACCACATTTTCTCTATCCATTCTTCTGTTGAGGGGCATCAAGGCTGCTTCCAATTTCTGGCTATTATAAATAGTGTTGCTATGAACATAGTTGAACATATGTCTTTGTTGTATGAACGTGCTTCTTTTGGGTATATTCCTAAGAGTGGAATTGCTGGATGCTGTGATAGACTCATTCTCATTTTCTTGAGGAGTCACCATACTGATTTCCAAAGTGACTGTACAAGTTGGCACTCCCACCAGCAGTGGAGGAGTGTTCCCCTTTCTCCACATCCTCTCCAGCATAAACTGTCATTGATGTTTTTGATTTTGGCCATTCTGACAGGAGTAAAATGGTATCTCAGAGTTGTTTTGATTTGCATTTCCCTGATGGCTCAGGATGTTGAGCACTTTCTTATGTGTCTTTCAGCCATTTTAGATTTCTCTATTGAGAATTGTCTGTTTAGTTCACTCCACTTTTTAATTGGGTTGTTTGGTGTTTTGGAGACTAGTTTCTTGAGTTCTTTGTATATTTTGGAGATCAGCCCTCTGTCAGATGTGGGGTTGGTGAATATCTTTTCCCAGTCTGTGGGCTGCCGTTTTGTCTTGCTGACTGTGTCCTTTGCCTTACAGAAGCTTCTCAGTTTCAGGAGGTCCCATTTATTAATTGTTGACCTCAGTGTCTGTGCTACTGGTGTAATGTTCAGGAAGCAGTCTCCTGTACCAATTAATCCAAGGGTATTTCCCACTTTCTCTTCTAATAGGTTCAGTATAGCTGGATTTATGTTGAGATCTTTGATCCATTTTGACTTAAGTTTTGTGCAAGGTGATAGGCTTGGGTCTAACTGCAGTCTTCTACATGTCTGCAACCAGTTATGTCAGCACCATTTGTTGAAGATGTTCTCTTTGTTCCATCAAATAAATTTGGATTGTTTGTCAAAAATCAGGTGTTCATAGGTGTGTGGGGTAATATCAGGGTTTTCAATTCTATTCCATTGGTCTACCAGTCTATTTTTGTGCCAATACCAAGCTGTTTTCAGGACTATAGCTCTATAATAGAGCTTGAAGTCAGGGACGGTGATGCCTCCAGAAGTTCCTTTAATGTATAGGGATATTTTGGCAATCCTGGGTCTTTTATTTCTCCATAAAGTTGAGAATTGTTCTTTCAAGGTCTGTGAAGAATTGTGTTGGGATTTTGATGGGGATTGCATTGAATCTATAGATTGCTTTTGGCAAGATTGCCATTTTTACTATGTTGATCCTACCTATCCAAGAGCATGGGAGATCTTTCCATTTTCTGGTATCTTCTTTAATTTCTTTCTTTAGAGACTCAAAATTCTTATGGTACAGGTCTTTCACATTTTTGGTTAGTGTTACCCCAAGGTATTTTATGTTGTTTGTGGCAATTGTAAAGGGTGATGTTTCTCTGATTTCTTTCTCCACCAATGTATCATCCGTGTATAGTAGGGCTATGGATTTTTTTGAGTTAATCTTGTATCCTGCCACTTTGCTGAAGGTGTTTATCAGCTGTATGAGTTCCCTGGTAGAGTTTTTTTGGGTCACTAGTGTAGACTATCATATCGTCTGCCAATAGTGAGAGTTTGACTTCTTCCTTTCCAATTTGTATTCCCTTGATCTCCTCTTGTTGTCTTATTGCTCTAGCTAGGACTTCAAGGACAATATTGAAGAGTTATGGAGAGAGTGGACAGCCTTGTCTTGTCCCCAATTTTAGAGGAAATGGATCCAGTTTCTCTCCATTTAATTTGATGTTGGCTGTTGGCTTGCTGTATATTGCTTTTATTATGTTGAGGTATGTTGCTGTTATCACTGATTTCTCCAAGACCTTTATCATGAAGGGGTGTTGGATTTTGTCAAAGGCTTTTTTTTGGCATCTAGTGAGATGATCATGTGGGTTTTTTTTTCTCAGTCTGTTTATATGGTGGATTACATTGATGGATTTTCATATGTTGAACCATCCTTGCATCTCTGGGATGAAGCCTACTTGATCATGGTGGATGATTTCTCTGATGTGATATTGTATTCGATTTGCTAGGATTTTATTGAGAATTTTTGCGTCAATGTTCATGAGGGGTATTGGTCTGTAGTTCTCTTTCTTAGTTGTGTCTTTGTGTGGCTTGGGTATCAAGGTTATTATAGCCTCGTAAAAAGAGTTTGGCAATGTCCCTTCTGCTTCTATTTTGTGGAACAATTTGAGGAGTTTGGTATTAGCACTTCTTTAAATTTCTGGTAGAATTCTGCAGTGAATCCAACTGGCCCCGGGCTTTTTTTGGTTGGGAGACTTTTGATGACTGCTTCTATTTCCTTAGAGGTTATAGGTCTGTTTAAGTTGCTTATCTGTTCTTGATTCAATTTTGGTAAGTGATAACTGTCCAAAAATTGTCCATTTCCTTTAAATTTTCCAATTTTGTGGAGTACAGGTTTTCAAAGTACAACCTGAAGATTCTCTGGATTTCTTTAGTGTCCGTTGTTATGTCCCCCTTTTCATTTCTGATTTTGTTAATTTGCATGATCTCTCTCTGCCTTTTGGTTAATTTGGATAATGGTTTGTCTATCTTGTTGATTTTCTCAAAGAACCAACTCTTTGATATATTGATTCTTTGAATTGTTTTCTTTGTTTCAACTTTATTGATTTCTGCCCTCAGTTTGATTATTTCCTGGCGTCTGCAACTCCGTGATGAATTTGCTTCCATTTTTTCTAGAGCTTCCAGCTGTGATGTCAGATCTCTGGTGTGGCTATTCTCTAGTTTCTTCATGTGAGCACTTAGAGCTATGAACTTTCATCTTAGTACTGCTTTCAAATTGTCCCATAAGTTTGGGTATGTTGTGTCAACATTTGCATTGAATTCTAGGAATTCTTTAATTTCTTTCTTTATTTCTTCCTTGACCCAGGAATGTTGCAAATGCATATTGTTCAATTTCCATGAGTTGGCAGGTTTTTTGCACTTTGATTTGTTTTTGATTTCTATCTTTAAAGCATGGTGGTCTGATAAGACACAGGGGATTATTCCAATTTTTTTGTACATGTTGAGGTTTGCAATGTTGCCGAGAATGTGGTGGATTTTTGAGAAGGTTCCATGTGATGCTGAAAAGAAGGTGTATTCTTTTGTGTTTGGATAGAAAGTTCTATAAATGTCTGTTAATCCCAATTGGGTCATAACTTCTGTTAGTTTCTTTGTCTCTTTGTTAAGTTTCTGTCTGGTGGTCCTGTCCAGGGGTGAGAGTGGGGTGTTGAAGTCTCCCACTGTAACTGTGTGAGGCCTTATTTGTGATTTGAGTTTTAATAATGTGTCTTTTATGAATGTTGGTGCCTTTGTATTTGGGGCATAGATGTTTAGAATTGAGACTTCTTCCTGATGGATTTTTCCTGTGATGAAAATGAAATGACCTTCTTCATCTCTTTTGATTGATTTGAAGTCTATCTTGTTAGATACAAGGATAGCTACCCCAGCTTGTTTCTTGGGTCCATTTGATTGGAGTATCTTATCCCAACCCCTTACTCTGAGGTAATGTCTGTCTTTGAATTCAAGGTGTGTTTCTTGTATGCAGCAGAAGGATGGATTCTGTCTTTGTATCCAATTTGTTAGCCTGTGTCTTTTTATAGGCGAGTTAAGACCATTAATATTGAGGGAAATTAAGTTCCATTCAGTATTTATTCTTGTTTGTTTTTGGTACTGGTATTGTATGTGGATTTACCCTGCCTTTTATTTTGTGTTTTTGTAGAGTGGGATTATCTATTGCCTATGTTTATGCGAGTGTAGTTAATTTCCTTAGGTTGGAGTTTTCCTTCCAGTACTTTCTGTAGGGCTGGATTAGTGGTTACATATTGTTTAAATCTGGTTTTGTCATGGAATATCTTGTTTTCTCCATTTATAGTGATTGAAAGCTTTGCTGGGTATAGTAGTCTGGGCTGGCATCCATGTTCTCTCAGAGTTGGTAGAATATCTATCCAGGTCCTTCTAGCTTTCAGAGTTTCCATGGAGAAGTCTGGTGTAATTCTGATAGGTTTGCCTTTATATGTTACTTGGCCTTTTCCCCTTGCTGCTCTTAATATTTTTTCTTTATTCTGTACGTTTGGTGTTTTAATTATTATGCGATGGGGGGGGACGACTTTCTTTTGTGGTCCACTCTGTTTGGCGTTCTGTAGGCTTCTTGTACTTTCATTGGCATGTCTTTCTTTAGGTTGGGAAAGTTTTCTTCTATGATTTTGTTGAATATGTTTTCTGCACCTTTGAGTTGGGTTTCTTCTCCTTCTTCTATACCTATTATCCTTAGGTTTGGTCTTTTCACGGTGTCCCAAATTTCCTGAATATTTTGTGTTATGGATTTGTTAGACTTCAGATTTTCTTTGCTTGATGAGTTTATTTCCTCTAGTTTGTCTTCAGCATCTGAGATTCTGTCTTCCATCTCTTGTATTCTATTGGTTATGCTTGCATCTGTGGTTTCTGATTGTTTACTAAGCTTTTCCACTTCCAGCATTTCCTCAGTTTGTGTTTTCTTTATTGTCTCTAATTCAGTTTTCAGGTCCTGAACTGTTTCCTTCAGCTGTTTAATTGTATTTTTTTTTTTTGGCTTTTTTGGCTTTCCTTGATTTCTTGCATCTTTTGGTTTGTCTTTTCTTCCATTTCTCTGAAGGATTTTTTTTATTTCCTCTTTTAGGTTCTCTATCATCTCCATGAAGTTGTTTTTAAGGTTGCTCTCTTCTGCTTCTTCTGTGTTGGGATGTTCATGTATTGCTGGTGTAGAGTCCCTAGACTCTGGTGGTGTCATATTGGTTTTCCTGTTGTTGGATGTGTTCTTATATTGTTGTCTTCCCATCTCTTGTTCCAGTGGGTACAGTTGGTGTCACTGTTTCCTGGTGTGTATGGGTGCGGTGTTCTCTTCAGGTGTGTGCAACTGACTTTGATACTCTGATGGGTTTCAAGTTGGGTGCAGGCAGGTCTGAGGCACTTTCTCTCCAGGTGGGTGAGAGCAGCACTGGCGCAGAGATGTCAGCAGACTCTGGGTTGTTTGGTCCTCAGGGGTCGAGTCTTCCTGTGGAAGATCCCTGGGCAGGGTTTGCCAGGGTGAGCAGGCAGAAATTGGGTCCAAGTTGGGGGCCGAATCAGCTCACCTCTGGACTCTCTGCACTCTGTGGGGGCTGGAATGGCCCAGTGAACTCAGCAGAGACCTATTTTTCCAACTTTTTAAATTTGAATTAGAAACAGGATTGTTTTACATGACAATCCCAGTTCCCTTCTCCCACCCATCCTCCCCTACCGCTCCCACCCCAACTAAATCCTATCTGTCACATATCCTTTCTGCTCCCCCTGGATGGTGAGGCCTTCCATAGGGTGTCATCAGTGTCTATTGTATCCTTTGGGATAGGGCCCAGGCCCACCCTCCATGTGTCTTGGCTCAGGGAGTATTCCTCTATATGGAATGGGCTCCCAAAGTCCACACCTATGCTAGGGATAAGTACTGGACTTCTACAGGAGGTCCCGTAGATTTCTGAGGTTTCCTCACAGAAACCCATGTTCCTAGGGTCTGGATCAGTCCCATGCTGGCATTCCAGCTATCAGACTGGGGGAGCAAGAGTTCCTAGATGTTCAGGTCAGCTGTTTCTGTGGGTTTCACCAGCCTGGTCTGGACCTCTGTGCTCTTCACTCATCCTTCTCTGCATCTGGGTTCCAATTCAGTTCGGTGATTAGTTGTGGGTGTCTGCTTCTACTTCCACCAGCTGCTGGATGAAGGCTATAGGATGGCATATAAATCAGTCACTCCCGTGTGCTGGGATTAAAGGCATAAGCCACCAATGCCCGGCTTGTGGATTGATGTTATGTCTTTGTTGTGTATGCTTGCAATTGACATCACTTAGATCTTCTACTCTTGGAAGTGATCATCAGTCAGCTTCCTATGGTCACCTCAAGTTCCCTGTTACTTGTGAGAATTTTGGCTTTGCTCTGATGCTTCCCCGGAAGCTCCGTGAATCAGCTCAGATGGGGGTACTTCATCTTCAGTGAAGAAAGATTGTCTCTGAGTCTTCTACACAAAGATGATGCATACTCTGTGGTACCACACACACACACACACACACACACACACACACACACACACACACACACGCGCGCGTCCCTACCTCTGAAAACACCATGGATACATTAGAGAATTTACAACACTAAATGGGAACAACAGCCAAGATCAAGCATTGGTTAGCTGCATTGTCCGTTAGTGGGAGACATTTCACGGGTTTAATTCGGGAAGTTGTTCATGATTTAATGTTCTGTCTTCTGGATACACAGGGGAGCCTTTGGAGTTTCTCTTAATCTATCCACACTTCATAACAAAGTAGGTCATTGTACTTTTGTAATTGAAAAACAAACATCTCTAAATGCTAGATGCTTGATCCATCTAGAATTTGAAAACTCTTATACAGATTTTCCCCTCTCTTGACAATACAGGTGTTTGTATAGGTCCATAGGAATCCGCCCTCACTGTTGACAGCTATATTAGAAGACATTAATTTACAACCTGGGTCTTGTTTAGACACTCATGCTTAAGAATGATGTTCACTGTAACTAGATACTTTCAAAATGTATTGTTTTAATTTGTGTATCATGTGTGTGTGTGTGTCTGTGTGATGTATGCAGGAGGAATTACATATGTCATGGCATGCATGTGGAAGTCTGAGGACAATTTGGTAGTCAGTTCTCTCTTTCTTCCTTTATATGATGTGGTGAGTCTAGCCTCTACAGGTTTATGTATTTGAATGCTTGGTCCCAAGTTAGTGGAACTGTTTGGGAAGAATTAGGAGGTGTGGTCTTTTTGGAAGAGATGTCATTTGGGGGTGGGCTTTAAAATTCAAAAGCTCATACCAGGCTCCCTCCCTCTCTCCCTCCCTCCCTGTCTCTTTTCTTCCCTTTATGTTTTGGATCAGATGCAAACTCTTAGCAACTGGTCCAGCACCATGCGTGCTGCCTACTTCCGGGATCCCCACCATGATGATCATGGACTAACCCTCTGAAACTGTAAGCCCACTCAATTAAATGCTTCCTTCTAGAAGTTGCCTTAGTCATGGTGTCTTTTCACAGCACTGACTAAGACAAATGGATTCTACAGATTAAATTTAGGTTGCCAGGCTTTTTTGGCAAGTTCCTTTTTCTACTATGCCATCTTGCCGGCTCCTAAACTAGGTATTTTTAAGGTACTGAGGTTAACGTCGTGGAGTCCATGACTAGTGACTACAAAGTGTTCTTGGCAACACCAAAGAACACCATTTCCAGACTCAGGTTGAATAAAGAAGTTCTCTTGTTGAAAGCCTGAGAGTTTTGGAATATTGAGGGTCTTTAAGAAGAGAGGGTTTCACCCAAACACACTGATATCTCCTACCATGCTATTTTAGCTTGATTCTCTAAGCTCAGGAGACTTTCAAATTCTAAATCACATCCTCTATGAGGATATCCAGCCAAACACACTTAGGCATTCCCATGTGATAGGTTGCCATTTGCATCCACCTGTATGAATAACAGAGGCAAATGAAATGAGATTATCCTTAGACAAGCATACTTAGGCATTCCCGTGTGAATAATCAAGGCAGAGGAAGTGAGACTACTCTTGTTTTGTGATCACAAGCAATCCTTTGGGATGTTATATTTGATCAAAGAAAGGACAGTTAGGGAGAGTCATTTTGTATATCAATGAAAGGTTCTATCTATAGCATAATCTTACACTTTAGTCAAAGTCTACCTCTAATGACATTACCATGCTATTTTGTACACCGTTTGAAGCTGGTAATTGAACTGTTGTTCTATCTTGTAAGGACTATGTCCCCTTCTTAACCATGGAAAAATCACTCTGGGAAGTACATATACACTAGATGCCATCATGTCATGATCTTGCTGGAATATTTAGTCCTTACAAAAGTTTCACTTTTCCAGTTCCCATCAGTATCTAATTATAGTTCTCCAAATGAATGCTATGACTTCCCTCCTTGCTTCAGTGTCACTAAGGACAGAGACTAAAGCCTGACTGCCCAAACCCCTCTGAAGACTCCAGGTAGCCTTGCAGCCCACCCTCCTCAGGAGAGTTTGGCTTGGTAATTTTTACCTCATAAATTCAACAGATCAATGAGATGCTTGAGTTGTGCATGTCCTTATGTGAGAGCTGTCTGAGACTGGACACTGGCATCAAAGGCAAGGACATCCTGATCTGAGTGCTTCAAGCAGCATGGGAAGCATTGTGGCAGAACCAAAAGCCTTCCCACCAGTGCTATCCTGGGATCTACTAGAATGGTAATCTTGGATTCTAACCTCTGGCTTTTCACTTCTTTACTATTAATACCTCTACCCATGTGAGACATAGATAGAAACAGTTGACATCTTGCTATTGCATCTCTGAGGGCCCAGAACCATGAAACAATACATTTAAATTCTTCATAGATGATTCAGTCCCTAGTGTTCTGATAACTGTAACCTGATCTACATAGGTCTGGGCCTCCTCCTCTTTCCTCTGAGATGGTCTTCCATAGGTGGTATGTCCTATTGCAATCACCTCTGTAAAGCTCTCTTCACAAATATCCTGTGGGTTTTGGGTTTTGTCCTTGACCCCTATGTTTTTTAAATTTCTCTCTCTCTCTCTCTCTCTCTCTCTCTCTCTCTCTCTCTCTCTCTCTCTCTCTCTCTCCCTCTTTCTCTCTCCCTCTCTCTCTCTCTTTGATGGATAGTATACTTTCTCTTTGTTCCATTGTCCTATATATTTTTAAAACTGTGAAATTGTCTAAGTTTTTAAAACCACTTTTGAGCATCTGGACATCTTCACTAAGCTGGTTCTCCTTGTAGGAAGCCCAGCATCAGCTCTATTCTCTTCCTAGTCTTTTGTTGGTGGATGTATTTCATGCTCAGATCCTTTAGGGCTTTGCCTTTTGATTCACAAAATCCTCTTTTTTCTCTTTAAAATAAAAACTTCAAACTTTGGCTTTCATAATTTTGCCTCTGAAGTGAGCATCAAGAACATTCTCGGAACGAAGACTCTGAGCGCTAATTCTCCACGCTAATTCTCCTGACATTTCTATTACAATGATATCAATCTTCCTTCAGCGCTGATATCTCTGGAAGAACAGAGGGAAGTTTTTTGAGGCAGTGCAAAAGAAAAAAAGCACCTTGCTTAATTTTAAATGATCTCAATATGGTTTGAGCTGTACCCAGCTTGTATGTTCCTTTGGTTGCAGTATGTGTCTCCTAAGTCTGCATGGAACTATAGAGTAGAGAGTTCCTGTCACTCATGCTCTATTCATATGCTTCCCCCACCCATTTCTGGCTGTTTCTCTTCACAAACATCCTTTACTTTGTTCTTTGAATTAGACAAACCCTTCCATATTTATGTGTGATGATTTTTTTCACTTATAATGCTATCAGTTCCTATACATCTTAAAGTCCATCTATGATGCACTGCTTGGACAAAACTATTCAAGTATTTTCATGCAACTCCTGAACACAAGGACGGGAGGATCCTTTTCAGAAACAGATTGTGGAGCGTGGAAGAGGAGTGTTGCCTGAGGGTATGGGAATCATCTTTGGCATGGAAATGGTGGGCTCTTATTAGGAAGGAGTGAGGATGAAGACAACAGAAGAGAAGAAAAGGAACCTTAAATTAAGCCCTTTAAAGAAATTTTGTTGCCCAACTCATAGTCTATGATCACTGTTGAAAAGCTATATAGCCAGTGCTCTTTTTAAAATATTTATTTATTATATATACAGTGTTCTGCATGCATGTATGCTTGCACACCAGAAGAGGGCACCAGATCACATTATAGATGGTTGTGAGCCACCATGTGGTTGCTGGGAATTGAACTCAGGACCTCTGGAAGAGCAGCCAGTGCTCTTAACCTTTGAGCCATCTCTCCAGCCCCTATCAACACCTGATTTTTGACAAAGAAGCTAAATTTATACAATGGAAAAAAGACAGCATCTTCAACAAATGGTGTTGGCATAACTGGATTTGGACATGTAGAAGATTGCAATTTGATCCATATTTATCACCATGCACTAAACTTAAGTCAAAAATGGATCAAAGACCTCAACATAAATTCAGTCACACTAAACCTCCTAGAAGAGAAGGTAGGCGGCACCCTTAAACAAATTGGTATAGGAGACTGCTTTCTGAACATAATGCCAGTAGCTCAAACATTGAGATCGACAATTAATAAATGGGACCTCCTGAAACTGTGAAGCTTCTGTAAAGCAAAGGACACAGTCAGCAAGACAAAACACCAGCCCACAGAATGGGAAAAGATCTTCACCAACCCCACATCTGAGAGGGCTGATCACCAAAATATACAATGAACTCAAGAAGCTAGACACCAAAACAACAAACAATGCAATTAAAAGATGGAGTGCAGAACTAAATAGAGAATTCTCAACAGAGAAAAGGATCACTAGTCCACATACCACACTGCCAGAGGAGCTAGGAAACAAGGAGGACCCCAAGAAAAGACTGCATAGTCCCTCGAAGAATGGGATGGGGACAAGAACCCCTAACCAAATTGGAGCCCAGGGGCAGAGGAGCCCAGGGAGAGGAAGGAGAGTCTTCATTCAGTTGCTGTTCGAAGCAGAAACAGACACCCATAGCGAAGCACTGAACCATACTACTGGAATTCAGTTGTGGAGAGGGAGGAGGGATGAGCAAAGGAGCCAAGACGGGGATGGAGAGACCTGCAGAAATAGTGGACTTGACCTACTGATAGAATAGAGACCCTAGTCATGAAGCTGGGGAAACAGCATTGGACCAAACCAAACTCTCTGAATGTAGGTATCAACTAGGAGTCCAAGACAGTCTATGGGACCTCTAACAGTGGAGCCAGTCTTTATTCCTAGAGCACAAATGGACTTTGGGAGCCCATTCCCTATGGAGGGATACTATTACAGACCAGATACAGCAAGAAGGGCCTAGACCCTCCCCCAAACAATATGACAGACTTTGAAGGTCCTTAGAAGAGGGCTTCACTATCCCGGGGAGGAGTAGGGGGTTGGGTTGGGTGGGGAACATGGGAGGAGAGGAGGGTGAGGGAATTGGGGGATGGATATGTAAATATGAGTAATTAAAATAAAAAATAAAAAATAAAATGCTATACAGAAAAAGTGTGTGTGTGTGTGTGTGTGTGTGTGTGTGTGTGTGTGTGTGTGTGTAACCTAGTAGAAGAAACTCTAGTCATGGATATTTAAATTCTTCCTAATTGATATCATAAAAAATTAATATGATTATCCTTGCAGCCAGTAATTTGTATGGTCATTTGGATGGTTTAGTCCCATGCTTCTCTATTACTCCTTATCAGGTAATTGTATTCATTACTTGGGATGCAAAAGCTCTTGTCATCAGTTTTTTGAGAACTTCTTAGGAGTTAGGATCTTCCAAAGGATTAATGTAGATTGCTTTGGTTATTGCCCACATTAAGCTAGCCCTGCTTTGCAGATGGAGAAACCCTTAAAAGGTCCCAAAAATTGTTGAAGATCATGCACCCAGTGAACATGAAAGCTCTCAGGACTTGTAGTTTTCCCTGAGTCCCAGGGCTGAATTCCCATTTGTTTATTTGTTGAGAATTGGTCTTGCTGTTTAGTCTTTGCTAATCTCAGGCTCACTGAGCAGCCCAGACTGACCTTGAGCTTGCAATGCTCCTCCTGATTCAGTCTCTCCAGTACTTGGATTATATAGGGATGCACCATCATGCTTGTTTCAGAGCCTCAAAACTTAATTAGTACTCTCTTCCACAGGTGAGGACACCAGGGTATACACGTGTCCATGGTCTCACCAGATCCTCAAGTTATGTGTATATGTATATAAAGCTGAAATTTACCTTTTCTCTAAAAGCCAAACTGTGTCAACATTTTGCCTTTAAGAAGAACACTAATACATCATTTAACATTTCACATATTAAAAGAAAAATATGTCATTGGAAGTCAGTAAGAATACAAATAAAGCCAGTTTAAGGGCTGCAAATTCACTCCATTCTCCAAAACGAAGGTACTTATTTTTCCTCCCATATTCATGTGCTATTTGTACATAAGTCTTCTAAACAGTGTGTCAGGTATGTGAATGTATAGAGTGGTTGCTACACTCATATTCTCTGTATTGCAATATCAAATATTTACACTTCCTTTCCTCTCGAGATTTGGATGGCAGTCTTACATTACTATTTTCTTAACTACACAAGAAACTTGAGTCTGTACATGAGGTGACCTCACGTCAGGCATAACTGCTGTCATTATTTTGAGGGTATCAAACACCAAGAAAGATGAAATCCTTAGCCATCAAGACATGGAGATAAAATCGGATGGGCTGTCCTTTCCTGCTGAGTGTTGGGTGGCATGGGCTCCACACACTCACGTTGGTTGCCCAAGTGTTTGCTTCTAGTTGCCAATGATATTTATAAGCTGAGAGTATTTAGAAACATTTGTTGTTTCAAACTGACTTTGTTTTTGTTTTTGTTTTGTTTTGTTTTTTTGAGTCAGGGTTTCTCTGTGTGACTTTGGAGCCTATCCTTGCACTTGCTCTGGAGACCAGGCTGGCCTCGAACTCACAGAGATCCACCTGCCTCTGCCTCCCGAGTGCTGGGATTAAAGGCGTGCACCACCAACGCCCGGCCAAACTGACTTTCTGTTACTCAAACATGTGACTAGCAGAGCTAATAAAGAAAGCAGATGTAGACCAATTGTCCAGTTCTGCAGGAGTCACCACAGCATAAGCAGATTCTGGTCAATGGCTTTGTTATGCCCAGCACTATCCTCTAATGGAGGGTACATGACATGCCATAACATGTAGCTAATTATACTTGAATTGCATCGTACTGCAGTCAGGGTCTGTGTTGATGTTTGTGGCTCCTGTTGCCATTAAGAGTCATGCTGACTCTCCAGGGTCAGGGCTGCCACCTGGGGCCATGTTGGTGTCTGAGGGCAGAGCTGCTGCTGGGGCCTTTGCCAACACCTGGGCTATTGTGAGTGACATCCAGACCCAGGCTGCTTCCTAGAACCATGTCTGGGTCCATGGTCCTACTGCAGCTGGGACCTGTGTTGAGTCCATGGCCCATGGTGTCACAAGGGCCCATGTGAAAGCCTAGGGTCTGGGCTATAACCTGTGGCCTTATTGAAGTCTTGGGGCCATGTTGTAGACAGGGCCATAGAGATTTGACTTGTGTTGCCACCAAGGGCCATGGTGTTATCTGGGTTCAGGTTGCTGCTAAGGGCCATGTCTGGGTTTGTGGCCCTATAGCAGCCAGGGTCTTGGTTGACATTTGTGGCTCCTGTTGTCACCAAGGGCCATGTGAATGTCCAGGGTCAGGTCAGCCACTGGAGTTCATGTTGGTGTATGTGGGCTGGGATGTAGCTGGGCCAGGTAGCTCTGAGTGGCATGCACTGCTACCCAATGCCATGGTGATGTCTGATCAGGGGCTGCAGCTGAGGGCCATATCTGGGTCCATGGCCTACTGTAGCCAGGGTCTGTGTTGATGTCTGACGCTCCTGTTACCATCAAAGGTTGTGTGGATGCCCGAGGTCTGGGGCCATGTTAGTATCCAAGGACCATGCTGCCACTGGGACTATGCTGATTTGAGTGACCCTGCACTGCCACCTGGGGCTATGGTGACATCCAGGCCAGGTTATTGTCAAGGACCATGTCTGGGTCCGTGGTCCTACTGCAGCTGGGGTCTGTGTTGAAGTCTAAGGCCTGTTTTGCCACCAGAGGTCATATGGAAGTCCTGGGTTGGGGCCAAAACCTGTAGCCTTGTGGGTATCTGGGGCCATGCCACCATCAGAGTCACTCTGATCTGAGTGGCGAGCATGCCCACCAGGAGCCAGGATGTCATCTGGGCCAGGGCTGCTGCTGAGGGCCATGTCTGGATCCATGGTCTGGCTGCAGCTGGGATCTGTGTTGATGTCTGTGTCCTGTGTCACCTCAGGGGAATCTTAGGAGTCATGTGTGATGAAATCAGAGGGAATGCCTTTGCTGGCCCTGGGAAATCTGGCCCTGCTTCTTGCTGGACACTGCAGCAAGAAAGGTAGTTCTGACCTCCGTGAGAGATCTGGCCCCTGCACTCAAGGATAAATGGCAGAGATTAACTTTTGCTTTCTTCCCAAGGATGCTATGGTACTAAGATAGATAGTCACTTTGAGGCAACCCTCCTCTATCTTGATGTATGCCTAGAATCGCAATCAGTACTTGTTGTCCTTCCTGGGGGTTAGATACTCCCATGCTCTCTTTTGCTTATGAATTTGGTAATCTATTAAATCTAGAAGCTTACAGTGAAACCACTTATTTCCCTATTGGCTTAGGAAGAGTAGTCATTTCCGAATAAGATCCTTGCAATTCTCTGAAGGTGGGTGTGATAATGCCACATAGTACTTTCAAGGATCCTGAAGGGCTCTTTCCATGGTTTCTAGTGACCATTATTGTAACCTAAAGCATTGTGATGTTTCATCTACTCTAACTCAAAACTATCTAGAAAGTTCTCTACTTAATGATTTATTACAAAATGCCCATGGTACCCCAGCCAGCAATATGTATGTTGGCAAAATAAACATGTTCTACTTTAAAGGGGCATCAGAAGCAGCTTGCAGGGACGAGTGACCTCCTTTTCCTCATTTAGAAGATGAAGGTGTTGGGCCAGGTGATCTCTGACACTGCTTGGCAGCTAGAATGTTCTGGGCTGTAAGTCAGCCCAGAAACTGCAGACTGTGTGGGAAGGAGCCGAGATCACCCACAGCCCTGATGATGGGTAAGGATGTGCTGGCTGACAAATGCTCATGAGCTCCAGCTGGCAGAGCTGCCTCTCTCCATTACCCTCCTCCCAGACAAAACCTCTGGGAGGAGCACACGTCTGCCAAGGTGAACACATATGGTGAAAGGAAGCATTCTGAAAACTGTAGCAGGCATTTTTGGTTATAAAAGAAGAGTAGACTGTGCTGGTAGAGAAGCTGTCCCCAAAATAAAAACAGATGGAGCGGGGTAGCCTCAAAGTGACTTTCTCAGCATCATAATGGGACTGCACACGAACAGCGATTTAATTCTGTTTTTCAGTTTTTTAACACTGAAAGTTCATGATGAAGTGGTCAGTCGATTCAGAGCCTGGTGAGGAACTGTCTCTGGTTCACAGACAGCACCTTCTTCCTGCACCCTCACATGGTAGAAGAATCTAGCTAACTCTCCAGGGCCCCCTTTATCAGAGCACATCTCCTATGAAGGCCTCTGCCTACAGGAACTAACTGCGTTCCAAAGTAATTGCTCTCTTAACACTATCACTGTGGTGTGTGTGTGTGTGTGTGTGTGTGTGTGTGTGTGTGTGTGTGTGTGTGTACGGGTTCAGAATGTAAACTGGGGGAGAACATAAGCATTCAAAATAGAACAGAGATAAATATTCTGTTAGACACAAGACCGAAGTGCTAGAAGTGTTTGTTAGTAGTTGGAGAGATATTGGTCTCTGTGAAAAAGGGTTTGCGTGTAGTGAAGGACAGAGTTTCCAAGCCATGCAAGGCACATTTAGGTGCCCACAAGGGAAGCCGGATGGTGCAGGAGACAGACATGCCTTGCTCTGGGCTACCCCTGATGGTACTATAGAGGGCAAGCCTGAACCAGAGGGATGGTGGCACTCTTCTAGCCAGGCTTTGCCTTGCATGACTGGAGACACAACACTGTCATATCTTATAGGCTTTCAACAAAAGTCAAAATCTTGGGGAAAAGCTCATTAAAAAAATGTTGGAACTAATTAAAATTTTATTTACTGTGCTGGCCAAGCAAAATATGCCTGTGGTTTATATTCAGCCCATGAGCTGTCTTTAGAATATCTTGTCCACAAAAAGATCTGAGAGAAGGAGAAAAAATAATTTTAGTACAGTCAAGCTTTTTTTCTGTGTTGACCTATTTGTGTTTGCTGTACAAATCTGAGGATGTCTCAGATTTTCAGTTAAAAGGTGATAGACACAACAGCTTGAACTTTTGGTGACTTCAGGGAATGAAAAGAGACAGGTATGTATGTATTGCTAAATGGGCTAGTCTGGTATAAAATGGATGTAGTGGCTTCAAGAGGGAGGTCAGATTAAGAGCCAAGAATTCATCAGAAGCAAGAACCCAGAAGTTGTTAAGAACAAAGCACATTTCTCCCCCAAACCCCTGTGAGTAACAGGAAGGTTGTGTGATATCCTGAGCTTTGGAAACAAAGATTGGGTTTGCTCATTTCCAGTTGAGTGTAAAAGAAAAGGATGGTACTGGAGAGCTGGGAAGTAGCAATAGAAGAGATGCAACTTACAGAAGGCAAAAGGATCTGTCTACCCCAGAATAAGGTCACTCACCACACAGGGGTAATGGTTGCTATAGGAAAGTTCTGGGTAGGGAAAATGAAAACAAAAGGCTTTGCTCCCCATAGGGCCCAGGGCATGAGGGAGAAGTTCTGGGGGTGCTCCGCCCCCAGCATCCTTCCTAAGAAGAGTGAGAAATAAGAAATAGGAAGTCAGCCTTACAGCAACTGGGAAGGCTGATAAATCATCCCAGAAGTGTACATTCACAACGGTTCAAATCAAGGACAGTGGGTCTCAATCTTCCTAATGCTGTGTCTCTTAGATACAGTTCCTCACGCTGTGGTGACCCCCACCCATAAAATTATTTTCTTTGTTACCTCATAACTGTAATTTTGCTACTGTTATGAATTGTACATAATGTAAATATCTGTGTTTTCCCATGCTCTTTGATAAGCCCTGTGAAAAGGGTCATGACCCACAGGTTGAGAACCACTGTATTAGGGCAAGTGTCTCTCAGTTCAGAGAGAAGGTTGGAAAAGTGTGAGCCGGGGAAGCAGGGAGAAGGTAAGACATGATGGAAACTTAAGAACTCTGTGGTTTCCAGGTAAATCATTATCTTTTTGTTGAAATGTATGCACATAGAGTTAAAATTTGTAACTGTGATATTCTGGAAAAGGAAGGCAGGCAGCAGCTGAATATAACAAGACTGGCTTTCTTTAGGATATGTTAGGCATTCAGCAAGGCAAATTGTTCTCTCTGTTCTTTCCCTTTCTGAAGCACATGGGGCATAGCATCATTAACACTCCCAGAGCCAACACAGGCTCTTCTTTCTCACCAAGCAGGCATTTCAGCCTCATCAGCCTGCAAAGTGTCCTCATGGTAAGAGGCTTCAGGGAAATCAGCATTCTTGTTTCTCATGGGTGGGGGGGCGTCTAGACTATTATGAAGTGCTTTCTTTCTCTGCACAACGATCATGCAGAAAGATAGGAAAATGCATTTGTGTTTTGTCTATGAAGGTGTCTCACTACCAGAGCAGAGGCCATGGGCTGTACTATCTCGGCTGGCAATCGTAACAGACAGTACCAGTGAGAGGACACTGGAAGGATGCCCTGCCTGGTGAGTGGCCGTCTAACAAAGTGGGGCACCAGATGGGATGAGAGACTGAAACCCAGAAAAGTTTGCATTGGATGGATCATTTCCTGAACTCTTTGTATACATTTTCCCATTTTTTTCTTTCAAGAGTCACAATGAGAGAGATGATTGTCACCTCCTGTTTACAGTGGAGGAATCTAAGCTGAATCAAATAAAGTGCTGAGCTAGTCAGGAGAAGTGCCAAGATGTCCCAAAACCTGGATGCTGAAGTCCATGGCACTGGCATGGCATGACCACTGGTCTCCAGTCTAGTCCAATAGGTGTAGGTCTTTGTACGAATACAAACAGGAACCCACACAGGCACGGGTCAGAAAACAAAGAGTTTTCAACTACTAATAGCCATTGGAATCATCTTCATAACAGATTCTGAATGACCCAGACACGCTTGGGACACTGCCTCACAGTTCCTTCCAGAAAATGCAGAATTTCATTATGTGTCTTCTGTATTGTTGGAACTCCTAGACTTGGATTTCAGTATAAGCAGTGAGGGAAACAGGAAGAAGCCAATGTCTTCTTGTGAACTTCAGCACTCCCCATCAACTTATAATCCCTAGCTTTGTGCTGGACCAGGCTGAACACGGGTCTCTAGGGACATACAATCAGCCTTGTTAAATTACACAAGCAACTAAGGGGGTCACCTCCTCCATTTCTCAACCTCCAACTAGTCTACCCAGCTCTTCTGTTTTGTAAGTAAATTATTAACTGTTACTCGAACCATGCACTCTCTTCTAACTAAAGTAAAATAATGCTGTCATAGTTTTGATGAAAAATCGTGGCCCCTACTCCAGTCCTCTAGTATTCCCAAAGGATCAATTTCTTTTAATGCTGTTAGTTATTGGGTTTTGTATGTTTGTTTGCCCGGTAGTCACCTTTATTTGTTGAAAAAAATGTGACAGGATTTTGCTATGTAACCAAGTCTCGCCTCAAACTTAATGGTGATCCTCCTGCCTCAGCTTCTCAGTTTCTGGGATCATGTCTATCTATGACACTGCATGTTTCTTGTTTGTTTCTTTTCCACTTCAGACATTAACTCTCCAGTCTATTATTGCAGACAGAACTTTATTGAATTTCCACATTCTCCTAGCTTCATCTTACTTTTAACAAAATATATCTTTATCAGTTATCTGAGAAGATTATACAATGTATTTTTAACATTATTGATTTTTTATTTTTAATCTATGAGTATTTTGCCTACATGTATGCATGTCTGTTTGTGTACCTCATTCATACCTCGTGCCTCAGGAGACCAGAAGAGGGAGTCATATCTCTGGAACTCTAATTATAGACTGCTGTGAGTTGCCATGTGGATGCTGGGAATCAAACTTGGGTCCTTTGGAAGAGAAAAAGAAAAGGTTTTAATTGCCTGGCTATTTCTTCAGCCCTTCATACAATGTGTTTTTGACCGTATTCAAACCATACTCTTCCTCCTAACCCCTCCCAAACCCAGTGTCCTACCTCCCTCCAGCTCCCAGAACTTCCATCCTTTAGTTTTAACCCATTGATGCAGAGTGTGGTGTCCATTTACTCCTGGGTGTGTAGCCATCCACATGAGTGTGGATAACCTAGCAGCCCCTTCCTCCCTCAGAACCCATCTTCTTGTAGCTTCTCAGGGGTGGGGCCTTGTGAGCTCCCTCCTCCTCCATGCTACCATATTGACTGGCTTGATCTTTGCACGTCTTTACAAGGGCTGTAAGTTCATAAGTGTATCAGTGCTGTCACATCAAGAAGACACTCTTGTCCTGGTCCTCCTCAACCTCTGGCTATCACAATCTTTCCACCTCCTCTTCCACTATCATCTCTGAGCCTTGGTGTGTGTGTGTGTGTGTGTGTGTGTGTGTGTGTGTGTGTGTGTGTGTGTGTGTGTGTTCTCTTGTCCTTTTTGTAATAGAGAACTACACAAAAACTTATCTACACAGCCCCATATTCCTAATGTAAATTTATCATGAGTTACAATTTAAACACCATTATGGCTATTTATTTAAATGTGCCTTTATGCATGTTAACTAGAAGAAATCATCCTGAGTGAGGTAACCCAGTCACAAAAAGACATAGTATGTACTCACTCATATATCAATTTTAGACATAGAGCAAAGGATTACCAGCCTATAATCCTCTTTACCAAAAAAACTAGGAAACATGAAGGACTCTAAGGGATAAATGGACCCCAGGAATGGGAAGTGGCAGGAACTCCTGAGCTAATTGGGAGCATGAGGGTAGGGGAGAGGGAGCTGCCACAATAAGAGCAGGAGAAGAGGAGTAGAGGAGAGAAAATAGAGTAGCAGAAATATTCATTTGGGGGAAGACTAGAGGAGAGAGAGCAGGATGAGAGATACCATATCAGAGGGAGCCACTATAGGTCTGAGAAGAGATCTGGAACTAGGGAGATCTCCAGAGACCTACAAGGATGACACGATCTGACAATCCAGGCAATGGTGGAGAGGATAACCTAAAAGCCCTTCCCCTAAAATGAGATTGATGACTACTCTTTATGCCATCCTAGAGCCCTCACCCAGTGGCTGATGGAAGCAGAGACAGACATCCACAGATATACACTGAGCTGAAATCTGGAATTTAGTTGAAGAGAGGGAGGAATGAAGATCGAAGGGGTCTGTAACAGGTTGGAGAAACCCACAGAAACAGTTGGCCTGAACAAGGGAGAGCACATCAACCCCAGATGCTGTCTGGGAGGCCAGTACAAGATTGATCCAGACCCCTGAACATGGATGTCAATAAGGAGGCCTCTGCACTCAGGGAGCCTCTGGTAGTGGATTAGCATTTTTCCCTGGTGTAAGAAGGGACTTTGAGAGCCCATCCCACATGAAGGGTTACACTCTGGCCCTGGACACATGGGGAAGGGCCCAGGCCCAGCACAGGAAGATTTGGTGGACTTTGCAAAGCCCCCGTTGAGGGCCCTACCCTGCCTGGGGAGTGGTGGGTGGATGGGGTGGGGGGTAAGTTGGGGAAGGAGAGGGAGAAGGGACTTACATGTGAAATAAGCTTGTTCCCTAACTTGAACTAATAAAAAAAATTAAAAAAAGAAAAATGTCACCCTACTGTGTCTGATTCTGATCTTTTTCCCACTGGTTTCCCCACCCATTTTTCCTGGACACCACTCTTCCCTCCACCTTCCTTCTCCAGGGGGACCTCCTATAGAACTGCCATTGTGGGGCTTCCCTTTGCTGTGCTCTTGGTTATGGAACCTTTCTTCTTTTTTCTGCCCAGGGTTACCTGTGGTTTGATCATGGAGCACTGTGCAATGGCTGAAAGAACTCCCACCAAGAACAGCCTGTCTTTCCTGTGTTGACAGAAGCCAGTCCTCTTTGTTACAGTGGAGTATTGGCTGTCAATCCACATGGGACAGTGTCTTTCATTCACAATATTGAGGCATTTCCAAGTGTCTTCAACCCAGATACTTATACTCTGTATTCCCCAATTTTCTATTATTAAGTTCTCATGTAGTACCCTGTTATAGAATATTATTTTAAGATGTGTTACATTTGTTTATGCTGTGGAACATTTGTTTTAATGATGCAAAGATTTGTTGCATTCTTTTGTGTTGCATTTGTTTCACTTTGTGAAGCTGTGATTCTTTGCCTGTTTAAAACACCTGATGATCTAATAAAGAGCTGAATGGCCAATAGTAAGACAGAAGAAAGGATAGGCAGGGCTGGCAGGCAGAGAGAATACATATGAGGAGAAATATGGAAGGGAAAAGAAGGAGCAAGATAGAACAAAGAAAGGAGGACATCAGGGGCCAGCCCCAGCCACACAATCATCCAGCCTCCCAGGCACCCACCCACCCATCCATCCATCCATCCATCCATCCATCCATCCATCCATCCACCAAGCCACCAAGCCACCCAGCCACCCAGCCACCCAGCCACCACCCGCCCAGCCACCCACCCAATCCATCCATCCATCCATCCATCCATCCATCCATCCATCCACCCAGACATGCAGCCACCCAGCCTCCCAGCCACCCAGCCACCCAGCCACCCAGCCACCCAGCTATCCAGCCATCCAGCCATCCAGCCATCCAGCCATCCAGTCACCCAGCCACCCAGTCACCCAATCACCCAATCACCTAATCACCCAGTCAGCTATGGAGTTAGAGTGAAAGTAAGATTTACAGAAGAGAAAGATAAAAGCCCAGAGGCAAAAGTTAGATGGGTTAATTTAAGTTAAGGAAAGCTGGCAAAAAACAAGCCAGGCTATGGCTGGGCATTCGTAAGAAAGGATAAAGCCTCCATATGTGATTTATTTGGGAGCTGAGTGATGCCCTCCCCCCAAAAAGAGCCAGAGAGTCAAAAGAGTGAAACAAACAAACAAGCAAACAAACAAAAAACCAACAAGTACAGTATTCGTATTAAAAGGCTCCAGTTCCCTTGCCCCACCTCCCAGCATGATGTAGCAAACCAGACACATTTCTTGGCCAAATGTTAATCTGATATTCTAGACTGTGAGGCCCTGTTTCTGATTAATGACACCCTGCCTTTGGATAATAAACAGCAGTATTTGCTAGCTGCTTTATCTCTTTTCCTCAGTCTAGCTAGGAGACCAGAGGTTGTGGATGGTAGAGCTGGAATTGATTTCTGCTGGCCCATCTCCCCCAGATTCTCCTATCTCGCTGTGTTCTAGGCTCCTGAATCTATCATTCTTCCCATTGACCTCCATCACCAGGGCTCAAGTGAAAGCCCATCCTATGCCCAGCACAGTTGTCAGGGCATCCAATCATCACCTCCTCACTGAGCCTGATTGCTCTCTTCATCTCTTTATGCTTTGGCACAGTTGAGTAAGCTGCCTACCTGTCCCGTTCCTGTGAGTGAAACTCCGTTTAGTTCTGGCTCTACATCTTTCAATCAAACAAGATTATTGGCCCGCTTTTCTTTGGATATTATCTCCTTCCTTGAGATTTTTACTTACATTTTGGTTTGTCCTATTTTCCTACCCATTCTTCCTTCCTCGTGGCCAGGTCCACATGGGAGAATTATTCTTATTAACATGTGTTAATTGCACATAGTTCTGGGGAACAGTGTGATATGTCTGGATTTGAGTACAATATGTGCTAACCAAGTCAGAGAAATAAGCATTTCCATCTTTATAGTTACTTTGTATCAGGACACTTTGAGCCTCTCTTCTGGTCATTCATATAATACATTGTAGTTTATTGTGAATTAGAGTACCCCACTGGGATATGCAGAATTACAGCTTATTGTTTCTAACTACTTATATTTGAGTACCCATTCTCTAGCCTCCCTCAGATCCTCTCTAGCTTCTAGCAACCACTGTTATACATTTGTGTACATTTTTGAAGCCTCACAAAAAGAACATGTGGTATCCATCAGAAATATGCCGATATTATTTCCCATATATATATATATATATATATATATATATATATATATATTCAGAGACAGATCATATGAACTTTCATGGGAAAAATTAAGATATTGGCAAAGTAGATGTCTTGGTTAAGGTTACTAATGCCTTGGTAAAATACCATTGCCAAAAACAGTGTGGGGAGGAAATGGTTTATTTGTCTAATACTTCCACATCACTGTTCAAAATTGAAGGAAGTCAGGACAGAAATTCAAACAGGGAAGGAATCTGGGGGACAAGAGCTAATACAGAGGCCATGGAGGAGTGCTGCTTACTGGCTTGTTCAGTCTACTTTCTTATAGACCCCAGGACCACAATCCCAGGTGTGGTACTACTTACAATGTGTTGGGTCCTCCTCTATCAATAACTAATTAAGAACATGCACTACAGGCTTACCTACAGACTGATCTTATAGAGGCATTTTCTCAACTGATGTCTTGTCCCTCAAATGGATTAGCTTGTGGTAAGTTGACATGAAACTAGCCAGCCCAACTGACCCTTCGTCCATTTGACACACAAACAAATCACTGTTAAGCCACAGCTCTTCTTTTCTTGTCCAACCCCAAGATCACACATTGATAAAGACACCATCATATAAAACATTTTCTAAGCTTAAAGCATCCCACAGCCTTACAAATTCTTCCCCAACTGGGTCATAGCTTCTGTTAGTTCCTTTGGTTCTTTGGTAAGTTTCTGTCTGGTAGTCCTGTCCAGTGTTGACAGTAGGGTGTTGAAGCCTCCCACTATAAGTGTGTGGGGTTTAATGTGTGATTTGAATTGTAATATTTCTTTTATGAATGTGGATGCCTTTGTATTTGGGGCATAGATGTTCAGAATTGAGACTTCATCCTGATGGATTTTTCCTGTGATGAATATGAAATGACCTTCTTCATCTCTTTTGATTGATTTTAGTTTGAAGTCTAATTTGTTAGGTGTTAGGATAGCTATTAGCTTGTTTCTTGGGTCCATTTGATTGGAAAATCTTATCCCAACCCTTTACTCTGAGATAATGTCTGTCTTTGAAGTTGAGGTGTGTTTTTGTATGCAGCAGAAGAATGGATTCTGTCCTGGTATCCATCCTGTTAGCCTGTTTCTTTTTATAGGTGAGTTAAAACCATTGATATTTGTTTGTTTTGGATTTGTTTTTGTTGGTGGCATTGCATGTGAGTTTTCCCCCTATTTCTGGCTTTTGGTAAAGCGAGTTTATGTATTGACCCTCTTGGTTTCTTAATCATCACTAATTTCTAAGTTCCAGCTAACCAGACTCAGTTATCCCAGTAAAACAAAAGTTTAACTTCGTTGGTGCTGGTGTCTCTCATTCATCACAGCAGATGACTACAGCTTGTGTCAAGTAGACATCAAACTCGCCAACACAGTACATGATATTGATTATAAGATACTGGGAAGGATAGCAATCCAAAAATATGTTACCCCTTTGGTATTTGCAATGTTCTAGACCAATATTGCTCATTCTCAACCTTGACCACATTTTTGAAACCCCTATTCCAAGCAATGTCTACGCCCAGATTGACAGCCTGAGCTTTAAATTTAATGAATCATGATGGAACTTGGGCTTCAGCATTTTCAGAAAGATTGCTAGGCCATTACAATACAGTCCAGACTGTGAATCACTGCACCATAGAAGGAGAGTGAGGCATGCAGTGTAAATCTCTCTTGTAGAGAAAAACACAGTGCCAGTGATGCTCAGGTCCTGGTGATAAATGAATCTTCTGACAAGGTGGTGATTTGGGAGGAGGAAAGTAGAGCAGAAAGTGTCACTGTCACCAGGAATGAGCCTGTTGGAAATCAAACATATTTTATGAATCACTGTGACTTCTATGGCTTCTATTCCTAGGTCATTATCCTAGTAATGGACTAAGGGAGAAGAGAGAAAACTGGTAACATGATGGGAATAAACATAGTCTTAGGGCTATTAGTACCTGGGCAGGAGCATGGATTTAGTAACTAATGTGTGACAGGAAATTGCCATACATTGTGTCCAATTGGGATTGATAATTGCTGCTTATGAAGGAATGAGGATACTGAGTTATGATTCCTGAGAATGGAACACTTTCAAAGCAAATCTGGGAAGACTGGGCAATTTCTTCTCAAATGTTGCTCTGGATCATGTGGATGGCAAACTTGGAGAAGATTCTTGGGGCTCCATCTATGTGGGCTGTGGTCTACTCAAGGTCTAGTATAGAAGCAGAGTATAAATGGTTCTAAGATGACCTTTGTTAAACCTAAGAAGAGGAGGTGAGGGTTGTCACTCTGGAAATAGGATGATGTGAGGGGAGTAACTGATGGATGAGACATCCAGGGAATATTCTTGATAATATGTCCTTATTTTGGTTTTTCATGTATATTGGAAGTTCTTTTGCGTGATTAAAGTTATAGTAGTTGTGGCGATTAACCAACGCTCCTCTGCCTCAGTTTCCATAGCATGAAAATATGTCGTTTCTGGATCCTCCACCAGCCACACTCAGATGCAGCACTCTATATGTCTGGGTGTCACATAATATCAGCACTATTCCATGTGTCACAGGAAGAGTCACAGCAACCCCCTGCCCCGACTGCTCACAGGTGTCTCCATCAACCTATAGTTCACCATTGGCTACTTTTAGAGACCTTGGCAGTTCTTTAAAAACAAAACAAAACAAAAAAACACTGTGCTATAAAATATCTATAGTTTAATTTCTATTGGAAAAATATCAAAGGCTTTGGTTTTCTAATTCTGGAAAGAAAGCTAAGTGATAAAAAAAGACCCAATGAATCACAAATAAGCATAAAAAAGATGAATTCCAAGTCACAAAGATGATTCTGCCCTTTTCTGAACAAAAGCCACAGGAGTGCTGGGAAGTGGGTTAGGCAAGGAAAGAGGAAGGAAGCCAATTTTAGAGGAAAGATTTTTCAAAGTGAAAGCATAAGAGCATTAGCTGAAGATTATGGAAAATAATAAGCAATTCTTCAGCATAAAATTAGGCACTGAAGGAACCCTATCTGCATTATTTCCCCCAATATTTCTAAAGATCATAAAGCCTGAGAAGCAGACAGCTGTGTTTGCAGGGAGTGAGGCAATGCACAGATCACATTTTTTTCTCCAAGGGATGCTTTGTGCAGAAGGAACAGGCTGAAGGGAACAGAGAGGAGGAAAGTTGTTACAAGCCGTGGTGATGCTGAGAGACATCATGAGACCCACTTGACTGTGAGAATCTTCAGGTTCAGACTAGGTGGTGTTAATATGTCTAAGACCTAGTGTTAATCCCAGCCCAGTAGACATTCTAGGAATGAATGATTGTATGAATGAATGATCACATGTATTTTGCACTAGGGAGGGAAAAGTGGAGGGGAAGGCTGGCTGCAGTGACATTCTGCATGAGATAAGAATGAACTAGGCTTGAGAATATGTCCTAAATTCTTAGCACATTTTCCATTTTGGCCATAATTGTGAAGAAAACAAAGATGAAAAGGAAGTAGTAAGAAGCTTGTGACTTGATCGTTGTGATGGTTGTTCAATTGTTAAGCAAGTTATATTTCAGAGGAAATTCAATCAATGATAAATATCCAACAATAACTTCAACAGATTTTTCCTATAGAGGACTGGAGAGATAATTCTTACAAAGAACCTGAGTTTGGCTCCCAGACCCATGTCTGGTGATTCACAACTACCTGTAATTCTAGCTCCATAAGATCCAGGGCCAACTTCTGCAGACATTTGCACACATCCACACGCAGACACACATATAATTAGAAACAACAAAAACAAAAAAATCCATCTATACTATATTCTATAGATTCTATAGATTACCTGTTTTGAACCTGAGCCAAAAGTCTACAGAGCCTTAGAATCACTTTCCAGGTGGAGCCAGACAATATCAGACTTTTCACAATAGGTGAACTCCTGGGTTTTGCCCAGAAAACAAACGTAGTATACTCATAGGTACTTCCATGAAGCCAAACTGGATTTCTTGTTGCGTGTATATTTTGCCATTTCTATCTTTGCACACTGGAAAATAAGCCTGATCTAGGACCTTAACATGGAACATTATATTTTCTGTGTTCATCAATATATCTTGGACATCTCCAAATTTTCAGCTACGTTAGACCAAACTAACATCCTGTGGAAACTAACATTTTAAATTTGACATTGCAAAGTGAACTTTAAGCATGCTTCTAATTAGATGGCTTTCAGAGACCTTTTGTTGTAGCTCCTGCCTGCTTTTCTCTCCCTTTGCTCATTCAGATACTATGAAAGGCCTTCTTGTTACTGCTTGAATAGCTGTCTCTCCCACATCAGCACCAGAGTGATCCTTACCAGCATCTTCTGAGAGCTCATTTCTTGCCACCCAGGTCTCATCTCATGTAACACCTACTTTTCTTTCAAAGACACTCTCTGTATCCACCACACTGAATATTTCATACCTACTGAATCCGTTGCCATCATGTATCTGTGTATTCATTGATTAATCCTTTCCAGCCAATAATATAATGCTAATAAAGAAGGACTTTCTATTACTCCCATGAGGGATAACACCTGGCAGGCACACAGTGGATAGCAAATATTTGAATTAGAGTAGTGAATCCAATACATTCTTAATTGAAGCATTGGAATGAAGTAAGTTTATATGCCATGAAGTAAAATAACACCTATAAGATAGCACTTACATTGTGAGGGTCTAAAGTGAGGAGGATGGAAAATAAGCCATAAAGATTGCTGGAGCCAACGTCTACCTGTGCTGATTTTAGCTCTCTGGAGCATAACAAGTCACTCGTTGCCTCTGTACTCATCTGAGGCTGAGATAGAACACAGGCAGAATCATTGCTCACATTACAAATTCCTAGTATAGGTCTGGGTTTTCATCCTATATGTGTCTCAGTCTAAACTCAGGAAATAAAGAAATTCTTGATTATCTCCTTTGTATTGAAACAAAGTTTTGGGTGGAGACCACACAAAATTATAAGGGAAATTTATTTTACACAAATTCTTTCTCAAATCCTTGAAATCCTGTGGTCTGTGACTTCATTTGCACAAGCACATTTGCATGTCCTAATTGGAGCCACTGGCAAAAATCCTTGAGAAGGAATTTAGCCTTTTGCCCTCAAGAAAGAAATCAATTCTCTCTGAAACAGCTACCGTTGCTCCTGCTGCAGAAGGCAAGTAGCAGAGGCATGACTTTTGCTTACAGAATTAGAAGGGACAGTTGGATTAGCATTGATTTTCAAATGAAGCTAGATGAGCTGCTCCAAATAAGGTAAATTAGAATTTACTTAGCAAAAACTCTGCCTTTGTGAGTCTATGTAATGCAACGGCCCCTCTTCCTGGATGCTAAGGGAAGAGAACTGCCTGGATAGAGAAGGATGAATGTGCTCCAGCTGGATCTGAATAACAGTTATGCTGTCCAATGAGTTTGGGACGTCCTTCAGCGACCTTATTAACCCAGTCCATGCTGTCAGCTTCACCCCAGGCTCTCAGGGAAACACAAGCCTTAACTGACTTATAACCCACTAGCTCAGGTTGAAGAAGAAGAGAATCCGTATTGGGTTGTAAGTCTGTCATTTATGACCCACGGGTATCCTTTGGCTAGCATTTACAACGACTAACCTCTAATCTCTCTGCTACAAATGCAAGTTAAAATTGACAGTTACCCCATGGGTGGAGATGGAGAGGAGGAAATGGATACTGTGTAGAAGTAAAAGGACAAGATGTTATGTAAATGTCCCACAGGGTAAATCCTGCTCTCCATTGATTATGAACACAAAGCTATAAAGAATTCTGCTGCTGCTGCTCCAGGCAGGTGGCTTTGCAACACTCAATGCCAGGGCACTCCAAGGGGAGCCACAATGTGGGATAGCTACAGCTTTCTTTCTGGCCACAAATGTCCTGGTACTCAGTCACAGCACCTTTAACTTCTAAGTCCGGACTCAGCATCGTCATCCCCACTGCAATTTTCAAGGAGCTCCGATGCTGGAGTTGACATGAGAGATAAAATTGATGGGTGGCTATCCTTTATATCTCTAAGACCCGTGATACAATGCCTTGCATCATCTTTTACCTAGTCCAGCCTAAGAACATGTAGAGTGGGGCACAACACATAGAGATACCATCCCACCACAGAGCCACTTCACTGTCAACAAACAGAGGCAAGTAGAGCTGACTCAAGCAAGCATTTATTATATCTGAGCTAATTTCATGGTGGGAATAAGGCAAATGCTCAGGGAAATGTTGGCAACCGTACAACTTATGATAAATCAAATTGCCCAAAGAGATATGTAAAAGGGTTTTGGAGTGAACAAAGGCTCTGGGACTAAGATTCAGATGACGGGTTAGCTGTGGACTTGGTGGGAGCTTGCACACCATGAAACCAATCAATCTTTCAATTACTATATGGTTTTCTATCAAACAGGATAATTAGACGGTGTTTTGGTTCCCTGTTGAACCAATCATTTCCCTTTGACTTTAAGAAGTGTGTTTTACAGAGTGCTGCAATGTTAACACTGAGGACCTCTCTCTCTTGGTTTCTGAAGGGTTTCATTTTACTTTGTGGGTGTATGGCAGAGCCTTCCTTGACAATCTGGCACTCAAGAACAGCATCTGACCACTTCACACATTGCCCCATCAAGGGAAAGTTATTTCCTACCCCCAGGCCTGGTGTGAGTTGGCCAGGCATGAGGTGTCCCAGTTAATGTACAAAAATGAACCATTTCACATTTCCTGGGAAACTGCACTCACTCGGCTCTATGCAGGGACCAGCTCTTTGCTTTGTGTCATCACAGACGCAATGAAGGAAGACTTCTGTGCCAATGTGTTCCCTGAGTAACAAAAAATATGTGCCATATGCAAGCAAAGGGCCAAAACTTGTATTTCTACCAGCCCAACTTTCCTACAGGCAATTTGTAACTTTCATATTAATATGTTAACCCTAGAAGTTAAAAATTCAAAATAAATAACTGTAAGAACAAAGGTGAGAAAATTTAAATTTTTCCAAATGAATAGATTGTGATCTCTATTTAAGGGTCTCTTGTTAGGGCTTGATTCAAGAAACATATCTTAGGACAAATGGATTTTTATTTTGGACAAGGGAGAGTTCAGTCCCGTATTACCAGCTGACCCTTTTATAAGCCATCATTTATCTCACTGTGGAGTAGTTAACAATGCCCTTGCAGTTTATAAAGCACTTAAAGTATTTTATGTACCTCATTTGAGCCTCATGTGGTAGTTTTGGAAATAGAAACATCATTTTCCAAATGAAATATGGCAACTAAGCTGTGAAGTACAAAAACATTGGGCTTTGCGTCTCCAGATCCAATTTCTAGAATCACGGCCCTATGATAACACACCTACCTAAAGGAAAAGAAAATGATGCAGATGGGGAATTCTGCAAAGAACAACTTAAAACAGGGGCTCCATTTCCCATGAGGTGTGCCCTAGAACAGGCACTCTTATTTTTCTTCTTTCAGTCTAAAGGGACAAAGACAGAATTGGCATGAGAAAATCCAAGAAGTACATTCAGAGAAAACAAGTCTATTGAAGTCAAGGATGTCAAGTGTGGGGTTGGGTGGATGTGGCCTCAAAACAGAATCAGCTGGGAGTAAAGAAGTATTCTGAGCGGTCTATTTGTCTGTCTGCTGGCGTTTGCAGGGTGCCTTGATACCTTTGTGATGACTCAGTTCAGGTTTTTTGTTTTGTTTTGTTTTGTTTTTTCACCTGACCCAGAACAAAGCACCTTAAGATCTCCCAGTGCTGGTGAGAGGCAATGCCTGAAGCCTTTCCAGGCTGGACCTCTCCTGGCTTTCTGGCTCTGCTACCACAAGATAGATGGAAGTTCTAAGAAGCCTGGCAGATCAGGGTGGGGGTGTTCAGTCACTGAGGCAGTGACAGGGATGACTCATGTTATTTGTTGTTTCCAATATTACAGACTGTCAAAAGCATAGTTAAATTCTACTCCACATCACGATGAAATCTGATCATCTAAGACTGGACATCTTTCAAAATGCAGGGAGCATGTGACCTGAGGAGGGAGGTGGGGAGGACACAGTCCGGTGGTGAGGGGAAATCTCTTCCTAAACACATCAATCCCTGTGGAGTGACAGATCCTGCAGCCAATTCATAGTGCACAAAGACCAGCCCACCACAGCCTCTGCCTGTCACAATCAAAGAGCTTGAGTATCTGGATGGTGACTGGTAGAATGAAGCGTAAACCTTCCATATGCTAGACACATGTTAAGTAACAAATCCATGAATCCACCTGTGAATCGTCAAAAGCTGATTATATTGAAGGGTAATTTATTTTGTGGATGAAGAAATAGTGGCTCAGAGAGATTCCCTGACTTATTCAAGGCCAAGCAGCTCATAGTGGGAACATCAGACTTGAGCTAGGAGCCTGACTCCAAAGCATGTGCTGAAACAAGTAAGAACAGATAAAAATACACTAAGATTCAACACCCCACTGGAGTCAGAGGAGCACAGTCAGACTTCTTTCTACATCCTCTGTCCGGGACTTGGGGGCCATTGTGGAAGGAGGGGAAATAAACATAAATATCAGAGGAAGGGGTAGAGGGCTGAGCATCATTCTCTTCCAAGATAAAACTTCCCACTTCTCAGGGATGCTTTGGAAGACAGGATGTCAGGAAGGGGGTGAACAGTGGGATGTTCTAAAGGGCAACAGAACAGCCCATCCTGCAAGGAAGCTCCTTAAATCTAAAAAGGAAACAACTCAAAGGCTTCAGAAAAGTCCCTGAAACCCGATTAGATGCATTAGGTCCCTCCTTCCCGAAGCTTCAGGGACAGCTTGGAGATACCCTGTGACAAGATGAGCTGTGGGGAGGAGGCTCAGACAGGCTGGGTTTCCTGGAGAGGGCTCAGACCCACTGAGCTTCTTGGAAAGGACACTCTCCTGCCTGTTGAGCTGTATGCAAGCTGTGCAATGTGCTTAATGCCCCCAGCTTTGTGAGCTGTCACCCATGCTGGGGTGGGCTTAGTGATACGGGTGTTTTTGAGTCATTTCTGCTCCTGTAAGTGAACCCTCACAGTAATTTTTCACAGGAATGTAAGCAATGCCAATAAAACTCACTGGTTCACCAAGTTGGACTTGGATGAAATCCATACTTTGATCTGTTGTTGGCTCCCTATCTGGAGTAAGTGGATGTTTGCTCATGACTCTTCAGAAATAGTGTCACACAACACAGTACCACAACTTTGTTTCCTTGTGGACACTGGGGGTACAAATTCAGGGAGTCATGCCTGCATGACAATACTGATACATCTCTCTAGACCCATGTTTCTAAAGAAAACATGGATTATGATCATAAACATAACAATATATATTTAATATAAATTAATTTTAAAAATTAATAAAAATATAGTAAAATGCATCAAATTAAAAATATCCAGATCATTCAGGTTTAGGTTATAGTTTATAACCCAACAAAGGTGATTGCTGTGTTGAAGCTTAATTGTGAAATAAATGTACTCTAAAGTGGAACTGGCTCTTTTTTAACTCAGAACTTGGTATTAATTTGGGGCTCTATATGTCTTATCTCTCCAACTACAAGTAACTTGCTTTGGAGACAGTCTCATATGTATACACATACATTCTTATGCATGTGCATGCGTGTGCACATGCACACACACACACACACACACACACAGAGAGAGAGAGAGAGAGAGAGAGAGAGAGACAGACAGACAGACAGACAGACAGACAGAATATATGCGGAAGGAATTAAGTGTGCATTGGCTATTAGCACAAGGTGAAGAATTATCAATGAAATGTCTTCTAATCATGAAATGACCATAGAATGCTTCATATTAGTGATGACTGATTTTTCTATGTCAACCTGATTAGGCCACAGGATGCCCAGATATCTAGTCAAACATCGCTCTGGCTGTGTCTGTGAAAGTATCTCTGGGTGTGACTGAAAGAGAACTGGTGAATAGAGCAGATTACCTTCCTTAATTTGAGCAGGCCTCTTCCAATCAGTTGAAGCCTAAACAGAACAATGCTCAGCAATCTGAGGGAACTGAACTATGGGTGGTGGGCAGAAGTCTTTCTTCCTGTCCTTGGTCTTGAACTGAAAGATCAGTTCTTTGGGGTTCTTAATCCTGCTGGATTACAGACTGGGATTTACCCCATCAACCCTCTTGGTTCTCCATCTTAGCAGATCCAGAAATCAAGTCTTCATAGTAATGTGGGCCTATTCCTTATAAAAAAAAACCTCTTTCTCTATAAAAATATTTATCTATGTATATTTCAACTTAATTTTACGTGTGTGTGTGCTGTATAGTAATGCTCCTTCATGTGTAGGCATACATGTACGTGTGTATTTATGCATGTGGAGGCCCAAGGTTAAAGTTTGATGTCTTTCCTCCATTGTTCTCTCCCTTTATTTTTTGAGATAGGGTCTCACACTGAGCTTGAAGCTCACTGATATGGCTAGGCCAATGATTTTCAGGTATTCTGTCTTCATCCTCAACCCCAAGGCTGGAGCAGGTTACCCCCATACCTACCATCCATGGCTTTTTGTGTGGGTTCGGGGATCCAAACTCAGGTCCTCATGCTTACGTGGCTGGGACTTAACTGACTAAACCATCTCCCCAGCCCAATGCATTTTAATGTATAAGGAATCATTCGATCATGTCATGGCTAATGTTGATATAATAGTGTTTTTCTCAGGAACTAAATACTTGGTCCAAATATTTGGGGGAAAAAAGAAATTTGCCTAAGTTTCATAAAAAGCAAACTATCACATAAGTATAGGAAACATATGCAAACAAAATTAAACAAACTCAATTTTTTCTTTCAACTTCCTGTTCAGTTTCTAATGGTTTCCTATTGGAGTTAAACAATCTTTTAATCCAGGGTCACTATATAACTGCTGTAGCCAGAGATCCAACTTCAGGGTGTTGCAATGTCATTTAATCTTTGGAACAGAATAAAAAGGGAAATATGACTTGGATTGGGGGATTTCTATTTCCGTTGGTAAAGTTATTTCTTCTACCTTCCTTTTGTAACCAAATTATAGATTATCACTCCAACCCTGCAATGTGGAAATGACAACAAATCTTTGCTTTTCAATTTTCAGTTTTAATGTGCATTTTATGTACAGGAGAGTAGTCACCACAATAAGGCTCCCTGGTAATAGTTATCTAGACACACTGAAAAATGGGTAGCTTTTCCTCTACATTTGCGGCAAATAGGATTGTTTTTCTTAGTAAATAATAGGAGTGTGTCTCTTGACAGTACATGGCTCTGTGGATTACTCCTATCAGCATTAAGATTAGTGTAAAGCATACTCAATACACAGGACATTTTACTTGTTAGCAGACTTTAACATGGGCATCATTCATTTATACACAATTCTGTACGCAGGTGTTGTTCATGTATTAAAGTTAAGTATTTATATATGTACATCTTGATACATACATATGTGTTCTGTATTCCTCTGATCTAAGAGAAAGCGCAAAAAAATTGCCAACAAGATATGTATTTCCAAGGGCTTAAGGGTTTTATTCATGTCCTTATGGAGGATGAAGAATTGTTAGAAACAAGAATTAATTACAGGATTATTTCTGTCCTGTTTTGTCATTCTTGAGATTGCTACTGTCAGAGCATTGTTCTTTCTGCTGATCCCCTCCATCAGTGACCTAGAACTGAGGTGTCTGCTTTTCTTGGTGTGTGTGTGTGTGTGTGTGTGTGTGTGTGTGTGTGTGTGTGTGTGTGTAATTATAGGCACTATGCACAATGCACGATGGGCTATACTTGCTTTCCAACTGCTGTGTGATAATGGGCAAGGCCCTTTCATTCCCATGTCTTCTTTGCTTACCACCTGGAGCTGCTCACACCTGAGTCCCTGGGCTGTTATGAGGCTTGAATAGCTCTATGAGAGGTGGAACTCCAGCAGGATCTAATAGAGACAGAGATGCTACAACTAATTTTCTAACGGGCAAAGCATCTTCATCTCTTTGGAACCAGTGACAGCATTTTGTACATTATCTTGAACCAGTCAGCTCCTAGTTAGTAAAATCATTAAAAATGAAATTATAGTTATGGCAGAAGTCTTGCAGAGAGGTAACTGTCCTCACTGTTTGGGGCAGGACTCGGTGCTAGGAAACAGTGAGACAATCTAACTTGGAAGTATGGAATTCAGAAACCTGAGATCTGGGTAGGTTTGTCCTTAGTGTCTTTGGGTCTAGAGAGATAGATGCTTCTGAGAATACTCACTTGTGACCCGTGCCTGTGTAGGTGGTAGATTTCTAGTCATGTGACGTGGATTGCAACCTCATTTCTATCATCAGTGTTTGATGCTCCCTTTCTTTGGAGGACATACTATTTCCAGCAAACAGATTCAAGTCTCTCTGTAGCCTATCCCACTTTCCTACATCTCTACCTCACTTGCCCTGTTTTGCGGGGAGGATAATAACATTGATTCAAGCCACAAGATGTGGTGAGCTCAATCTCATACATTTTTAAAAAGATTATTCCATGAATATGTGTAAGGGTTTTTTCTTTCTTTCTTTTTTTTTTGAATGACCAGTACTATGACCTAGGTAAGTGATCCTCAAAGGCCCTTATGTAGAAGGCTTTGTCCCTAGAGTGGCTGTACTGGGTAGTGGAATCTTCAGGAGACAAGGTCTAGAGAGGGTACTCAAGTCCTTATGGATTTGCCTTCATGGGGGTTGTGGGACCTAGTGCATGCCCTCACTCTCTGCTTCCTGGCCATGAGATGAGCAGTTTGCTATGTGCTTTCGCCCTCTGATGCTCTCTAACAGCCCCACCAGAGCTCCCAAACCTAGACTCTGTCAGCTTGTCAACTAGAATTTCCTTGAATCATGTAAATAACCATGTTCTTCGATAAATGAATTATTCCAGGTACTCATTAGTGTAATGTGAAGCTGACTAATACAGTGAATAGGTAAGATTAGTTCCTAGTTAGAAAAATTTTTTAAAATCAAATTATAGGTTTTGCTTATACTTAGTGAAGGATTAAGCATATGTTCTCCACAGTGAAAAGAGGTAAGAGTGGAGCTGTAAGCCTGGGTTCAAATCATAGCTCTACCTCACTATAATATATATATGTATATTTATAATATTTAGATATATAATAACCAGTAACATTTCTGAGTTAGGTCTAGCAATGTCTGACTAACACAGTGGCCATGCTGCTTCAGTACACGAATAGGTGTGACACACCCAGAGTATTAGCATACATTGTTAGCATACATACTAGCATCCCGACCTGTCCCATGATAGAGAGAACTGCTTTCAAATTCCCCACATGCAGATGGGCGGATAACACTAGGGCTATTTAAACAAGCCTCGAGTAATCTTATTATTATGTATTTACAAAAATTATACACAATATGTATGTATCTATATAAATCTTTTTAAAAACTATTTTTATGATTATTTTGGGAATCTTACATCATGTGCCGCAACTGTGTTCACCTCCCAGTCTTCCCATGTTGTTGTTGTTACCCTCCCACCTCTATGCCCCTAAAACAACAAACAAACAAACAAAAAATCAAGTCCAAGGGTGAAGACTTCTGTATTTCCTTGTAAAGTCTTCATCTGTCTTTGGAATCCTGGGTTTGATAATTTGGTCCAGTGATAATGAACTAAAGTTTCATAATCCTACAAAATAAATATTTCTCTGTGTATTGTTTGAAAAGCATTAAATTTTTTAATGCAGAAAGTTGATGGTTCATGGTAAAATGAATGGCTATAGAACTTTACTCTAAATTATAAATAAATACATACTCTTGATATAAAGTACTATTTCAATAGACTCTGAGATGCATATGAAACTTTAATTGAACCTACACCTCAAACTAGCCCATATTTGCAAGTGAATATTATGACAGAAGCAAACATATCCAAATGACATGACCTTATTTACATTCTGTTGTCATTTTATTGTCCAGACATGACAGTAACTTGTGCAATCTTTTTTTAAAAATATTTTTTATTCTTTAATTACTACTCATATTTACATATCCATCCCCCCATTCCCTCACCCCTCCTCACCCTCCATTCTCCCATGTTCCCCACCAACACCCCCCAACTCACCCCTTACTCCTCCCCAGGGGTAGTGAGGACCCCCTGTTAGTTGCTATTATAAAGGGTGATGTTTCTCTGACTTCTTTCTCAGCACATTTATCTTCTGTATATAGTAGGGCTACTGATTTTTTTGTGTATTAATCTTGTATCCTACCACTTTGCTGAAGGTGATTATCAGCTGTAAGAGTTCCCTGGAAGAGTTTTTTGGGTCACTTATGTAGACTATCATATCATCTGCAAATAGTGAAAGTTTGACTTCTTCCTTTCCAATTTGTATCCCCTTGATCTCCTTTTGTTGTCTTATTACTCTAGCTAGGACTTCAAGTACAATATTGAAGAGATATGGAGAGAGTGCACAGCTTGTCTTGTTCCTGATTTTAGAAGAATTGTTTTGAGTTTCTCTCCATTTAGTTTGATGTTGACTATTGGTTTGCTGTATATGGCTTTTATCATGTTTAGGTATATTCCAGTTATTCTTGATCTCCCCAAGACCTTTATCACGAAGGGATGTTGTATTTTGTCAAAGGCTTTTTCAACATCTAGCGAGATGATTATGTGGTCTTTCTTTTTCAGTTTCTTTATACGGTGGATTACATTGATGGATTTCCATATGTTGAACCATCCCTGAATTTCTGGGATAAAACCAACTTGATCATGGTGGATGATTTCTCTGATGTGTTTTTGGATTTGATTTGCCAGTATTTTGTTGAATTTTTTTGCATTGATGTTCATGAGGGATCTTGGTCTGTAATTCTCTTTTTTCGTTGTGTCTTTGTGTGGCTTGGGTATCAAGGTAATTGTAGCCTCATAGAAGGAGCTTGGCAATGTCCCTTCTGCTGCTATTGTGTGGAACAATTTGAGGAGTACTGGTATTAGATCTTCTTTGAATTTCTGGTAGAATTCTGCACTGAAACCATCTGGTCCTGGGCTTTTTTTGGTTGGTTTTGATGACTGCTTCTATTTCATTCAGGGTTATATGTCTGTTTAAATTGCTTATCTGTTCTTGATTTAATTTTGGTAAGTGATATCCATTGAGAAAATTGTCCATTTCCTTTAGATTTTCGAATTTGTGGAGTATAGGTTTTCAAAATATGACCTGAAGATTCTCTGGATTTCCTCTGTGTCCATTGTTATGTCTCCCCTTTCATTTCTGATTTTGTTAATTAGCATGCTCTCTCTCTGTCTTTTGGTTAGTTTGGATAAGGGTTTGTCTATCTTGTTTCTTGAAGAACCAACTCTTTGTTGCAGTGAGTCTTTGTAGTGTTTTCTTAGTTTCTACT
This sequence comes from Cricetulus griseus, assembly GCF_003668045.3. Lineage (NCBI taxonomy): Eukaryota > Metazoa > Chordata > Mammalia > Rodentia > Cricetidae > Cricetulus > Cricetulus griseus. The sequence goes on along the minus strand of NC_048597.1, from coordinate 60,274,579 downwards.
TTATTGATTTCAGCCCTCAGGTTGATAATTTCCTGGCGTCTGCTCCTCCAGGGAGAGTTTGCTTCCTTTTGTTTTAGAGCTTTCAGTTGCCTGTTAGTTCTCTAGTGTGACTATTCTCCAGTTTCTTCACGTGGGCATTTAGTGCTATGAACTTTCCTCTTAACACTGCTTTCAAAGTGTCCCATAGGTTTGGGTATGTTGTGTCTTCATTCTCATTAAATTCTAGGAAGTCTTTAATTTCTTTTATTTCTTCCTTGACCCAAGAATGGTGCAATTGCACATTATTTTCAATTTCCATGAGTTTGTAGGGTTTCTGAAATTTGTGTTGTTGTTGAATTCTAACTTTAAAACATGGTGGTCTGATAAGATACAGGGGGTTATTCCTTTTTTTTGTATCTGTGTAGGTTTCCTACGTTGCCGAGTATGTAGTCAATTTTAGAGAAGGTTCCATGTGGCACTGAGAAGAAGGTATATTCTTTTGCTTTTGGATGGAATGTTCTATAGATATCTGTTAAATCCTATTGGGTTCTAGCATCTGTTAGTTCTTTTGTTTCTTTGTTTAGTTTCAGTCTGGTGGTCCTATCTAGTGGTGAGAGTGGGGTGTTGAAGTCTCCCACTATAAGTGTGTGAGGTTTTATGTGTGATTTGAGCTTTAGTAATGTTTCTTTTACAAATGTGGGTGCCTTTGTATTTGGGGCATAGATGCTCAGGATTGAGACTTTATCTTGATGGACTTTTCCTGTGATAAGTATGAAATGCTTATATGTTACTTGTCCTTTTTCTTTTCCTGCTCTTTTGATTGATTTTAGTTTGGAGTTTAATTTGTTAGATAATAGGATTGCTATACCAGCTTGTTTCTTGGGTTCATTTGATTGGAAAATCTTTTCCCAATCCTTTACTCTGAGTTAGCGTCTGTCTTTGAAGTTGAGATGTGTTTTTTGTATGCAGAAGAAGAATGGATTCTGTATTTGTATCCATTCTGTTAGCCTGTATCTTTTTATAGGCAAGTTAAGACCATTTATATTGAGGGATATTAATGACCACCTGTCTGATGAAGGTAAATTTCAATGGCTAAATTATTTGTAAGAGTACACATGCACACTGGTGTTCTGTCCCTCTTGTGATTTATGTGCTGAATTCTTGATCCTCAGTGTGGTGATGTGAAAGGTGGTGAGACTTTTAGAAAGTGGGACTTCCTGGGGTCACTGGGAATCTTGCTTTTGGAAAGTCAGAGCAGACAGTGAATTAATTCCTATGGGAGAGCTGTTATAAACTGAGTGAGCATGACTATGCCCCTTACTCACTCTAGCATGTTGTTTAGAGATGGAGTCTCTTCCTTCCATGTGTGATTCTACTGCTGTTGCTACTCTTCTGTTGTGAGACCCTCACCCAAGGCCAATGCTCTGGGCTCCACTGATCTTGGATCCCGACCATCCAGAACTTTAAGCTAAGTAAACCTCTTTCTTTATAAAATTTGTTCATCTCGGATAGTTTACTATGGCAATGAAAACTGGACTTACATACAAGGCAGCACACATGCAAGGTTGACATATGTGCATGTGGTAAGCATGTGTGATGGCCAATTCAAAGTGCCAATGTAACTAGATAGAATGTTAACCAGATAGCTTGTCAAACATTATTTCTGGGGCCCAGTGAGATGGTCCTTTCCACCAACCCTGTTGACCTTTCCACCAACCCTGAGTTTGATTCTGAGGATCCATATAGTGAAAGGGAAGAACCAGTACCTACAAGGTGTCCTCTGACTTCCACATGACATCATGCATGCATGTGCACAAAATAAGTAAAATACAAAAACACAATATTTGGATTTGTCTCTGAAGGTGTTTTTAGACAATATCAATATTTGCATCTGTAGACTAAATGAAGAACTTCAGCCTCACTAACAAGGACTGGTATTATGCAGGTGTGCACGACTCACATAAGACAGAACTGTGGGAAGGGGTGAATTTACTGTTCAAATTTGAACATTCATTTTCTTCCTCCCAGAACATCGGGTTCTTGAACCTTTGAACTCTGGGACTTTGGATGTTAGCACCCACCTCCCTCTGCAGGCTTTCCAACTTCTCCATCATTCAGAAGGTGTACCCCAGAACTTCTTGGCCTCCATAATCAAGTCAGTCAGCCCTCTAAATATTTTTATGTTGCTGAATCTTTATAGATATTGTTGCTTCTGTTTCTCTGGAGAACCTGGATTAACATGGCATGCTAGCTACTATTCCAATGTATGAAACAATTTTCTAGTTAACCCCTTACTGAGGACTAACCTAGATCACATTGCCTGTGGCCTTGTCAGTGGAGTATTATTTTGATTGATAATGTATGTGGAAGAGCCTAACCCATTGCAGTGGCACCATCCCTAGATATTCATGTAGGGAGCCGTCCCTGCATTCTCCATTACAAGATGGCGCCTGCATCCGGCAGGCACCGAATGTAAACAAGATTATTGCGCAGGCGCTGGGTAATTTTCCATTCCTTGATCTCTGCCTATTCCGTGGCGTCATATGGCCCGATGAGCTGCAGCCAATCATGGGGTGACACGTCCGAGGCGGCGGTTGCCAGCCTTTATTAGGGGACGGGATTCTTGGCTCGGGGTCTCTGCTCTGGTAAGCTTATGCTCTCCTCTCAAGATGCATTAAAGCTTTACTGCAGAAGGATCCGAATGTCCTGTGTGGTTCTTGCCGGCGAGATAATCGCGCGGGACATATTCAGGTGGGCCTGAATAAGAAAGCTAGTAAACAATAGGCCTGAGAGTGTTGTGGAATATTAGTTTAATATGTGCTACATTCATTTATGCTGTGGAATATTTGTTTAATGATGCAAGATATGTTGTATTCTTTTATGTTGCATTTGTTTAACTCTGTAAAGCTGTGTTACTTGGCCTGCCTAAAACACCTGATTGGTCTAATAAAGAGTGGAGCAGCTGATAGCTAAGTAGGAGAGGGATAATCAGGGCTGCCAGGCAGAGAGAATAAATAGGAGGAGAAATCTAGGCTTGAGAGAAGAGCAAGAAGAGGAGCGAAGAAAGAATGAGAGAAAGATGCCAGAGGCCAGCCATGGAGGAAGAAGGAAAGAAAGATATATAGAATAAAGGAAAATAAAAAACCCCAGAGGCAAAATGTAGTTAAAGAGAAATGGGATAATTCAAGTTAGAAATGCTATCTAGAAACAAGCCAAGCTAAGGCAGGGCATTAATAAGTAAGAACAAGTTTCTGTGTATTTATTTGGGATCTGTGTGGCAGTCCCCTAAAGAGTAAAAACCAAAACAATCAATCAAACAAAAAACAACTACCTGAGAGCAAGTCAGAAAGTAAGCCAGTAAGCAGTGTCCTCCATGGTTCCTGTCTCCAGGTTACTGCCTTGAGTTTCTGCCCTCACTTTTCTGATTGATAGATTATCATCTGGAACTGTAAACCAATCAAACCCTTTCTTCTCCATATTGTTCTTGATCAGTGGGTTTTATCACATCATCAGAAGGAAACTATAAAAGTCACTCATTTTTTAGCTTTAGGAATCAATATTTATTAATAGTACACAGGCTCACTTTCCTTTGCTTCTGTTTTTTATCTTTTATCGTGAGATTTAGTAAGAATCCTCCGGTATACTCCAGAGATTTGCTTTTCTGTAGAAAATAGGACACATATTGACATCTTGCTCACTCATTTCTCCCACATATCCATCCATCCATCCATCCATCCATCCATCTATGTATCCATCTCAAGCTCATTTTTTTTCCTCAGGTAACATAATATCTACCCTCCCCACCATTCTATGTATAGTTCAGTAGTGTTAAGTGAAATGTTGCATTGTTCTGGAATCATCATTGTCACCCTTTTCCAGGACCTTCTCATCTTTGTCAGTTGAAACTTTGCACACACACAATGTATCCCAGACCCTGGCATATGCAGTCTATTGCTGGTCTCTATGTATTTCCCTACATTAAGTATTTCATATAAGTGGCATCATACATGTGTACCTCATGACTTACTTCTCCTCACCTTCAAAGGTCATCTATATTGTACCATGTGTTAGAATCACCATCTTCTCAAAATCTGAGCAATCCTCCATTATGTGCATATATCATACATAGTGAGTACATTCAACATGTGGGTGGTTTCCATTGGCAGCCACTTGCTTTCTTTTCCTGTGATTTACACCATGACTAAAAGCAACTTGGGGAGGAAAGGGTTGATTTCATCTAAGCTGATCATTCATCACAGAGGGAGGTCAGGATAGGAACTCAAGCAGGAACCTGGAGGCAGGAACTAAAGGATGGCCCACTGAGGAATACTGTTTACTGGCTCACTCTCTGTGACTTGCTCAGCCTGCTTTCCTTCTATTTTTTTAAAAGATTTATTTTATGTATGAGTACTCTATCTGAATGTATGCCTGCATGCCAGAAGAGGGCACTAGACCTCATTATAGATGGTTGTGAGCCACCATGTGGTTGCTGGGAATTGAACTCAGGACCTCTGGAAGAGCAGTCAGTGCTCTTAACTCCTGAGCTATCTCTCTAGCCCCAGCCTTCTTTCTTATGCAACCCAGGAGCACTTATACAGGGGCAACGTCATGCACAGTGGACTGGAAACTGCCATATGAATCATTAATTAAGAAAACATTTCACAGAATTGCTTATAGGCCAATCTGGTGGAGATATTTTCTCATTTGAGGTTCCCTCTTCCCAGATGACTCCAGCTTATGTCAAGTGAACAAAAGCTAACCAGGACACCATATTTTGGATATGAAGATGTGTGGATATGAAGAGCAAATTTCCATTTGCTCTAAATTTTCAATTACATTAGCTGTATATTGAGAAATGGTATTGCTGTCAAAATGAAGCAAACACCTTACTCAGTTTCCAATTATTAGTTCATACCAGGAAAAAGTAATACCTGTTAGCTCTTCATGTATATATGCAAATAATTGCTGAACTTGGCAGTCGTTGCTGTGCTGTAAAATTTTGGGAACAAGAAATGTGGGAGTCATGAAGGAAGGGGAATTAGTTTTCAGTAATTCTGTCCCATTTGGTGCTTTAAGATACTGGATACTCGCCAGGCATTGATGGCGCACACCTTTAACCCCAGCACTCAGGAGGCAGAGGCAGGCGGATCTCTGTGAGTTCAAGGCCAGCCTAATCTCCAGAGCCAATGCCAGGATAGGCTCCAAAGCTACACAGAGAAACCCTGTCTGGAAGAACCCCCCCCCCCAAAAAAAAAAGATACTGGATACTCTTCCACTATGAATTGCAGCTGTGATTCTAGACTCAGAGCCTCTGAAGACATCTGTACTAGCTATACGAGATTTCCTGCTCTACTGTCCTGTCTTTCTTCCTACTCCAGTGCTTTAACTTCTCAGGTCAGTTCTGAAGATGAGTGTCCTGTGTGGATGTGTGGGCATTCTTAGATGTTCTTTCAGGTAACTCAGGGATCTGTTATTCAGTACTTCTGCCTGCATTTGAACATGGGCTTGTAGGTTTTACAAAGAACAGTTTGTAACTATGGGAGGGGGGATGACAAAATGAATAGCACCATCCCCTCTGTGTTATGTTCTTGAAACTGGTTAATGTATTTGTAGAGTCACTGTTGTAATTATCAGAGCCTACAACTGAAATGGGAAATGACTCACAACTGCATCACTGTAGGTATAGATGAACAAAACAGATCTCTCCATTACATAAAAAACTGTACCTAATTCCCCATTCCCTAAAATCCTCCTCAAGAAAGTGGAGTACCATTGATGCTCACTCAAGCGAGAAGTTTGTATCTTAGGGAGGGAAAGATAGCACTAGATGTCGGCCAATTATTTTCAAATGAAATTGGCCAGACTGAGCTTTAAACAAAGATTATCTGGGATGTGAAACATAGCCCATTCTTCCCTTGACTTATAAGCAGGCATAACAAATCCACCCAGGTTGACCATGGCCTCTGAGTGCACACAATCCCACCTGTAGTTTTCAAGCCCCTGCCTCCTCCCAACCTCAGCAACCACACCTAGTGTCTCTGTCACTGAGCACCAGTCAGCTTGGCTTTCCTCCCCATATGTAAGTGTTCCTTCCTTTATCTCAGTACTCTTGGGCTACACTGGGGTGAAAATATTTAGTATTGCCATCCGTGACTTACCATTTAATTGAAAGCCCATGAAGCAACGACACCTTCAGGGATCTGGTTTTTTTTTTTTTTTGGAATTGGAAGACTCCCTAAACAAAGGTTTGGGTAAGACCTGGCAATTTTGGAAGAATATGGTTCTATTCTTCCCGACACAGAAGCTAATTCCAGAAAAGCATAAAGACTCCTTCTTAATGTGAAAACAAGGAACTGGGAAAAATCAAGACTGTATTTCAATGGATGGGGATGATGCAGACGAGTGAGCAACACTCCACTTAAAACAGATGGACTGTAAGAAACAGACACATTAAGTAATGATTTTACACACACTCTAAATAAAACTCAAAAGGGTGGTCTATCTCTCAAGCTAGCAGCAAACTATGCTGTTGCCTTATTCTTGGGGAAAGACATGAGTAAATGCCTACTCAGATAAGGCACCAAAAACAGACTAAATGGAAGATTGCCTCCATGTCTAGCTTTGTGAACAGATGAGTTAATATTGGGGCTACTTACAGGAACATGACTGACTCAAATCACCAAAAAGTCCACTCCATCATGGATGCTGACTCACAAAATTGGCATCCTTGGAGCTCCCCACACAACCAGGAGGCAGTGCCACAAATCTCCTCTTCATCAGCAATCATTTAGTGCTGATTTAATGGGGGGTGGGGTGAGAGGTGGGTAATAGTCACACCATTTTCTTAACTTCCCAAGCCTTTCTGGAATCTTCTGAACCTCCCTCAAGCAGGCAGTGTTTCAGGTGTGGGAAGTAGTTACACAACACCCTCTAAAGAACTAAGCACCCAATACCAAACAGAACTTACACAGCTCTACATTTTATTTCCAGGTGATAGAAACAGTTTCTCAATATGGGTCTTTCTAAACTACAGTATGAAAGGCAAACGTGAAAATGATTTCCTTTGACCTCGTCCAGAGATATATTTCCTTTCAAAACTTTTTGACACTCCCCCTGCAAAGTTAATATCTTTGACCTATTAAATCATCATGGCAAACAATGAAGAAAAATTGTAACAGTTTATATGTGTCTCTGAAAACAGCTTCAATAGGACTTCCCTACAGGTAACTTCTGTGGGGGTGTGGGTGGATTTAGCTTAAGGGGGCAGAAAGAGGCAATCCAAGCAGATGGAAATGGGGAAATCAATGCAAGGATATATAATTGTGTTGGTAATCCAAGAGACAGCCATGGACAGAGGTGCTCAGAATAGAAGTCTTCCCAGGCCTGTTCACTTCCCAATACTGTGATCTGCTTGCATGGCTGGAGTCCCATTGATTGCCTGCCCAGCATTGGCGAAGCCCTGGACACAGTAGGTTCACCTGCTAAGTATTCTGGGTGTCTACAATAGGCATGACGGCAGTAACCGTGAGGACCAGAAGTGTCTTGTATAGTAAATGATGTAAATTACTGGCTTGCTTGGCCTGCTTTCTTATACACTCAGGACCAACAGTCCAGCGATGCCACTATTCACAATGGGCTTGGTTTTTCCCCTTCAATCACTAACTCAGAAAGTGTCTTACAGGCTTGCCTACAGACTGATCTCAAAGAGGCTATTTCTTAATTGAGGTTTCCTCTTCAGATGGCTTTAGTTTGTGCTGAGTTGGCATAAAACTATCCAGCACAGTGTGGTCTTAGCAAAAGTCCATTCAACAGCTTCTGGTCCGTATTTGAGAAGCCGTATGGGCTTTTAAGCATCCTGGTCTCTATGAATTAAATTAATTGAACAAACATCGACTGAGAACATCCGGTGAACCAAACCATAGAGGACTTGAGGGTGGGTGCAAAATGGGTTGTCCAAAAGCCTAATCCAGTCTCACCCAGAGATGAACACACACTAAGGACATGTGCTGCTGGGGAAAGCTGCGTTGTGCCCTGCTCGGTTGGGACTACCTTGCCTTGCACAGTCCTGCTGATCTTTTAAGGCCAATGCAAACTTTGCTTTCTCTAGAAATCATTAAGTGCTCTGTTCAAAGCAAATCTTGTCTTATCTTTCTTGCTCTCCATGCTATAGATTAACTAATATTTACTTTCACACGTCTTTTGCTGTCTTATTTCGTATTCTTCTATTCATTACTCTCTCTCTCTCTCTCTCTCTCCCTCTCTCAGTGTGTGTGTGTGTGTGTGTGTGTGTGTGTGTGTGTGTGTGTGTGTTTCTGTCCACCATGTGTGCATGGCATACATGTCAAATGTGTGGGCAGTCAGAGGACAACTTAGAGGGGTTTGTTGTCTCCTTCCACCTTTATATAAGTTCTGGGAATTAAACTCAGGACACTAGGCTCCTGTAGCAAGTACCTTTACCCACTGAACCACCTTGCCTGTCCCTGATTTTATATTCTTGAATAGCAGAGGCTCTTCTTAGCTATCACTGAATTCTCCACTTTGACCATCATACTGTCTTTCATGTAACAAACACTGAATATTTATTGAACTGAAATAAAGCTACTAACACTAATCAGACTAGCTACTGAGCCTTTTTTTATGGCTTCTGTGATGTAGACAGAAAAAAAGATATGAATGCAATCCATTTCCAGGGAATAGTTTTAATCTGGGGAAAGGAATTATGTGTTTGGACTTGAAGTATATGAAGATTTCAACTTTGATACCCTTAGAGTCAGTGCATGTTGTTTTCACAGAACATAGGGAGACTTTTCAGCATCATTTGTTGTCAGAAAGCTTGGATAGAGACTGACTCTGATTTACCCTGTGACGTTAATGAACTTGGTGTTTCTGCTGGTTCTTAGTGAGTGCCTGTGATTAGGAAGATGTGCCTTTGCAGTACATCAGAAACACATCTTGAGGTGATAGAAAATAGACTTAATAATAGAAGTAGGAACTGAGATAATAAAAAGCAAAGGTAGATATAGGAGGTGGCAAGAGCAGACCAGACTCGACTGAGACGATGACCCTGGCACAGACAGGAAACTGCAGCAAGCCACTGCAAGCACATGAGAGCCTAGTCTTGCTGAGAGGTGCAACTGAGTCAATGCTGGCCCTGGAGGGTCACCTTTGTGAGTCAGAATTTTTTTGTGAGGCAAAAATGTTTACTATGAGACCAAGAAAGATCCTGGAAGTGTAACAAAAAGACTTTTCATTAATATTTTCAAGTAAAAGCAATTTCTGGAAACTGATAAGGTGTAAAATCACTAGGAGGGAGAAATTGAGCAAAGAAGATAGGTGATTTGGGGCCACTGGGTGTGTCAGGGTAAGGGCGAAGCTTAAGATGGAGGGAGAAGGGACAGTAGGCAAGACTCCATTTGTGGAACTGCAAGGTTACCTTGGGAGGCATTTTCATCTACAGAAGCTCATTCTGTTCTGTTCCAAGTTTCCGGTAGACTCTGCTTCCATCCACCATTACTGACTATAATAATGAAGCCTAATTTCACATGCTCACCCATGCCTTAGGGCTGCAGACAAACAGAAATGACAAGGATGGCTCTTCTTGGAAAAACCCTTTGTGATTTTAATTTTCCACACACTCATGAAATGTAACTGAAAGGGCTGGTGATGAAGATGATTTGGTATTGTTATTCACTATGGTGTCGCCTTTGGCAAGGCCTTCCTTACAATTCAGAGACATCTTAGGTGTGAACGATTTCTTCAGTACTTTGCCATAGTTTCCTCACAGTGGCTAAAGAAAAGTTCACATGAGCTTGAGCCAAAGGTTTTTAATCTTTTGCACAGAAAAAAATGGACTTATGAAATAACACTTGAGGAACTGGTACCTTATAATAACAGAGAGAGTAGGGCCTGACATTTCCTCACAGTATGATGTAAATTTCACACCCCTCCTTTTGTGGCAGACAGAGTTAACTTGCTAAGAATACATGAAATAGGGTTCATTTAAGGTAACTGTAATGCTTTGGCGAATATTTCATTTTAGCTTGTTCCTTAGTTTTCAGAAAACAAAAAGCTATCTAGATACAAAATAAAGAGCTATTTAAGTCAACAATAAGAAAACTCAGATGCATTTCATTCGGGAATTAGGATTTTTTTAAAGCATGTAGTTAAAATCTGTGCTTGTCTATTGTGCTGAGAAACAAAGATTCAAGTTACTAAATCCAGAGAGGAAACTAACTTCAAGAAATCGCTGTCCCACAATTTACTACCCACCAAAAACAAGGTTGGAGACTCACATTTCCTGGGGTACAAGTTGAAATTATAATAGTCAACTATGAAACTGACAATTCCCTACCTAGAAAGCATAAGTTTACTGCTGCAAATTGCTTCCTTCCTTCCTCCTTGTGGGTAGCCAATGGGTGATAGAACTCTTTCTCAGACAGGAAACAAGCCAAGCACATTTGGACTTGGGCATGTTAATATTCTAGAGTTTGTTAATGTTCATCTTTATTTTTCTGTATTCTAAAGTCAATATGTTTCCTTCCACAGAGATTCAAGCTTGATTTGGATTAAAACTATTCTGTAAGCCATGGTAATTAACATTTCTAGAACCTGCTCTTGAAGCCTGCCCAGAATATACCATTTTCCACTGATTAACAGTCTGAGATCCTGCTCCTTTTAGGCTTAAGCAAAGCTTTTCCCTTTATAAAAATGGCAAGCATTTGAATACATTTTCTTATAATTCTTTTGATAGCACCCTTTCCCTCCATATTGAATATTCACATTTTCCCTACAAGAACCAATTATTTCAGTCCATCTTATCATCTTACATTTCAGTTACTACAGTATGAAGGACTCAGGTGAGCTAACTTCTACACTGTGGTTTGTTCTCACTTCATATTACACAGGCCTGTCAAGAAGCATATGCTTCATTCAGGGAACTCAAGTAATTTTTTTCATGCCAGAACTGATTAAAGGCTTGCTGGGTCAAGGCTAAATTCTTCCTCTACACCTTCAATGGTTCACAGTTGGGTCTGGAGGAGATTTACCTCACAGACAGGGGAGGGACACTAAGTGGACTGCCAGGAGTGTCTGCTGCTCACTTGATGTGTGCACTACCTTCTGGTCTTCCCAAGTGACTGCTCTGCCACAGAAGTAACGTGAACTCCTTCCTTGACTGCCCCAGTGGTGTCACAAAGCTCTTCGGGTCTACAGGTCCTGGCTGGTGACTAAAATACAGCATCACAGTCACCATGACTTCCATTCTCCTGAAGAATTCTCCAGCGAGTGTAAATTCAGTAAATTTTTACATTCTAAAGTCACAAACTTTAGAGTCTTTTTTTTTTTCACTCTTCCTGAAAGAAAATTAATGAGGGAGCTGCTTCAGGGTGCTCTTATCTACATTTTCCACTCTGTCACCTATCTGTGCTCCCCTGGCCAAGGATACAAATGCTGTTACTAGAAAAGAATTGTCCTTCAAAATCTTGACTAATTGTCATGGTGCCATTGCCTTCCTAAAACACCTATGGTTATACCCAAGGACAAATGCTACTTTGAGCCTTTATCAGGGAGACCTTCCTTTTCAGTGAATTATTGTTAGTGAGCACAGAGACACATGGCTGAGTAGGAAACTCAAGATGCTAGGATAAGTGACTTGACATGAGTGATCAGCCCTAAATGAAACACTTACACCATCCTCTAAAAAGAACATTGATGAGGAGAGCTTGGAAAGAATCTAACGCCACAGGGTAGGGAGAATAGATACAATTTCTCTGTTCTGGGCATGGCACAGTCAATGCTATCACGAAGTCACAGCAGCTAAGGTTGCTTTCTCTGGGCCAGCACAAGATTCTTAGTCATGGATGGATGAGGGGCTTTCTTTGCTATGTCCTTCCCCTTCGCTATGAACCAGGGTCTCCTGATAGATTCTAAGAGATAAGGAGTCATTGCCCTCAGCTGCATAGTTTCTGGTGAGCCCACAAGCCTCCAATGGACACACAAACCATTCTGATTAAACTCAGTGAGTCACAAAACAAAACAAGAAGACAGGAATATGGGAGAGGGATTTAGAAGGACTAGGGAGGGTTGAGAGAGGCGGGAAATAAGAGAGGGTGCTATATGCATTATTAAAAAAAACATGTGGAGTATGAAATCATCAAAGAACAAGTTAAATACATAAACAAAGCCTTCAACTGGAAGCTAGTTCTACTATCCCCCTACTGTCAAATTAGAGTTTGGTATGTGGCATGCCTCCAAGAGCCCACTCTGCATGGAGTCTTAGTACCAGCCCAGAGCACTACTGGAAATTTTTGGAACTGTTTGGGCAGAAGACCCTTTGAAAAAAAGGTTAAGTCACTGAAAGCAAGACTTTGCTGGAGATGATGTGAGCCAAGCCAGCTTTATGCTGTTTTTACTCCCTGGCTACCATGAGGTGAGTAGATCTTTGGCCATGTGATCCTGGCTAGCAGAGTACACCAAATAACTACAGGCCCAAAGCAATGGAGCCGATGGCCATAGACTGAAACCCTCAAACCTGAGCCAAAACAAAACCTTTCCCTTTAGAAATTAGTTACTGCATGCGTTCTTTCACAATGATGGGAAGATGACATCGGAGTTCTCAATCGTCTCTGCAACTTTTATTTTTTAAGGTGGGAACAAAGTTAAAAAAAAAAAAACAGTTCAGTTTGACCATAACCGTCACAGTGTAACAACCATTTTCAAATTCCATATATCACACTACATCCTTGGCTACTTACAAGAATCTTTCTCTCTCAGGATTGTGGTGCCTTTGTCTGTTGATCTTGGCAAATTCTTTTCCATCCATCACAGAGGTGGAAATGTTTAGGGACTCAAAAGAGGGAGGTCACAGAGGAGAAAAAAAAATCCTGATTAGTAAAACCAACTGAATTGTCTGATTTCTGATGGAACCAGACAAGATTATCAATGAAGGTGCCCAGGTATCAAAGGAGCCCTGGGATCTATCTGAATGGTTTTTTTTGAATGCTCATCTTTTTATTTAAATTAAAACAATCTTATTTTATATACGAATACCAGTTCCCTCTCCCTCCATCCTCCCATGCCCCCCACCAATCCCCCATCCCACCCCCATCCACTCCCCAGGGAGGGAAAGGCCTTCCATGGGGGAATCATCAAACTCTGTAACATCATTTGGGACAGGGTCTAGGATCTTCCCCGTGTGACTAGGCTGAGTATCCCTCCATAGGGAATGGTCTCCCAAAGTCCATGCCCTAGGGATAAATACTGATTCTACTGCCAGAAGCCCTGTGGACTGCTCTGGCCTCCCATCTGACACCCATGTTCAGGGGTCCTGGTTTGGTCCTATGCTGCTTGGTCCCCAGTTGTCAGACTAGGGTCCATGAGCTCCCACTTGCTCAAGTCAGCTGTTCCTGTGGGTTTCCCCAACATGGTCTTGGCCCCTTTGCTCATCACTCCTCCCTCTTTACATCTGGATTACAGAAGTGTGTGTAGCTGTGGATCTCTGCTTCTGCCTCCATCAGCTACTGGGTGAAGGCTCTAGGATGGCATTTAAGGTAGTCATCAGTCTCATTATAGAAGGAGGACATTTAAGGTAGCCTCTCCACTATTGCTTAGATTCTTAGTTGGGATCATCCTTGTGGATCCCTGGACATTTCCCTAGTGCCAAATTTTCTCTTTAAACCTGTAAAGGCTCCCTCTACTAAAATATCCCTTTTCTTGCTCTCCTTCTGTATTCTTCCCTTGCCCCCATCTTCCTGATTCCTCATGTTCTCCTCTCCTTCCTCCTACCTCCCCCTCTAGGTGCTCCCAATTTTCTCAGGAGATCTTGCCCCTTTCCCCTTCTCCAAGTGCCCATGTATGTCTCTCTTAGGGTCTTCCTTGCTTCCTAGCTTCTCTGGGTTTGTAGATTGTAAGCTGGTTATCCTTTGCTCTATGCCTAATATCCACTTATGAGTGAGTACATACTGTGTTTGCCTTTCTGTGTCTGGGTTACCTCACTCAGGATGCTTTCTTCTAGTTCCATCCACTTGCCTGTGAATTTCAAGATTTCATTGTTTCTTTCCGCTGAGTAGTACTCCATTGTGTAAATATACCACATTTTCTTTATCCATTCTTTGGCATCTAGGTTGCTTCCAGGTTCTGGTTATTACAAATAATGCTGCTAATCTGAATGTTTAAGAAGGAAAATACTCATTTAGATGGGTGATAAGTGTTAGCTATACTTTGGTCTGCTTAGGATAAAGTAACTATTAACTTTGGGTATTTGATTATGCTACCCACTTGCCAATGCCAGTACAACGGAAGCTTGTGACCAAGACCTTAGGATGTTATTCTTAGAGAATACCAGAGTGGACTTTACCTATGACATGGCAGAAAGGCTGTGTGCATGAGGAGACGCCGTAAATCCACTCAGTGCTAATAGCATGCAATGAAAACTCCTTTCAGAAGAGAGATTTTGCACACAAAGAGCCCCAAGGGAAGAGATGGCAATGGGAACATCCATCAAGTAAGGAAAGGGTGTTTAGAAAATTGCTCTTCTGACTCCATCCATCATGCTATCAGAAACTGCTGAGTTAATCCATTTACCACCACTGAGCACAAGCCCGAAGACAAACGCAAAAGGATGCCTCAGGGAGGGTTTTCAGCCAGGCTTCTGGAGAGGCTAATGTGGACACTGGAGATATGCTCCTCACACTGAGGGGGTACTGAGCGCAGCTCTCACGCCAATGTGCAGCTGCCTGCAGTTATTCAAACATGAATCGCCACTTGATTCTCTTTCCTCGTGACATTAGGTTTGAAATATGAATGTATGCTGCAGCCCCAACCCCGCCTCTTCAATGGCTTATTAACTTGCTATCCACCTGTGGCTAGAAACAAATAGAGATCCTGTGTCTCTGAATGTCACTGTAGTTTATAAAGTCCCCATAAAAGCAAGGTGCTAATTAGAAATGCTACAAAGCTCACAGGGAAAAAAAATCACAATATTACTTTCTTAGCATTTATAATTTCCCAAAGGAGGAAAGCACAAGCTAAAATAAAAATAATCCCTTCCTTTTTAAAGTCCTTCTCTGTTTTTATAGTTTTCCCTGCTTCACTTGATTGGCTTATGTGCGTGTTCTGAAAGCCAACTATTCCCACACCTTATTGAAAGCCTTCTTTCACACTGAATAGGCTGAGTCTCCTTTCAGATTGAGTGAATCTTTGTGGGGAAGGGGGCAAAGATGTATGAAATACAAGCTAGGAATGGTTTTAGGCACCATGTGCTCCAGTCATTCCAAGGTGTGCTAGTCATATGTGACACTGAGTGATCTGTATTGTGAAAAGTCTTCCCAAAGTGCACAGCTTCTTTGGAGAACAAATTGACTAGCTCATGGCACAGCACTGAGAAGGCTATCTGAGGGGTTAAAATGGTGGCTTGGTGATGATGAGTATTTGCCATTTTTTTTCAGAGCATCCTGGTACCCACACAGCAACTATCTGCAACTCCAGTTTCAGGTGACTTTATGACTTCCTCAGGCATTGCACACTCAGGATGCACATAGACACATGCAGACAAGCATGCATACACATAAAATAAACACAAATGAGCCTTTAAAAAAAGCAAGGTCTACTTTGTTTCCAATCTCTTCAAGGAAGCTGTAAACTCATAAAATTCCCCTGAAATAATGATCAGAACATGTGGCGCTAATATTACTGCTTTCAATTTTTTTGAGTGAGAACCTGTTTTTGACATAAAGCATTATACAGATATGATGCTTAAATTTTACTACTTCGTATCTGGAATTCTTGCAAGGATCATATGCCTTTAGTAATAAATACATGTATAATGTTCCTTATGATGACATTATCATATCCTTGGGTTTTAGGTAAAATTGTCTGTGGGTGGGGTTGATTGACAGATTCTTATTGCATTCTGTTATGTAAAACTTTCCCCAGGTGATGCAACTATTCACCCCAGATAGGGAGTGAGTCAGTGGGAGACCCAAGCACAATGTGGCAAACTAAAGATTTACTGGTCTTAACCAAAGGAGTGTGGGTGAGGCATGAGAGAGGGTTATATCCCTGAAAAGCCCACCTCGGCCTGGGCGACAACTCATGAAAGCTGCAATCCTAGAGCCTTCTTGTAGGCAGCTTAGCTGGTGACAAAATATTATGACATTAGATTGTGGCGACAGTTGGACAACTTTGTACATGTTCTAGAAACCACTGAATTATACACTTAAAAATGTTGAACGTTTAATATATGTTGCAGCTGATTTAACTCAAATGGAGAAAGAATCAGTATGCAAGCAGAGAGGAGAAAGTGTTCAGAAATGGTACTCAGAGAAAAGTGATGGGGAAATTAGCTCTGTGAATGGAAGGGAGGAAAGGCAGACATATGTCCACCTGGCGTCATGAAAGAGCAGGGCAGATGACAGAAGAAGGCCAAGACGTAAGTCATACATGTCTGAACTGTCTTCAAAAATTCATTTTTTTCCTCATTGATCTGAATAATTCAATCACTGAAACAGAAATCTATAAGTAAAGAAAGTATCATGGAGTACAAAGACAGAAACAAGTTGTGTTTCCCACCTAGAGGAACCAAAAAAAAAATTCTAAAAAGGATGAACTGGTGGGTGGCTCCTTTAAGCCAGTAAAATGAAAGACAGAAAGGAGTACTTCCAGATCACTGAGAAAATAGATACCATTCCAGAATCATATGTTTGCTTAAAAATGTCTCCTAATGTGCTGCTGAAAAGAACAGAACTTGCCAATAACCAGTAACCATTTAGCACAGCTCATGCTGTAAGAGGAAATTCTGAAGAGAAAACAGATGAAGTGATGAGTTAAACTAAACAGAACTCAACAATAAGAACTAATAAGGAGTGATAATGTCTAACCTGTGGCCTATTTTAAGGCACAACCAAAATTTGGTGTAACATGGCTTGGAAGTTGGGAGTAAGTTGATCAGAGAAGTCAGTGGACTAGAATTGGTGTCGAGGAATGAGGAAAAGGATGATTAACTGTCAAATGCACACTAAGATCTTAGCTTGAACACTAACAGACTAAAAATAGAAGACAACAGAGGACACAGTTTTAAAGAAATGAGCTGAGTGAAAACCCCAAACCTCTGCATCAGTTAGTTAAGCATTGTGGGATCTGTTGCTGTAAAACAGCAGTCATTTATTCTTGCTCATGAGCTCTTGCTCATGCAGCCCTAATTTGGCCTAGAGTCAGCTGCTCTTCAATGGAAGGGCTTCTTCCAGGCCTGGTGAGTACACAATGACCCTCCCTAGGAAGGCTGATCTCTCTGCCCCATGAAGATACTCACCCTCTTAGGCAGCAGGTTGCTCTGTTTCTTCTGGACCATTGAACATGTTTGAATATATTGAGTGCATGGCCTCTTGCAGCCAGCCTAGAGGTCAGCTAACTTTTTCATGAAGGGCTAGATAGCAAATATTTTTGGCTCTCAAGCTGTAGAGTTACAGCTTCTCAGCTCTGCTGTTTTGGCAAGAAATCATTTCTAATCAAAATGTAAATGAGTGAGTATGGCTGCATTCCAATAAATCTTTATTTATAAAAATAGACAGCCGTCCAAATTTGGCCTGTAGGCTGCAGTTTATTTGCTCCTGGCCTAGACTTAGAGTTGGCATCATTTGGCTTTCACCTCTTGCTTGTTGGAAAGGCAGTCTTGTTACCAAGAGGATTTCTTTACAGGGAGAGGAAGAATTGCACCCCACTTTTGACAATGTGTCATAATTTCAATAAATCAAAAAAGAGCTGAAGAAAAGAAAGTTCATAGGAGGAGTAGAAATGAGTGGAGAACATTACAAATAAAACCAAGCATGTTATAATTCTCAAATTCACAGCAAGGTGCAAGGGAATCATCTCTCTACTCTAAAATATAAGCCAAAATCATTGGAGTGGCAAAGAGGACTTTTAAAATCCATAATCACTGTGAGAAACTTTTTTTCATCTCTCTTAGGAATTGATTAAACAGTTGGTGTAGCTGAGTAGTGCTGAGGTCCTTGCTTAGCTCTACAGTTCTGATATTGCATGCATATTCCCCAGATAATCTTACATGTGCTTTGACTTACACAAAATGACCCACAAAAGTGTTGATTACCATGTGAAGAACTCAAAACAATCACTGTAATTGCTCCATATGAGCCAAGAGGAGAAATAACCAAGTAGAGGCCATTAGTAGAATCTCTGTGAAGAGAAAGGCAATGAACTCCAGGTTCAGAGTGCATCTCAGAAATGGAGGGGTATATAAAAAGCATGCGGTAAAAGAGCAATTTTATCTACTAGATGCTTAAAGCACGTGCAACTAGGCAGTATGTTTTGGGGAATGAGTGCCCCTGTGATAAGCCCATGAAGCTGGTACTTACTTTTCAGGTTAGAGCAGTACAGAAGGCACAGAAGAGATCAAAGATGTCTCTTGAGAAGAGTGTCCTTCTACATCACCTCTTCCCAATATATACCAAATCTGCACCTCTGAGTTTCCTTGCTTCTTATTCACTTCATTTATGTGTTACCTACCCTGGATAAGCTGAACTCATTTTAGCCGAGGCAGGGGAATGCCACACAGCCTGTGCCAGAAGACACTGAATTCTCACATCTGAAAACTCCCCTTTCAGCCTGCATTTGTATTACACAGAAAGCAGAAACTGCTCATTCTCCTAAAGAGAAAATCTTTAAGTGCCATTTTCAGATTCTTACTAGAGTTGATCTGTACACTCAGTAGAATATAATTAGCCCTTTATATTTTATTGATTCTGGCCTTTATAGCAGTTTTAAATAAATGTGCACTCAGTAATTTTGGTATTGAAGTTTTGAATTGTTGTGAAAGCTAAAAGCTTGCAAACTGTGTGTGATTATTTAAGCCACCAAATAGAATGGGTTATGGCAAAATAGAATTCAATATGAGTGTTCTTCTTCAGCCAATGCAGTAACCAGGAAACTTGCCTGTAGCATCTGTAAATTCCTAGGAATGATTCCGAGATGACCCCACAGACACACTGTGGGAACTCCATGCAAGTGGCTGCCACTGTGTCTCAAGAGACACTTTATGGGCATTCTGTGCCATAAGTTAGCTGGTTTCCAGATCTATGATCTTTACTGGGATAACAACAACAACAACAACAACAAAAATAAAAAAACAAAAAACAAAAGAAAAGGGGACATTTTCCAATCTCAGGCAAAGCTTCCCCTGTAGATGTGATCTTTGGGAAATTCAGACCACTGCACTTTCAGTAGGAAGTATTCGCCCCATCCCTGCCAAAGATTCACACATTGAAAAGGTGGTCCTCAAGTGATCTCTTTCATGGGAATCAGTCTACCTCAAGATCCAGCAATTCTGCTCTTAGGCATATACCCAAAGGATGCACATTCCTACCACAAGGGTATCTGTTCAGCTGTGTTAATAGCAGCATTATTTGTTACAGCCAGAACCTGAAAGTAACCTAGTTGCCCCTCAATCGAAGAATGGTTAGAGAAAATGTGGTACATTTACGCAATGGAGTACTACTCAGAGGAAAGAAACTATGAAATCTTGAAATTCACAGGCAAATGGATGGAACTAGAAGAAAGCATCCTGAGTGAGGTAACCCAGACACAGAAAGACAAACACAGTATGTACTCACTCATAAGTGGATTTTAAACATAGAGCAAAGGATAACCAGCTTACAATCTACAACCTTAGAGAAGTTAGAAAACAAGGAGGACCCTAAGAGACATACATGGGCACTTGGAGAAGGGGAAAGGGACAAGATCTGAGTGAATTGGGAGCATGGGGAGCAGTGTGAGGTAGGAGAAAGAGGAAGGGAGAAGGAAAGGGGGGAGAAGAACATAGGGATCAAGGACGATTGAGTTGGGGGATGAACAGAGGAGAGCAAGGGGAGAGATACCTTATTAGAGGGAGCCATTATGGGTTTCACAAGAAACATGGCACTAGGGAAATCTCCACAAGGATGATGGCAACTAAGAATCTAAGCAATAATGGAGAGGCTACCTTAAATGCCCTTCCCCTGTAATGACATTGATGACTACCTTAAATGCCATCATAGCCTTCATCCAGTAACTAATGGAAGCAGAAACAGAGATTCACAGTTAAGCACTGAGCCGAACTCCTAGAATAGAGTTGTAGAGAGGGAGGAGTGATGAGCAAAGACCATGTTGGGGAAACCCACAGAAACAACTGACTGAGCAAGTGGGAGCTCATGGACCCCAGACTGACATTCGGGGAATCAACATAAGGCTGAACCAGGCTTTCAGTTGGGGGACCTGGGCAGTCTATGGGGCCTCTGGCAGTGGAACCAGTATTTATCCCTAGTGCACAAATGGGCTTTGGAAGCCCATTTCCTATGCAGGGATACTCTCTCAGCCTAGATACACAGGGGAGGACCTAGACTCTGTCTCAAATGATGTGACAGACTTTGAGCATCCCCCATGGGAGGCCTCACCGTCCGTGAAGAGTAGATGGGGGGTGGGATGGGAAATTGGTGGGGAGAATGGGAGGACGGGAGGGAGAGGGAATTGGGATTGGTACATAAAATAGGATTGCTTTTAATTTAAAAAATTAATTTAAGAAAGATCTCTCTCCCCTCTCTTTCTATCTCTTTATCTCCCTCCCTCTCCTGCTTCCCATTTCTCAATGAGATAAACATCTTCTGCTTCCACAAAACTCTGTTACTATTATGCTCTTCTGCCCAAACACATGAGGCCAGACTCCCATGAACTGAACCTTCTGAAATCAATAGCAAAAGCAAATATTTTCACCTCTTAAATTGTTTATGCTGGTTATTGTATCACACAATATCTAGTGAATACTTGGTCCTCTTCGAAGTTAGAAGAGCTGGAACCATAGCACTTAGAGACACTCATGGTTTGGATGCAAGAGGGCAGCACATGAGCTCAACCCCCCTCCTGTTCAGTCTGAAGTTTACTTGATGCTCATGTAGGCTTGAACTTTGGAGCTGTGAACCTTAGGCTAGCTGACACTTACCTGTGGGACTTGATGGCAGAGTTGTTACCAAGGCTAGATGCTCAGCACTGCCTATCCAGACCTTTCACCTGTCCTTGGGTCTTACCACTGATAACTGACCCCACAAGCCAGCCTGAGCCAGCCAGCCAGCTAGATATGCTGTGATCAACTGCGCCGTGCTGACTCTAAACCTTCCTTTATCTGCTCATACATATTAAATTGCAGTCAACGGTTAAGAATAGTGAATGTGGACAGTATTGTAGGACACAAATACTAATTCTATCACTTATTAACTCCGTGTCCTGGGCCAGATTGTAATGTCTCTGTTCCTTGGTTCTCTTGCTGTGGTTGCATTGGTTAAAATATATGCCTCACTCACTTAGATACACTGGAAATAGTTCAGGAAATAGCTCTTTCCAATGTCTTGTAAGGAGCATTCTGAGTGGGAGAGGAGTTTTATATCTAGAGACTAAGTACTGACTTGGAGAGCACCTTGATGTTAGCAGCAGAGCCACAGTTCTGAAACTTGTCTCAGAAGTTTTGCACTCTTAAAAAAAACGATGGAGGAACCAAGGCTTCTGTGTGTGTGTGTGTGTGTGTGTGTGTGTGTGTGTGTGTGTGTGTGTGTGTGTGTGTGATATAGTAACACTTGCTTTAGTCATAACCAATATGGAACAATTTAATACATAATTGGTTGAACATAACAATGATCCTTTATCAAACATTAATTTATCAATAAATGACACAGGTTTTAGAGAGTAATTATTTTACACATTCAACAGAGCCCAGTGTGAAGAGTGACATTTCTCTACATTTTCCCACATGTCTCTGATGTCTGGCCCAACAGATGCCAGCTGGATTCTCCTACTGGCATTGCATTCAGTGGGTTGTGAAAGTGTCTTGCAGCTTTTGGGAGGCATGGTATAGTCATGAGAGAGACTCCATATGAAAAAATGAAAATAATGGCTTCAAACTGATGTGAGAAGAGCTTTGACCTTGCATATAGCTCTAAAAGGGCCTCTGGGAACCCGGGTCTGTGGCTGATACTTTGAAAACCACTGTGCTGGAGTGTTTAGGAGTTGAGCAAAGCTGGGCTAGAGAGAAGGCTCAGTGGTTGGGAGCACAGGACAATTACATAGGATTCAAGCTCAGTTCCCAGCACTAAGGTCGGGCAGCTCACAACTGGATTCCAATGGGCACCTGCATTCACAGGTGTGCACACTCACATGCAGAAACTTACATACACACAGACACATGCATGCACACAGATATCATTTAAAATTAAACCTACAAAATAAAAATGTTGAGCAAAGCAGGCTTGTGTTGTGCTGACTGGTTTGTCTATTTTTCTCCTTTGGAGATTTGGGGCCTTTGTATGAAGGTCCCCTCTTGGTCCTCAAGCATTATCTTATACACATGTTTCTCATCAAGGTTGCCTAGGCTGTCTACTGAAGGCAAGCATGGTTGTTATTAGTGGGAGACACCACACATGCCCACAAAACACACCCTCATTTTCACCCAGCTTGCTGGATGCCCAGCCCACCAATAGGTAAACTGCCAGCAGTGGAGTCCCGTATGTTTTCTTCTGTATTGCATTTTCAATGCCTACCTTGACTTCTTTTGTTCTTTCATGTCTCAAATTCAGCCATCAAACTGTATCCAGAATCAGATCATGTTTCTCTTCTCCTTTCTGCTCCCCTAGTTCAAAGACCATGACCTTCCAAAGAACATATCTACAATACAGCCTTTTGAATAAGCTATAGCTTCTCTTATGTCTATCAGTCTGTGTCTATACTCAAGAGCACAGACAATGCAAGTGAAACCAATCCTTGCCTTGGCTTTTGCCACCATGACCATTTGTGTGTTCCTCAAACACAGGAGAACACATCCAGGGTCTTTTTATTCATTGTCCCCTCTAGCTGGAGAGCAGTTCCTTTAGACATCTCAGTTCTTTACTCCTGTTGGGACCCAGTTCCATCTTACTGAAAAAGGTTTTGTTAATAAGTTTTACAAAACTACCTGTTTTCTGTCAACATTTTCCTCTATGCGTCCTACTTGGTTTGTTTGGCTTTGAGCTATTGTCAATATCCAATACGTTTTATATAGTTCTGTGTACATCTTTCCTCTGTGAAATGTAGATATCCAGGCTACAAAAATTTCATCTTCTGCTTTCTATTGGATCCTCTCAGTCAAGGACTGTGCCCAACACACTTAGCAGACTCTATTACTGCACATTACTGTGTTCGGGATGATAAAAGAGATGACTGGAACTCTATGAAATGTGGGTTTCTCTTTTAGGGAATGGGAAGACCTGGGAGTGGGCATGTCACAGAATGGGAAAAAACAGAGGACACTTGCCTGACTTTCAGTTCCTGCACTCAGATTACTATCCACTATTGGGGCCCATTGTTAGTGGCTCCATTCCATCTTGACTTAAGGTCAGAGAGTTCAAAGGTATTCTTGCTCCTTCAAGCTTAAACAACAGCATATTTGGCTTGATGTTTTGGGTGTTAAGGAGGTAATTATGTTTGTTTGTTCCTTGTATCATGGTAAGGAAATCTTTTGCCCTTTCCTTTGCCTGGGGTATATAAGAACTATGAGTAATAAAGTTGGGGCTTTTCACAGTATTCACTGGGAGCCCTCCTGACTTTATATTCCATCTCTTGTCTATTTCTTTCCTCAACTCTCACTCCCTTTCTCAGGAACATAATGACAAGTTGGCCAGTCCTGACAGATTACCTTATCGTGGCATTTGTCATATACAGTGGAATAATCTTGTTTCCTTGTCTCTTTGACAGAGGATGACATTATGTTCACCCTCATGTTCCAATAACCAATTCAATGCTTCAACACAGGAGATGCTCAAAGTTTGCCAAATAAATTTGAGAATAAGCTAATGAGCTGCCAATATCAAAACTGAAGTTTTAAAAAGTAATTTATGTTTTTTGTTTATCTGTAAGCTGGTATATCAAAAGGAAAGTATTTTTTTTCTTACCCAAACCAAAAGTAGAGGAAAATACAAAATGCAAATGAAAATGACAGCAATATTTTCATTAAATAGGCTAGAAAATACATTTATTAATTAATTTTAAATTATTTATGATCCAGTTACATGAGTGACTTGAGCTAGTATTGTTAAGCTACGGGTAGCATAGTATAATAGACTTTCAGTTTTTACTTGTTATAAATAAACTCTTAAACTAAGAATACAAAAAGAAATACCTTGCTCTTAGCAAAAAAATTTCTGTCTTTAATCAGTTGAGAGGGTTATGGGATTTCCCATTCCTACCTGAGCCAGGTGACCTTGACAACAGTTGGCTGAAAAAACCAAAATGATCCAATATAATCTGCACTATTTTCCTAGGAGAGATGATGAAATTTCCTTAATTAGCACTTCCTGGTATATCACTATGTAAGTTCATTTCAGGAAGATATTTATTAGATTTCTTTGATTCCTATAAAAGTGATATTATTTTGCTTGTGGAAAACCTACTACAGAGAGACTATCCATGCCCTGATTGTGACATTTACTAGACCTATTACATATTCTCTCTGAGCTGCAACATCTGTGTTCAAAAAAAAGGCTCATTAGAGATCTGCAGAGCACACATGGGGGCTTCTTCTCAAGCAATCATCATTTATGCTGAGATGCTGCAGTGGTTTGAAAGAAAATGACCTCCAAAAAGAGTGGCACTATTAGGAGGTGTGGTCTTGTTGGAGGAAGTGTGTCACTGTGAGGCAGACTTTGGGGTCTCTTTTGCTCAAGCTTCCCTCAGTATGACTGTCAGTCAACTTCCTGTTGCCTCTGAATCAAGATGTAAGGTCTGTTAGCTCCAGCACCATGTCTGCCTGCATGCCCTCATATTCCCCTTCATGATCAGAATGGACTTAACCTCTGAAACTGTAAGCAAGCCACCCCAAATAATTATTTCCTTTATAAGAGTTTCCATGGTCATGGTGTCTCTTTACAGCAATGAAAACCCTAAGGCAGATGCCCACAACCCACCCATGCTTTAAGTTCAAGTGGGTAGACTATCATGAGGAAAACTGTCTTGTGCTTGTGAGAGATCATAGCCCGCCTTTCTCTTTCCTTAGCTCCTGGAAAACTAGTACCTTGTAAACAAAGACGATTGTTCAAAAGTTGTAATACAAGATGCAAAGAAACTGTACTCCTCTCTGTCTTCTTTTCCCCAGTCCTTAGCTTGATGAATGTTTATGCAAAACAAAATGGTTTTAAATAGGAAAACGCCAATATTCAATAAAAATGTTAAGCTAACAAACTATGTGCAGGAAATTTTTGAAGCACATAATTTAAGATGAATAAATAGCTGTGAAAATTAATAACCAACTTAACAGTCTTCCACTAAAAGGGTCTGCTATGCGAATTTTGATTCATTACCTTCATAAAAGGAGATTTTCCCATAGAACAGCACAAGACAGCTCAAATCTGAACACCTCAGGATACACTTTTCATCTCAGAAAGCAATGAGCAGTGAAACCCAGGGCCCCTCATCTCAGAAGCCAACAATATGAGTCAATGAGGAAATGTTCATACCAACAACACAGGAAAAGGTGACATAATGATGTATTATTTTCTCTGGGAGATGAGAAGCTACTGTGGCATTGTGGGTTATGGGGTCTTTCACTACTCATCCCAGTCAGATGATGTTACAACTCTGCAGTTCGAAGGCCTGGCAGAGGTGGTGGTCCTGGGAACTTCCCTTTCATGTGTTAGTCTCTTGATATAACATGTAACAGATCTTTGTCAGTCCATCTGTGTCAGGGAAACCCAGTTTCTCTAACAACAGCATTGTCAACTTATAGTCAAGTGAACTCTGTGAATTTCAGCTAAAAACCATCAAACTTGTTGGAAAATAATCATTCTCTGTGCTTGGTGTGTGGGTGGAGCATATCAGCTTCATAAAATGATAACACATTTGATACTTCTATGTGCTAGGTAGTTTTATATCAACTTGACATGGCTATAGTCATCTGAGAGGATTGAGAAAATTTCTCCATAAGATTGTGCTGCAGGCAAACCTGTAGGGCATTTTCTGAATTAGTGATTGATGTGGGAGGGCCCAGCCCGTTGTTGGTGGTATCTCCCATGGGCTGATGGTCTTGGGTTCTGTAAGAAATCTGGTTGAGCAAGCCATGGGGAACAAGCCAGTAAGCAGCATCCTTCCATGGCTTCTGCATCAACTCTTGCCTCCATGATTCTGACCAATCTGAGTTCCTGTATTGGCTTCCCTCAGTGGACTGTGACTCTAGATATGTAAGCCAAGTAAACTCTTTCTTTCATAAGTTGCTTTTGGTGCTGTCATAATATACTACAACCCAAAGCAAAGGCACTCAATTTCTATGTAACCAACTTCTATTTGTCACTCATGGTCATGTGCTAGGGACGCCTCCTCCTTGAAGCCTGTGCAGACATTCTTGCTGCAAATGAATTTTCTGCCCTCTTAGATCTGCTTTTCTCTTCTGACCTTAGGAATGTCTCTGTCCACTCACTGGGGCCTGTGCTCTCATTCTCTAAGTATCACCTTATTTGAATAAACTCTACTTCCTTAGCTTTAGAAACTAATCTAGACAGAGACCCACTGCTCAGTAGAGTTTGGTCTAGAAGCTTGGAGAGAATTCTTCCTGCTCATTTACTGATGACCTTGGGGGAAAACATTTCACTGGTGACTTGTTGCATCTTTCCCCAAATAGCTAAACTGGAGGAGTTCTACTATTTACAGGCCATTTCATCTGTTTCCCAAGAGACAAACAGATAAAATAGATTTGTGTAGGTTGGCACTCTACTTTTGTGCTCAGGGAAGATCTGAAACCTGCCCCTCTCAACCTAACCTGTGCCATATGAGTCTGCGGAGGATTGTGTTTGTAGGAAAGGCTAGAAAGAGGTTCAGGGACCTATACTGTGTGATGGAAATGCCATCATCGTCTAAAACCAGATGCTGAGCACCACACAGAAATGAGGTTTGTGAGAGAAGAGCAAATGTCCTGGGTTTGGTTCATAGTACCAGCATGGCAGCTCACAGCCATCTGTAACTGCAGTTCCAGAGAATTTGAAGTCCTCTTCTGGCTACCATAGTTACCAGGTACACACATAGTATACAGACAAACATGCAGACAAAGCACACACACCCACAAAATTATAAAATGACTTTTAAAGGGAAAGTGTAACTCTGCAATGGGTAAGACTAGCAGATTTTAATCAAGCAATGAACGTGAACATTAAAAGTAATGCAACAAAAGGAAAATTCTGTGGCGTTGGCTCAGATGCAGATGAAAAACTGGCAGCAGATCTCTGCAGTGTTCCTGCCAGAGATGAATAACTCAGGTCTAATTGTAAGGAAATGCCAAGAATCTAAACACAGGCACAGTCTATAAAGTGACTACCCTGTAATCTTCAAGAGAATTAAGGCCACAAATGTTCCAAATGGAATGATTAAAATGACACACTTTGTTTGGTCCTGAACTATGTGCTTTTCCTGTTCAGGACACTATTGTGACAATTAGTGGACTGCAAGAACGAAATATTAGCAACTTGTGAATATTAAGTTCTCTTGTTTTAATGGTTATACTATAATCATAGAGTCATATTGTAGTCATAGAGGAAAACTTAATTTTCTTTTCCTGTTTTTTTTTTTTTTCAATTTGACACTTGAAATTATCTGGTGGTTAAATGGTACCATATCATTTATATCTTAAGAGTCCTGAGCGCACATGGCTTTTATTCGGCACACACAGTGCTTCTGTGCATTTGAGATAATTTCAAAGTTTAAAAACCCTATTCTAAGGCACTGATTTAAATAGTCCTCCAGTTAATGTTCTACTTTAAGGCACAAAATGCTCTACTTGACTCTCGATTCCTTATGCTCCTCTTCCTAAGACTGTGAGAGACTGAGCACTTGTGAGTGTGGAGGGAAAACAGGTTATGTAATGGCACACCTCTGAAGGAAGAGGGGGGTTTTCAGATCCGTTTGCCTCCCAGCACTGTCTGCTGCAGTGCCATGGACAGAGGCCGGCTTTGTCTAGTGCACAGTCCACCACACGGAAACAAGGTTTGTGAGAGAAGAGAAAAGGCTTATTTGTAAAGCAGCCAAGAGTGGAGGTGGGAGACCCAAATCTCAAATCCAGTGACCCAAAGATAGAGTTTGGGGCTATTTATGGGGAAAAGAAGCAGGGTGGTGAAAGAATCAGTGCCCTGTGGGGAATTCAAAAAATATCAGTGTTGGCAAAAATCTGAGGATTGCTTTTGAATAACCCTTCTGTACACTATGAAGGCACATTGCTCGAATTGTCAACAAAAAGCTGACTGGCTGATGGCAAGGCAGGATTTTGACAGCATGGAGGATGCTAGGAAGAAAGACAGAGTCTGGAGGGGACACCATGAGACACAGAGTGAGCAGGATGGGAACTGTGTACATGAGGTAAATGAGCCTTGGAAAAGCACATAAATGAATAGAAACATGTTAATTTAAGTTATAAGAGCTAGCTAAAAACAAGCCTAAGCTGTTAGTTGAGCATTTATGATTAATATCAAGTCTCTGTGTGGTTATTTGGGGAGTGGCTGATGGAACGGAAAAGTCCACCTACAGAGGGTAAAGTTTGTAGTCTTGGATGTTAACATTAACCACCGAATAATTGCACAGGCCCAGGGCAAGAGTCATAGACAGCAACATAAAGTGTCCTTTGAGGGCCCAAGAGGTAACCTATCACTGTTGTCAGCCTTTGCACCTGTCATCAACTCAATATTGGAAAGTTAATAAAATTCTGCTAGGCTATGTCACCCCAGGTGGCATCCTCTACCTTCCTGCTGCTGCCACAAGGACTGTCAGGCTTGTTTGCCAAGCCTTTGACAAAGGGCTCAACTTTCTGTCCTGTGCTGTCTCCAAACTGGAGGACTGCAAGGACCTCATTATCTCCCATCATGGCCACTGTATGGCTTTCTTGTTCCTAGACATAAAGTTGTTTATCAGTCAACTTAGAGAAAGCAGTCATCTGCTTCAAGGACAGAGCCTGGGCTGCCTGGGCTGGAGTAAAGATCTGCATTGTGCTCTCCATAGTCACCGAAAAACCTCCTTCTGCAAGCAGGTGAAGGTTGCCAAGGTTTGAATTTCTCACTGCCTAAAATGATAAAAGTAAAAAATCTACAAAATGGTTTTCTTGATAATCTTTTATTAAAAGCTATAACTTGAATAGACTTTTAAGTGCCGTGGCTTAGTTCAGTACAGGGAAAAGAGAGTCTGGGGAGATGGCTCACTGGGTAAAGTATGTACCATACACCTGTGGGGACCTCAGTTCGAATCTCCAGAACCCACGGGAAGAATAAATTGGATGTGGTTACAAGCATCTGCCATCCCAGTGCTCCTATGAGAAGATCAAAGGCAGAGAAAAGAGAATCCTGGAAGCTCATAGGCCAGCAATGCTAGTGTTTGAAGTAGCAAATGGCTGAGACCCTGTCGCAAATGAGGTAAGTGAGGGCCCACACTTGAGGCTGTGCTCGGAACTACATGTGCACCATGGCTCATGTACACAGACACTCACACAAAGAAATGTACACATACATAATCACACCTCCTATACACACACAGGGGAAACAAAATTGGCTACAAAACAGAACCATGTGACCTACTCACCTTCTTTGAAGAGCTTTGTCACTATATCCAGTCTTCTTTCTGAGCCTGAGCTACGTCACATGTCAAGAGTAAAGCACTACAAAATTTAAATAAAACTTATATTTAAAAATTAGTGTCCATATAAATTTAATCTTAATAGATTTATCAGAGTTTTCTACAAATCAACCTTACAGATTATGCATGGGATCGTTACATCTGCTGATGACAGTTAGAAATAGATTCATTGGGGTTGGGGAGATGGCTCAGTGGATAGAAACACTTCTTCTGCAAACATAGTGACCTGGGTGAAAGGGGTAACTGACTTCCAAAAGTTGTCCTCTGACATCCACACTGGAATGTTCACACATACAAACACTAATAATAACAAAACCATAGCAATGACTAAATGCCCAGGATAACACAGTCTGCTAATGGAATCTTCTGTACAGCAGAGTGTAAATTTTTTTCAATTGACTATTTACTACCTGACTAACAAAGAAAGGGTGGCCTAGAAAGTAACAGGAGTGTCCAGGCAGTAGTGCATGTAATACCAGAGGGTAATAATGTAAGACTCCTTTAAAATAACATTTGGTTGTTCCGTGTGTGTGTGTGTGTGTGTGTGTGTGTGTGTGTGTGTGTGTGTGTGTGTGTGTGTGTGTGTAGGCCACCTGTGTGAGTGCTTGAAAATGTTAGGATTCCCTAGAACTGGAGTTACAGGCATCTGTGAGCCACAGGACATAGGTGCCTGGAACTGAACTCAGTTTCTCTAGAAGAACAATAAACACTCTTTCACTGCTGATAATATAAGGATTGTAAAACAATAGTAAAAGTCTCTGGGCACAAGCCTGTAATCCCAGTACTTGACAGGTAGAAGTAGAACCATCAGAACTTCAAGGGCATCTTTAGTAACACAGCAAGTTTAAGGTCAGCCTGGCACATCTGAGATCCTGTTCTAAATAGAAAAAACCCCTACAAGGAAAGAACAAAAAGATTGGAACCAGCCAGTAGTTGTCATAATTTTGTTAAGTGCTCAGTGATTTTATGGTGTCATTGATAAGGTGCTGCCCTTTAGGAGGGGCCTCAACCTTCAACCCACCTCTATCCCCCTACCCCACCTCCCTGCCTCTGTGCCCTAGAACAGAGACTGGACATTCCTGTAAGGCCATTCACAGACTGTAGGACCTAAATGCCCTTTATACTACACACCCCCTTAAGCAATTCCCAGTCTGCCTCTCCATACTGAGATTCCTGCAAGGTTTCCACCAGAAGAGACTATAAGGAGGTCGGTGCTCCTTTTTGATGACTTGCAGCACAGTGTGGAAAGATAAAATCAGGTGATGAAAATGAGCCTTGCAAATGTGAAAACCAGCATTGAGTAAATATTAAACCCCAAAGCTCCTTGTCTGAGGGGGACCATCCATACCAAGGGCTCGCTTGTGCCTCACATTTTGGTTTTGAAAGATTGTCTTTCATTGCTTCTCACATCTGACTCCCTGCCTTTAAAGCAGCTAATGGCTACTTTGTGACTTGCCAATAACAACTAGATTTTAATGTTTGTGCCTAGATACAATCCAAACCATGTCTTTGCGTATAAGAATCTTCACTGTTGAAGAGTTTCTCTTAAATCCTCCTACCTGAAAAATCTCTGTACAGAATCTAGAATAAAACTTTAGACTTTATCATGGAAAAAAAATTGATTGATAGATGTATTGAATTATTTGCTGAAAGAAAACAATGTATATGTAAACTTAATGGTACTCTTGCCTTCCCCCCCCCCAGGAATGGTATATTTCAATTTGAGACCTCCTCTTGTTGTGTCCACATGCCACTTTACGTCTAAAAACATAGAGGTAAGAACTGTTTGAAGATCCCATTTGTTAACCCTGCACCCTGGTCATATCAGGATCTATGTCTATTGACTCCCATCTTTAACCACTGCCTGCTATTATGAAGTCATAGTTAAGTATCATATAATTAAAAAATTAATTGGTACAGGAGACCACTTCCTTAACATTACACCAGTAGCACAGACACTGAGATCAACAACTGATAAATGGGACCTCCTGAAACTGAGAAGCTTCTGTAAGGCAAAGTCATAGTCAGCAAGACAAAACGGCAGCCCACAGACTGGGAAAAGATATTCACCAACCCCACATCTGACAGAGAGCTGATCTCCAAAATATACAAAGAACTCAGGAAGCTAGTCTCCAAAACACCAAACAATCCAATTAAAAAAGTGGGGTACAGAACTAAATAGACAATTCTCAACTGAGTAATCTAAAATGGCTGAAAGACACATAAGAAAGTGTTCAACATCCTTAGCCATCAGGGAAATGCAAATCAAAACAACTCTGAGAAACCATCTTACTCCTGTCAGAATGGCCAAAATCAAAAACACCAACGACAGTTTATGCTGGAGAGGATGTGGAGAAAGGGGAACATTTCTCCACTGCTGGTGTACAGCCAATTTGGAAATCAGTGTGGCGACTCCTCAAGAAAATGGGAATGAGTCTACCACAAGATCCAGCAATTCCACTCTTAGGCATATACCCAAAAGAAGCACATTCATACAACAAGGACATCTGTTCAACGATGTTCATAGCAGCACTATCTGTAATAGCCAGAAACTGAAGCAGCCTAGATGCCCCTCAACAGAAAAATAGATAGAGAAAATGTGGTATATTTACACAATGGAGTACTACTCAGCGGGAAAAAAAAAACAATGGAATCTTGAAATTTGCAGGAAAATGATGGAACTAGAGCGAGGTAACCCAATCACAAAAAGACAAACATGGTATGTACTCACTCATATGCGGACTTAGACATAGAGTAAAGGATACCAGTGTACAATCCACACTGACAGAGAAGATAGTAAGCAAGGAGGACCCAAAGAGAGACATACATGGTCCCCTGGAGAAGGGGAAAAGGTCAAGATCTGCTGAGCAAATTGGAAGCAGGGGAAGAGGGGATAGGAATCTAGGAGAATGAGAAGGGAAGACGACGAGGGATGCAGAGGACATGAGGGAGCAGAAAGGTTGAGTCGGGGGAAGAATAGAAGGTAACAAAAATGGAGATATCATAATAGAGGTAGACATTTTTGGTTTACAGAGAAATCAGGCACTAGGGAAATGTCTGGAGATCTACAAAGATGACACCACCTAACAATCTAAGAAACAGAGGAGAGACTACCTTAAATGCCCTCCCCTGATAATGAGATTGATGACTGACTTATATGCTATCTGATAGCCCTCATCTAGCAGCTGGTGGAAGTAGAAGCAGGGATACCAGCATGGGACTGATCCAGACCCCAGGAACATGGGTTTCAGTGAGGAAACCTCAGAAATCTACGGGACCTCCTGTAGTAGTTCAGTACTTATCCCTAGCAGAGGTGTGGACTTTGGGTGCCCATTCCACATAGAGGAATACTCCCTGAGCCAAGACACAGGGGTGGGCCTAGGCCCTATCCCAAATGATACAATAGACTCTGATGA
Source organism: Cricetulus griseus (assembly GCF_003668045.3). NCBI lineage: Eukaryota > Metazoa > Chordata > Mammalia > Rodentia > Cricetidae > Cricetulus > Cricetulus griseus. Next base: position 60,241,526 of record NC_048597.1, on the reverse strand, counting down.
TACCCTATGGAAGGCCTCACTCTCCAGGGGGAGCAGAAAGGATATGTGATAGGTAGGGTTTTAGTTAGGGGGGAGTGGTAGAGGAGGATGGGAGGGAGAAGGGAACTTGAATTGTCATGTAAAACAATCTTGTTTCTAATTCAAATAAAATATCTGGGAGAAAAAAAATTATATTCTGGCATTCAACCCCCATGTTTGAGGGCCCAATGTGCCCTTCATTGAAAGGCATGTTAACCTTGCCACAGTCAATTTCCTACTGAGTCCTCTTGGGGATTGATTTTTCAGCTCTGTTAGGGCAGGACCTTAAGTTTCTGGCCCAGAGCTGGTGTTTTCCTGGGTTCTCTGCAGAGCCTTCCACATTCAGGGAGGTCTTCTCCCCATGGATGGCCAGATGTATGTCTTTTCTACCAGGTCTGAGTCTCCCCTGCGTGGAAACAATGCTGCATTTGGCTGTTGCCAAGGCCTTTTCTCTCCCCAGTGTCACATTCTTGGGCCTCTGGTGCCCAAGTTCAGGCTTCATGAACACTGAAGACTTCTGCTCCCGTGTCTTTCTGTTCTCACCGAACTTTCTTAGACAGGACCTGATGCTAAAGGCCTTTTATCCTGGTCCTCACTTACTGTCTCAAAGCTGGACAACAGTTACTTCATATTTTGGATCATATTTCTATTTGCATGAGTTATTAGTTGTATTTCTATACTAGGATCATTTTCTTGTTTTAACTCTATTGTTTTTGATCTATTAATACTTGTGCGCATGGCATATATGTATTTGCGTGGGTGTGTACATGCACATACGGCAGAGCTTGTGCATGTGTGTCTCACATGTTTCTAGAGGCCAGAGATTGACAGGAGACATTTTTTTCTCAGTCATTAATTTTGAGACAGGGTCTCTCACTGCATCTGAGGATTTGTCTCTGTCATCTGGCCAGGGAGTTCCAGGGATATACCTTCCATGGCTGTGCCTAGCTTTTACATGGGAACTGGGGATCTGAACTCAGGCCCTCATGCTTGTACAGCAAGCACTTAAGTGGCAGAGCCATTTCCCCAGCCCCCGGCCTGGTAAAAATTTTAAAATACGTAGTGATCTCTTAAAATGTACTATCCACATCATTGTTTTGAAGAATGTATAAGGGTTCTGTCATAAAATAACCTGGAAATGCATTTTTATTGACAGTAAGGCACCTAAAGGGATTTGCACAAAACCTGTGAAATATGGATTTCATACTTTTGTAAGACTATGTTATATGTGTTTTTTCAAATTCGTTTGAGCACAAAATCCACTTTTAGCAGCTGGTCTTTTGGGAGGAGTGGTTGGGGACTCTGGGAAGTGGTATTTGGTGGTTGCTGTATATTAATTGTATTAAAAATTTATGTGCCTAATTAAAAAGCAATCATGGTTACAACTATCTTTTAAATTAATTTTCCGATGGAAAGTATGCCCAGCTTCTCTTTCATTTCTCTAATGCTCCTCTACTCCAAGGGAGAAGGTTGCTGTTGGGCCCATTAGACATTTTACGTATTGTGAGAAAAAAAGTTTTTAAAAAAAGGGAAAAGTGCAACTGTACATTATGAAAACAATTATTTCAATTTGACATTGTTTTCCAAAAGAAAATGGCATTTTTAGATACACACAAAAATAAAGTTAATGTTTTCTCTTCTGTGCAGCTATCATTGCAACACGCTGTTTGATGAAAGTGGTACCAATAGGAATGTAAGAATGAAGAGACTTCAGCATCATCATCATCAGCCCAGCAGTTGGAACTCTTCTTTACCATCAATAATTAATTTAAGTGTTTCCTACGTGCAGTGCTGCTCCTCCAAGTACAGCTGATGGGGGAGCATCTCCTCTCAGTCAAATGCCTGAGAATCTTCTAGAGACAGCTAAAATGTAAGAGACAGGACATTTGATTGCAATTCAAGGCCTAGGGACAATTTGACTCCTCCATTAACCTCTGCCAAACGACTGCTCTTTCTGAACCTCTATTTCTCAACCAGGAAAATGAGTTTATTGGTCTGGATAGCTTTAGGGTTTCCTTCCAGCTCTTGCATTGCACAAGTCTTACAGAATAACACCTAAGGGTGAAGAAGTGGCAGGAATGCTATTTCTATGAGGCATTGCCTCACTGGCTGGAAGCAGGAGACAAATGATCTAAAAAGCACAGGGGAAAACATGGCTGTTAAACAATTGACAGTTTTGTGTTTAGCTTTGAACCTGTAAATAGAAAGCCTGGATTTGTTGAGTTGGGCCTTCAAGACTTAAATTATTCACCTAATCAGAACCAGTTGGCCCTCTGTCAAAATCCTACCACTCAGTTCTTGCCATGTAACAAAGGTGATGACCTTTGCCCTGCAACTTCATTTTGACTTAGCTTCCTGATTATAGCAGGCAGTTATAAGGCAAGAGAGAGACTTTTTTCTCCAAATGCACAGGGGTAATTTTGCTGAGAACCAGGACAAAAGGTTTCTGGATCTCTAAATGAAACCAGGAGGAAAAATAAGTCATTCCAATTTCAGTTGCTAACAAAGGCAGGGAAAGGAAAACCAGTTGCTATGTTATTTGTCCACAAGCAAACTCAGCACAAAGTAAAAAAGTATTTCCTGATACAGATTCCCATTATCTTCAGTTGCAGTAGTGGTTTCTGGATTATGGCAGAGGGCTAAGAATCCAAGATTCAAGTTGTTGTATTCCCAAGAGCCTGAAATGCACCCCTACTGGATCTCTCTTACACAAACACCATAAGGGATGCTGTGCATTCTTGCCTTGACCTGGGGCAGCTGAACCTGGAATGCTGTAAGGCATCACTCCTGGGGCTGTGCAGTCTTAGAGAACAGGCTTGCCTAGAGCCATGCAGAACAGTAGCAGAGGGAGGTCCAGACCAGATGCTTGCCTACATGGGATTCGGCAAGAGGGCAAAGCCTGAGGGGGAAGGAGACACGAGGTCTAAGGCGAGAAATATGAAGAACAGACTGGAAACTGGGCCAAGAGTAGGTCAGGGAATGAGCAAAGGAAACCATTAGTGGAAAAGATGCAGCAGTGGAGCAAGAGATACATGGGTGGGGCTGGTGCCTGTTTTTAAATTTCTTTTTTTTTTCTTTCCTTTAATGTTACCCTGGCTCAACAGTCATAGAGCTCTGGTAGGACACATGCACTACTCCCTCAAGTTTATAGCCAGTTAAAGTTCAGCTCTAGAAGTTCAGATCATTGTGTTTGTCCCTTGCAGGGCAATTGGCTTCTGCTTTCTCATTTTGGAAGTTAAGAGCATCATTGCTGTGTCTACTGACACTAGCAAAGACTGTCATTTATACTCTCTGGGGCAAGAGATAGTGTACAAGAAGTTTACCTCTGTAAACTTCAGTTTCTTCTGTAAAATGAAGAAAATAAAGTTGATAAAAATAAAACAGGTAAGGCTAGGGAGATGGCTTACTGGATAAAGTTCTGGCCATAAGGCCATGGGGGTGTGTTCAGATTCTCAGCCCAATATGAAATTTCGGCTGGCATCGAGAGAGCCTGCCTGGAATCAGAGCTTAGGAGGCTAAGACGAATCCCCACAGAAGCAGGCCAGCTAGACTAGTCAAATCATCAAGCTCTGGGTCCAGTGAAAAATTATGTCTCAGTAAAGGACCTGAAAAGTTATAGAAGACAACCAATGCCAACCTCTGGATTACACACACACACACACATGCACACCCACATGCACACACACATGCACGCACACATGCCCGTATGCCTACACACATGTGACTACATACACGTACATACACACTACACACACATAAAAAAAAAAGATAAACTAGACAATGTCCTTTGTGCCTGCATGTCAGTGTTAGAAGTACCATGACCATCCAGTGACCCTCTTTGCCTCCTTCCAGCACCAGTCTTTGTAGCTACTGGCCTATCAACTCGATGGAGACAAAGCCCATGTCCTTCAGATTCAACAGCCATCTCTCGTTCCAGCAGAGTCTGGCATATATAGGGACTTCAGAAATATCTGTTACAGAAACGAGACAAAGAGACTGACTGGCACGCCAGAATGGCTGCCCTGGGTGTGCCCTGCACAGCAACCAAAGCAGGAAGCAGCCTAAAGCAAGAGGCTTATGACCCTGTCTGGTTTGCCTGGGGCCTCCGGCACACATCCCCATTTTACAGGGCCTCTGGTTATTCAAGCAAAAGTGTTTGCTTTTTATTGCTTTTCCTAGCATTTTGGCTCACATCTCTTTTATACGTGTGTGGGAGTATAACATGTGTCCCTTGTTAGTATTTTCACACAAACGTTTTTAAATTCATGGTGCTGGGCCAATAGTGTAGAAATATGACTTTGTCCTGTCTCCCATGTTATTCCCAAAGAGAGCAGTTACAGCAGGCCTTTCTCTCCCCTTCTGCAATAGATTGTATATGTGCACAGATAGCTCATTATCTCAACACAGATTTCACTTGCTAACTTCAGCTGCTCAAAATCCTGCTTAAATCTTTCACTGAATCCCTGACACATCTCTGGGGACTTCATTTCCTATGAGAGAAAAACACTAGGAAGCCAGGAGGCGACACTTTGACGGTGGTGCAAGCAGTGGTGGAAGAGTGTAAGTGAGACAGAGGAAGGACAGGCAAATGACAAGAGGAGTCAGGGGTGACGGGAGCGAGGTAGGCACCACCACACTCCCACGACATCCCATTCATTCTACCTATTACAGCCTAGACCATTTTCTTCGCGATCTTATTTTTTCAAAAGTTGCTTCCGTCATTGTTGTAAACTCAGTGACTGTTAAGAACCTGTTCCTGAAGAACCAGCTCAAAACAGCTCATGGCTCATGAGAACCTGAACTTGTGACCCCACGGGGAAAGAACCGTTGGGGTTGGAAAATTCTGCCCTGATAAACAGTCCCCAGAAATAGAGATGTAACTGCCCTTAACGTTCAATGAACCCAGAGGTTGCGGTTGACCATCTGTGATGAACCAATCAGAAGTGTTGTACCCAGCTGGGCGTTGGTGGTGCACGCCTTTAATCCAAGCACTCGGGAGGCAGAGGCAGGCGGATCTCTGTGAGTTCGAGGCCAGCCTGGTCTCCAGAGCGAGTGCCAGGATAAGCTCCAAAGCTACACAGAGAAACCCTGTCTCAAAAAAACAAAAAACAAACAACCCCCCCAAAAAACAAACAAAGAAACACAAACAACAAAAAAGAAGTGTTGTGCCCAAATCACCTCATTCCCCACTTGCTTTACAGTTTTTCCCCTTAAAAGTACTCCCAGTTCTGAGCTCGGGGTCCGACTCTTTTTTTGACTCCTGCATGAGCCGGAGTCTGGACCCCAGCACGCTGGTAGCGGAATAAAGCCTCTTGCTGATTGCATCAAGCCTTTGCCTCCGCCTCCACCTGGCGATTGGGGTCACTGCAAGTCCTGGGTGGACATCCTGGCGACTTAGTTCCTCGGGTCTTTCATTCCAAGAGTCTAACATTGCCTTTGACACATAGTAAACACTTTACAGTTTTGAATGAGGAATTGGATGGCTGTGTGGCTGATCAGAACACAAGCAGAAAATCCCCAGTCATTAAGCAGGAGCTAGCAAAGGATCTAAAGTCCAGCACCTCCCAGGGCCAAACCCAAGTACAGCCTTCCAGGGTCCTGTTCTGAGGAAGCCCGTCTCTGAGAAGGAAAGGCCAGAGGAGGTATAGCATTCAATCAAAAGTCTGTATTCAGCATGACAGGCACAAAAATCCAAGTTATTTCCTCAGCTGGGAGCCAGACGTTGGAGGGAGTAGCTTGGACAACAAGAAAAGGAAGCCTTCTCTTTACCACACACTCTTATTGTTAGCTCTCTTTCTGGAGGTCCTTCAAGGCACTGGGGCAAGTGGATAGCTCCTGAAAGTTCATAGAGGAGGTTTTTGAGTATGGGCTCTGGATTGGCTATAGGAACTCATGCTTCTGGGTGAGATACAACTTCTAGGAATTGGCTGAATTCCATGAGCTGTAGTCCTTCCAGTGTTGCCAAAGCATCAAAATACAGAAATTAGAGAGGTATGGTTAATGTAAGCTAGAAAGGGAGAAGCTATAGACACTAATGGAAGCCTCTAAACAAAATGCGTTAGCAGCTGTAATTGAGCAGTGTCCATGAAGGCCAAGACACACACTGTTCCTGCTCCTAATACTTTTCCATGAGAATGGATTGAATGCCTAAAGATAAGCAGCAGATATTTTTTTCAATCTAAGAAGATTCAAAATAGAAAAGAATTATACCTGATGACCAAAGTAGGCCAATGCCGAATAGATGGAATTAAGAATAATAGTGAGTGACCGACCTCTGTAGCATCAAGTTATCTAGAATGAAATTGACTGCTGAATGAGCAAGGTAACAGTGCAAAAGGGACTGAAGAAAGTGCTACCAGGCTGTGACAGGGCAAGGAGTAAATGAAGAGATTGGCAGGCCTCTTCAGCAATTACTCAGGGCCAGAAAGGCAATCATGACATGTTCTCTCCTTTTGAGGATGCTAGCTCTGAATCTCTAGATGTGAATATATAACCTGGAGTGAACTCAGGGACCAGGAAAATAAAAAGTGACCATGGTGGCACCAGGAGTGAGGAGGGGTGTGGGAGAGCACAGAGTTTCTTAGAGAGAAGGACAGTAGGGACAGTTACTACGAAGGAGAAAATAAGAAAAAATGGATCAGGGAGACTTGCCTTGGGAGGGAGAAGGGCAACACCAAAGAAGTGGGAAGGAGGAAAGCTAAACAACCCTAAGGATATTTTAAAAAGCCATAGGGAATTATATTTTATGTTTACTTAAAACTGCATACTATATATAGATGTATATATACATCTATATATATACATATATATATTACAATATATTAACTGACATTAATCCACTTCGGGTGAAAATGTTCCCAGACCCCAAATCCAAGACTATCATACAAAAACCCATTGTCAGGCATGAGAAACCTCTTTATGAGTTGTTGGTCCAGGACTCCCCTGGAAGGAAGGAGGGAGGGAGAGAGGGGAGACGGACAGAACTAAATGGAGAAGGTTAGGGAAGAAGGATCTGGGAGGAGTAGGGGGAAGAGTGTAAGGTGAATGTAATCAAAAGATATTGTGTGAAATCCTCTAAGAATTCATAAAAACATTATGCATAAAGTAAGGCCTTTAAATGAACTTGTCTACAGGTCCCCTGATCTGGCTTTCGTATTACCTTTTCTATTTTCTGTGGTCAATATGGCCATTTACCAAATTAATTTCATCTGCCAATTGATTTCCTTTGGCGGGAAGTTAGGGTGTGTTCTCCAGACTCTCTTGGCAGTAAGTATAGCCTAAGGGTGAATCAGTAAGACTGATGCAGCTGCCAAGGAAGGTTCTGGAGAGAGAGAGAAGCTCATCCTCTATACTCTTCTTTATGACCAAGTGCTTTGGCAACTTCCCCCACCCCACCCCATGATCCTGTAAATCACAGTGAAGATGGCAGATGCTAAACATGCATGCCTGGATGACTTGGAGGAGAGTGGACCCACAGGAACACCAACTTTGGACTATGATATGAACAAGAAGCAAACTTGATGGTTGGGGGCGTCATTTACTATACGTTAATTGGTTTTTTTGTGATTCTAACTCATGCAAGAGTAGACTAAATTAATTTTTTCTCAATGAATAAAGGCCAAAGGAGCCACTTTCACTTTTCTTTGTTTTTAGGGTATTTGTTTAAAGCCACGATGAATCTGAGCTTGTATCTAAGTGTTGGAGTGCAGAATAATCTCTCTGGGGAGTAAGCAAGTCTCCTGCTTTTACAAAATGGAGATATCCTCAGGGTCATGAGTCAAATCACCCTTCCTATGTAAAAAAGTTATGCCTGAAATTAACTCAGAAATCTCTTAGGAATGGAGAGCATCCCAAGCTTCAGGTCCTCAGTCTATTGACAAGATAAGGAAAGTTTTATTCCATCTTTCTGCCTTATTATATTTTAAATTTATATGAAATTCTGTTCATACTATCTTACATGCATATACATTTCTAATGATTACTTTACAGTAGCTTTCTCTCTCTCTCTCTCTCTCTCTCTCTCTCTCTCTCTCTCTCTCTCTCTCTCTGTGTGTGTGTGTGTGTGTGTGTGTGTGTATGCTGTTTGTTTCCAGCCTCTTTATTTCTTCCCCAGAAACTGCTTGACCCTGAAGACTGTCCTCATTACCTTCATTGAGACAGGAAAACTAATTCTATTGTGGGAGGCATCTTCTGGTAGCCATGCAGGAAAAGGGGATGTTGCAGAAGGGAGGTTACTCAGCTTTTGTTTGCTTGGCCTTCCCTCTTGCCTCTTAGTTGATTGACTATTGCCAATGATCATAGATTCCTTCACTAGCATCTCAACTGGGGTTTTCAGGCTTCCATCACTGATGAAGGACCACCAGCTCTCTAGGAACCTTCCTGTTTTCAGCGCCAGATTGGGACTGCTTAGGCATCCAGCTTCATGGATTGAACTACTAGTGGGTCATAGGCTTCCCCAGTAGGAGACAGATACTCCGGGATTATTCTGGGTGCCTCTGTATCCAAGTCTCAAGGACAGAATTTCAGCCTCCCAGGTGATATTCAGTTGTTGCTATTTCAACTAACCTAACTCATTACAAAGATTCATCTAGTGGTTCTGTTCCTCTAGAGACTAGGGGAACAAGCAAAATGGGAAAAACCAAACACTATCTGTGTGTGCACAGCATATGCAGGTGCATAGCGCATGCAGGTGCATTTAACTGGGTGGTATAATAAAGTAGCAAGTGTCTGCAAGGGGCGGCTGACTTAAAACCAGCTGTGAAAGCCGATTGGAAGTATAAACAGCATCTGAAAAGCCAACAGCATCAGGACTCCAAAGAGCAAGAAATATGGAGGCTATAAGAATTATTTCACAATGAAAACCCAAGCCCCACTGAAACAAAGCCAAGCTCAATACAAACCAACGTAAAACAACACAAAACCCAAACCAAAACCAACAAAAAGTCCTCGAGAACTGCCCTGAGTAAAGAAACCCAGTCCTTTTGCATAGAACAAACAAGAGTGTGCCTTCCTGTCTGTGCCCATTGTTTTAGGTGTGCTTCAGCATATTAGGCTGAAAGCCCTGAACACTGTGGCTGAGAACAAACTAACAAACACAGGACTTAATGGCAACAAAGCCACCAGAATTCCACTATCTCTTGAATGGAAATGTGTTGTTGGAGAAACTACGGGCTTGGCCTTATAAAGTCCTGACAGTGGAAACCTTTGAGCCTCTAGCTTTCCAGAAGACAATCCAAGATCTACTAAGATTTCCTCCCATTATAAAACTATTATTATTCAACAGACCTGCCCACTGGTATTCCATTCCCATGATGCTTGAGTTGTCCATGCTTCCTAAAGAAGACTTTTTATTGGTTTATCTGCCTGATCCATCTGGGTACAGTAGGGGAGAATAAAGTTGGTGAATAAAATTGTTTCCTTTGCATGGGCAACCTTTTATAATTGTGTTGCATGTGGTGGCTATTATGGCCCCCATAGACTCATGTGTTTGAATGCTTGCCTGTAGGAGGTAGCAGTATTAGGAGGTGTGGCCTTGCTGGAGGAAGTATGTCACTGAGGGCAGCATATATGCTCAAGTTGTGCCCAATAGGACAGTTAACTTCCTGCAGCCTGAGGATGAAGATGTAGAACTCTCAGCTCCTTCTCCAGCACCATGTCTGCCTGCATGCTGCCATGCACTAAACCTCTGAACTCTAAGCCAGCCCCAATTAAATGTTTTCCTTTTTAAGAGTTGCTGTGGTCATGGTGTCTCTTCACAGCAATAAAAAACCTAACCCTAACATTGCACATCTGCAGATTCAACTAATAGTAGAATCCTTTTTTTTTTTAATTTCACCTGAACTCAACATGTTCATATATTTTCCTGTTACTGCTCCCAAAACAGCATAGCATTAACTGCTATTTACAAATCTTATTATCTCCATTATGTTGAAAGAGGCTCTGAGGTATATCAGAGAATAGGCATAGGTCAGATGCAAACACTTTGCCATTTTATATACGTAGTTCAATCATGAAGGATTTTGGAATCCCTGGGTAGAAATGGGGTGCCAAAACCAACTCCACCATGGGTACTTAAGGGTGAGTGCCTGGATAAAGAGCAAGTTGCCATATCCAAGGTGATAGAAAGGTCCAAATTGCAAAGGATTGTAGCCTTGGTACTAAACAGGGATTTAAGTAGTCTCCTTTGGGAAGGAAAGTAGGTAGAGCATTGTGGGTAAAGTGATGTTCAGAATAATCTATAATTCATTTCATATCATACTAAACTCTACTCAGTCTTTTTTTCTCATCTTTGAGTCTTCAGAAAGCATTCAGGATATTTTTTGTGAATTTCAGAAATAGACTCTTTCCCCTTTCTCAACAACATGGATTTCCAAAGCAGGAACAAAATACTGAGCTAAAAAGGGGGTGACCCACATACTGTCTTTCTTTGGCCGCATAAGCACAGACTGGGAAGGGCAGCACTAATAACACAGTCTTTTAAATGTCCATTATGCTTTCAGTCCTTATAATTAAGTTTTTGGCCCTGAGTCCTGACAGTAATTTATTTTTCCTTCCTGCTTCCATGAAGGATTCTAGTCTACTCTGTGCACAAATAGGTTCTGATTATTTATTTTTAACTCCGGGGTATTTCTATCATGAGCTGTAAGGCTGAAGAAAGCGACAGTGTCCCCACAGAGAAAGTGTGCTTTGCCTCTTACATTATGGGGCTGGGGAGGCCCCCATTTGCACTGGTTTAATCACTCCTGCACCTGGCAATCAATCACTCTTCTGGAGACTGTATCACATCAGGTATCGGCACAAGAAGGACTCTTGCCAGCCAGAAATAGAGGCAGAAAATGCACTTTCAGTCTCTGATAGTGATTGAATATGGATCATGCCAAATCTTTGCCTAGCTTCTCTGGATGAGAAGCACACACAGAGAAGCTGCAGAGCGAGTGGCTCATGCTCCATTCAGAAGAGAGCCACAACTGGGTAAGGTGCAACAGGACTCCAGGAGTGCCCCTAAACACACGGCTGGATGTAAAGAGATGGTCCCTGGCATCCTCCCTGTTTATTGCAGTTTTAGAACAGTAGAACCATTCTGTAATTTAAACCTTTTCTGTGTCCACTTAAACCCCAACTGCCACCTCATTTGTCCCCTTCCCTAGAGTGCACTGAACAACTTGGTCCATTTTAGCTAGCTGCATCTAGGAATCACAGAGTCACAGGGATGTTGGCGTGGGAATGTTCTCAGAACACTTTGCCCTCATCCTTTATTTTTAAGGCTGAAAAAGAAGCCCAAGAGCAATGTAGTGGTTTTACTTGTTTATCTGTTGTTTTGTTTTGTTTTGTTTTTCCTGGTTCAGTTGGGAAGCTACAGATTCTGGATTTGAACAGCAGCTCCCATTTCCTGGCCTAGGCCTTATTTACTCATCTTTTCTTCTGTTTCCACTGAGATTCCTGAAAATTGGAAGGTAGTCTCTGAACTGAGTTTTAGGTGTCAAGCTATGGGTCCAGGCTGCAGTCCTGCTGAAGAAAGATGGAAAGGCCGCCTCATTGCTGTTTGGAGAAGCAAACCATACTTCTGTCCAATATGAACCGAATCCTTCATACTCACAGATCCTCCTCACAAAGGTTTCATGCTTGATAATCTCTACTGAAATGTTCTGGTTTGTCAAGGGGAAAGTTTTCTCGATGAGAGAAGTCAGCAATTGCAGAGCTTCACATAGAAAGCAGCAGGCTGTTACAATGGCTAGCTGTTCAGTTAGTTAATTTCTCATTCACTTCGTGTGTCCATAGGATGCCTCTGACTGCACAAGATTATGCTATGGTTTATGGAGACCAGAGCTCAATAAGGACATGCTTGCCTTCAAAGAACTAGCTGCCACTTGCCTAAGAACTAAATCATGGATAGTGAAGAGGGCATTTGATTCAGGAAGAAGGGTAGGCACTCAAGATGATTTTGAAGAGAAGGCTTAGATGGCATATTTCTTTCAATGTCCCTTTTATAAAGCAGCTATAGTAAGGTTTGACTGACAGACAGTAAACCTCAGACTTTAAAAAGGACTAATGTGATGCATTTTGCCATCTATAAAAACCCATAGCTACCATCCAAATGATGCATGTATCCACCAACGTCCAAAATTGTCTCATGCCCTTAATAATAGTTCTGTGTCACTCCACTCCCCAGGCTCCAGGAAATTCCTGGGTTAGGTTACAGTCTATGCTACATAAATGAGTTGTACTACATACACAGTTTAGTTTACTTTTTTCACTTAGCATAATCTCTTTGAGGCCAATTAACATTGTTTTGTATATCAAGAGTTTTCACCTTTATGTATGAATTTATATCAACAGTCTTCACCTTTATGTATGAATGCGTGTATTTATGTTTATATAATATACACATGTATGTATATATGCATGTATGTTTGCTAAATGACGTTTCACTGAATTGGTAGCTATTACAGTTTACTTATCTAGTCATCTTTTCTGAGAAATAGAGTCATTTCTAGCTTTGCAATACTACAGAAAGTTATGAGCACTGATGTATTATTTTACCAGGGACCTATGCTTTCCTCTAGCTTGGATAAACATTGGGGACTGGGATGACTGGGTGATGTGATGAAGGTTGTGTTTAAGCTTTAAGAGTTGCCAAAGTATTTAACAAACTGTTTGAGATACTGTGCTTTCTCCCCAGCAGTGTGTGAGTCCATGTCCATCTTTCCTGACACTTGGTGCAGTTGACCCTCTCCATTTCAGCAATTCTGAAAGTGTCTGAATGTATCCACTTATGCCTGCTGATCTACAGAAGAGTTGGTGGCCTCTTTGTAAAAGAAAAACAGAAAGCAAGCAAACAAAAAAGCCCACCTTGACCTTTATCTACCATTTGTGTTCAGACCTACATGCCTGACCCTTTGCTGAGACACAAATAGATCACGGGAGAAGATTTGCCAGAAAGGCAAAAGGAACCTGCCTCCAGGGTGTACTTAAGCAACAAAATCAGCAGTAAATGACAGGGCTGAGCCGGCTAGGTGAGCAAAGGGCTTGCCATGCAATCATGAGAACCTCGGTGCAATCATTATCGCCCATATTAAAATCCAGGCAGCATAGTAGGCACCTATAATTCCAGCACTGAGGAGGCAGAGACAGGACAGTCCCTGGGGTTTGCTGGCCAGCCAGTCCAGACTAATTGTGAGCTTCAAGTGTAGTAAGAGACCTTGTCTCAGGAAGTGACATGGAGAACAATAGAGGAAGACATTCAATATCCTTCTTGGCATCCACATGTATGCTCAGCATAAACACACATACGCACATATGTAAGATATGCACATATTCAAAAACTTAGAAAGAAGACAACCGCAGTCCTGGTGGCCATGTAGTAGAGAAAATAGCTCATGTGGTCCTGTTTTGTGCATAGAGGAGACTATGGTTATATCCCTGAAGCTGGATGAACTTCGGCATGCAAGCAAGATTGTGGAGGCTCTCCCACCAAAAGGACCATTATCAGTTTGACAACACTAGGGATATCTGTGGCTGGGTTACTGCAGATCCACTATATTTGGGTGTGGTAATTTTCTAGTTCTGTCTGGTTTCTGGTGATGGCAGAGATGTTGATGAAGACGGAGTTCCAACGCTAAGCAGCACCGCTGAGGAACTGTTGGGGATCAGCCTGACTAAGGGCATGAGGCTTAATCAGTACTTTATTATTAAAACAGTCTTGTGTTTAATTGAGAAGGGACTGGGGCTTCCCTTCTGTATTTCTAAAACAATCAGTTAGAGGCCATAGTCACTGGTATTTGCCAGAATAGAAGAGATTACATCTGTCCCTACTGGCAGCTGAAGGCTGAGACATTCGGGTAAGATAAACACTTCAACACACAGCCAGGTATAACTTAAAGGGGCCACAGAGATGGTTAATGATAGCATGTATATATATATATATATATATATATATATATATATATAGTGGCAGGCAGTATTCTTTCGAATGGATGATTTCACTTAGTCTCTTAACACAAGACATTTTATACCATGAGCTACAAAGCCACAGAAAGCTTCCATCTTCATGATGAGGGTTTTGCTTTTTTACTTATGGGAGTTACGACAATACATAGGTAAATTTGCTGTGCCTGTGATTGACTGCTCCATTCCTGATGAGGAAACAAGTTCTGATATTCTTGGATAAATCCCAAGGTCTTGTTAACAGATGGAGGGACCAAGATCAAAATCAATATCCTGGTTCTAGGACCCAGGTTCTCAGTTTTCTGTAGTGTTGACTCTAAAGAGAAATATTAATACTCTACAATTTGGAGAAAAGTCTCACCACCTCTTTTAAGATATAGGGAAGGGCTTTATTCGAGATGTAATATTTTAAGTGGTATCTTTGAAGGATTATAAAATCAGAATGTTGCATGCTTTTCAGGGAGTATTTTTTCTGGTGCATTGTCCAGACCAATAGTTTTGGTTGTATTCTTATTAAACCCAAATTCAACTATAATTTCAACAGATGTGGCTTATATGTAGTAGAGATGAACTGGCAATAAAGAATACACATATATGACTGACTTTTATTTACTGTAATACTGTGTTAGTTACTTCTGCATCAGCCAAGAGCACAATACCTGAAGAACACCAGCTTAGTGGATGAGAGATTTATTTAGGCTCATGGTTTCAGAGTTCCAACTTACCATGGTGGGGAGGGCAGGGTGGAGCAGCTCATGGCAGTGGGAGTGTGTGCTGGAAGCTGCTCATATCACCATGGACCAGGAAGCAGAGATCCAAAGAGGAGTCAATGCCAGGCATAACTATGAAAGGCCTGCCTATAATGAATGACTTGTGTCTCTGAGCTTGGCCCTATCTCCTAAAGTTTCTACTGTTTGCCAAAATAGCTCAAAAAGCTTATGGGGATATTCAAATTCAAACTGTCACAAACATATATTTGAATGTTTGGAAATTCCATTAAAATAGTCTGTGGGCGAGAGTATTAGGCTCTTTTCTATTGCTGTGATAAAATACTATGACCAAGGCAGCTTATAGAAGATTGTACTTATTTAGGGGCTTCTGGCTCCAAAGGGATAATAGTCCATTAACATCATGGAGGGGAGTGTGGCAGCAGGGTGGAAGGCAAGGTGTTGCAGCACAAGGCAGAGCACAGCCAGCCAGCAGGAAACTGAGGTACAACAAGTGACTATTGAAATCTTAAAGCAGGTCCTGTGTGGCACACTGTTGTAGCCCGCTGTTCTATTGCTGTGACCATGGAAACTCTTATAAAGGCAAGCATTCAGCTAGGGCTTGCTTAGAGTTATCAGCATCTTGGCATGTAGGCAGAGGTGGTAGCTCAGAGTTCTGCATCTAGATCCCAAGCAATCAGGAAGAAAAGACAGACACTGGATCTGGCTTCAGAATTTGAAACCCCCAAGTCCCACCCCACCCCCAGTGACACACTTCTTCCAACAAGGCCACACCTATTCCAAAAAGGCCACACCTCCTACTCTCTGTCAAGTACTGCCACTCCTTAAAGACCAAGCATTCAAAAATATGAGCTTATGGGGACCATTCTTATTCAAATCACTGCATTGTATTTCTTGGCTCCCATAGACTTGTAGCCGTATCATAATTCCAAACACATTTCGTCCACTTTCAAAAGTCCCCATACATAGTCTATCACTGTTTAAAAGTCCAAAGTCTCGTGGGAGACTCATGGCAATCTCTTAACTGTAACCCCTTGTAAAATCAAAGAGCAGATCAGCAGATCACACACTTCCAACATACAATGGCAATTAATATACATTACCTTTATAAAAGGGAGGATAGTGAGGAAATACTGGACCAAAGCCAGACAGAAAACCAGCTGAGCAAACTCCAAACTCTGCATCTCCATGTGTGATGTCAAAGTGTCTTCAGATCTTCAACTCCTTTCATCTTTGTTGACTGTAACTCACTTCTTTCTCTTGTGCTGGTTCCAATCCCTATTAGCAGTTCTCCTAGGCAGGAATCCCATGACTCTGGCATCTCCAACATCTTGGGGTCTCCAAGGCAATCCAAGCTTCTCCTTCACAGCTTCAAATAATGGCCTCTCTGGGCCTCCATGCTGGGACACCCTTGATACTCACCTTGCCTCAGGAGTTTCCTTGGTCAAGGAGGGAAGAGTTCTCAACTGACCACAGCAAGATCTTTCAAGGTCATTGGTTGCCATAGAAAGAGTAAATCCGATCAAGGGAAGGTTCTGATCCCTCATCAGACAATGCCTTTTTGCTCGGGAGTCACAATTTGTTTTCCTGCCAAATATTACAGATTGTAAATGGCAGAAAATAAATATATTTTTTTACACTAAGTATCATGACAGCTGAAAGAAGTTGAAAAGGCAGTCTGCGTTAGTCTGACAGCTTACATCAGAAAGGAAGAAAAAGGCAGAAAATACACCCAACAAATTGATAGTTAGGTTAGAGAGGGCATTGTTACCCAGCCTGTCTACTCTGTGTGCCCAGCACCCTTCCCCTTGATTCTGTTCCCCCACATAAAAGCATGCATAACCTGGACCTTCTCCTGACAAAATGCTCTGGGACACAGTAATGGGCTGCATCCTGTCCCCTCCTCATGTCTCTGCAAGTCAACACAGGCAACCTATTTCTTGTATCCTTGACTCTACAGCCAGAATCATGTGGCTGAAGCTGCCAAATGCTGCTGCTTGATTGAGCAGGAACTTGACCCTCTTTCAATTATATTTGCATCAGCTTTCTGTTGTGAAATACGATGTTAACTGGGCAAAGATGCATTCGTTACACTTGTTTATGCTGAGGAATATTAAACCATGTAAAGATGTGTTACCTTTGTTTATGCTGCAGAATATTTAACTGTGTAAAAGTGTGTTACATTTGTTTTAGCTACATTTGTTTAATGATGTAAAGATGTGTGTTTAATTATGTAAAGATTTGTTGCATTTGTTTCACCTGCATAAGGCACCTGATTGAATTAATAAAAAGCTGAATGGCCAATAGCTAGGCATGAGAGGGATAGGCTGGGCTGGCAGACAGTAAATAAGAGGAGCAATCTAGGTTTGAGAGAGGAGAAAAATAATGAGGAAAAAGAGAGGGACAGGCTGGGGGCAAGAAGCCAGGCAGCTGCGGGACAGACAAGAGAAATAGTGAAAGTAAGATATACAGAAGGAAAGGAAAGGAAAAGCCCCAAGGCAAAAGGTAGATAAAGAAAAAGAGGTAAATTTAAGTTGAAAGGGCTAGCTAGAAACGAGACCAAGCTAGGCAGAGCATTCAAAACTAGTAATAAATCTCTGTGTCATGATTTGGAAGGTAGTTGGTGGCCCAAAAGAAAAAGCTGGGCACAGCTTTCTGTTGTTGATGGTTTCTTCTCTGCTTAAGCTTTTCTTTAATTCCTTTTCACAAGTTGGAAGCCTAGCTGTGTAGGGTCCTGCCCTGAGGACCCCACTCTATTCTGCTTAGGATCAGGCTTTTCTTGAAACTTTCTATCTCTGTGAGTATGGGACTCAGCACCAACATTACATTTTTTGGTGCTCTTTTTCTTTTCAATTTTTTTGTTTGTTTTTGTTTCTGTTTATTTTTCAAGACTGGGTTTCTCTGTGTAGCCTTGACTGTCCTGGAACTCCCTGTATAGCTCAAGCTGGCCTCAAACTCATAGAGATCTGCCTGCCTCTGCCTCTGCCTCACAAGTGCTAGGATTTAAGGTGTGTGCCAAAACCGCCTGGCCAAACTGTACATCTTTTATTTCTTTTTGTCCTGCTTGCTCCTTTTCATTATAGATCTGCATAAGAATGATAACTTATAACCACACAATACTGTTAATACTGGGCTGTCTTGAAATCTCTGTCAATACCATTAATTTGGAAGTTTTTAATTTAGTCACAGTCAGATTTTTAGGGCAAGAGGAAAAACCAGCCATGTTCTTAGCCTCAAAGTCACAAGAATGGTCTCTAAGCCTGTTATTAATATTCTTTCCCTCTGAAACTTCTTGGGTCATAATTTACACTGCTGTCAGCACCACTATCTTCCACATTCCTACTAGCATGGCCCATTAAGCCCCACTGAAAACATGCAACTACTTTCCTAATCCAAAGTCCCCAAACCAACATTCCACCACCAAATAGCACCGTCAATCCTGTCACAGAAAAACGCCTCTCCAAATTCTGTCTCAGTCACTGTTCTATTGCTGTGAAGAGATACCATGACCATGGCAGCTCTTATAAAAGAAAGTCTCTAATTGGAGGCTGACTTACACTTTCAAAGGTATAGCCCATTATTACCATGGCTGAGAGCATGGCAGCATGCAGGCAGGTACTGGAGTAGTAGCTGAGAGTTACATCTTGTGCCCCAGGCAGAAAGACTAGGCCTGGCATGAGTTTTTGAAACATTAAAGCCCAGCCCCAGTATCACACTCTCTCCAACAAGGCCATTCTTCCTAATCCTTGTAATCTTGTTAAACACTTCCACTCCCTGGTGACCAAGCATTCAGGTATATGAGCCTATGGGGGCCACTACTGTTTAGATCACCACAGTGCTCCTCCCTCAGGTTACAGGTCTGTGCTGCTGCATCTTGCTTTTTACCTGGGTTCTAAGGACCTGAACCTGGGTCCTCATGCTTGCACAGAGTGCTTTAGAAGCTGAGTTATCTCCCTAACCCTTGGATGAGATAGTATTTCAAAAGAACTTAGAAGAGTACCTGTCATACTTTAAGCATTCAATAAATATTGTCTCAGTACTTTTATAAAAAAACTTTTACATTATTCATGACAGAAATTTCACTGTGTCCATCATGCTGAATTTCCCACAGTGGGGTATCCCATGCAAGGGCAGGGATACATGGCTGCCACCATGATCTAGTCATAGAACTTGCAAAGCTAAAATTCTGTGTTTACTAAAAACTTCCCCCTTCCTCCAGCCCTGGCCACCTCAGCTCTGTCTTCCTCCTTTGTGAATTTGACTATTCTAGAGATTTAGTGTAAGAGAAATGATGGAACATTTTTCCTTCTTTTTCTTTTTTTGGCAACTAGGTCTAGTTAACATAATGGTCTCAAGATTCATCCATGTTGTAACCCATATCAGGAGTCCCTTCTTTTTAAGGCTGAGTAATATTTAGTTCTGTGTTAACTAACAGTGATTTTCTGGTGTCTTCCAAAAGTTCATTTGTTTTCACATTAATTCAGGCTTGGGAAGTGTGGCTGAGTGGGAAACTCTTGAGTCCCTGTTGGGTCAAGCCCATTAATGAGTAATGACTTTCTTATTCTTGCTCTCAAAAGACTATTTTAAATACCAAAAGATGGGTTATTATACAGCACGTCTGGCCCGTATGCCTTAACTCTTCTTCATTTTCCTAGTTCCCTTTGGTTCCCCCCCACCCCTGAGCTGAAGCAGATCCAGACCCCCTGAAGAAGCTAAGTGCTCCTTCTGTGCTCTTTAACCCATGGGTCAACTAAACCCTCTTTCTTCATAAACCATCCAGTATCAAGCATTCTCTTAGAATAACAAAAATAGAGTGAGTTCTAGGCTTCTAGCACGTTTTGTTTACCCATTCATCTGCTGATGTGGTTCTGTGGGTACTTTGGCTATGGTAGTGAGCATTTGTGGACAATGCTCAAGAATCAAGTCCTCACTTTTATCTGCCCCCCCCTCTCTCTCTCTCTCTCTCTCTCTCTCTCTCTCTCTCTCTCTCTCCAAGTACATACCCATAAGTGGAATTACTGGACCACAGAACAGCTACAATTATTATGGTCTTGTTTTTTTATTATTAATAGTCATTCCCCCAATCCTTCCTATAAAAAAAGAAAATCTGAGCATTTTTGTTGAGCTGCGGGAAGTTTGGTAGAGGAGGTTTGTATGTGATCTGTTGACTCAAACTCCTGCTCCTAAGTCAATCGGCCAAGACTTCAATGTCTCCTTGCAGGTCTCAGTTCTCTGGCCTCCATCTCCATAGGACAACACATAGAATATTCTCCTGGTAATCAATTTTCTTTAAAGGTTTGGCTGAAGTTTGAGGATGGATCATCATGGTTTCAGCTCTGTTCTACTGGAAAGAACCTTTTCCCTCCATGACCCACTGCTGTCCACAGAATCATAAAAGCCCTGTTACCTTTTATCTGCAGAGTAGTTTATTAATGCTGCCAATTTCCACCCAAACTAGCCCAGAGCTGCCTTTTCTTTTTTAATAATGAAAGATCCATTAGTAGAATTTTCTTAAGTGAAAGAATACTTTTCCTTAAAGATAAATTCTACAATTTCCCTAGAACATAACTGTGGTTAAACTCAGATTTAGAGAGTGTGGAGTGGGGTGTGTGTGTGGATATTGATTGTTTTCTCTTAGTTCCAAAAGAAATGACTAGGGAATGCTAGTGATTTTTAAAACAACCGGGAAGATTGTTCAACAGCTTTATTCTCAGTCTTTTAGGGATAAAACAGAATACATAGAGAACACTTAATTGATTTTTCCAAGGAAAGACAACAAGTCCATAATCAGAGCATAACTGGGCGATCCCTGAATGCTCTATAATTTGTGATGCTAGCAATTTAGGTTAAATGAATGTTCATGAATTTTAGCTTGATATTTTAGTAAGAAATCTAAGCATGGTAAAACAATTCTATGCTGGTATCTCCTGTGCCATTGTCTTTTCATAGCACAATGGAAGACAAAACTACTCACATTTGAGAAAGGGTTGTATGAAGCAAAAATGACAGTTTGTGAAACATTTCTTCACTATTTGCAGAATCACAAGTTGTTACACTTTATATATGATTCACATTGCAAGCCCAGGCACCTACAGTTGTCGGGAAGGGAGGCAGTCACCTTCCCCTAACTTTTTACAGCTGTCACAAAGGAAGGCAGTCCCCGTCCCCTAGCTTTTTTTGTGAAAGAGACTGTGTGTAGAAAACAGACAAGGGTATTGATGACTGCTTGACCTTCTTTAAACATACTTTCACAGTACCTTCACTTTTGAAAAGTTAGGTGAATAATTTAAATTTCCCCTTTATTCAAAAGCCATAAAATATTACATATTTTATATCGGCATTTAATGAGTTTGCTTTAAGGACTAATTTGATGTGAAATTAGCCAGAACTTAATTGAGTTACAAAAATAGAAAATGAGTGATCAGATGCCTGCATGATGGGTGCATATTAGTGAAGCCTAGCAAACTCACCAGGTGGGAACTTTCAAGGAAGCTGTCTCTGGTTTGTTTGTTCTGGACAACCAGAGGGATGAGTAGGAAGGCAGGCACATTAGCAGGTGAGAAGGAACCCTTTTTCTGAGAAGTCCTTAGACACCCTTCACTGGGACTATTTTTAGTCCTTTGGTGTTTAAATAGACCATCTCATTGCTACCAAATTACAAGAGGAAAAAGCCTAGTGCATTTAAGCCACAGATCTCATAGGAAGAAATGCAACTTCTGAGGCTTCTCTCTGACTGGGAATTGCCATCCACTGCAAGGATTGACAGAGACACCTGACAGATTATTTTGGGATAAAAGCCAAGTGCTAGACATTCACAGTGCTGGGCTTGACAACTGGGAGAACACAATGGAGCCTCCTAGTGCAGCTGTTGGTCAATAGGCTATTATTTAATTGAAATTTAACCCCTACCTTAAATACTTTGGGAAGTTTTCAGTTTATATGCAAGCACATAGATATGAACACAGACATGTTATGTGAACATGCAGCACATACGGACACCATTGAATGATTAAAATCAGTTCCTATTAATGTACCAGAAAGCAGACAGAGATGGGTGAGGTAGACCAGATGCTCTCAGAACCTGGGTGATGGTGGAAGTGGTGACAAGCCAGCACTGATGATGATGGGGGTGTTACATATTAATTTTTTTAAATATGGCTAGTTACAGTGCTAGGGGCACACTGCATTTGATTATCACATTCATTTTGCTCTAAAAGCCTTGCATCTGAGTTATAGGGAAGAAATGTAAGTGGTGGAAAGTTGTATATAATTTAGAATTTAATTGGTATCTGTTTGTGGCAGGTACTATTTGTTTCAAACAACTATTCATTCATGATGGTAGTATGTTGCACATAGGTAAGTGACAGCTATATTATCTGTCACCTATCTGCCTGTCTGTCTGTCTAATCTGTTAGAGGATTTGCCTCTATCACATTGCCTGTGTGCAAGTCTGTGGAACATTTTCTTATTTAGTGATGGATGTGGGAATACTCAGCCTACTGTAGGTGGTGCCACCCGTGGGTAGGTGGTCCTGTGTTGAGTAAAGAGCAAGCTGAGCAGAAGTAGGAGCAAGCAATCAAACAAGCAAGCAGCATTCCTCTGCAGTTCTGCTTCAGTTCCTGCCTCCTGGTTCCTGTCTTAGCCTCAAATGATAATGGATTATAACCTGTAAGATGAACCAAACACTTCCCCAAGATGCTCATAGGTCTTGGTGTTTATCTCAGCAACAGAAAACAAACTAAGGTACTGCTATTTATCTACTTTTGTATCCCGAACAAACCCAGAAAATAAGCGAATTAATTGAAAGTTAATTTTCAGTGGTATATATTAATTGTACAAAGAATGGACTTCATTATGACACCACACACATTTGCAGTGTATTTTTTATCAGACTCACACCTCCGTTATCTTCTCTTCTCCCAAGCCCACTTGCTGGTTACCTTCCTCATATTTCAAATAGCTTTTAATAAGCTTCCTAAATCATAACTTTTAAGAATACAAAGCACTCATTTAAAATGAACAATTCTGTGATTTGTTACCTGTATGTCATCATAGCACAATTAAGACTTTCAACTGCTCAGAAACTTCATAGTCTTTTCCCATCACTCCCAATTTCCCCATCTCTCTGTCCCTAAGCAATAATTAATCTACTTTCCATCTACAATGTGTCTATTCTAGGCTTTCATATGAACAGAAGTTTATAAATTGTGGTATTTTATAACCAGCTTCTTTCCATATGCATAGCATCCCATGGCATTTCCATGTTGTATCACACACTCAATTCCTGTTTGGGGGATGAATCATATCTACATCGACAGATATAACCATGTTGTTCAGCTCCTTGACTGATGAACATTTGGGTTGTTCCACCTTTGGGCTCTGTTGAATAATGCATATGAATGTTACTATCCTGAACACTAACATACACATTTTTGCATGGCTCTGTGGTTTTGCTTTTCTGGAGAATATACCTATGAATAGAATTTCTGGGCTGTCTGGAACTGCAGGCTTCACCATTTGAAGATCTGCCCAATCATTCTCTAAAGTGGCAGTACCATTCACGTTCTGATAAGCAGGATGTGTGCATTCTGGATTCTTTGCACCCTTGCCCACATTTGCTTGATAGTATGTTTTCTCTTTGGATCACCAGTTCACAAATAATGCCATGGAAACATTGTTAATTATGAAAGGTTGACCTTTAGCTTGAGCTTGTTCCCAACTAGCTTTTATAACTCAAATTAACATGTTGCTGTTCATCTATGTTTTGCTGTGTGGCTTTTATCTCTTTCCCATTCTGTACATCTGACTAGTTCCACATGTTTTGCTGGTATTTCCTGCCTTGCCAGATACATCCAGAGTTCCTCTCTCTGCCTGGAAGTCTTGCCTACCTTCCCTGCCGAGCTATTGGCCATTCACCTCTTTATTAAACCAATCAGAAGGCTCCTTTCACACAGTGTGGTCGAATATATCCTGCAACAGTTTGATTTTCTTTTTATTCTAACCATCATAAAATGTTAGGCATCATCCCATTATGGTTTTGATTTGCATATTGATATGTGATGTTAATGAGATGCAACATTAATTTCTGCTTTAATCCTTCTCTTTGTTCTAAGTTTGGTTTGGGCTTGGCATTTCAGTATCTCCAGATGGGATATTGGGT
Source organism: Cricetulus griseus (assembly GCF_003668045.3). NCBI lineage: Eukaryota > Metazoa > Chordata > Mammalia > Rodentia > Cricetidae > Cricetulus > Cricetulus griseus. Next base: position 60,217,676 of record NC_048597.1, on the reverse strand, counting down.
TAGAGACTTCTTCCTCTTTAGTCATTTATGTCATATTTCCCCTTAACTTTCATCTTCTTTCCTTAAGTTTTGGCAGGTCTTCATTTTCATTATCTTAAAGTGTTAGCTTCTTTCTCTTTCAATTTATTTCAGTTATCAGTTATTTAAGTATATTTTGTTTAATTTTCATATTCTTGAGATATTCCCAAAACCTTTCCTGACTCAGCCTTCATGTTCCTCTATGGTGAAAGAATGCACTTTGTCGTTATTTAAATACCATTAAGTTTACTGAGGCATTGTTTCTTGGATTTAACTTATATTCTTGAAGAGTAGGACACATTTGTTTTTGAGGAGAATGTGTAATCTGTTGCTGGATGTCTGTTAATTAAGTTTCTGGTGGAGTTTTTTTTTCCTGTCTAATTTTTATCAATTATTCAAAGTGAGTCCTTGAAATTTCAAACGTGTTTTGTTAGATTTCCTTGTTGTCTTTGTTTCTCTTGTATTTTTATGTCTGATATTAGCTGTGCATATATTTATAGTTTTTACATCTTTATTTGCTTTGCAGTCTATGTAATTTGACATTGAAATCTCTCCTCCAGTTTTCATGGAACTGCTATTTGAATCTTGGATCTCTCTCTCTCTCTCTCTCTCTCTCATCAATCTTTTTATGTCTTTGCATCAAAAGTGTGTCTCCTTGTAGATGACATGTAGTTGAAATATGCTTTTTAAATTTAGTCTATCATACCTGCTATTTGATTGGATTCTGGTTCATCATCTGTGGTGTCACTGGTTAAGAGCCTGTAGGACAATCCTCAAGGACTGTGCCTTATACACAGTAGCTGCTTTGTAAGAATTAGCTGATACTGAAACCAGGCGGTGAGGGTGCAGGCCTTTGATCCCAGCACTTTGGAGGCAGAGGCAGGTAGATCTCTGTGAGTTCGAGGCCAGCCTGGTTGATAGAGCAAGTGCCAGGACAGGCTCCAAAGCTACAGAGAAAGCCTGTCTCGGAAAAAAAAAATAGCTGGTACTATGCTCATTCTCCATAGCAGTTTTTCTTATCATTTATCGGGCAAGGCTTTTGGTGCTTTTAGCCCAGATGGATTTATCATTACATGCAGACTATTGGCCCTGCTGCATGTCTAATGGTGTAGAATTGCCCCAGTGTTCCGGGTTGTAAGGAGGAAAGGCAATTCCAGGCAGCTGAAAGGTGCCCAGAGATGCCTAGGACAGAGTTTTTATTTGGCTTTTAGTCAGTGCTGGCAAGTTCCATGTGGCTGAACTGAGTCTGACACATGGTCCCATACTAAATGGTACCAATTATGACTGCTGTTCAGTGCCCTCAGAGAGTGAACTACACAGATAGGGTCCAAATTCCTGGGGCCCAGGTTGGCCTTTTACCTGGTGTCTGAGTTAGGGTTTCTATTGCTTTAATGAAACACCTTGACCAAAAAGCAAGTTAGGGAGGAAAGGGTTTATTTGGCTTACACTTCCGTGTTGCTGTTCATCACCAAAGGAAGTCAAGACAGGAACTCAAACAGGGAAGAAACCTGGAGGCAGGAGCTGATGGAATGCTGCTTACTGGCTTGCTTCATCTGGCTTGTTCAGCCTGCTTTTTTTTATATAACCTAGGACCACAAGCCCAGGGATGGCACCGCCAACCATCATGAGCTGGGCCCTCCCTCATTATCACTAATTGAGAAAATGCCTTACAGCTGGATCTCATGGAGGCATTTCCTCAACTGAGGCGCCTTCCTCTCTGATGACTCTAGCTTGTATCAGGTTGACACGCAGAATGAGCCAGTGCATCTTGTCTATTGAAAGATGTCTCTGGCTGTATTCTTCACTTGCTCTTCCTGAAGAGAAGACAACTTGTAGAAAACCTCAGCCCTCCCAGGAAGGTGGGAATAGAGCTGTATCGAAGGCCTCTATCCATCCTGACAAACTTACTACTTGGTGAAGTTTTTCAGTCGCTCCCAGCCTCTGAATCCTTAAAGGTCAGCGGAACCGGAGGGGAACGCTTTGTTTGACTTGAGCTGCGTAGATGGCAGCTTTACAGCCCTGTCTGGAGCTCAGCCTCTGAGGACCAGCCTCTGCCTTTTCAGTGCTGCCAGAAAACAAATCAGCAGGGAAGCCGGTGAGCAGCCCCTGGCATGTCACAAAGCTGCCTTCCCAACAGCTCTGGGAACAGGCCTGATGACAGCAGGTGAGGCAGGGCAGCTGCTTTTTATCAGCATATAATTTGGAGCTCAGGGCTCCCACAGATCATCCTTCATGTGCCCTCGAGGACACATTCAGTCACTTTACCTTATAGCCCCTCACAGCTGAGGGCTCACAGGGACCCCGCCTCGGATCAGGGAGAACTAGCACTTGTTATTCGCCAAATGAGTCCCTGGTGGGGACAAGAGTAAAGGGAGACAGAAGAGATAAGAAAAGGCATCTTGTTCATTTTCTCCAATCGTTTACTATGTATTGAGCTGCCCCACAGCAGTAGTTCTGAGGTAAGAATTAGGAAGAGGCTTGAAGCTGAGGGTTCACCAAGAGCAGAAGGAAAAGCATGGATACACAGATTGCAGGCAGTGTATTAGAAATTTATGATCCAGGCTGGGAGATGCTCAGTGGATTAAGCAATTGCTGTGCAAGTGTGAGGCCCCCAATTCAGAACCCACATAAAAGCTGGGCACACCTCTGTAATGCCCATGCCTCCTCCTCAGTGAGATGGGAGGAGACGGGAGAATCTGAGAAGCTTGTGGCAGGGTGGAGGACATTGGTGAGTTTCAAAAGACCCTGTCTCAAACCAGGCAGAAGGCAGGCAGGGCCCGATACCTGAAGATGTTTTCCCATCACCACAGAAGCGCTGTGGCTCCTGATCACCTACGCTCACGCACAGACTAATCACCAGCCCCCCACTCTCTCTGTCTCTGTCTCTGTCTCTGTCTCTGTCTCTGTCTCTGTCTCTCTCTCTCTCTCTCTCTCTCTCTCTCTCTCTCACACACACACACACACACACACACACACACTTATACATGCCAATTAAAGAAAAGAATTCATGACAAAGGGAAAACCACTTTCATGTTGAAGTGGTTTAGAGCTGCCCTTGACATATGAGGAGCGCTCACTTTTGAAACAGGTGACAGGAGGACATGATGGACATGGAATCAAGATGCCATCTGTCGTGGCCAGGGAATTGTAAGTTGCTCCGAGCAGCTGTAACATATGGCGGAAGAGCCCTGGGGTGGCTGTGTCAGGGAGGAGAGGGGGAAGTGGGATGAGGGCTGAAAGGCAGTGCCATGTGATGTCAAGGCCCACGGACTTACACTCTGTCTGCTGGTGGTTGAAATGCTCAAGCAAAGCAGTGACATGATCAGATCCACCTTTGGAACTTCAGATGGCCCTGTGGTGATTAAAGTGGGCCAGAAAAAAACAAAAACAAAAACCAAACCCTAAAATCTGTGCACTTTGCCGGTCATTTCCTCTCCCCTAAGTTTCTGCTGTTCTTTTCTTCATTTATTCCATTCTTTCCAGAGTGGAGTTATCGGTACTCTTTACATTCAGAACCGAGTGTATTATATGTAATGTGATGGATGGAATGGGCAATGTCCTGAAAGGTTTAAGCCTGAATACTTAATTTCTAGTTTGTGGCATTATTTGGGAGGTTATGGAGTCTCTTGGACATGGGGCTTGGCAGGAGAACATGGGATGGTAGGGGCTGGGCTAGAAGATTATATCTTAGCCATGGTTCCAACTCCAGTCTGCTTCACAAATGGCTGAAGATATAATAGGCCATGCAGCAGACTCTCTGTAACTCTGCCATGCCTTCATCACTGTGGTGACTTACTCTCCACCTGTGAGCCAATATAAACCCTTCCTTAAGTTGCTTCTTGTCAAGTATTTGGTCACAGTAATATGTAAAATAACTGATATATGCAATATACATGGTCAGCTTCATAAGCTAAGACCACAATAGCAAACTAGAAAGCCATGAACAATGAATTCAAGGTGTTGGGTTCTGACTGTAGTGCCATGCATATATGTGTCTGTGCACTTGACAGAGAAGTGACAAGCTGTGCAGTAGCCTGCCAGGGAGCTGCAATACTGTCAGCTCAAAGCATGCATATGCCACAGTACCCACCAGAAGACACTCAGCCATAGCAACCTCCCTACACAGCACTCTTACAAAAAATCTCAAGCTATAGCTCTGGAGCTGCCAATATGAACTGGATAAAACCCATGCCAAGAATCAGTAGCCCGAGGATCCCTGATAGTTGCTCTAACAAGAGGCTGAAAGCATCGGTATGAAAGCTTTAGCATTAAAAAAAAACAAGTACTAATCATCCCTGGGAAGAGCAAAGACTTGCTTAAAGATGAACGAGGGGCTCTGCTCCTGGCAGCCCTGGAAAATGCCTGTTTAGCTGGTTCTGTCGTCCTGATGGCATCAATCAGCTTGGGTGGAGAAAGAGGTCACTTAAGCAAAGCCTGTGGCTTCCTTGATTCAGTTTCCTGGATGGAAAGATTTGTTCCTGGATAAGTTTTCCAGTCAGTTCAAGAGAGAGAAAGAGAGAGAGGGAAATTTTATATTGATATTTATACAAGCCAATGTCTTTAATAACTTTTAAAATAAACATCATGCTATGATTTCTTACGAACAGGATTTAGAATTCTATTTATATGTGAATAAATTTTTTTATTTATGTTCTTAAATTGGTTTTATCAAAGATCCATTTCTGACTGTTCTTCCAGGTATCTATTTACTAGCCATGTATGTTCTCCAGGTAGTAACATGGTGATAACTGCTAATACCTACGTCTAAATTTCCAGGGGATGTTCTAAGAATTTACCATTTGAAACTGTTACAAGATAAAATATAAGAGATCAGAGAGCTCAAGCCACTGCCACAGTCACCTGTCACCCGCCCTGCATAGCAGAGCCAGAATGTGTCTTCCTACCTCTCAAGACACAGCATGGTCAAGAGTTCATCTGTGACAAGGACAAGCATTAAATTGAGAATCCAATTATCTCCCCAGTCAAGTGTTCACTTCTCATGGTCAATCTCTCCTTAATTCTATCCTTAATAATGAGCAGGAAGAACCAAAAGCCACTTCTAATAGGCCAGCAAGCATGCTGATCTGATATTTACATGTGAGCCAGGCAGCAGGCCTGTATGCTCATCCACCAGGCCACATTTAGCAAAGGATTTTTACTGTCCCTGGTAATTTTAATTAGCTCTAATCCACCTGCTGTCCATTGTGCTTTTTTTAAAAAAAAACAAAAGCTGTCCATGTAAGGATATAATGCAAATGTCTTTCATTTTCAGTTGGGTGTCCCTAGTGTCTAAATTGTGAAAAGCTCCAGGAGAAAACAGTAGTGGTATGTGGTATCTGGAGGCATCTAGAGTCCTACACTATCTCACTCTGATTCCAGGACTTCGGCATTGTGGAACACCGTGGGACCTTGTAGCAGTCTTTCTTTGGAACTCCAGCTCCCAAATAATAGCACAGAGACTTTTTATTAATTATTAAAGTTTAGCCTTAGCTTAGGCTTGTTCCCAACTAGCTCTTAGAACTTAAATTAATCCATTTATACTCATTTATGTTCTCCTATGTGGCCTTTTACTACTCGGCAGTACTACACAACTGACTTCTACATCTAGCTGGCAAATCTCCTGTGTCTCTGATTCTTTACCAGAGAGAGTTCCTATCTCTCCCCAGAAATCCTGCCTATCCTCTCCTACCTAGCTATTGGCCATTCAACTCTTTATTAAACCAATCAGAAGGTGCCTTAGGCAGGTGAGGTAAGACAGACATATCTTCACACAGTGTACAAAAGGATTATTCCAAAGGACCTGGTAGCATATTGATCCCAACACGTTCTCACTTCCTGACTCCAGGAGTCTGGCATTGTGGGACACTGCAGGACACAACCCTGAGATGAGAAGGAAGGAAGGTCTCCTGCCTTCCTCTTCCTTCCCTTTTGTCCTGGACAGATTACTCCTTTGCCTGTTTTCTGGCTTGTGAGGCCTGCAGAATGCATCTTCTTTCTGTTATATAGATAGCTTGTGGGAACCAAGAACCAAGCTTCTACTTGGGGCATAGAAATGCTAGTGTGATTTTCAGATTGCCTTGGAACTTGAGGCTACTGCGACTGGCTCCAGTGTCAATCTGACCAGAAAGGAGCTTTGAAAAAGTTTTCTAAATGAGAACAAAAAAAAAGCGCTATGTAACTATCTTCGTGTTTGGTTTAGAAATGTTACATAATAACTTGATCTCCTGGGCTGGGAGAAGGTTGGCTAATATGCTTACCTGCCAAAAGTGAGGGCCAGAGTTTGGGTCCTCAGGAGCCATCTCAAATGTGAGCAGGGACAGTGGCTGCCTAGAATCCCAGCAGAGGGCAAGCAGAGACAAGGGATCCTCAGGGGCAGCTGCCAGCTAGACTAGGTGAACTGGTGAGCTCTGGGTTCAATGAGCCACCCTGCCTCAGTATATAAGATCGAGGCTGTTGCAATTGAGAAAGTCAGCTTCAGGCCTCCACAGGATCACTCAGTGCATACCCCCACATACACACAAGCAACCCTCTCCTTCACTCTCCCTTCTTCTCTCTCCCTTCCTCTTTATCTCACACCCTCACACACTCAGACACCTGTCCCCACACACATGAAAATCAAAACCAAATTGGTCTTTATTCTCTTATAAAACCTAAAAAAGGACCTTAATAAAGCAGGCAATGTCGACCTCTCTCTTCTGCCCTTGGCCCCCAGTGCCTGCCACCTGCCTGGCATGGTGGACCTTCTCTTTTATCTTTTTTTTTTCCTTTCTTTGGCTGATCTGTGTGAAGCAGCATGACTGGCCATTTTTCTTTATCTGACTACCCTGTTCTCTCTTTCTTTGCTTTACCCTTCTATCAGCTTCTCTTAATCATGGAAATATATAAGCCATTTTCCCACATAATGACTTGAGGTTTTCATTTCATAAAAAAGTTATTAAACTGGAACCGTAAGTTATATAAATGGCTGTGATTTCAAGATGTGAAGGGCAGAAAAAGCCAGAGCACTGTCAGATGAAAATGCCTAGAAGCACAGTGATTTCCTGGGTTACAAAACCTCTCCTCAGCCATGGGAGAGCTGCTGCGGGGATGTACTAGTCCTGGCATTTTATTGACATTCTGACATTATTAATCTTATTTTTCTCATCTGCATTTCTTCCTCTCCACAGACTAGGAAATCAAATACATCCCCAGCTCTCTTGTAGATAGGGACAGACCTTGACCCAGTTCTAGTCAATACAATGTAAAGGGAAGCCTACAGCGGAATTAGTTCTAGGAAAGATATTTGTCTACCATTAATAGGGAAAGCTGTAGGAAAAGACTTGTGCCCACTGATTTCCATTTCTGAAAGTGGCTTGTGAGTCCATGATGGTGGGAGCTGCAGCAGCCTTTTTGCTTCAAGAAGGAAGAAATACACAGAATTGCTATGAAACTGACAGAAGACTTTGTATCATTCATTTGCAGAAGTACTCACTTTACAAACGCTCATCGTGTATCAGATATCATGCTAGTCCCATAAGGTGCAAACCATGTTCCTGTGTGTGAGAAGCTCAATTCCAATAGTGGACAGAGTGGCCAATAGCCAATATGTGTCAGCAGGGTTTAGAGTTACAGCAAAACCTTTGATGTAAATGAGTGAGAGGGCTGTAATATTTTATATACATTGCTAAAGAGTCTAACTGAGACCTGACATTTGAGAGAATTGGAGCATCAGGGCATATAGCTCTTCAGGGGTCAGGGGACAGGAAGGAGACGGTGCTCCAGGAAAAGGGAACAGCACACACAAGCCTGGTGGGGAAACAAACAGGCAAATCCCAGAAGCAGAGGGAAGGCCAGAGGGGATGAGCTTGAGCAATAGGAAAGTAAGGAAAGAAGACAAGAGAGAGCCTGGGGCCGGACCTTGGAGGCTTGGAAACCCAGGAAGATTGGAGACTGGGATAGAAAGCCACTGGAGGATTGGGGACAGGGAAGCAACATGGTTTTTGAAATTCAACAGAAGCTTCCTGACTGCTGGATATGATCACTTCAGAAGATAGAGGGAACAGGTGGAAACATTTGCAAAATATCAAAGAGGCACCAGTGCCTGGAGTAAGGTAGAAGAGGTGAGAGCCAGGAGAAAGAGAACGGATGCATTCTTCTGATGACTTCCTAAACTTGCCTGAGGACTGACTACAAGGAATGGTTTCAAATTCCTTGACAGCAGAAAAGAAAGTATCCCCTCCCTAAGTGTGTCTTCTGCTACAGCTCAAAGTATTAGTTCAGCCCGAGCAAAACCAGTGTTTATTCTCATGTTCCCTCTCCTGAGCCTTACAATTCAAACAGACTCACCAAAACAGTAGATCACACTAAAGAGTCAGACAAAAGTTTTAGCCATCACATTCACTTGATTGTGAAGCTCCATTAAAATATTAATTAGAACGAAATGAAACTTGAACCCAAAGAGCTATCACATATTGGATAGATGTGACAGTCATCCATGCGTAACAAAATCATGACTCAGATCTTCATCTGAGTCCAGATTAGAATGCAGAACAACCTGAGCTACTTTGCCACTGGTGTACCAAGGGCAGTGGTGGAGCCAGTGTCCACACAGGGCGGCAAGACCTTCCCAGGCACTTGCTAAGCCTCCCCCAGTATCCACTGTGTTCTCTTGTATGAGCAGGCCTTCAGGGGATAGGGGCTGAGGATTTCATAGGATGGGTGCCCTGCCTCAGTGGCTCTCAGACAGCAAGGATGACCGAAGAGAGGGTCAGTTTGTTTATTAGACCTTGGCATGGAGAATTGTGCTGAACCAAAGAGAAACCTGGCACATAGCCAACAGGGCCATTTAATGCCTTTGAGAGCAATCGGTGTGACTAAGTTCTTTGTAGTGGCGAAAAATAATAGTGTGTCATCAGCAAGATGGTCCATACTGTGTGCACTCCACATTAAACACACACACACACACACACACACACACACACACACACACACACACACACACACACACAAACCATCTTTGAAAGCTGTGGTCAGCTTCTTCACAATGGCGTCACGCAACAGCTACACAACGCCAGTTCCATAAACACTTAAATACTTTACCAAGGCATTGAAACATTTTAAGCAGATGTGAGTGCTGTGTTAGTGTCACTGCTATGACAAACTTGTGCATATTTTTTCAGGGTTTCCATCACTGTGATGAACACCACAACAAAAAGCTGTGTGGGAAAGAAAACCACTATTTTAGCATAGAGGTCTACATCACATCCGTTGCTGAAGGAAGCAAGGGCTTGTTAGGGTTTTTATTGCTGTTATAAACATCATAACCAAAAGCAAACTGGGGAGGAAAGGACTTATTTCAGCTTACAGTTCCACATCACAGTCCATCTTTGAGGGAATTCAGAGCAGGAACCCAAACAGAAAGAATGTGGAGTCAGGAGTTGATGAAGAAGCAAAAGAGAAGTGCTGCTTGCTAGCTTGCTCCTCATGACTTGCTCAGTCTGCTCTCTTATACCATCCAGGACCACCAGCCCAGAGATGGCACCATCCCCAGTGAGCTGGACCCACCCACCTCAATCATTAATCAATAGAGTGTGCTGCAGACTGGCTTACAGGCAAATCTTATGGAGCCATTTTCCCTGTGGAGAGTCCCTCTTCCCAAATGACTCTAGATTGTGTCAAGTTGACATCAAACTAACCAACAAAGAAATGAAGACAATTTAAAAGTGGGGAGGAGCCGGGCGTTGATGTCGCACGCCTTTAATCCAAGCACTAGGGAGGCAGAGGCAGGCGGATCTCTGTGAGTTCGAGGCCAGCCTGGACTCCAGAGCGAGTGCCAGGATAGGCTCCAAAGCTACACAGAGAAACCCTGTCTCAAAAAAAACCAAAAATAAATAAATAAATAAATAAATAAATGAATAAATAAATAAATGGAGGAGATGTGTTTTGGCTTCAGGTTCCAGAGAGGTTTCAGTCTACCACTGTTGCCAGCTCTGGTGTCTCTGGCCCAGTGATGATGTAGCCATGGGTCAGCTCCCTCATGGTGGTTAGAAAGGAGACAGGAAAGGGTGGAGACATGGGCCAGTTTCTAAGGACCACTTACATGTCCACTTCACCCAGCCATCCTTCACCTCCCAAAGTTTTCATCACCTCTTAAAATAATGCCCCAGCTGGGTATTAAGCTTTCAACACATAAGCCAATAGGAGGCAATTGCTACCCAATCCATAGCCAGTAGTATGCTCTAGTTAATCCACCACACTCAATATTGTATCACAGGTACATCTGCCACATCTGAGGTGCCATGTGTGACCAATGGCCACCACACTGGGTAATGCACCATCAGAAGACTGAGTGTGAAAACAAGTTTCAGAGAGTAGAAAACACAGTATTTTAAAGACCCACTAACAATTTTAACTCTATTTCCATTTGTCAATCATCTCTAAGTTATTGGAAAAGAATCCAGGACTTGGCAATAGAAGGGAAAATGGGGGGAAAAGATATCTCTATGTAACTAAGCTTTTGTGAGTAGTTCCACTTTGCCTCATTGGAAGCTTAGTCCTTTCCTTTAACTACTTTGGTGTTCTGCAGGTGGTCCCTCTGACTCCCCCTCCCTCTGATATTTCTACACAGTTTGCTCTGAAAGTGTTTTACAGGAATCACTGGCCAGGATCACATTTAAGTCGCCAAGAGCAATCAGTGTGATAAAATGCGTGACATTTTCTTCAGTCACGCAAGAAGCTTGCTCATCTGTTCCCATGGAAAACTTTCCAGAGGCTCCGGGGTAGTCACAGATGTGAGGGGAGGGGGCTGCCAGCTCATCAAACCATTTCTGATTAAACCTTGGAGTCCAGTACAGTGTATTCCAGGATATAAGTACATGTCAGCAAATGTGCATTTTTTTTCTCATTGATGTCTGAGTCTCTGAATGTCCCCATAACTACATCTGGCAGAGGAAAGCAAGCTGATGCATGCCTGTGTAAGTGGCTCTCAGCAATCTCCTGGCCCTCTACAGTGCAGTATCACACTGATCCCCCTCAGCACAAGGGTTAATACTGTAGGCTGTGAGCGAGCGCATGCGCTCAGGAACTTCACGGGTTTCCATGGATACCTGAATTCTAGTGCCAATGCACCAAGAGTCCTGTAAACACTTGCGCTTTAAGATTTTGTGTAGAAATTTGGATTTTATAGAGGACCAGTCAAAATTACCCTTTTTCCTGCTGCCCGGAATGATTTCCCCCTTGGCTCAAGTTTAAGCCACTGTCTGTTGCCACAGATGAGCAAGCTTCTTTCAATGATGCGCTTTTATTTATAAGACCAGTAAAAAACAAAAGAAGTTAACTGCATTGTTGGTATAACACTTTTAAGTGGCATGTTTATAGTATGTAAGTGTTAAAATTGATAAGACAGCTTATTCAATATTTTAAAATGGAAAGAGGCAAAGAGAGAGCAGAAACAGGAACATGACATATATAGGTATTTTTCTTTCTATAAATGATGAAACATAAGTGTGATTTTCAAAGCTACCCTTAGGTTAATTTATTGAGCAATTATAGTTTTCTTACATATATTAAGTTTTTTATAATTTTTAAAAACCACTCCTAAAACTGTGAGGATGGCAGACTATGTTATGATTCCCCCATTTCATTGTTATATAAGCTCAGAGGTTCTCAGGAATGTACTCTGGTGCTCTAGGTAGCAAGGCATGTACCTGGGATTAGAATTCAAATCTTCCATTTTATACATGCTGCTTCTATAGAAGGTGTGTCCATGTCCTTCTTTCCTACGTATTGACAGGTCTCTGTACCTCCTACTTGCATTTCATTTCAAGACTTGCTGTCTTGTTTGGTAGCCAACCCTTAACTGCCCCTGAGAGTTGGCTCAGTTGGCCAATTTAACAAGCTTACTCATTTCCCACCAACCTAGTTCTAGGCAAGCAGCCATCACAAAGACACCAGAGCCTGAAAGTACCTTAGCTACTCAAGGACCCAGAAAGGGAACAGATGTCCAGTGCCAGTCTTCAGGACCAAGAACATACAATGTAGATTGAGGAAGAGAGCAATTTCCATGCGGAGTGGTCCTACTCTAGATACCCAAAGGTGTCAAGGAAAAAGCTTTTGCTTCCACAGAATCATCTAATAGGAGAGAAGCAGGGTTTGACTGTTTCAACCCACTTGTGTTCGAATAACTCACAGTTTCTGCAGACGCCCATTTACTATCTTTGTCAGGCCATGAGGTCATCACAAAGACCACTTACCACACCAGCTCTTCTTTACCTTATATTTGTGCAAGTCTTTTCTTTTGAAGAGGTTTTTTTTTTTTTTAAAAAAAAGATATACAGTGCTTATTCATGTTATCTTGACTTTTGAGATTATTTTAGTTTACCCCAGTCTCTAGCTTTTGTTTTCTTGTTTTATTTTTAATGGACGGATGCTCAGTATTTGTGGAGTATGCAATAAGGTTTTAATATGTCAGACATTGTATAATAATCAAATGAGTGCCACCTCCTTCATTTATTTTTTTGTGGGAAAATCATTTAAAAAATCTTCTCTTCTAACTATTTAAAAATATCCAAGATAACATTGTTAGCCTGTTTATTGTCATTATTATTATCATTATTGTTTTTAATATGAAAGTAAGGCTGTAGTACTCTGCTGTAGCTCAGGGACAGCGCATGTGCTGTGGCATGGATGTGACTGGCATTAAATTCCAGAACTGCTAAATAAAAAAATCAGTGTAAGATTTTGCTTCTGCTGTACAATGGAGGAAGGATGCTGGATATAGGGTGACTCTAGTTAAGAAGTCTGACTTCTGTTATACCCAGGAGACTCTAAGCTCATAGAACCATGTCTCAGGCCTCTCAGCAACAGCCCAGACCTGAGGAGCCAGAGGTGTGAATGAGAATATTTTTGCTAAGTATAAGAAGCACACACAGAAAAATGCATATGTGTGTGCTGGGTTGGGGGCCTCCATCTAATGCCACACATGTGAAATATTTTTTTTGTTTTTTTCCATATGGTAAAAAGACTAAGGAAGGCTCTTGTTTTCTCCCAGAGCTGTTGCTTAGAGAAGGACTTAGCATTTGTTTAATAAAAGATGTGACTAAATTGTGTCCCTTATGGCTATTTCAATATTTCAAGCCTTGCAACCCAACTAGGCTCTGACTCTAACAGCAAAACAAAAACCAAGCAAAACAAGAAAAATAACATCTGGACAAATCTGTACTGCAGATAGCTTTAGAGATCCAGGATAACTCCCAATGTAGACAAACACTGCCATTCCCTGTCCAGGGCCCATCCTTTCTGAATGGGAATTGTAACTCTGTGCTGTTCACTCACATAGAGCAGGGGTTGACCAACTCTATCCCATCTACAAAGGTGAATGAAGAATCTGTGTCTTGCACACAAAGCTTTCTCTCACCTGTAAGTTCCGTTCAGTGGTAGAATTGCATTTGCTTTTGTTTGGCCAGACACATTTTCTCCACACCGGGCAGGGATCTAGAACTGAAATTACAAGATTTATTTCATCTTAATTCTATTACAAGGCATTTAGTCACAAATACCCCCAAAATGAAGCGATAATTTATCATCTCACCCTGACTGAGCAACTCTCCTCCGTTGACATTCATGAATCCATAATACCGAGAGAGGAGGCTGGATGATTAAGTGTCCGATTAGAGAAAACAGATTAACCTGGCAAACGTCATAAATTTAGCTCATAAGCAGGATGGCTTTATAAAAGCTCATGCTAACTCTCCTGTATCAAATCCTACAGCACCTCCTTCTGTGATGACTCAATTGGAATGACTAAGGACAGATCCCAAAGGGCATATCGGATTCGGTTCATAACCAAATACGCATTACAAGGGAACCTTGGAAGAAAACTAACTCAGGAAGAGCACGCCTATTACCTCTCAAGTGCGCTCATTTCCACATCGCCGCTTGAAGGTCCCAGTTGCCTCCCATGACTTTCTATGCACTCTATTTAGAAGGTGGCACACCTGACCCTGAGCTGCAGATCCAGGAAACTGATCCACAGTCGTCATAACAGAACCTGATCCCTTAATGAAAACAGCTGCCTGCTAGGTATTTCTCCTGAGCGACCACCACATCAAATCCAGAAGCTAATAAGTTTTGCACGAGTGGGGATGTCTTAGGGTTGAATTTCATGTATACTGGGGCACAAATTAGACAGACTATGACTAATTTTAAGCAAAGTCCCAGTGCAGCTCTCAGAAAAGCTCACTGAAGCAGTCTGTCCTCCTCCCCTGGCTGGAGTTTCTGGGCACTCTTTTATGCTGGGGAAAGAGGATCCTAGCTGTCCACAGCTCTATTTTTAACCTCAATGGCTGTTTTTCTGAAGTCTTGGTCTACCTGGTCTGCCTGGCTTAAAAAGGCAGGAGTCAAGCTGAGTAAGGGACCTCTTCTGTCTAGATCCAGGACATCTTCAGGGCAAAGGAAGGGAGGGGGACTCTGCCTCTGGTCCTTAATGAAGGCCAGCTCCATCCCAACCCAAGCCAGGTAATTTCCCACTTGGGAAAGCAGCACCCGAGGTCTAGCAGATAGAGGACCCCTTTTGACCTTCCTGCTCCTCTCTCCCCACACTGAAGTTGATTTTGGTGTGTGGGTAGGGTCATGGCTAGTCAGTGTGCCCTCGCTAGCAGCTGGCCTCTGGGTCAGTCTAGGTAGGACTGTTTTATGTGCATGCATGCAGGTGTGTGTGTGAGTCACGGATTTTTCTACAGCAACCCATCTCCCACTCTGCGAGTCAAAGATGTTTCTTTGGGGTGCAGGCAGAGGAAACAAACCTTTGGCCCAGAAGGAATCCGTGTCCAGCTTAGACATGGTACACAGTGTATCCATAATGACTATACCGAAATATTTCTAGGCTCTGCAGGACAAGCCATCCTTAAAACTGCAACACCCAGCAGGGCCAGAACTTGATACCACAAGTTTGTCACAGAAAGGTCCTGGTTGCTGGGAGGATAAAACCAAGAAGGCACTAGGCTGTGGCCGAGCTGAGAGCAGATTTGTCTGTTTTAGCTTGCTTGGAGGGCCCGCAGTGTTTGGCAGGTAGGCACCGAGGTAGGGACTACACATACAGTTGGGGGTGGGGGTCGGGGGACAACTAGCAGAGCACATCCGCAGCCCAGAGCCCCCAGCGTGTACCGAGGATCTTGAGAGCCCGGGCCTGCGGTGGGCACGGAAGATCTGGGGGGTCTCCGGCCTGCGTTGTGCACTGGGGGATCTCAGACTGGAAGCATGCATGGAGGATCTAGGTCGCGGGAAGGGCGCAGGTCTGAGACGAGATTACTCCGGGACTGGGAGCAAGGGACCCGCGGAGCACTACAGGAGCCGGGCAGGCGCGCGCCAGGAACCGGCGGAGGGAGCAGGGGTGATGCGGTCCGCTCGAGCTTAGGCGTTGGCGTTGGCGCTGCGGGAGGCGGCGGTGGCCTAGGTGGTGGCCTTGGCCTAGGGTTGATGTGGATGGAGTCGCCCAGAAATTGCTAGCGGCATAGCTGCGAGGCCAGGGAGAACCGGGGAAGTCAGCTGGGGCCTCCAGGGCAAGAACACAACTCAGCTTGAGCCGGGAGGTGCGTTGGGGGAGGGGAGGGAGGCGCTATAGGCGTTAAGCAACGTTGTTTCGATCCGTGGGCAAGTTCAAACCAGAGAGAGAGAGAGAGCACCTGACTTCATCCAGCCCCCTCTTTTTAATAAATGGGGAGCGGCGGAATAAAAGAGACCTGCTTCCAAGTCGGAAAGACTGTTGAGAACAGATACTGGAAATTCGGTCCACTGAGTTGGACCGGCTTTCCAGCCCGGTTCTCACCAAAATGACTGGGAACAGGTGACAGTGTTGTCTTTGATCTTGGAACCGTGGACAGCGATATTATCTTTGACTAGGGTTCCTGAAAACATGAACAAGTCTCGAATTCTCGGTTCCTTTATTCGTTTAGCATTTACTAGACAGGTATTTGTGCCACGCACCCCTCTAGAAACTGAACTTGTGGAGATAAACAAGGATCAACGCCCCCCCCCCCCCGGCGCCCCAACCCTCGCCCTGTGTGGGAAAGCATAGAAGGTCCCCAGATGCCAGTTACAAATGCAGGTTCAGGAAGGGGATGGGTGAGCAAAAATATAGAGTACACCAGGTAAATTCAGGAGGTGTCATTATGACATACTGAGAGATGAAGGGGGGGCGGTGGGCATTAGAAGATGACATCATGCCTAGATCTAAAATAAAGGGAAGGAGGCCAAGATTAAGATGGAGGCAGTAATAAGGGGATCCTAGGGAGATTCAAACTCCAGTGCTATTCGTGAAGGATGGTTTGGGGTGCATCTGTCCCCAAATCAAACCGCTCAGGTGCAGGTTAAATTTGGTTTAAGGATCCATGCTGCCCCAGGGTCTGAGTGTAAGGCAGTGTAGACACACCACTTCACAGAAGCCTCTTATGGAGCACTGCTGTGAATGGAAACAGGAAATCATCCAAATCGAAGTGGGAAACTCTTGGAGAATGGGAAGCCAGTGATGGGTAGCGATGGCGTTTCACACTTCCGGTAACATTCTTGGTGGTAGTCAGTAAAAAGTTCTCTTGGGTATCCATCCTATAACACAGGCAGCCTTGTAGACATTTGAAGAGCACTCATGAAATGTCCCGATGGCCGTCTCTGCACAGAGCACTTCTTTTGATGTATCCCCCAGATACATCTGACATAGTGCAATAAAACAGGGCGGCCGGTTTTCCTAATTGGAAAATAAATCCCTCGTACAAGATTGAGTGCCTATGTTCCAGTCAGTCTTCATTATACACTCCATGACTCTGTGCAGGTAAGCTGTTAAGTAAATCTTCATAGCCTTGTGCCTAAGGTAAGATTCTGGGAACTACATAGACGGGTCTAGCATCACCTGGAAAGGCCTCCAGGGCAGAAGAGAAATGGGGACTCCCCAGCAAGGCTCCATTGGTTCATATATCTATGTGCTTTTGAACCTTCTCCCTTAATGGACCTCTGAGAAGCAGAAAAGATGCAGTGATTTGTAAGCAGCATTTCCTCTGATTAATTATTAATTATATTCAACGGTGTAAAAGAGCATGAAATTGGCGTAGGAAGATTGACTTGAAATTGAATTTCAGAGTTGTCACTACCTGCTTGCGAGACTTCAGACCTGGCATGAACTCAACTGGTCTCTACAATCAGCTTGCAGAGTCACCATTCCAGTCCTTTATTGACCATCTTTCAACCCCACCACCTTCCCTCCCCTTGTTTCCTTAAACCCCAAGACCCCCAGTTTTATAACTTTGTCATTTCAAGAATGTTACAGGGTGCAGTCACAAAGAATGCAGCCTTCTGGTGTTTTGGTAGTTTTAACTTTTATTTTTTTCTGCTCAGCACAATTCTCTGGAGATTAATTCAGGTTTGGTTGTACATACTAAAAGTAATATATTTCTACATATGTGTATACACCAGATAAATTCAGCCACTCCTGCCAGTACCAGTCAGTACAGACGGTTATTCTCCTTTCAAATTGACTTTTAAAGCTTCCAAATGAAAAAGAATATACAGAACTTGCTTTTTTGTGTCTGTCTTATTTCATTTATTTTCTTTGTTGGACTGAGTTTTTGAAATTCCTTGTATATTTTGGATGACAGCCTTCCTTGCCAAATGTATAGTTTATACATATTCTCTCCCATCCTATAGGCTGTTTTTTTTTTTTTTATGCTGTTGCGTGTTTAATTTACTGTTTGGACGGTTTTAGTTCTGTGTAATCCACTAGGCTATTTTTGTTGTTTCCTATGCTATGGGAAGTTCCATCCAGAAAATCACTAGCCGCGTCTACGTCTGGAAATACCCCTTGTGTTTTCTTCTATGACTTACAGAATTTCTGGTCTGATGTTCGGGTCTTTGGCCCACTTGCAGTTGATTTTTAGATAAGCCTCCTGTACATAGATGTTCATATTTTACCCATTATTTAGGGAAGATTTCAGCAATTATTTCATTGGACGATTTTCTGTGCCTTTAACTTTAATCTTTTCTGGTATTCCATACTATTTCTTGAGGCTTTGGGGGATTATATATTTTATTTGATTCATTGACTTCCTTATTTCCAAGGTTTCTGCCTGTTTCTCTGCAGAAGGCTCATTTATAGCCTACTCTGTCTGCCTAATTTCATTTAGCTATTAATCTATGTTCTTACAGCTCTCATTGTGGTTATTTCACAATCATTCTTTGAGATTTCATCCACTTGAATTTCTTAGGAACCCGTTGCTGGAGAATTACTATGTTCTTTTGGAGATAACCCTGCTACCCCAACCCCGTTTCATACATTTTTGTGCCCCTACATTGAGATTTGCACATTTGCTGGGTCAGATGTCTTTTAAGACATGGCCTTAGTAAGTGCCTTTCTTCTGAAGATGTGTCTTAGAGTGTTAGTTTGTTCTACAATGTTAATTTTGTTTCTAGCTGAGTATTGTAGTATAGTTCCACTATAGCTTCCATGGCTATGACTTATGAGTTTAGGCGCAATACAGTGTGTGGGGGAGTCTCAGGCCCATTCTTTCTATGCACCATGACAGTAGAGATGCTTCTTCAGTTCTGATAGGTGTAACATTGACAGCAGAGGCCACGGCATAGTCCTACTATTTTGTTGGTGGCCCCATCAGATGTTGGTGTTTTCATACAACTATTGGTACTCTGCTACTGGTAAGGAACTCTGTGTGGGGGAGCCAGGACTCTTACAGTGGGGCCCACTGCACTCCTAGTGGGGTGCTCCTGCCCAGTCCTAATAGCATTAAAATCAGAATGGACCAGATGGCAGCCACACAGAAGTGAGGTAGAAGCATGAGCTCCAATGTTTCTGCTACGACAGTGACTGTCCCTGTCAATGAGTGGGACCAGGGGCAGAGCTGAGCCACATTTCTTTCAGCTGGTTCTATTTTGTCAGTGTATGCCTGATGTAGGCCTGGACTCATGTGAACTCATGTGGTTGCCTAGAGCTCTCCAATCAGGCCCCTGTATGCTTGAGAATTATGAGGGTGTTTGCTGCCATTCAGCCATTGAAGTCAGCTGAGCTGTTTGAAGCTATAGGAATAAAGCCACTAAAGATTTGCATATCAGCTTTTGTTAAACATAAGTCTTCTTTGACTTTGTCCCTTGAGGTCCATGTTTAAAAATACAATTGCTGGATCACATATTGGCAACCAGGTAAAAATTTAACGACCTCGACAAACTGTTTCACTTTGTGCTCCCCGTAGCAATGGACCAGTGGAAGAGTGGCTCTGCATCTTTGCCAGAGTCCGACGTTACCTCCATCTTCCATCTGAGCTGTGCTGAGGGGGCACACAATAATGTTCCATTGTGGTTTTAATTTGTTTCCCCAATGGCTAATGATGAACATGACTTGTTTGACATCTGTGTAATTTCTGAAGTATGAAAGGTGTCTTCATTTCTTCTGCTTACATTCTAATTGAGCTGTTTGCCTTTCCACTGTTGAGTTTTAAGAAATTTATTTATTCCTTTATTGCTCTTAATTATGTGTGTGGAGAGGTAGGGGTGGGTTTGTGCCCATGAGTATGCTGTCCACAGAGGCCAGAAGGAGGCATCAGATCCCCTAGAGCTGGAGTTGCATCCAGTTCTGGGCCATCTGATGAGGATTCTGGGAACTGAACTCAGGCCTCTCCAGCCCCATTGTGAGAGGTCTACATGTGTTCTTGATGCTGCCTTCACTTTTGCACTGTGAATATTTTGTGAATATTTTTAATTCTGAGGATATCTAGTTTCTTGAGTTTTCATTCTATGGATCATACTTTTGATAGTAAATATAAGTACTCTACCAACTTTTAATACCAAGGCTTTCCCCCCCTATTTTCTGTGTGTGTGTGTGTGTGTGTGTGTGTGTGTGTGTGTGTGTGAGAGAGAGAGAGAGAGAGAGAGAGAGAGAGAGAGAGAGAGAGAGAGAGAGAGAGAGATTTGATGTCTATTGTAGGTGGTGGGATATTTTCCCACAGGAGATAACTCAATTATTCCAGCACCAATTGTTGAAAATCTGTTGTGAGATAACAGATGATTCTCATTGGTTGAAAACATTTGCCGAGTTCACTTTTCTTTTACCATAAGAAACTTGGGCTTTGAACTTGGACCTGATGGCTGTTATTTAAGCTACACTGCTAGAAGTTCTGGGATCTGAGAAGCCATGATTAGGAAAGCTGCGAACTAGATAGTATCTGAGGTTCCTTTTTGCACCAACTTGCTAGGATATGTAAGAGGTCAGTGTAAGAACTCACACTTCCCCTCATATGTTAGCATGGAGTTCTTCTCTGAGTTCCTGGATGGCTATATACATGGCATGCTTGTTGTCCTACCATCCATTTTTAATTAACTATGATAGGCTTTGTGTAGCCAATTCACTCACACTTTATAAGTTGGGTCTGAGGCTTTATGTCAGAGACTGAGAGCATTAGATATTGAAACTTTACTGTGACATCACCCATTCCATAAAGTCATATGTCATGTCTCCGAGACAGAACAGGGACCAAGTCACATACAAAACATGGTCCATTATAAAGCAGGCAGCAACACTGTCTTGCCCACCTGTATAGTTCCTGCTGGTTTTCTCAAGGTGCTCACAAGGAATGCTTTCAATAGTTTTCTGAGATTAAAAAGTCAGTCTACTTGTTATGTCCATCTTTGTTGTTTCTCTGTGTAGCTGTGACTGTCCTGGAACTCACTCTGTAGACCAGGCTAACTCAGAGATCCATATGCCTGTCTTTTAAATGAGGCAAGTGATGCTCTGCCAGAGTGACCTGCCTAGTAGTAGAACCAGCAAGTGGTAAGTAGAATTCAGGGAGTTTTGTTTAAAAGTTGGAGTTGAAAAGATAGCTTTTATCTTTAGAATTGGGCTAATAACACAATAACTCAAATACAAATGAAGTTAAATAAGATTGAAATAATTTTTTTGAAAAGCGTGTTACATTTCCAAATATCCCTTGTTAAAATGATGGTTATTAATACAGGCTTGGCTAGAATAGGCTATGATTTCCTGCAGACTGTTGGGGGCTTGATGATTTCTACTCATAGAAAATATGTTTGTTTACATCATAGTATATTATCTATTTTTCCTAGTAGTGACCAAATTGTGAACTTCCACATTAAGAATCAAAAATATTTGAGAGGATAGCTGGACTTAATGCTTCTATATACTTGCTTTAGTAGTTATTTTTCAACAGATGGACTATTACACTTGGCTGTGTTTCTGTGACAATGTGGTGAGTGAAGGTGTCAACAGACAGCATGCAAATACTCAAGGAAAAACCCTTCCTGTATTAATTGTTGGGAAAAAACAGAATTCTAGTGTGCCAAGAAACAAAGAAAAAGAGAGAGGGAGGGGAAGAGAGGCAAGGAGAGAGGGAGGAAGAAAAGATAAAGAAAAAGGAAGGAAGAAAGAAAGAAAAAGAAAGAAAGAAAGAAAGAAAGAAAGAAAGAAAGAAAGAAAGAAAGAAAAGGTACAGAGAAACTTGTGCTAGGGAGTGCACATGCCTTTAATTGCAGTACCCAGGAGGCAGAAGCAGGTGGATATCTGTAAGTTCCAGGCCAGCCTGGTCTATAGAGCAAGTTCCAGGACATCCAGGGCTGTTACAGAGAAACCCTGTCTCGAAAGAAAAAGGAAAGAAATTTGTACTATCAAATCCTTAGTCTATGCTATTATGATCATAATTTATGTGAGTTTGAAGTTTCCAGCACTTGTATTTCCTTGGTGGGGAACCTGAAGAGTTGGAGAAGGGTGAGATGGTGAGGAGCATCATTATCCAATAGAGACTAAGGATGCATAAAGCTCTTATTCTTCCTTTGATTGTGGGTAGATGGACACGACTTCCTCTTGCTGACTTACTCTATTTCTGTGACTACACAGAAAGTGTAACCTCCACAAAAGGCAACTGTCGGAAATATGTGTCTTATTTAGAAAGAGAAAATTCCAGGCCACGTTCATCAATTCAGTGAGCCTCTCTACCCCTGTGTTTGCCCCTGTGGTGGACCACCTTGCACTGTTTCTGGAATCACAAGTAAAACAGTAAGGGTTGGGGTGGGGAAGGTTGTCATGGTTACAGTGACAAGACATCTGAGATATATCAGGTAGAAGCCAGAGTCTTAAACACACTACAGTACAGAGCACATTCTGAACTTGGAAGAAATGCATTGCACCTGAATGTCTGGCTTGATATTCATCTGGTGTGTAACTTGTCCCTGTTTAAAATAAAACGGCAGAGTGAGTTTTGTGGCACAAGGTATATCTTACATGTTTTAATGTTCACAGTGTTCAGTCTCCACCCACACCTCTGCTTCTTAGTTGTACTGTGCAGCACATAGCCTGAAAAATTCTAATATTAGACTCTTGACCTGGGACTTCTTTACATTATAGAAGCAAGAGCAAACTGATACTGCAAATAAGACATATTTCCATACTTAATACTGCTGAAATTTTATATAGAGGGAAGTTCCACTGACCATGAATTCTAGATTTAAAGAATGATCATGGTAAGAGAGCATTGCTGTAGAGATGCAAGAGCTAATTTGTTCCCCTCTTGCTGCTTGCACATACAGAATCATCCAAAGAAAAAACATGTGAGTCTGAGTCATTACTCTGGGAGGTCCCTCTGCTAAAGTGGAAGCCTTCCTTGGACTCTCTTTCTGTGAGTTGTATCAGCTCAAGACCATTTCTATGCCTGTCATTACAGATGGCGTTTAATGACTGCTTCAGTCTGGCCGATCCTCACAACCCTCGCCCAGGGGACTTGATCGAAGTGTTCCGTCCTGGCTATCAGCACTGGGCACTGTACTTGGGTGATGGCTATGTTATCAACCTCACACCTATAGGTAAGATTTGTTTCCAGGGGGCTCCTGGGAGATTTTTAGTTGCTTTGAAATTAGAAAGGATCATGAACAAAATCATAAAGCAGATTAAATAGAGAAACAAAGTCCAACTAATTTAGAAAATGATATTCAAAGACCAATGTATCATTTAAAAAGATCCCACAGACTAAATAACATTGAATTAAAAGAACCTCTATATTAAAAGAATTCCTAATTACAAATAAGGAAGACATTGACCACAAACATAACTAAGTTCTATGTCCTTATGTCTCACACAAGCAGAAGGTTGTTACGATTAATCTTTCCACCAAAAGCCACCCAAGCCCTACTGCCATGTGGGCGGTCTCTGCCAGCTACCTGAGTTCTGCCTGCCCAATTAGGACCCAAATTAATGCACAGAGACTGGTATTAGGAACAAATGCTGCTTGGCCAATGATTAGGATTCTCATCTGATAGCTCAGTCTTAATTATCATAAATCTGTATATTTTATAAGACTTATCTGACGCCTTACATTGGCATCCTCCCTTGTCAGTGGATCATATCGAGCTGCAGGAGGAAGAACGTAGGGGAAAAGGGACCACTTCCTGCTTGTTCTTCCTTAAATATGAGTCTCCCTGCTATGTCACTTCCTGCCTGGATCATCACTTCTTTACTACATTTCCCAGAATCCTCTTTGACTCCTAGTCCCATCTAACTTGCTGCCTCATTGGCCAAACAGTACTTTATTCAACAATCATTAAGATGAACATACACAGAAGTACATTCCCCATCAGGAGATTTTAATTAATTTGGCAGCTATCAATAGGTTGTGCAGTATGTGTCTAATGCTAGTCTAGGCACCAGGGCTATATAGATAGTTCCATGGTGGCACTCACATTTTCACAGACAGAGGGAGAGAACGAGCAAATTATAGCTGTGTTAGGAAGGATGTGGAAAAATAAGTCAAGAAGGTGTTTTGTGAACTGCTGAATATAGGAAGATAGGAGGGGGTCATGGAATACTGTAATTAGGAAACTTCTGGAAGAAGCAGCAAAAGAAGTGAAACTTCAAAGAGATAGGAAAACTAGTTCCCAGGGTACCTGGGAAATTGATGCCTTGGAGCAGAGACAGTGAATACTGAGATCCCAGGCCACAACTGGGAATACTTGAAAACAGTTAATAAAAGAAGAGAACAGAAATTTAAACTTTGTATTCACCTGTAACTTATAGACAAAGACACTGATAGATTTCTCATGTCTGTCTCATTCGCAAAGGATAAAATGATGGCAACCAGTGGAATTAATGCAAGTATAGGAAATAGAGACTGATTCCATTCACAAAAACATTTTAACAGAATGTGCTAAGAGTCTTAAAAGATTTCTTAAACTCTGCATCTGATTTTGCTTGTAGGAGTCTGGGGAAACATTTAGACATGTGGACAAATTTCCTTTTTAATGGTTTAGAAATAAGACAATAGCTTAATTTTCAACATGGGAGTGGCTGGTTAGGCACATGATTTAGCCACTGGGTATTAGGTATTTGTGTTTGTTAGAATTCTCTAGTTGTATATAGCAGAAATAAAACTAGCACTAGCTTAAGCAAACAGGCAAAAAGACAAGTCCATGGCTTCATGGGAGGAGGACTCAGACAGGTGGAGCAGGTCTCAGCAGTTTTCAGGTCTAGGAATATCATCACATGAGGACCATCAGACTCAGATGCCACTTCCCCTTTCCGGGTGGTGCTGTCATCCTCCTGTCTGTTCACAAACTGAGATTCAGTTTCTTAGAGTTTTATGACTCAACAGGAAAGAGCTAATCTGTTCTCTGTTTATTGGCATTTAGAAATCATGGAGAATGACTCTTAATTGTTCCATTGTGATCCACAAAGCCATTTCTAGAGAATAAGATGTAATACAATGACTGGCTGTGTAAGATGTAATACAATGACTGGCTGTGACAGGCATTTGGGGGAAGAAATAGGCAATGTTGGAATGGGCACGAAAGCCACTATGACAGCTATTTCAAAAGCATATTCTTGGGCATGTTTAACTATTCAGGAAATGATCTTAATACAATATTTAAAAATTTCTAATTTAAGTGCAATATGTTACATAATTCCACACTTAAAAAGAATACCATATACATCAGGGTATGCAGCATCTGTTCCCATATACGTCCAGTGTCTACAGTACTAACTGATGGATGCTGCTCTGTTGAGACCAAGACAGAAAAAGAATGGAGAAACGTTTTGACTTCAGTCACAACTGAAAGAGAAATTCACATAAGTCATTTTCTGTAGAGTCCCTTCCTCACAGTCAAGAATGTGGTGGCCATGCACAGCATGTAGACACATGTAGAGAGAGGGTCCTGGCACTAGGCCACATGCCATGACGAGTCATCTGTCAGTCTCTGGTACTGACATAGCAGGACCAGGTGCAAAGTTGCCTGGGCATCTAGGCAATGATGACTGATAGAGGTATCTCAGATAAAGAGAAGAGACATGCAGGATTGTCCAGGCAGCTAACACCTAGCACGGTGCCTCATCTATGTGTAGTGTCTACTGAAGTTAGCTTCAGGTATAGAATGTTCATTTGCTGGCCAGAGGAAAAGCAGGAGTTTAGCTGGTTCCTCACAGGACTGTGAAAATTTTATAGCCACAAATCTGGGCTTGCATTGAAACCTAGGGAACAGCCAGTGTATAAAGAAGTAGGGAGGGCAGATAGGTTGTTAAATGACATAGAGTCAAAACACACTACTCTAACCCCTAAGATTTGGAAGACTTCAGATGCTGAGAAGAAACAGGCACAATAGAAAAACTGGGCAATAATCTTATCCATACATTGCTAGAACTCTATGCAAAGATCTCTCATGATAATGCCAGTCGTTGATCAGGCAGAGAAGTCCATGCAACTTGTGTTGTCACTAGTATAGTGCCATAATCGATAACACAGTGTGTGTGAATAAGATCAAGGACTTTGGGTTTATTCCATAAGGATCAGGGGTCAGTCAAAGTTCCCCAGCATCTCTAGCATTCCTAGATGACACTGGCATTCTGTGGACTGGATCACTATGCTCCACTAACCAACATTCTCCTTACAGATGGCGTCCCTTCACCATTTACAAGCGCCAAGTCTATGTTCAGCACAAAGGCTTTGGTGAAAATGCAGCTTTTGAAGGACGTTGTGGGAAATGATACATACAGAATAAATAACAAGTATGATACAACTTACCCTCCCCTCCCTGTGGATGAAGTGATACAGCGGTCCGAGTTTGCTATTGGGCAAGAGGTAGCCTATGACTTATTGGTCAACAACTGTGAGCATTTTGTGACCTTGCTCCGATATGGAGAAGGAGTGTCAGATCAGGTGAGTTTGTTGTTTTGTTTTTGGAGGTACAAGAAGCTTCTTGTGTTGAGAAAATCCTGTTATGTTAAGTTCTTAGGTTTCCACCAAAAGGCAAACAATAAGAAAATATAGAAATGAAGGGCAGAGAAGGACACTGCTAAGAATATAATAAGTTAGTCAACAAACAGAGTAAAATTTGGACATCTTGAAATTTGGGCTAGGAAGGACTTGAAGAATCAAGTCCATAGCTTCTTATTAGTCTTATTGACTCCACTTAGACACAGTTTTCTCCATTACTCCCCCCAATAGCAATCTCAATTCACCAACCCCATGTATGAGGGTTAATTAGTAGATTCTTCTCCAGTAGGGAATAGTGGGCAACCAATGACATGCCTTGATGGGTTGGTAGATGTTTCCTGTTTCCTTACAATATCAGTTTTCAATGAAATGTTATTATTTTAAGTAGATATTTGATTCCCTGGGCTTCCAGATAACCTCTAATATATCAATTGACTGCAGAATAACTTGCAATGATGTAGATTTCCAGCACTATTTTGTAGTATTAAAACAGATTCCCAGAAAAGTGAACATTTACCTCCCTTGCCTTTACCAGGCCTGTCTTCAGGTCAGTGTGTTTCCATCTCTAAGGATGTAACCCAAGGATGTAAGAGAATGAACAAATAAAACTGTTAGAAGGGAGACACTTCTCATCCAAAACACATACAAACGTGTGATTCTTTAAACTTAAACAGCCCAAAAAGTTTAAAGACTATTAGCCTCCAGTAAGTTGTTTCTTGAAAAGGAGATTAAGATTCAAAGAAAAATAACAAAACTTGAACATATTGTAATAACCTAAACTTACTCAAGGCTTCCTGTGTCTTAGAATAGCTACTAAACAATGTTCTAGGAAGTGAGGTTCACTTCTTCTCAGAACTAAATTCAGAAGAGTAGGAGACAGAATATGATGAAAGGCCATGTATATTTTCTTTAGAAAAGAACTTATTGACCATGAGATCCTATGAAATACATTAGCAGTGAATGTTCATATAATATAATATATATATTTTGAGCTACAACACAGAGACCACACATAAATTCCCCCTTGTCTTTTTGTTGACAACTTTGTTAGGAAACAGGTTCCATCTGTCTAATTGGCAATTATCTAGCTAAGTGGCACATTCATTACCCTAATAAAGAGCATGCATCATGCTGTGGATATATAGTGTCCCACAGAAGGCTTGCATGGCTTACTCCTCAGCTGGTGACTGTTGGTGAGACATAACCAGATTAAGGGGTCTTCAGTAATGATTACGTTCTTCACTGCATTGGCAATAATATTCATTTAATTTCTGCAAATGGGGCAGGGCAGTGATCAAAGAATACAAATTTCTGTTATATCAAATAAATCAATTCTAAGATCTACTCTGTAACATAGTACCAAAGACTAGCAAGCCTGTGCTTTAATTATAAATTTATTTTATTTTTTATTTTTATTTGTGCCAAGAAGGTAGCTCTTAGGGTTGAATACCTTTACAGCAACCACAAAGCCAAAAAAAAAGAGATAAATCCACCAACCAACTAACTGAAAATCCAATTCAAAGCAACAGAATCAATGATGATGGTTGTAAGAAACCTATGGAGGTAATAGATAACTGTGTGGCATTGATTATGATGACATTCTATGGATGTAAGCTTACCTCCAAATATATCAACTTTTATATATTAAATAAATATTTGTAGCCCTTTGCCTGCCAATAATGCTTCAATAATTTGAGAATGTGATTGAATAAGAACAGATCACAATAATCTTGCTTTGAATTTAGTCTGAAATTGACTATCTTTTTACT
Source organism: Cricetulus griseus (assembly GCF_003668045.3). Taxonomy (NCBI): domain Eukaryota; kingdom Metazoa; phylum Chordata; class Mammalia; order Rodentia; family Cricetidae; genus Cricetulus; species Cricetulus griseus. The sequence goes on along the minus strand of NC_048597.1, from coordinate 60,189,652 downwards.
TTTCATATCAAGACTTAAAACCCATGGGGGTTTATTTCCTCAACAAATAGTGGGACCTGTCTCTAGCATATGCTGGTGAAAATAGTGCAAGGGTATCCTCGGGAATCTACCTGAGTGCCAGGCCTCTACTGGCATGAGCTAGTGTCCCATCTTCAGTCACAGGCTGGATGACTTTGGGTACATTGTATATGCCTTTTACTCTCTCAAGTTAGTTTTTCTTTTAAAGATTATAGATGTGTTTGAAGTCTCTTGCTTAGCTATACTACAGGTTATTTGTCCCAATGAACATATGTTATGTTTTGGATATAGCATCCCACAAAAGGCTCATGTGGCGTCTTTCACAGCTTGTGTCTGTTTTGTTGGGAAGTAATCAGATCAAGAGGTCTATTATCTGATCGATGGATTCATCTATGGATAATTCCTAATCTAATGGCATTATTGGGAGGTTGTAGAAACTAGATGGGGCCCAGTTGGGAGAAGCAGATGGAAGGTACCTCTGACGTAGGCTTCTTGTCTCCACCATCTCTCATGTTTCTTTTATTTTTGCCTGTCCCAAGGTGAGCTGCTTTCCCCTGGGACAACCCAGCCTTACTGTTTAGTGACCTTGAACTTAAAAATGTTTCTTTTTTTTAAATGCATAGAAATGATTAAAAGGGCAGAAAGATTATGATCCATTTATCTTTTCCACTGTTTTCTGTAGTTTTACAAACCCAACAGGCAATCATTAGAATAGTTTTTAGTATTACAGCATTGTCACGGACTGTAGAGCAATATCACTGCTCCCTACACATATATAGCCTCCACCATCAATGACTCTATCAATATGCTATTGTTCTAGAATACTGGCAAGCCAACTTTGAAAATGCATGTCAACCAAAGACCACCGTTCACACCAGAATTTCCTTTTTGTGTTGAACATTTTATGAATGTAGTCAAACATATAATGACATATGCATCATTATAGTATCGATAATTTTCCTGCACTGAAATCATTCTGTAGACTACCTAATCATCTCCTTTCACCCTAGACCTGGGCAACTTTATTGGATTCTTTTTCATTGCATGCTTGTCCTTATCTTTGTTGAGTGTCATATAGTTGGAATCAGGTCATGTCTTGCCTTTTGGTGGCTGTATTATTTTTGCATTCCTACAAGCACTAAATGACATTTCCCATTATGCTACATCCTTGTCAATGTTTGGTGACATCAGTGCTTGGATTTAAGCTATTATGATAAGTTTGTAAATGGTCTCTATCTCATCACCTTAATTTGTAGTTTCCTAATTATGTGTGATATTGAGTACCTTTTCACATTTATTTTCTCTGTGTGTATCTTTTGTGATATATTGCTTGATATCATTTTGCCTATATCCAAATTTAAGTTGTTTATTTTTCTATTTATTTTTAAGACTAATTTGTATATTTCGGATGAGTCTTTTAACAAATTCCTCTTTTGTAGATGTTCTGTAAAATGTGGCTTTTTTTCAATACTTTTCAAAATTTCCATAAGCAACATTTTTATTGTTATAATTCAAATATGCCACTAAAAATGTCTACCTCTGTAAAAGATGGTCACAGCTTTCAGTAAGCCTAGACAAGTCAGTATTTAAAAATACCATACCTGTTCTTTAGTGCATCAATGAGTCATCGAGTTTCAGAAAACAGACACACTAAATCTACAGCCATGTATGAACCGCTATGCTGCTGTCATACATAGCCTCAGATCCAGCCTGTTCTTGCCAGGTTCAGGATTCTTAGAATGAGTCCTTTAAACATGGTCCTCAAACATAAAATCCTGAAAATTCTACATGTTTAGGGTCAGATTGGTAAATTTAAAATCCTGAGTAGGCCACAAAGTAAAAGTTCCCTGTAGATGTTGGTCCACCAAGATCACTGTGAGATGTTCAAATCCTACAAGTCAGTTCCCACAACACATAATTTCAAGAGATTGTCCCAGTTACATGAGATTTTCCTATGTAGAATGAGATGAAGTAAAAGAGCACTTGGGATTTGAGAAACAGTATGTACCATGCTATGGGACAGGCTTTATCATAATGGTCTCTGCCCTTTGACTAAGTTGTATATCCCTTTTTTAAGCCTCATATTTATGAGGTTTCTCCAATGTCTCAGGTTTCTAGAGGCTGAAAGATTCCTAGTTGGTTCGGCTTGCATCTAGCTGGGGCAACACCAATCCCAGGATCCCACCATATCCCCAGGCTTGGAACCCTCTGTCATTTGACTCCATTTGATGCCTATTGCACTTTCATGTTTCTCAGTTCCTGTCCCGTTTCCCTGTGTCAGGATTTTGTTAGTTATGAGGACCATTTTTTTTTTTTTGCATCACTCTCTATTATCCTTGGGAGTTTTCTGTACACTGTATTTATTTCCCTGCCTCTTTTTCTTGATACACTATGTGGTTACCTTTGATATTTTTGGCAAATAATTTAGGTAATGATTAAAATTATAAAATTAACATGAAACAACTAAGTAATTAAAAGTAAAATAACAGAAGAAAATAGGAATTTTTTCAGGGAAGGCTGGGTTGTTTGCATGACCCTTCTCTCCACCAACCGGAGATTGGACAGAGGCAAAGTTTTACTTTCATTCTCTTTTAATGACCAGGAGCATCCTAGGAGAGGAAAATGTTAGCTTGCAGGTTGCAGTCCACCCCTGAGGGTTGTCAGGGCAGGAAACCAAGCAGGTACTTTGAGGCAGTCCTGCATGCTGTTCTACACAACACTATCTCCAACCAAGGAAATTACATCAAACAAGTACAGCAAGGGGGAACTACTTGGTTTCTGGCTTGTGGGCTGGTTTATACCTACATGGCTTTCTTATGCAGCCCAGGATCACCTGCTCAGGGAATGGGACCACCAACAGTGGACTGGACCCTCCTACATCAATACCCCATAGACATACCCACAGACCAATCAGGTCTGGGAAATCTCTCAACTGATACTCCCTCCTCAGATGATTCTAATCTGTGTCAAGTTGGTAGTTAAAGCTGATTGAGAAAGACTAGGAGTCACAGTTGTAGGCCTAGTCCCTTCTGACTACAGGCTAACAGAACAAAGTGAACATATTCTGTAAACTCATGGAGCCTTCCACATGCCTCTGTCCTGCCAGTTTGCAACAGGGCAACAGCAGTGAGGAAGACAGTGCAATGTTTCAGAAATATGTAAGTGGAGGCTGCATGGTTTTTTTAAAAAAAAGAGCCTAGACAGAGGAAGCTATCAACTGTGACCTTGGCCAGGTTTCCAGATGTTAGACCAGATATTTGAGAAAATTTTTTTCTTTATTTGAAAGCCCTGACTCTTGAGTCCTAGAGACTAAATGTTGTCTTCTGGGTCTGTGATGACTCTAGATTATCTGAATATGACCTTTCAGTCATAAAACTGCTCTCAAATCCATGAGGATGCAAGGCAAATATTAGCTGCGCTCCATGGAAACCATGAATATCCATTAGTTGCCCTCACCATGATGATGATTAATACTCCAGTGGCCAAGAACTCTTTTACAGACAATTGAGTTTGAAAAAGGCTTATTCTGTCTATATGAAAACCCATTCTGTCTATATAAAATCCATGGCACTTGACTAATATTGACTCTTGGTTTCCTGTGATAAAACACTGTCCAAAAGCACAAGTTAAGTATTAATTTTAGGGTTAAGGTTAGGCTTAAGAAAAGGTTTATTTCAGCTTACAGGAGACATTTCATCAATGCAAGAAGCTAGAGCAGGAACTCACACAGGTGTCAAGTCAGAACCGTAGAGGAGTGCTGCTTACCAGCTTGCTCTCCATGGCTCACTCACCTTGCTTTCTTTTACAACCCAGGACCTCCTGCCCATGGGTGACACTGCCCACAGTCAGCTAAGCACTCCCATACCAATTGTTACTCAAGATGGTGCCACACACATGCCAACAGGCCAATCTGATGGGAGGCAGTTCTATATTGATGTCCCCTCTTCCCAGGTGACTCTAGTTTGTGTCAACTTGATGCAAACTGAGCTGCACATGTGCTTACTATAGCCAGCAAATAAGAGCTTATAGCTATTAGCTCAGATCATACTCCTGGACTATTTGAGTAATAGGCATCCTTTGGTTAGACAGAGGTACACACACACACACACACACACACACACACACACACACACACACACACACACTCTTATTCTATCTAGTACAGATCAAACACAACTGTGTAGAGGCTGCTAGAGGGAGAACATGCATTTATGAAGCTTTGACTTACATCTAAGTATCTTGGAGGTATGATCTTGGGCAAAAGAATCATTTACAAGTTTTGTAGAAGAGCATAACGCTCCCTATCTCACCAGAGGATTGGGATGAGCAACCAGGACCCATGTTTATGCAAAATCTACACACTGCCAAGCGCTCTAAGTGTCAGAAATAGAAAACTAAGTGTGTTTGTATCTTTTGCATAACCAGGTGTAGTGGCACACACCTTTAATCCTAGCACTTGGGAGGCAGAGACAGGTGAATCTTTGTGAGTTTGAAGCCAGCCTGATTTACAGAGTGAGTTCCAGGACAGACAGGGCTGTTACATAGAGAAACCCTGCATATATATATTATATATATATAATTTTATTCATATCATATTTTACCTTGGCACTGGACTTTAAATACATTCATTACACATTAAAATAGATCTTTGGTTTAGGAAACAAGCCAAAGCTTCAAGAGAACACTAACATCTTTAGATTAAGATCCTCTTTTTGTTTTCTGTTTCCTTTTAGGCCAACCGAGCAATAAGCACCATTGGGGTGGTGGCGGCTGCTATTGATATCTTCACATTCCTCGGATTGTTTCCAAAGAGACAAAGAACAAAGTATTAGCAGCTTATTGAAGAGATTGGAATTAAAAGAATCTGTGAGGAGAAAGAGATTCTGGGGTGAATACTTATTTTGAATGCATCATTATTTCTCCCGGTTCCCATGATGGATGGCTGACTCTGTAATAAATTGCTTGCTGATTTTAATCTTATCGTTGAGACAAAAATTTTTCCCCACTAGTATAGACTTGATGTGGCAGTTTGAGCAAAAAACAGTTGTCTTTTGATGGATCCAGCTAAGGATCTTAACAAAACCAATATCACATTTTATCTCCTATTGTAAATACTGTTTTCCTTTCCCCTAAGAACAGCTATTCTGTCAGAGGTGTGGAGAACCGTTTACATATGCTTCTGAAAGTCAGTTATTAGGGCCAACATCTAAATTCATATTCCTTTTCTTGTCAGAAAAAAAGAAATGTGGGTATTTCCAGTATTTGGCTGAGTAACTCAAGGATCTCTGAATGGCAAAATATTTGTTAGTAACCCCATATTGCTGCATCTGTATAGGTGTGAGCATGCAAGAAGAGTGTTGGAAGGGCTTTTGTGTATGCAAGTTTGGGGTGCTTATAAATGGTATGCATGTGTGGGGACAGTCTTGAGTGACACTTGTTGCTCTCTGCCTTTTTTTCTGAGACAGAATATATTGTCCTTCACAGCTCATGGCAGATTAGCTAGCCCATTAGCTTCCAGAAAGTCTCTTGTCTCTACCCCCATCTCAATGTAGGAGGTCTGGGATTATAGAAGTGTACTTCCAAGCCAAGCTTCTATGGACTCTGGGGATCTGAACTCAAGGCCTCATGCTCATGTGTAAAATGCATTACCCACTGAGCCATCTCCTGGCTTTCTGCTGAACTTTCAGACCCAGTGAGTTTCCTAGGATCTGCTTGCTTGACAGGAATCAGTGATGAGCAATAGGCTGTATTTTTATTGAGTTATTTATTGGTCCCTCTAGATTGTATAGGAGCTCAATGGTTTGACCTTTGAGCCTTGGCAAGTGATCATTAATATTGATGTAGAGTGCTATATTTAGAACACAAAATCCCATAGTCCTTTAAAGGCTTTTACTGTAAGCCAAGGAATTCCATTATTTTATTCTTTTGTTTTATTGATTATGTGTTGAATTAAACTACTTTTTAAATACCATGTCCATGGAAGTCTCAGCAGCAGCAGGCCAGGAAAGGTAGAGTGTAAGTCTTTCTACATGAAGATGATGTAAGCTCATCAGAGCATTATCCCACCAACCACACAGCCATCCTGGCATCCTTTTTGTACCATTATCACAAGCATGTTGGTCAATAAGGAAAACATATCAGTAAACATGGGAATAGGATGTGATTAGAATATGGCAAAATAACTATACAAGACTCAATGGAAACCTCACACCTATTAAACTGGTTTTACCCTGGGGCTAGAAACACTCAAGGTAATGGGGGTGGGGCAAGAAGCTAATGGGGGTGGGCGTTAACAGAAGAAGTGAGTGCTGCCATTCCAACCCCAGAGACTCTGTCTTTTCATTATGTTCTTTAACAGGCCCTTCATGTTCTAACCCCCAAACTCATTCTTCCCTGCTTGATCTTCTGGGAAGATCTGAGGTCACTTTTATCCTGGATTTAGGAGCAAAGAATGTGCCATTTGCGAGGATTGTCCTGTTAAGGTGAGGCCAGCTGAAGCAGCTGGGTTACTTTCTCCTGGTATGCCAACTCCTCAATAATAGATATTTAGAGAGGGCATTCCACTCATAGCAGGGCATTTGTCTTTGGCAGAATTACTCTACTATCCAGGAAGAGGGAGTAGGAGAATTCAGGACCAAAAGCCTCCTGGGGCTTCAAGTCAAACCTTCCTAGAGAACTCTAACATCTCCCCTCCAGAAGATAAGCAACACATTAAACGAAAATGTCAGAAATGCACTTTTCAACTCAGGTTCATTTCCTTATCAGTTGTGTGAGGAGGCTTCAGCAGCCTCAGTTTGCCATGAAAATGGCCAGTCTTAGGATGAGCAGCTCAACAGAGTTGGCATTGTTTTCCTGTAGGTACTTATTACCCACGTGATTAATGTGACTTGTACTTGGATCAGCTATTTTCCCAAGACTATGAAATGTTGCCCACATATTTTTAACAGTCAATAATGGAAGTCCAACTCTATCATGTTCCAAAAAAAAAATGAAATGTAAAGATCCTCTACATCAGGTGATAGGTTGTTGGTAAGACTGGGGAAGACAAGCCTGTATTGAATACATACATACATCTAACAAATAAAATCTGCTATCTAAATGCCACACTGTAGCAACTGAATCTGTTGATTCTAAGAGACAACTTACTGAGTGGGACTGTCAACTAAAGGAAACTCTCACCTCTATAGTTTCAAGGTTGTTTTACATTTTTTAATGATAAGCTAACATGCTTAAAAAACAGATTTATTTAGGTTTTATGTGCATATGTGCATGCATGCCTGCAAAGGCCAGAAGAGGTGTCAGTCAGATCCCCCAGAGCAGGAGCTACAAGAGGCTGATAGCTGCTCAATGTGGGTGCTGGCATCCAAACTGCTCCTCAGCATCTCTCCAGCCCTAACATCTTTTTTAAAAGAACTTTTAATGTTGTTGTTTTTCCTAGCCAGTGTATTACTTACTTCTCTCATTGCTGTTATTAAATGCCTAGCAGAGGCAACTTAAGAAAAGAGGGGTTTTCTTGGCTTACAGTTTTAGAGGAATTGTAGTCTGTCACATAGGGAAGGTATGTCAGCAAAAGTGTAGAGCATCTGATCACACTGTGTCCACAGTCATGACAAGAGAGAAAGGAACACTGGTGCTCAGCATCCTCATTTTTATTCCATCAGAGACCAGGGATGGTGCCACCAACATCTTGGGCAACTCTTCCCACGTCAGTAAAAATCTTGTAGATACAGCTTCACAGACTTACCAGAGATGTCTTTCCTACATGATTCTAAGTCCAATCAACTTGACAATGAAAATTATCATAGCCAGTAAATTTTAAACAGCTTTAAAATTATCCCTCCCCAAATAGCTGTGACACACACACACACACACACACACACACACACACACACACACACACACATACACACACACGCACACACACACACACAGCTTAAAGGCAAATGTATTTGTGTTTGGAGGTATAAACACTGGTTTGAGTAGCAGTGTTCTTAATGCCATATGCAGCCATAGTTTGCTAAAATGTTGAAAACTAATTATTTCAGAATATAAACCAACAGCTATCTTATAGTGAATCCATACATTTTGGTACTAGTCACATAGTGATATTCATGGGGTTCAACTGATAAATTGCCTATGAACAGCTGAAATCTGTTGAATTAACAAACTTAGAGTTAGTATTTAAAGGAAAATCTAGTAGTTAATTTCAAATATTCACCAGAAGTTGCCTCTGGAGTTCAGCAAAGGTCACATACTAAAGGTACTAACTGGATTACAGGAACACATTGTGAAGGATGTGTTCTTTCGGTGTCTCTAATGGACATTATGAATTTGGATACTTGAAATGATAATAGGTTGCCTAGCCTGCTGACTCTCATCCCGGGGATCAAAGCCTTCTTTACCATTTTGTTTTTAAGATGATCAATGATGAGTTCAGGGAAGCTTTTGAAGTTAGAATTTGATATTTCTGTGTATCGATAATAATAGTTACAAAAGTAAATACTTTATAAAGTGAAAAAACCATTTGAACAGTTTATTTTATTATTTTGGTCTACTCTGAACTGTCAAGTTCACTGGCCCCATACAATAAACTTTCACAATATACAGAGTTAGTGTAGTTTGCTTACATTTTAGCAAAGCCCATACCATGATTATAAATGATTAACACAGACCAATCTCTTTCATTTTCCACTTTCATACACCCTGGCTTCCTGTGCAGTTAGGATAGAATTATTCATTCTTTTTTTCTCTCTCTATTGAAGCCATATCAAAGATGCAACAACAGAAGGAATTTAGTGATCTCAGGCCAAGACATTTATAATAATGTGTTTCACAAATTAACCTAAGATTAAGGAAACTTAACATCAAATAATGCATCAGTCCAACTTTCAAATTCTAAATGCTCCTCGATTTTTCTTCTCACTTGATGTCCGTACATCTAATTTCAGTGCATGAGAGCTGTGCAGTTAAAAAAGAAAGTACAGTATGAATATAGTTGATTACGATGGTGACCTGAGACATGCGGTCTTTTCTCTCACTAGTGAAGGATACAGGGAATGCAAGGTTCTTTGCTGCCAGGCTGCATATGTTGAAGTGCTTTGAGTGCTTAGATGGGGAGAAGAAAAGGGTTTACAGCTTTCACCTCTCCACGACCATTAGTTTGGGGGACAAAAGGCGATATTGTGAAACAAGCAGGGCAGCAATTCAGGTTATAGTCTGGTCCAAAAGTGCTGTTCAGAAGCTTGCCCTCCCAGTCCGAGTTTCCCTCTGGGGATCTGCTCAGGGCTTTCATAAGCCCTGTTGATGTAGAATCCATTTTTGCCACCATCTGCATAATCTGTCCTGCCGGTGGGAGGCCAGGTAGCATCTTCAGCCAGCTTTCTCTGCAAGATCCTGTACTGACTTTTTGAGTAGAATCCAAATTCCTTCTTTATAAACAGCCAGAGCTCTCTATTTTGAAGGATGGCATCCTGAAAAATCGGGTGAGGAGTAAAAATAAAACCATTGTGCTTACACCAGTAAGCCCCTCACATCTAGACAGCAGTGGAAGCCGGGGACCCCGGGGCCTCCTCTCTGAGGAGCTCAGTGCTGCTGCTGCAGCTGCAGCTGCTTCCCCTGGGAGCTGAGATGTTTCCTGACACAGAAACCCCTGAACACCAGAAGACTTGCTTTTCTGCAGATTTCCTGGTGAAATCCTGGCTGGGGGTTCACTTACATACAGTTCTTTCAGTAGCGGGCTCAAACTAACAATAGCACACCACATGTCCAGAAAGTAAAACCTAAGAAAGAAGAGATGGGAAGAGAGCAAAGGGAGGGGGAGGAAAAAACCAAGGAAACCAAAAACTGAGTTCCAGCACCTGTCACAAAGTGCCAAATTTTGTTGGCTGGATGAATTAGTTTGTAGCAATGAAACAGTTTTTTAAATTTTGTTTTTATTTACGTCGAGTGGGGTGGGGGAATGTGCATGCGCCTACAAGAGTCTGCAAAGGTCAGAGGGTGTTAGATGACCTGGAGCTAGAATTACCCAGGTGGTAAGCTGTCTGATGTGGGTGCTGGCAATCAAAGTCAGGTCCTGGGAAGCGCAGCAAGCACTCATAACCACCATGTCTCTCTAGTCCCTCGAACTTTTGTTTCCCATCCTTTTGAGTTCCCTTTTATTCTTTCCTGATGTGATTTTTGCAAACAATAGAATTCATCCAATTTTGCACTTTTCTTTCCTTTGTTAACACTAGATTTTTTGTCATCTGCAACTTTTGTGTGATTACGTCTCTTAAGATATTTTATTGTGGTTAAAGGTGTAGTCATTTTATTATCTTTAAAGACTCCAGGATTTCTTCAAATTTCGGCGTAAGCATTTAAACACACCATTTGAATCATTTTGCTGCCGGAGATAACACTATCATGAATCTCTTCATACAAGATAGGTGTCTCATTTAAAAAAAAATGTGATGTAAAGGTGGAGTTCCTGACTGAAAGAGTATAAGAAATTTACAAACACACACACACACACACACACACACACACACACACACACACACACACACACACACCTACTTAATTTGGTTGGTCTTTTCCCTTAAAGGACTTACTTATAATTCAAAAGTAATCTTTCTCTTTCTCTCTTTTTTTTAACTCCTTTTAAGAAACACCACCCTTGCCTTTTGCTGTGTGGATGAGTCAGTCATTCAGTGGCCCCGAGGAGAAGAGGACCACCCATGGGAAGGCCTCCAAGGGTCCAGTTGATGACAATGAAAGTGGGCTTCCTTTCTCTCCCAATTAGAGGTGCCCTCCTTAAGAGGCTGCTTCACTCTGTCCAAAGGTCTCCTCACTTTTCAGAGCCTCGGGGTCACTTCGGTCTCACTTCTAGATGTTTGGGAATAGTGGGGAGTAAATACAGCACCTCTTTCAATAAGCACTGGAACTGAGTCAGTGTTTTACTTTCTATGGAGAAAGATTCCAGGAATATTTCTCAGCAGCCTTCCAAGAGTTTTAAACCATACTCTAAAGAATTCCTCCCAACAAGATCATGCCCGGTCTTCAAAACGCCCTTACTAATCCTCTTTTGGGTACTATAGAAGTTGCTGTAAACAGTGAATGTCAGTTGAGAATGAGACTCTGAATTTGCATATCTACCTTAAAAAATCATAGGAGCCATATACTTTACCTCCACAAAGAAGGCCACACAGAACTGGACAAAGGCTGCCACCAGAATCGAAACTCTCCATGATGTGATGGTTGGGATGAACTATTGGGAAAAAAAAGCAAAAAACAAAACAAAACAAAACAAAACAAAAAACGCTGCTATTAGGTAGTATATGTTTCACATTTTGAAAAAGTATACCATGCTTGTTATTATTTAGAATTTCTGGATTTTTAATAACCCTGAAGTTGGAAGGTAGGCACTGTTTTCTCTACTTTGCAGATAAGAAAGATGAAGGCTAGCACACCTTGCCCAAGGACTTTATTCAAAGCCAGAATTTAAACTAGAATGGATTCCTCCAGGCCTGTGCTCCCTCCCTAGCCTGATGGTGTCTGTCAGCTAGGGCAATAAGACACCTTGGGCAGTGAAGTAAGGAACACCTTGGAGCTCAAGTGGCCCTCTTCATTTATGCTTTAAGACTAGGGGAGAGGATGTAAAACTTAATCATTCTTCTGCAATTCTTACTGTTTTCTGGCTCCCAAAGCAAAAACTAACTTGGAATTCATTGCTTTTTTCCCTCCAGTAAAATTGACTTGTGGGTAAAACATAAGTCATGGCAAAAAAAATAATGTTACTTTGACTGAGTATGATGTTTTGGGCAAATGTTATCAATCCCAAACCTAGTGGCTTTGTGCAAACCTAACAACCTATACAAATACTACAGCGTCACAGACTCACCAGGAAACATCTCTGCTTATTAGATGTGAGAGCCACACCCACAGTGGACGGGGAGCTATGCAGTCCTGTTTCTGATGCACAGAAAGTTAGGTTGATTGTGTGGGAATCTGAAGTCTAAAAATCACAGAATCCTCCACCCCAGAGTGTCTAATCCAGTGATTCTCAACAAGGGGGTCAAGACCCCCTTGAGGTTGTGTATCAGATATTTGCATGATTCATAACAGCAGCAAAATTATGTTTCTGAAATAGCACAACAATAATTTTTTGTTTGGGGGGGTGGGTCACCACAACATGGGGAACTGTATTAAAGGGTCTCAGCATTAGGAAGGTTGAGATTCACTGCTCTTGTTGATTGTGTTTTATTCTTTGATTCTATTGGGGGTCCGACACCCAACCACACAGCCAGCTACCAAGTGAGAGTGAAAGTAAGATACACAGAAGTAAGAAAAGGGAAAAAGCCCAGAGGCAAAAGGTAGACAGGATAATTTAAGTTAAGAAAAGCTGGCTAGAAACAAGCCAAGCCAAGGCCTGGCATTCATAAGTAATAAGTCTCCCTGTGTGTGATTTATTTGGGTGCTGGGCAAAAAGAGCCCAAAGAGCGAAGAAAAAAAAAAAAAAGACAAACAAAAACATGGTCTAGCCACTCACTTCAAATTCTCATCCACATCATGGGATGGCTTGTTTCATTTCAGTACTTGGTCGTTTGTTTCCCCAAGCAGAAACAGCCTCTACCTGGGCTTTGAGGCACCGCACATTAGGTGGAAGGCTTTCCACTCTGTCACACTCTGACCCACTCAGATCTCATCGCTGCTTCCACCATAATGGGGGAGGCTATTCTCCATCCCCGGCTTGGAAATCATCTTGGTTTGGAATTTTTCACTTCAATAATTTGGAGTTGTTCACAGCAGACTGAATTACTGAATTGCTCAGAGCAACATCTTACTTCTGTTCCCGAACCAAGCACACCCTTGAAGCTCTGTAACTCATGGGCTATGGATGGATCTCATGAGTTTTCATTTCCTGTCTCTCCATCACCTTGCTTTCCTGACCTTGCTTAATGAATCTGTTTGAAATGTCCTTGCAAGGAACCCTCAGCGTCTCCCTGTTATTTTGGCAGAAAGTACGAAGCTGGTTGGCTGCTTTGGATGGTGCCTGCCTCCCTTAGTTCCCCCTGTTCTCCATGCTCCACAGTACACCACCTGCCTGTTTTACAAGATTTTTCTACCCGTTGGGTAATGCAAGCCTTGCTTTGCTTTTCACCCTTTACACCCCACATTTCTGTTTCTGGAATCACATTTGTTCTTTGAAAACCAAAAGATCCTCCGCTCTTTCTCCTGGTGCTGAGGCAGTTCAGCCCATCGGAAACAGCCTGACCCTGCAAGATCCAGCCTGTGTGTCTGGGTCCCCACCAACCTGTGTGTCTTCCACAAAGCCTTCTTGGCTGTCAGAGCAACAGTGAGAATTCCTTCCACATTCTCCCAGCTCTACTTTTACATTCCCTTCAAGAATTGGTGGTGTCAGGCAGTCACGTTACATCTCAGCAAAGAATGGCTACTCTTAAAAACAAAACTATGGGCTGAAAGCTTCCAGAAGTCTCCCACAAGACTGGATCCAAGAATAACTAACAACTTCCCGATGAGGTTAATTTCAAACTGGTGTGTTCTAGATCAAACAATGGCCACTCAGGTAACACTCCACGGCCAATTCCTGGTAGAATATGATTGCCCCAACCATTTTCTTTTACAATTAAATTTAAAGGATATTCTTACTATGTTTTAAACAGGTGTGGAGAATTAATTACTATATTAGTGCACTAATTTCACTGTATAGGTAAAATATGGCAAGACAAAGTTTTAAAACAAGATATTTTATATTTAGTGTACGGCGTGTGTGTGTGTGTGTGTGTGTGTGTGTGTGTGTGTAAGGGGGCATACATGCCACAAAACACATGTAGATGTCATAAGTCAACTTATGGGAGTCAATCGTCTCCTTCTACCACTTCCAGGGAATGAACTCTGATCATCAGGCTTGGTAGCAGGCACATTTACTCACTGTGTCATCTCTCTGGTCCCATACAATGTTTTAGGCATGAACATTATAAACATGTTGAAATGATGACACTATTAATGTGAAAATGTATGTGAAATACAGAAATATTTTCTCTTCTAAAAAATACCAGTTCATAGTGTTTAGTGGGTCAGAGAGAATAATGACTGACTTAGAAACTACAATGCAAGGACAGCTTTGGCACGCCTGAGTCATAGCACAACACTTACCTCCATTCCTTGGTATATATCTTGAAAGTCAGAGAACAGAATGAAAATGGTGAGAACCGCAGCAGATGTCAGCAGAAGTGAGAATAAATCTGTGGAAACGCCAAATATTATTTTCAGGTGCTAAGAGAATGCCTCATAGAACTTGGCACATGTTAGCAATCAGTCCATGTTGGGCAAATGCTAGACGCATCTTCAGATGTTTTGATACATCATCATATGTTTTAAAATATGTTCTAATGTTTGTAAGATAAAGGTGTTACATTAAACATCTTTCCTCATAAAGATGGAATTAAACATGTTATAGAAACGTCCAGGAAGGAATCATCTCTGCTGAGGGTCCCCAGGGTGGGAACATCCTGCCAATGCTAGACCATCTCAATGGCTACAGAGAAGCCCTGCTCATCATGATCACACCATCCAGTGACACACACATGTAGGGTGCACCCAGTCCTGACAGCATCTTATCCTTCACTTGTAGGAGAATGAGGTACAAGAATGGTCCACTGACACTCAGGGCTTTCTGGGGTCAGGCCCACCAGCTTTTCTGAAACCTTGTGACCACTCACATTCAGTTTCCTACCAAGAGGTCCTTAAGTGCCCAGTGCAGACAGTATTCCTCCTGCCATGGTACATTCCGTTTTCCTCTACTTAATGAGCCCAATTCAAGTGCCCCATTTCATGCAACTTCCTAATCCTCCCTGACAATGTTTACTGCATATCACACATGACATTCTGGCTCATATGACCTCAAATGATACATCAACCAGACTCCAGAAATGACTGCATCCGGGGCTTTGGGACTCTGACTTGGGAAAGGTTACTTAGAAATAAATATGCAAATCTGCTGGGCTTCTCCCTTCCTGCATCCACAACTGCTTGACCTTTAGAACATAAACATCCCCAGTGTATTATGTCAAAATCCCTGTTCTTCCCACCAAAAGCCCACCTGCTCCTGTGTCTTCCCAAAGAACTCTGCAAATAGAGCCTTGACAATGTTTTTTGATATAACCTCAAGCCCCAAGCACTAGAATCCATTCAGTGTTACCAAGATAGATATGATCCATAGATCCTCCTGAGGTGTTTTTAAAAAAGTCAAATACCACCATCTAGGTTTTCTATATCTGGACCAACTAGAAACCTGAGATAAATCCACAGAAACTATTTCTGAAGACACCAGGATTGGTTTCACCTTTAAGCACTTGTACCCACCCTTAGCATTTCCTCACCCACTCTCAGGAGAATGACCACACTTGCTTAGAAAGAGGGTGAAGCATAGAGAGAGAGAGAGAGAGAGAGAGAGAGAGAGAGAGAGAGAGAGAGAGAGAAGGAGGGGAGGACTGCTCCTCCCAAATAGAGCAAAGTGCCCATGATGGTGATACAAAGATCACTTTCTGCATTTGTTCTACTGTGGAGTTTCCAGGACCCAGAAACTGGAAAAGGAAGGTGACATTAGCTGTTGGTCCTGCTAAAGGCACAATTCTTATTAGCAACTGGCTGCATCTTGCACATTCAATGTGTCCTCAGGCTAGTGATCTGCAAAGCAGGCCCTCTCCCTTACTTCATCTTTGGTTAAAGAAAATGTGATGAAGAATTGAAATGAGTGTCTGCTCTCTGTGGTTAGCTGCTGTGGATAAAGAATGGGGCCCCACGGAGGCAAGCAATTTAAAAGCAAATACTGCACAAACCACTGTTAACTTGTCTTCAAATAAAGGAAGCGTTGGCAATACTCATATTTGTTTACAACTTTTTCTGTATCTTGTCATCATAAAGTTGAGCTCTCAAGCACTGGTTAGAAAAGCAAGATTTTTGTTATTTCAGGGTGAAATCACTTGTATAATGCATCTTAGTACCTCTGAAGACTTCTGAATTCTAATTCAGAAGTTTACAGTCTGCAGTATCATGCATTGGGGCAGGAGAGACAGTTCAGGGTTTAGAGCATATACTGATCTTACAAAGGGCCTAAGTCCCGTCCCCAGCACCAACATAGGGTGGCTCACTACCACCTGTAAATCCAGCTCCCTGATATCCAAAGCCCTTTCCTGCACTCCATGGGCACCTTCATTCACATGTGCACAGACCCCACCACACACATGCACACATACTTTTCAAAAAATATTAACGCTTAAGTGTATTAGAAGATAATAAAGCCTTTCCCATTTGGAATTATCAGTTACACCAGTCATGTGGCTCAGCAGCTAAATGCACTTGTCACTCACTTTTCTGACTAATTTTATGTTAACTTGAAACAAGCTAGTGTCATCTGAAAAGGAGGAAAAGCAGTTGAGAAAATGCCTACATAAGATCTGGCTGTAGGGCATTTTCTTAATTAGTGTTTGAAGTGAGAGGGCCAGCCCATGGTGGGCAGTGCCATCCCTGAGCTAGTGGTCCTGGATTTTATAAGAGAGCAGATTGAGCAGACCATGTGGAGAGAGCCAATAAGCAGCGCCTCTCCATGGCTTTTGCATCAGCTCCTACTGGGTTTGAGTTCCTATCCTGACTTCCTTCAGTGATGAACTACAGTGTGGAAGTGTAAGCAAAAACAAACCCTTTCTTCCTCAGCTTGCTTTTGGTCATGGTGTTTCATCACAGCAGTGGTTCTCAACCTTCCTAATGCTGTGATTCTTTACTACAGTTCCTCATGTTGTGGTGCCCTCAACCATAAAA
Source organism: Cricetulus griseus (assembly GCF_003668045.3). Lineage (NCBI taxonomy): Eukaryota > Metazoa > Chordata > Mammalia > Rodentia > Cricetidae > Cricetulus > Cricetulus griseus. The sequence continues at coordinate 60,172,816 of NC_048597.1, read as the reverse complement.
TTCTTTTTGTTGCTATTTAACTGTAATGATGCTGTGGCTGAGAATCGTAATGTATATATCTGTGTTTTCTAATGGTCTTAGGTGACCCCTGTGAAAAGATCACTCACCAACAAAGGGGTTGTGACCCACAGGTTGAGAACTACACCACGAGAAACCCTAACCAGAAAAGCCACCAAACCTAATGACCTGAGTTTAATCCCTGGAATCCACTGGCTCCTTCCCACAGGTTGCTGTCCCCTGCATCCGCATATGCATTATAACACACACAGGGCACCACCAACTGAATAAAATTATTGTGTCGATGATAAGATTTCAGTTTTCCTTTAAGTTCCAAGTCCCCATCTTGTAACTAATCTACTTCTAATTCACTCCATGTGTGTGAAAGTCCTGGTATTGTATTTCCTTCCTATTGAAGTACCGGGTAGTTAGAGTATCCTACTTATGAAATACATTTACCTTGGAAATAAGGGCTATAAGAAATAACTGCAAAATATAAAGCAGAGTCTTCATTTGTTGCAACAAGAGTCAAGGGTACTTTCAAACACTGCTTCAAAACTGAGGGAAATGACGAGAAACTCATTGACAGGAAATGTAAGATCAGAGGAAGACACCAACAGGATCTCAAATCCTTTGAGAAGACAGCTTTGCCAAAGTGGTTCAGGAACAAAGAGAATCTGAATAATATAATTGAATGAAAGTGCTTTAACAATAACTGCGTATGTGTGACCTAGAGCCGGGAGCTTATCCTATACAACACTGAAGCAATTCCTCCAAAGCACGTGTCCGAGGCTAGGTCGTCTAATCACAACTATCAGAACAGACATTTGTGATAGGGTTGAACTGAAGCAACCCACCCCCCTCAGTACACAAATAAGGAAAGTTACTAAAGCCTATTATATCAAAGTTATGAGCTATTAAAAGAAAAAGAAGAAAGAAAATGAAAGCAAAATCTGACCCCCTCTCTCAACCAGTAAAATTCACTGTTCAGAAAAGTATTAGGCCAAAGAACAAAATAGGTCAAGTTGCTGGTAGGGGAAAATATAAAGAATGGAATCCAAACTACAATAACTGGCCTTGAATGCTTTCCTAACTTTATACAGATAGAGAAACAAACATGGACCATGAAGTTAGTGGAGAGGCTACCTTAAATGGCCCTTCCCCTATAACGAGATTGATGACTACCTCAAATGTCATCCTAGAGCCTTCACCCAGTAGCTGACGAAAGCAGAAGCACAGATCCACAGCTAAACACTGAGATGAACTCCTGGAATCCAGTTGTAGAGAAGGAGGAATGATGAGCAAAGGGGTCAAGTCCATGCAGGGGAAACCCACAGAAACAACTGACCCAAGCAGGTGGGAGCTCATGGACCCCAGTCTGACAGCTGGGGAACCAGCATAGGACAGAACCAGGCCCCCTAAATGTGAGTGTCAGTTGGGAGGCCAGGGCAGTCTATGGGGCCTCTGGCCGTGGAACCAGTATTTTTCCCTAGTGTACCGACTTTAGGAACCCATTCCCTATGGAGGAATACTCTCTCAGCCTGGATACATGGGGGAGGACCTAGGTCCTGCCCAAAAGGATGTGACAGACTTTGATGATTCCCCATAGGAGGCCTCGCCCTCCCTGGGGAGTGGAGTTGGGGAGTAGGTGGGGCATGGGAAGATGGGAGGGAGAGGGAGCTGAGACTGGTATGTAAAATAAGATTGTCTCTAACTTAAATAAAAAATTATTAAAAAATAAAAACACATTCAAGAAAAGGGAAAACAAACCTTAATAAATGAGAAAATCAAAGCCAATACAGAATTAAAAGTCTGAGAGCTATTTTGTTATTAACCAGTAAAAAAAAAAAAAAGTTGCATTTAAGGTAAGAAGAACAAGAAAAAGCAACATTTTTGCTGCAATTTGGATCCAAAACATCCACCAAAAACTCTGGTATGGAGGGTGTGGTTTCCAGAGGGCATGGACTCCAGCTCAGCACAGAGGCCTCACTTCAAGGGATGGGTAGATAGGGAAGGCCCTAACCTAATTATGAATTATCCCACTGATAGGCTCACAGCTTAATGAGCTATTGTGAGGTGATAGATACTTGAGACAATTGACAAAATTAGCAGGACCATATACTTGAAAGGTATGTTTTATCCCTAGCTCACTCCACCCCATCCTGGCCATTTCCTTCCTTGCCTCCCCCTTACCTTCATGCCCACACTTGCTGTCTTTCTTGCATCCTGAGCTACAGAAGATGAGCAACTTCATTTTACAATGTATCCCCTGTCCTTATCTCTCCCACACTGAAGTCCCAGACACAACAGAGCCAAGTAACCACAGACTAAATTAAAAAAAAAATTAAAGAAATCTTAGGTATTCTGTCACACTTAGTGAAAGATGATTAATACATATATACGTATAATTAAGACACTAGCCAGGGTCACAGAAAGTAATTAAAACTTTAAGAAAAACCTTACCCCAAATTGTATGATAAAGTTTGATAATATTAATGAAATGGTATCATATGGGCAAATATATATTATTTAAAACAGTATAATCCAAATCAATCCTTAAAACATACTTTCAAAGGAAGGATTTGGAGCTAAGTAATTTACTGCCAGATTTGTGTAAGTTGTCAAGGAAGAAATCATTCTTATCTATTAAAATCCTTATAGGGAAAATAAAAAGTCAAATTTTTACATAAAGCTCAAACCTAACAAAAATGTACAAAAAAACTGAAAAATACAGCATGAAATGTGGTTCTTCAAGAAGCTACAAAATCCAATTTAGTAAAAGTTAAATGCACTACAAGTAAGTAGGCTATTCTCAAGATTATGATTTAGTAACAAAATTATTAATATAAAACATCTGTAGCACTGGATAAGAAGACAGAAGATACAAAAAGAGTATTCATCTTGGTAGATGATGGTAAGCCATCTGTTGAAGTCTGTCTCCTAGACTGGATTTTAAAATCTCTCTTGATTAACGCAAACAGAGGGTTATTTTTTAAAACATAATAGAAGCTTTCCATGACAATCTCGCCAACAGCCAAAAATGTATTTATAAACAGTTTAAGTGAGAATTCCTACAAGTGTTGTCACTAAGGTGTCCATGTATCTGTTAGCCTTGATATTATCTAACATTGTCCTGAATTCTGGGTTTCATTCATTCAAAATTTAGGTAGATGTTTAATTGTTTAAAAAGAAGAGGGAACAATTTTGTTTGCGATTACTAATCACTGTTTTTCAAAACACTTAAGACTCAAGGTAACAACAAAGGTCAGGAAGGATTCTGGGTAGAAATTGGAAGTGATACTATACCCTTCTCATGTCACAGTGCCATTCAGTTATAAATACAACAGGGAGAAGCCATTCAGAATACAAACAGATAAGCAAATCAGATTAGGTTCTTAAATGTACAGTGCCTATGGTGGAGAAAACTGCAGATATTAAAGGATAAATAAAAGAAATGAGGATAGCGGTGGCTGCGGCTTGCTTTGTTGTGAAATATCCACCATGGGCTCGTGCATTTGAACTTGGTCCCAGCTGGTGGGCACTACTTTAGAAGGTTGGGGGACCTTATGGAGGTCAAACACCTCTGAATGAAATGGGTCATTTGGAATAGGCCTTGATATGTATGTATCTATAGTGCAGGCCTGCTTCCTGTCAATTTTGCTTCCTGACTGGGAGCACAGGCACCACGTGCCTTCCTCGCCACGAGGGTCTGCCTCCTCCATTAGGCTGTTTCTCGTCACATCCTTGGTCACAATAACAAGAAAATAACAAATGGATGTGGAATGCTCCTACATGGGAAGATTAAATTACATAAATCCATAAATTCTTCCCAAAGTGTCAAGATCCCAAGTGAGAAATTTGGAAGCTGGACACTTTATTTTACAATTCATCTGGAAGAAAAAAAAATCATGAGAGTGAGATGACTGTAAAAAGTGAAGAGAAATCAGAGTTTACAACCCACATGCTGCTTATTAAATAAACCATGAAACTATCCTTGGTAAAATGCCATTGAACATAGTACCAGTGAAATAGTAAAGACAGTGGGAAAGCACACCAGCTCTACATAAATATGTAGTATGTGGAGCTAACACAGAAGGGCAGTATCCAATACAAATTACCTGTAATTGAACAATAACATACCTGAACAGATATGATGTGGCTGGTATTATTCTCAGTGGGGGAATAAATAAGTGAAAGGAATATTATATATTTGATAGTACAAAAATCTGCTAGAAAAATTGATTAATTGGGTAAACTAACTTGACTCACATGGTAAACATACCACATTGCATTAAAAATTTAAAAAGTGTTAAACTATCTTTAAAATAAGTAAGTGCAATCTCTGTTTTGTAACTAGAAGAACCTTTCTGTGCATAAAGGCAACGAGAAAATATAACTAACTACAAAGGAATAAACAGCTCATACAGACAAATATAGCAGAAATCTAATATGAAAACAGATTAAAATGTACATAGACAAATCATAGATGACATGCCTAATAACACAGATCTATATTTCTCTTCACTGACAAGAAAAATCCAAATTAAAACTAAATGAAATACCATGATTTAAGAAATCTTATCAGACCAGCAGAAGTTTGTTTTTAGTATAGCATTTTCATATCCTTATCAGCTACATGCATTACAAAATGACTAAAAAGCAACAATAAAAATGGCTACAAATATCCTGGAAATCAATGTAAACCTTAACTCAAGAACTGGTTTTCTTAAGGAAATTGGAGGTCAATTGAAATGATTTATAGGTTTGTTTCACTTTTTTTTTATTCTTTGTAACACAAGCTGCTCCAAATTCACCATGTAGCCCAAGAATGACCTAGAATTTGCACCCTCCTGCCTCTCCCTCCTAAACGCTAAGATGGTAGGCATGTGACACCACTCCTGGTTTTATGTGGTCCTGGGGATTAAACTCAGGGTTTTGGGCGTGTGAGGCAAGGATGCTGGTAACTGAGCTATCGTCCCATGCATCTTGAGTCACTTTGACATGGAATTATTTACAATGAAGACACAGCAAAGCCAGCTGTGTGGTAGATAAGATGCCCATGCATCTGAATTTCCCGAGGTTCTCCTTGAGCTGGCATAATTACTAACAATATCTACTCCCACTTTCAAAAGTGTGGAAGGACATACTCTAGTTTGTTTGCTTTCCTGCCTAGAGGTCTTGATTGCCACTTCAAACACTTTGGGGGTTTTCTTTTGAATTTGCCTTTATTCTACTTAGGGAAATTATTAGAGAAGTAAGAATTTTTTAAAAATGTTATAAATTTGGGGACATTCCTATGTGTTGCACTAGACACTTTACATAAAAAGTTTTATTTAATTTTCACCACAATGTTGAAGGTCATATAATATTCCCATTCTACACATGAGAAAAGTGGAGGCATCGAAGACTTAATGCAACTGTTCTAGCTTTATGAAGCTACTAAGAGGTTTTGTGAGTTCCTTAAAGGCCTTCTACAAAAGCCTTTCTACCTGTAAACTGTGCAACAAATGATTCTCGATGACTCATTTGACCATTTAATAATGACTGTACATCCTCAAATGAGTAGCTTTCTGCCCTCAGGCTCACCCATCTAAGGCCATTTTATCTAATTATCATGCCAGAGAGACGAAACATCTCATATGCTAGGACTCTAGGAAGGAAGTGAGAAGAGAAAAAGACCCAGAATGGATTACCAGCCTACATTCCACACCTCCAGAGAAGCTAGGAAACAAGGAGAACCCTAAGAGAGACATACATGGTCCCCCGGAGAAGGGGAAAGGGACAAGATCTCCTGAACAAATCAGGACATGGTGGGAGGGGAGAGGGAGCTAGGAGAAAGAGAAGGGGAGAAGAGGAGGGGTGAGGAACACATGAGGGAGCAGGGATTTTGAGTAGGGAGAAGAACGAACATAGGAGAGCAAGATAAGAGATACCATAATAGAGGGAGCCATTATAGGTTTAAAGAGAAATTAGGCACTAGGGAAATGCCCAGAGATCTAGCAGGATGACACCAACTAACAATTTAAGCAACAGTGGAGAGGCTACTTCAAATGCCCACCTCTGATAATAAGATTGATGACTAATTTATATGCCATCCTAGAGCCTTCATCCAGCAGATGATGGAAGTAGAAGCAGACACCCACAGCTAAACACCGAACTGAACTGGAATCCAGTAGCAGAGAAGGATGAGTGATGAGCAAAGGGGTTAAGACCAGGCTGGTGAAACCCACAGAAACAGCTGACCTGAACAAGGAGGAGCTCATGGTCCTCAGACTGATAGCTGGGAAACCAGCATAGGACTTGCCTGGACCCCATGAAAGTGTGTCAGTGAGGAGGCCTCAGAAATCTATGGACCTCTTGCAGTAGATCAGTACTTATCCCTAGCCCATTCCACATAGAGGGATACCTTCTCAGTCTAGGCACAAGGTGGAGGACCTAGGCCCTATCCCAAAGGACATGACAGACTCTGAAGATCCCCATGGAAAGCCTCACCCTCCTCGGGGAGCAGAAAGGATATGGTATAGGTAGGGTGTTAGTAGGGGGCAGGGGAGGAGGGGAGGGAGAGGGAACTAGGATTGACATGCCAAACAATCTTGTTTCTAATTTAAATAAAAAAATGGAGGAAAAAATAAACCTTGTATACTCACAGTTTGTGTAGATGGGTTTCCTAAACGGTTTCCCCTTAGAAAATACGAACGCTGCTGAGATACAGTTGAAGGTGATGATGGGCCACAGAGTGGTGCTCTCATAACTCAGAACAGAAGCAGGAACCAGAGTTGAATTTCCAGTCCAGTTTTGCTCCAAACTCATATTGGTTGAGAAATTACTTTGTTTTGTCAGGAAGCATTCACTATGAGAGAATTGTCAGCATTTATGAAAAATTCTATACTTGTAAAATGATCTATTAGATGACAAAGTCATGTAATGACTACCAGGTGACTTCAGCTTTTAACCTGTTCCTGCTGGTGGCTGACAGGACATTTCTTGTTTACTTCTTACAATGACAAAGAAGATAACCTGTCCTGAGAGGCCTTGGGTGACAATTTCTTCAGAATTTCTGTCAAATCAAATAGTAAATGTACCACTTGGGCAAAGTGTGTACTTATGTATGTGTTTGCGTACGTGTGTGTGTGTGTGTGTGTGTGTGTGTGTGTGTGTGTGTGTGTGTGTGTATTCTCTTTCATTTATTGATGTGAGCTTACTGAATTGCATCCTGAGTTGTGTCCCTACACCAATCACTCCTTGGTAGCTAAGGAGTCATAATAAAGACCCAACATAGTGATTGAACCAGAGCCATCTTGATTTCCTGGCCATGCCTCTATGGTTCCATCCTGCTTCCTTCTAGTTCCAACCACAGTGTATTTCTCTGTGTGTATTTGCTCCAGATTAGAGGAATATTTGGTTCTGAAACTACATGGGACTGTGTATTCCAAGTCATACTTGAATTACTGACTTTGGAGCCTGAATAAAGATCTTTCAAATCACTTGCTGGTTCTCCATTTATGTTTCTGTGCTCTGGGGTTCCAATGCCATTAGGCTCATAGTGGAGTGTACAGGCTTGAGTTCAGAAGGACAATGCTATTTCCTCAGGAAAAAGAAAACTTGAATTTACATATTGCCTTGGCTGTTCCTGTACTACAGTGGCATCATTGACTAGTTGCAAGAAGACCATCCTCCTCTGAAAGCCTAATGTTCTTCTCTGGCTCTTCGTAGGGAGTATTTCCCAAGCCTTGTTCTATATGAAATCCATGCCTCAAGGAGTGAACATCAAGCTGTTAGATCATCTCACCAGCAATCATGGTGACAGGTACTCCCCTGGCCACTCCACATGCTCACCGAGTATGCCACCCATTGCATGTATTGTGTTCTATCACTTCTGATTTGCAGTATGAAAGTATTATTTTAGAGTTTGTATTGGTACCAAGTTAGACAATGTCACGGTGCACTGCTTATGTCACTTTCAGATGAGAAAACCTAAGGGAAGGGACTTACCTGTACTGATAGACCTCACAGTACCACGGCTGCTGCTTCACGGAAAGGAACGCACACACCTGCACAATGCAGGTAAAGCAGGAATTCAGGAAGACCGAGAGTAGCAGCTGAGGAGAAAGCAGTTGTCCTGCTGGTCTGTATGGAGCCAGCTTCGGGTAGGCATGATTTATGCTCACTGAAAGACAGGTATATGATTTTCCTTTACAATTTCATTTTTCAGGATAAAAGATGTGATGTATATCATCTCAAGTCTCTGAGTAAGATTCAAATTGAGAAGACACCAATAGAAGGTTTACACCTATACCAGCCATTATGTCATTGTATATCTATTTCTATTAAACTTAGTCTCCTCTATACTTTGGTTTTAGTTTCGGAAGTAAAACATAATGGCTGAAAGGTCCTGTAATTGATATATCTACCATACCACACAATGTCCATATTTTTCCTATGGACTCAACAGGGATTATATATAAAACAAGATGAGCAATGCCAATATCTCTCATGAAGGAGGAAAGTGGATAGTTGGAATGAGGGATGAAGTAGTCCCTACTTTGGTAGGATTTTTTTTAACTTTGGTTAATTTTAACTTGTATCATTTTCTATAAATAAAACCGTGATAGCAAATACCACACTTGTGTGGATTCTGTGAATTAGCAAATTATTGACTACAGGATGGAGGGTAGTGGAACCCCTAAATTGTAGACAGCTAGTCAAAACACAGATGGCTCGGGAACACCAAAAGTTGTCCCTGGTGTCTGAAGTGAAGCCTTTCTTGTGCTTGTGTCCTCAACCTGTGATATTTGTTCTAACAGTGGGTAGCTGGTGTCAGAAGTCACTGTTTGCACTAATAAGTGGACGATGATCACACAATATGAACGGTCATACACACGTGCACATACAAAGTGGATGATCATACAAATACATATACATGTGGACCGTTGTTAGTGCTGAAGAATGTGCAGTGAATTTGCCTCTAAGTCACAGAAGGTAGAGGCTGTAGTGCCTAGAATGCCTTCTGTATGTCACCATTCAAGATGCACCTGTAAAGTTCGTAAGGAGGCTGTGGGCACTTGCCACAGGTGTCATCACAGCTCTGGAAAATGGCTCCCTACCTCACTGATACACTCTCTCACACATGCTCATTACAGTTTTTGTCTCCATCTTCAACACAAGAACCATGGGAGACTGATACAGACAGCATTTATTTGGGGTTTCCTGGCATGATTTTCATCATGGTGATAATAGCATTAGTTTCAAACAATCTTGCAAGGCTCACCATGTCAGGCCTTGCTGAAAATATTGTGTCTGGCCCCTCACTGTGGCCCTAGACTGAGAAATATGGAGTTGGCCTGAGCTCAACTTGATTGAAGCAAACTATTTACAGTGTAAAGCATAGTGGCACCTAAATCAGCTGAATGACAGTCAACCTCTAAGCCCATAAACTGGAAGAGTAATTGCTTGGTGACATAAGCCATTGAAATTGGGGTGAGGTGGGATGCAGTGATATTGTGACACCAGCTGGTTGACATTTTTACATTGGGAATTTGAACTTTTTCTCTATCAAAGACTCCTAACATTTCTAACAAAAAATCCATATTCCTGGTTATTAGAAGAAAATGATTCCTGGTTTGGGACAGCCATTAAATTCCAGAGATTGTAGCAAGTGATTTTATATGTATTATCTTTATTTCCTTAAAAAAAACAATGCAAAGGAGGCAAGTTTTGCAGATGGACTAATCACATTAAAATAGAATCTCTTTTTAAAGGACACAGTGAGTAGCACAGCAATGATGTGAACACAAGAGGGTCTAATCCTTAAGCCTGTGGTCTCTGCCTCCAGCATTTGCAATAGGATGGATTTCCTAAGTGTAAAAGAACACAGTGGGATCCCTGAACTAGCTTGGAGAGCAGTATTGTTTGTAACCAGGAAGGAAAATTCTGAATTGTCCAGATTTTCCTAAAATGGATACGACCATATTTGTTATCGGGTTACATGCAGAGAAACACAAACTTACAAGATGATATATTTTACCTGAAATTAATCCCTCCCTTTTCTGCATTCTCACAGTGTATTATTCATTCTGGTGGCCTACCACATATCGTACATTAAAGCGTATTGTTCACACATGCAACCCTGCCGACTGTGAACTCCCGGAGACAGAAACCCTGCCTCGTTCCACTTGTTATCTCTCTCTAAACCTCACACTGAGCCTGCTACAGGGGAGAAATTGCCATTTCAAATTATGGTCTTTAATTGTTCAAAAATCATTTCATGCATTTATATTAGAAATTATATATTACAACTCATGTAAGCCAATTTCAAGGCGGCCATAAATCTATAATCAAAGCTCTGAGTGTGCCTCCTGAGAGCCCCAAGATGTACATCTGCCATGAGAGTCTCCAAAGGACCACATGCAGAAAAGGTGACTGTCATTTGATGAGGTTTATGTAAAAGATGCACGTGTGTAATGGAGGGATGCCTTCTCACACCTAATTGTCTCCATGAGGCCTCCTCCTATCTACTGAAATATTTAGTCTTAATAGAGCTGACTGGACCTCATCAACGTCTCCTGCAATGACTGTCTTAAAGCCATGTTACACCAATATGCTTCCTATTCAAAAGACTTGCTGGAGGGACAGCGAATGTTTGCTATCATTGCTATGGGGAGACAAGTGAACAGATGAAAATGGCAGTGCTTCAGTGGGTAGTGTCACCTCTTAGGACATTTGCCATGGTGGTGAGTAGAGGACAATAAATCAAAGCTGCAAGAGCTGGACTGAAGAAGAGAGAGGGAATGGCTGCTTGAGAATAAAGAGATTCTGTTTTTTTACCCTTTAATATGCAAGAAATTTATTTTTAATCACCTCCTTCCTGTATTTTCTTGCTGTAGTCTGACTGGATCTTGCTGAAGAAGGCAAATGTGTTACTTGCAAAACTGCCGCACAGACTAGGGTCAAGTTGGACTTCACAGTGTGCATTTTCTCAACTTCCCTCCTGGTATCATTTTTAAAAATGCTTGTCTTTAATATATCATATCTTGTGTTATTAGCTGCATGTATCCCAATCTCTGTGACCTTTGGCAAGTTATTTAAGAAATAGTAATTACCTTGAGTGAAATGGCATTGACAGGTTCTGCAGTTCAGCTAAATGATGCTTATGGAGGGCTCATCACAGTACAGGCAGGAGTAAACTCACAGTTTGCTGCATGCTCTCACAATGAACCCTTCTTTCCCATCTTTTGGGAAGATTGTCCATCTTGGTGAACACTTGAGAAAAATCAACATGTGCTCAACAAAGCTGGTTTCTTTAGAAACTCAGAAACATGGGCAATAGTTCCAATCTTGTTTCAGAATTGGATGGAGTTATTTGGGGGCTTTGCCACACTCATCGCCATGGTATTAGTTAAGGAGTTGACTGACATAGAGGTGGGGCTATCACACCCCTTTCCATGGTACTGACCTGCTGACTGTCATCTCAGTTGTTCACCATGTGAAACACAGTGTCTCCTCAGAGCACTGGCTCATCTGGAAACTGAGATGACTCTATTCAGGGCCATAGAAACCTCTAGAAGAGTTTCTCATAAGGGTAATAGGTCAGAAGCTATTGGGACATTGGGACAGTAGCACTTTATCCAACCATCAACAATCATGTTGATCAATGTTTAATCAATGGGCTGAACTCTGAGGAGACCCGTGACAGTGAAACTAAAGGTAAGAGTAGCTATTTTTGTTTGCTCATCCCCCTTTGCTCACAGACATCCTGTTTTCCCATCCTGGAAAGTTTAGTCACAGCTCAGGTAGACCATTTCCTGGCCAGTACTGGGTGATGTAATGATCTCACCCTGGATGCGAGAGACCCAGTGACTTGGAACTAGCAGTGGGAGGGAAGGGCTTGGCTGCCCCTATGATTCCCTTGTGTAATCAATCACCTGCTTTTCACCTTGCTTCAGAGAATGGGGCAACCAGGGGTAAGCTCTAATTTAATCTCAGGTATTGTTTCCCTTCTGGCAGACACTCTCTAATGTGGCAGCTACCTAAACCTAGGCAGTCTGTACAGGGCTCATTGGTGGGGTCTACATAGCCTCCCTGTGGATTGGTCTGGACTGATGTGAATGGTATCTCTCCTTCTGACTCCTTGAGAATGTTTTCTTCAAATATCTCCTGGAATGCATATCATAGAGTCCTGTGCAGTCTGATCCCATTATATAGCTTCTTGCTATGATTCTTCCAGCCTGAATAAGTTCTATGACTTCTACTTTACTTACAAGATAATTGATATATGGATTCCCTTCATGGCTCTCCTCTCTCTCCTCCTTATTACTATGAAGGGATAAGCAAAAACACGGTGTCCCCTTGAAATCATCCAGACTTCCCTGGAATACTTCCTATGACTCTATTTTATTGAGTGTGCCAACCCTGAAAGAAAAGCAAGACTCCACACCTCCCCCTTCAGTTCTCCTTAAAGCACCCCTTCATAACCACTGCTACAGTTTTCATGGAATCAATATGCAGGTAATGGGGAGAGAGGGGGCATATTTATAATGGAAGGACCAATAAGGATCTCTTGAAAAGATACTATGGAGATGTCACCATCATCTTCCTTCATGCACTCCCAACAGGCACTATCATTCATTGTTCTTAAATATTCAGGTCAGCAAACCTCCACCCAATAGGAAAACATCATTCAGCACCCCCTCGCACCAGTATTCTTTTGTTACTCTGTGTTAGACACATATAGACATCCAGAGCATAAAGGGGCTTATGGCGCTGGGCGTTGGTGGCGCATGCCCTTAATCCCAACACTGGGGAGGCAGGAGGATCTCTGTGAGTTAGAGGCCAGCCTGGTCTCCAGAGCGAGTGCCAGGATAGGCTCCAAAGCTACACAGAGAAACCCTGTCTCGAAAAACCAAAAAAAGGGGGCTGATGGCTTAGGTTAGAGTTTAGTTGGCGATGTTATGTTCATGAGTGAAGTAAGCACAAATTCAAATTAAAGAGTGGCCTGATGCCATATACTTTGGAAGAAAGAGGAGTTAGTAGTTTTATTTTTTTAATGATGATCTTTCATCAGAAAAGAGAGAGCAGAGAAATACTAGTGGCAACTTCAAGGAAGAGACAGGATTTACTCTAACACAGGAAAAAGGGGAAGATTTCAAAATTGCTTGGGACTACAGAGATGTCTCAGTGGTAAGAGTGGGTACTGCTCTTATAGTTCATGTGTACTGCATTCACAAGCACAATGGCTCTCCAACACATACACATAATTTAATTTTAAAAAAGAGCTTTTTACTAAAAGAAGGACATTTCCAGTGGAGGAAAGTAGTATGCATCAGATACAGCAGATAAGTATGGGATGCCAGGTTTTTAGTTTGACAGCAATGTAGGGTAATGAGAGGAAGCAGCAGATGATACAATCTGAAAATCAAGTTAGGCCAGATCAGAGAAGGGAGTCTTGAATGCCAGGCTGAGAACTGGCAACATTCATCTGCTTCCTCTGAAGTTGAGGGCCACTGGAAGTGACCTCTATAAAGTGACCTCATCAAAGCTCCTTATATTTCCTAGTCCCAGTGGGACTTATACTGGGAAAAGGCAATGTTGTCACAGTTTTGTTATTTACTTATGTATCTGTGTATGCCATGTCTTGTTCCCAGGAGATATCTGCATGCCAGGAGACAGCCATGGGCTTCAGCCCCTATCATTGCCTGCTACTGCAGGCTCTGGGATCTCCCGGGGTTCCTTCCTTTTTCAGCATCATTCATAAATAAATCATTCAAATTGCTTTAAAATACCCAGCATTATAGAATCACTATCACTGATTCAAAATTATTCAGTTAGATGAATATTAATAACAGGTAGTAGAAAGCATAAAACAGGCTTGGAATAGACACTTCAACCTAATAATCAAAATTGATATTACTTATATCATAGAGCCTGGTAAGTTTTTATCATCAGATAGATGTAATAGATGACTTCAATATCAGTTTTGCGTTTTAAGATGCGACATGAAATTGTCAAGGTTATTAATATCCTGAGATGCCTGATATTTTATCTGTTGTTTTTTCATAACACCCCTCACTGCTGAACAAAGGAAAGGTGACAGTGCCATTCTTCTTCGTGCTCTCTGTTGAGACAGTCACCTTTCTCGGTTGTTAAGAGTTAGCATCAGGCCCCGAGTTCCTTGATCAAGAGCACTTTATCAGTGTCACCTCCAAAGAAAGAAGTGAGCAATATCTGCTGTGAGCCATACCTCGCTTCCCAGAGAACCGCACCAGAATAAAACATTAGCATTTGTTCGCACAAGTCAAAGACCTAGCAAAAATCTCGTTTTGTGTCAATGTGAAACAGAGTTGAAAAATGGAAAGTGACCTTTGGGTTTTTTGTTTTTTTAAGTCCTTTCTTGGTTTCTTACTCATTTTTCTATGGACAGAACACAAAACTACAAAGAACTACAAATCTGTTGACAAGTTCTTATGGCAAAGACCTATTTATGATCAGGTTATTATGCTGCAGGTTTAGGGGCTCCAAGCTTCCACTCTCTCCTAATGTTATTTTAAATAAATTAATAAATAATGAGGTTTTAGTTACTATGTTGTCGTTTTCCTATCGTGTTCTTATTTGTGTGTTTCTGGGACTTCACAAACAAACTTACACACATACAAACTTACTTGTTAAGCTGACCATCAGTGTGATGGCCACATCTTGCATGAGATACTGGTAATTACCAAAGAGCTGTAGTTGCTGGAAAAAGAAAGAGCCAGTGTTAGTACCATGCCTGTTACCATAGCGTTTCTCAATTCACATTACTCTTTTTTTTAAAACACTGAGCAGACAGCTGCTGTTTCTTTCTTCTTTTCAAAAAGAAAATATGGACAAAAACCATCAGTATCCCAGTAGCTGTTTTCTTAGTATTTAACTCATTTCTTTACTACCAGTGGCATAATCAGATCCCAGCCAGCCTCCTACTGGCCACGTTTACCCTGACAGGCATCATCGCAGCCTGGACAGCTGAATTCTCAGCACAAGATGTGGAAGTCTGAAAGTTTCTAATGGAATTTTAAACAAAATGTAAAGTCAAGGCCCCAATTCATTTAACTCGGGTAGGTCTCTACTCTTGAGTATGGATTGAGTGACAACATAATTAAGTTGGAGCTCACTCGCATTCCCAATCTGAACAAGGTCTTTCCCTGCTAAACCAGTGGTTCTCAACCTTCCTCATGTTATAATGACCCCAACTATAAAATTATTTTGTTGCTATTTTGTAACTGTAATTTTGCTACTGTTATGTATCATAATGTCAATATCTGTGTTTTCCAATGTTCTTAGGTGACACTTGAGAAAGGGTAGGTCAACTCCCAAAGAGGTTGAGAACCACACCCTAAGTAAACCCACTGCAGACTTCAGTCTGCCACCTCTGCCTTCCTGAGGTCTGGGTACACACAGAACTTAGCTTTACAGTTGACAGTTTTGGAGATGAGCTCATAAGGCCAAAAGGTCAAAACATAACTCTCGAGGAAAGGCTTTGCTAGACCCTGAGCAGCCAGGGTGGTGACCTGCTTCAGAGCTAGTGACTGAGTTCTACCCTATAATCTGATTTTGCCTTGTTGCAGATGTTTGCGTGTGAATACACACTGGCCTTTCCAAAGGCTCTGTACTAGGGTCCAGGTTGAGGTACTCGGAGGAGGCTCCAAACAGCAGTGGATAGCTGCTGCATGGTCTGCTTCCAGCGCCACCTCAGGCTCTCACACTCTGCATCCAGTTTTATGAAAAGGTAGGTACATCGTGCCTCCTGATCCCCCACTGTTCTTTATCTAAAGCCTCCTGTGTGTGTGTGTGTGTGTGTGTGTGTGTGTGTGTGTGTGTGTGTGTGTGTGCTCATGCACACTTTTGCATGCATATGTGAGAGTATTAAACACATTCTGGGTGCACCTGCATGTGAAGGGGTATGTGTCTGTGTACCCATGTGTGGAGGCCAGAGGTCAGGATCAGGTGTCTCCCTCTGTGGCTCTCCACCATTTTTTTTTTTTTTAGATGGTCTCTCACTAGACCTGGAGCTCACCAGTTAGCTAGGCTGTCTGGCCATTGAGTACCTAGGATCCCCTTGTCCCCACCTTCCATCACTGCAACTATAAGGTATGTGTTACCAAACCCAGCTTTTTGTACGGGTGCTGGGGCTCTGGACACAGCAAAGCACTTCACCGACTGAGTCATCTCCCTGGTCCCTGGCTATTTCCTCTTATCCTTTCCCCTCTGCATGGGAAAATTACATAGAAATAGAAACACAAGGAAAACTGTCCAACAGCAGTTTTAGGGTTTTTAATAAGAACAGCTATCATAGAACTGTGGAGAGTTTGAAAATAGGTCACTAACTTTCCAGTGGTGGGAGTTGGCCAAGGGCAAGTCCTGCTTTGCATTTTGAATGGAGGAAGGGCTTGAATGAGGTTCCCTGACCACTCCCCACCTGCTGGCCATTTAGCATCCCACTTGTGTCCTTGCCAGCAGTAACCAACAAGATGCCTGAATCCTGGTCTCCTCATTCACCTGTTAAATACCCTCCCAAAGCAATAATACAGCTTAATTCCCCATGTGTCCTTTGAGTCTGTGGGGTTGTTTTATTGTAGAGCAAACTACGCTTGAAATAATGAAGACTATTTTAAATCTACACGCAGATCCTCTATGGAGCTCACTTCTAATGGCTGTCACCACTTGTTTTTCAGAGGCCTTTGTAGTTTTAAGGACTCGCCAATCCTTTGCTGATGATGCGTCTAACACTATTGAATTCTGGGTAGGTACAGGAGCACAGCCCCCCTGTGGGAGATTTTCAGCATTCCCATCCTTCAAAATCAAATTCAAAAACTTCTCTTCCTTTTTATCCCTTTTTGAGTCTTTTACCAAAAATATTCCACAGTTGGAGGCAGATTCATTTCCTGCAGAGTTATATTTAGGCTGCTCTCAAGTTCTGTTTAGACCCCAAGGAAGAGCCAGGGGCTGGTGAAGGTCAAGTCTCAGGTTATCCAGAGATAAACCAACAACCTAGACAAAATTTCCAGGGTTATTGACTTCTAGCGTTGGCTTGCGTGAAGCACCCTGGGTTCTCAAGTTTGTAGCACCTGTTTCTGAGAAATGTCATGTATTTATAAACATTAAATAGGGTGCAGAATCCACATCCCAAAGCTATAAATACAATTAGAACTGAGAAGAAATGATTTTAATTCATACCCAGTAGAGAAGTGATGTTCCAATAAACTGGATGATGCCATACATGGTCAAGTATTTAAATACGCCAAAGGATGAAACCAGAGCAGCTCGGCCCTCCCTGTTCAGAACAAACAAACACAAAATCTGCTTATCCAGCCCCTAGTCTTTATATTTCAAAAGGAGTTCATTTAAAATTGTTTTCATTCTTTGAAAGTTTCACATATGTATATAATGCATATAATACATTTGGTAAGTCATCTCTCCGCCCTCTCATATCTCCTTCCTGCCCTTACCAAGACCCTTACCCCTTGCACCAAGTCCCTGTTCCACTTTTGTGTCTTTATGGTTTTTGTTTCTTCTTTGTTTTTTAAGCCATTATATAATAGGTTTGACCAGAGCCACCCATATGAGCATGGGTATGAAGCTAACCTCTGAGACATGAGTAACTCACCACTGATTACATCTCCAAAGACAGCCCTTGAGCGACAGTAGAGCACCATGGAGTTCATGACTGAATGTTTAGGGATTAGGTTTTGTGCATGCCCTATGCCGGCAACTGTAACTGTTAATGAGTTTATGTGTGGCTCAACAATCTCACACTCATAACAAAAACCTATTGTTCATCTCTTGCATTCATCCTGCCCCCTCTTCCATGATAACCCCAGGCCTTAGAGTGTGATGTGAGTGACCCACTAAATGAGGTAATACAAGTGACCCACTTAAGGGTAAGCAAAGAGTTTGTATTTAAGAGCTTGTTGATATATAACCACTTAGCCATCTATTCATTCTTTCAATTCTTGTTTATTTTATGTTTACCTTTTTTTTTTACGGAGCTGGAAATCAAATCCAGGTCCTTCCACATGCAAGGCAAGTACTCTACCACTGAGTCATCTCCTCAGGAAATTATTTAATCTTTTTTGTATGTTTTCTTAAATTTTTATTTGTTTGTGTATATGTTTCATACATACTAATACACAGGTACATATACCCATACATGTGGGGACCAGATATTACTCTCTACCCAGTGGACTGAGACAGAGTTTCTCACTGAGTTGGAACTTTGTTGTTTGGCTAAGTGGCTAGTTGGGGCGCTATTAGGATCCACTTGTCTCTGATCCCCAACACTGGGGTTCCAGGCAGACAAAGCCACACCAAGCTTTTTATGTAGGTGCTTGGGATTTGAAGTGAGGTCCTTAAGCTTGCATACCACATACTCTGACCCACTGAGACATCTCTCCAGGCCCTTGTTTTATTCATTGAACTCCTGATACTTCTGCCTCCACCTCCTGAATACTGGATTACTGGTATCCACTGTTGTATTCAGTTCTAGGAATCAAACCCAGCATCTTGTCCATGACAGGCAAGCATTAACTAATTAACTATATCCCATGACCTATTTAACCTTTCATCCATTTGTTCATTCTCTTCAATCCTTGACCAACTTTTACTTAGGTCTTATGAAGTGCCAACATTACACTAACAATCATTACAAAAGGATACGAAATGAATCTGGCCCTGTGTCTTTTCTGTAAAGTAAGAGTATTGTGTACATTCTATGCATAATACAGCATTATGATAATCTGCCATGTCAAGCATTGACTTGGTCCTAATTCCTTCTATCTTAGCATGTGCTTCTTGGAATTGAATTAGTTTTATCAGCTCTCAGATACATGAAGCTAAAAGATGCTCTTACAAAGTATGGAATCAACACTAAAATTTGAATTCTGATGTTTTTGCCATCTGTGATATCCCTGGAAAAAACTAACGTCATATTCTGAACTGGTGAAGAGATCAAAAGATCAAGACAACTCTAGAAACTACAGCTTTGAAACTGCATATCCTTTTTGTTGGGGGGAACGGCCTGTAGCTGAGGTTTGTTGGATGGCAGTGGATCAGAGGACAGTGTGAGAATGTAGCTTGATGGTTCTGCAGCTTCTTCTTGCCAGGGCAGACATGAGCCCACGTGTATTTAGCTTTGTTTCTAGTCCCTAGTGACACAGGCACCTGCTCAGCTCAGAGATGTTACAACTATATGGAAACATAAAATGGCAAACCTGGAAGCCAAACTACTAACTACTTGCCTCAGGCAATATGAGTGTTAGGATGGGAGATGGGCCAGGGTACTTCAGGCAGATGTTTTCCACCAGGCTGTGAACAGCTAGCATTTGTTTTCAACAGAGGATGGAGAAGAAAACAGGCTGAGAAAAGAATACAAAGCCCGAATTGTTTTCCCAAGGCTGACATAAACATTATGATTTCATCTTTTTTTCCCTCTAGAGTTGTATATAATTTCAAGAAAATTAAGACAACCAGAGTCAAAACAAAGTACAAAACATGGTTCTGAGGGCAGGATAAAATTGTCTTTATGAGCTTCCAGGACTACTGCTACTCTTAATGATTATGAATTTTAGTAGCTCATACATTTATCGGCACATCCTGCAGTCATGCATCTAATGTTCTGCTATACCAAGCTTAGAGCTAGATACAATGCTTGATACAGAATTGAAAACAGATAACAGCTTTCCCTTGAGGACTTGAACTGTAACAACCAGCACGGCTCATGCTCTGAAGAATGACACCGAAACCTGTGGACCTAGACCTATTCATGTAAGCCTTGTACCCCATCACCCTTCTAGAATTCATTCTCAGGAAAAAGCATGTGTGGAGAATACCAATGGATAAAAGAACTGAACATGGAGCCATATCTAATTTTTTCAGACTTTGAAATACAAAAGGAAAGAAAGTCTACCCTGACATCTTAACAATAAGCCATCTGCCCCTAACAAATTTTATATCATTCCTTGTATTCTAAACCAACACACTTCATTCTAAGTACATTCTAGATGTATAATACATTGGGTCATCGTCATGATTTGCGGGTACAGGAGATGATAGTGCTAAAGAGTACAGAAGAACACAGGTGTAGGTGCCCAGGGATGAAGGATATAACCCAGATGCTTGACTGATGCACAGGAAGGACAGGGTAGTTCAAGCTTGATGATTTCCTACCAGTCATTTCTTTGAGGCACCAAGAAACATAATGGAGAACCATGTGATTTTCCTTTCAGGGTAAGCTGAATGATGACTTCCAGCCCACTGGACATGGAGATGCCCAGTTACCCCCAAGTATACCAGGAACAGCAGGGGGGAAAGATTTATGAACAAAATGTAAAAGTGGATGCTTTATTCTTCATTACACTTAAGATTTAAGGAGAAATGAGACTAGAAATGAGTAAAGCGAAGGAAAGCAAACATATGTCCCTTTCCCCCCCTTTCTCCAGTGAAGTATAATTCCTTCTATGTCATCATCCTAGATGTTTTTGAATTTTTATTTTAGAGTTGTACAATAGTACTGGGGAAAGCTATCTAATGACATATTCTCATCATTTTCTCCCCCACCCCAAACTCTTGGTATAATATCACAGAAGGCATCCAGTATAGGAAGGTAGGAGAAAGAGAAGACAACTATCAAGTTTTAAGTATCAAAGCAAGATTTTTTTAGCAGTCTACCTAACACATCCATCTATTTCTTAAAACTCACTGAAAATCAACTTTTCAAGCAACCATTATAATTCCTTGGCTAATGGGCCATCAGCACTAAACCCACACCTGCCCTGGCCTTTATGACTTCCAGTTAGTGTCCAATTCCATCTATTTCCAGAACCAGACAATGAGCCATGGTGATTACCTGATGCTTTAGAGAGGAAGAGGTGGCTTACCTGATGAGATGAGGCACACATTCGATATTGGCTGTTTTCGAGGTGAAGGGAGATGCCACAGATGCTTCCTGTTCTGATAGCGAGATGCCTGCATGAGCCATTTTCAAAGCCTAGAATGATCCACCCAAGTCAAACTGTGACACTTCAGACCAGGCTCTTACTACTCAAATACCAAGGCTATTTGTCACATCAGTTCAATGCTGCATGTCATACTTTGAATGTAATTGGCCCCCATAATCTCACAGGAAGTAGCACTATTAGGAAATGTGGCTTTGTTGGAGGAAGTATGCCACTATGGGGGTGGGCTTTGAGGTTTTCTATGCTCAGGATACTGCCCAATGTCTCAGTTGACTTCCTGTTGCCTACAAGATATAGGACTCTTAGCTATTCCTCCAGTACCATGTCTGTCTGCATGCCACCATGCTCCTCTCCAATGATGATAATGAGCTGAATTAAATGTTTTTCTTTATAAGAGTTGTTGTGGTCATGGTGTCTCTTCACAGCAATAGAAACCCTAAGTAAGGAGCTGTGCCTCTCCATATTCAGACCTCTATTCAAGCTATCCCTTTATCTGTGTATCTCTCTCTCTCTCTCTCTCTCTCTCTCTCTCTCTCTCTCTCTCTCTCTCTCTCTCTCACACACACACACACACACACACACACACACAATGAAAAACAAATTAAATCTTTAAAAAAGGATGACAGAATTTGAGTGATCATGGGGACTTCTACTATCTCAATTCTTACTCTGAGAAAGGCCATCTCAGTGAAAAAGGGGGATATCTAATTCCAACTTTCTCTGCTGATGATCCAACTGGCTAACTGCTGGTAAAGAGTGTGGGGCACTAGATGCCCAAATCAGGCCACATATACCCACAGGCACATGGTGGCACATTGCATCACAGATATGTGGGCTCTTCAATTTCCTATGAAGGCTAAAAGCTGTCCAGCAAACATACAGAAGACTAGCCCATTGGCAAGCCAGAGAAGGCCTCTAATCTCACAGAAATTATATGACTGTGAAATGAGATTTTGTATTCAGGTTGCTCTATAGTGCATGGGCTCATGGTTTGTTATGCGGTAGATTCCAGCTCTGTAACTCTTAGAACTCTTCTCTTTTCTCCCTTAGTGTTTTATGCCTCTTCTGTGTAATTTAAGGTCATCTGCTGTATGTCTGGGTTAATTTTGTGTGTGATTCCTCCATCAGATAATCAGATAATCACCTTTTGGGGCAACAGAGACTATGTCATTTTGATATTTTTTTGTTTTGCTGTAAATCTCACATAATTAATAGCAGTAGGTATTCACCCTACATTGAATGAATAGAATAACATCTGTCTTCTTATGAAACACAGGCAGTTTCAGTATGAACACTACTTTTAACAGGCACTGGAGAAAATATTTAAGAGGAAACTAAAATTAATAGCCAGATCCTAAATATTTAATAAGCTTGGGACTATATACATATATAAATGCTCTATCATCTGTTTGTCTATCATCTATCTCTATCTTTATTAATCTATCTCTATCTATCCATCATCTACCTATCTATCTATCAATCTACCTACCTACCTACCTATCTATCTAAAGAATATGAGGCTATTTTCTTTCCCTCTGTGCTCCCTCCCTGGTCTCTCTCCTCCTCTTTATTCTGCTTTTCAGTTTCACACTATTTTGATGGGTTGAACACTACACATCCTAGGCAAGTGCTTTACTATTCCTCTCTAACCTCAGCCCTATTCTTCAATTCTTGTATCTATTAAAGTTCAGAAATAGTCCTCCAAGCCAACTGCTATTTCACCCACATCTTCCCTTCTGCTGGGAATGAAGAATAACCTGAGACTCGTTTAAGTTTAGTTTTTGTTATAGTGTGTAAAAACCATACCGCTTAGGATTTTATAACAATTTGGGAGAAACCTAATTTTCAAAAATTAACCTCAGAGTGGGTTTGGTGGGAATAAATGCAATTTACACATAATTAAAAACTTTATGAGTTTCACCCTTTTTCTTCTCTAAGGCATTGCCCATGCATTCTCTGTGCACCTTGTGCAAAAGTATGCCCCCTCCCAGAGGCATCCTCTTCTTATCAGTGACATTAAAGGCTTAAGCCAGATAGTCTTGTAAAGTCCTCAATGGATCTAAACTTTGGGAGTGTCAACAGGTCACTTTATTATTCTGGGAATTGACAGAAGGCAGTGGAAGTGACACTACCTCTTTCTGGTTCCAACCCGTGTTCAGGGAGAGGTAGGCATGACCGAGTGGCTGCTGGGGGAAGGATGAAGAGGCCCCAGGGTTCCTTGGGGAGTGCAAGAGAGATTCCGCAGTGCTGCCCGTGTTAGATGAAGTTATGTGTACTCACCCCACAGTCATTGGCTCCATCTCCACACATGCCTACACAATAACTACAAAGGAAAAGATACAAGAAACAACAGGTCAGACGTTCTCTTGAATAACTTCCACTATATAGTGTGTGTGTGTGTGTGTGTGTGTGTGTGTGTGTGTGTGTGTGTGTGTTCTGAACAGTTGTGGAATCAAGAGAATGACTTGAAGATCCTTGATTCAAGAGGGGAAAGCCCCCTCCAACTTAATTTGTCTCAATCACTGAAATGACTGTGATAACATCAGGGCCATCAGCAATGATGTAATCACACATTTGAAAAGAAAGTCAGGTTGACTATGTCCGCCATATCAAGCTCAAGGGCATGGAGTCATGATTATAATGAGGTCACGATTACAGTACTTCTCACTCAACCTAAGAGGCAGAGCGTAGCCTAACCTGGCCCAGTTGCTCTCACTGCTGCTGAAAGTTCACTTCTACCACTAGTATACAACTAGGATTCACATGTTCTCAATGTGTTTCAGAGTGACAGGTGATGAGCACCCCTTGTATATCAGCTTGATATGTAGCCAGGATCTTGTGGTGACATGTTATTTATGATTTAATAAAGATTGTCTGAAGTATCAAAATGCAAAGCCACACACACTAGTTAGCCATAGAATCTGAGCAGTAGTGGCCACACCTTTAATCCCAGGACTCAGGAGACAGAGGTAGATGGATCTCTCTGTGAGTCCAAGGCCACCCAGACTTGATTGAATTAGTCTAAAAGAGAATTAGAGCTCATACCTTTAAATCCAGCCCTAGAGAGGTATATAAAAGACAGGAGCCCAGTGTCTCAGGCTGCATTCTGAGATTTAGTCTCCAGCCACACTGAGGAGAGGCAGGAGTTTGAGGCTTGGTGAGAGCTCATGGAGACAGGATCAACCCTTTCAGTCTGAGGTAGAAGTAAGAACTAATGGCCGGCTGCTTTGCTTAGACTCTGATCTTGAACCCCAATATCTGTTTCTAGGTTTTTATTATTTGTGTTACAGGATCTTAACGGAACGATAAATTTTAAGTTGCTGCCAGAGAAAAGGGATTTCTTATGCCGAGTCCATTGGGCCTTCTATTACAAGTGAATGACACATTATCAACAGTGACTCGTGGCAATGCTGTAAATGATGCAGTAGCATCTTTCCAAAATCAGATAGTAAGTGATAAAGTGAAGTTTTGTTACAATATCCTTATTATTAGTTGGTCCATAAGAAGTCACTCTTTTGACCTTCTCTATAGTTCAAATGTGGTCTGACATAGACAAATTCAGCTTAATGCTGGGCTAGTGAAATCAAGTGCTTGCATTCCATCTCATAGTGTCATCACGCCCTATAGTCACCTAATTGACTTCTCCCCCTCAAAACTTAAAGCCCATATTGAGGGTCTGCATCCCACCAAGAAGAGTAACCAAGAATCATATCTCCTAGTGTTTCCTGCTTTTAGAAGGAGAATCCAGAGAGTTTGATATGCACGGCCAAGAGTAAGAACTCAATGAGGATGATGGGTAACCGGGGAGACAGCTTGCTCTGTCTCAGTGTGTGTCTTCCTAAGCGAATTGTGTTTCAGGGGTATATGGCTTTCCTCGTGTCAGCAAACAACATCTCTCAGGCATCTGAGACAGGGAAAATCACTCTCTTTAGCCATTGTCATGTAATGATTGTGTGAATGAGCTAGCCACATACATCTGGCCACTTACACAGCCTGAAAGCACAGGAAAACTAATAGAAGGCATTTGAGACTTTGCTATGAAGCTGAGACAGACTCGTGACTCCCATATGAGTTAGCAACAATTATCTTGTTTTACTACTTCTTGTGCCTTTTTTTTTGTTTTTGTTTTTTTTTTTCTGTCTGAAGCCTTCAGGCTAGAAACTGTAATACTTTCCAGAGGTAACAACAGGTAGTTCTGACCTCAGCAAGAACTTCCCATTCAGACTTGACTTGGTTATCAGTGCTCTGAGAGAGTTCTGGATCTGCCCTCTGCCTCTGGTCCCTGCCAGCTACCATTTCATTACACGCCAAAAGGATCTGAAATGATCACTTATCACTTACTGGATCAAGTTGATGGCTTCGGGAGAGAACTCACACACTTTCCAATTCTGAGCTACACTAACCCTCATTAATTCTCCTCTTCGCATTTAAGCAGGTAACCCTCCTGCAAGGCTTTATGGCCATAAACTGAGTGTTCTTGGGGGGGGGTAGAAGGTGTCTAAGATGTACCTCAATTGTTCCTATCTCCTGAGCTTCATATTAGTGAGAAACCCACTCCCTTGAGTATGGGTGGGACCTAGTGACTTACTTGGAATGAAAAGAAGGCAGCCAACTATTCTAAGATAAGGGAATAAAAAATGCAACACTATCCCTTCCTTTCCCCCTCTCTCTCCACCCCCACTCTATCATCTGTCATCACCATCATCGTCATCATCATCATCATCATCATTATTTCTATCATTCTCACCCTACATATAGAAGCCAGTGGTAACATTAGCCTGTTTTCTGCAAAAATGACCCACATCTCAAGGAGCTGAGAACAACTTCTTCCATTGAGCAGTAAAAGCCACTGTCTCTCTTCCAACACATGAGAAGAGCTTAACCATGTGAGAGGTGGCTGCAGAGCCACCCTCCTAGCACCGTCAAACTCCAGTTCTGATTAACACCTGATTACGTCCTTTCATAATGACAATCTTGGTTCAGGAACCAAGACTTACGTGAGCCACATCTGGATACCTGGTCCACAGAAACATAAAACAACCAATGGCATTACCCTTAGACACTATGGGGTGGGCAGGTATGCAGCCATAGAGGACAGGCAGGGCCTCTTTTCCACTCTGCCACTTACTTTAGTTTCTGAAACTCTTCTACAAGGCTGGATTTCTGTCCAGGAGACATCCTTGCAAAAATGGTTCCATTGACCAGAATCTAAAGAGAAAAACAACCATCCTAGCAAGATTAGGAAGGAGAATGTTTCAAAAGTGAAAATTCTGAAAAGTCATTCCTGGCCTTTGATTTAGCACTGTGCTGTTGTGTGTGACATTAGACCCAATGCCACGAATCGGAATGTGGGAGTTAATGCTTTGATATTGAACTTTAAGTCCTCCATCACAACTCCATTACTTTTTTGCTGGGCCCAATTACTTTTTTTTTTCTTTTCCCCAAGAAGGGGTAACTTCTCATTAACATAGCAATTAAGAGGCACCTGAGCAATTGGAATAAAATTCTTTGGGGAATGCAGCTCATTTCACTACACACTGTCTGTTGCCACAGACACAGAAGAGAGCCACAGACCAGACATGAAAACTGGGATTCTGCACCCAGATGTGTCCCAACTTACTGTGCAAACCTAAGTTAAGTGACTTAACCTCTCTGAGCTTCAGATTCCTATCTCCACAATAGGGCCTGGAGAAGAGCTTTCTCAAAGCCTTTAGGCCCCATGTGCTACAGTCCTTGGAAGATAAGGTGGCAGAATATTTTAAATTCTGCTAACAGATGGTTGCTACCCTCAGTTTGTATGTCACATGTCTCCAGCACACTGACAGTGGAACCCTTTTCAACACTATTTTAAAGCAGGACACACAGAGGACAAGATAATAAATGATTTCGAAAATAAACCATGGTGCTTTCGCTTCCTTCTGCTGTAATTTAAGACTCCAGACAGCAGGGGAACGGAGTTCCACCTGACACAGGCTAGTGGCTTTCAGAGAGACTAATGTACAAGGAAGGATGATGTGTGGATCTATTCAGAAGCTGAGCCAGGTGGGGAAGAAAGAAAGGAAGGAGGAAGGGAGGGAGAGAGGGAAGGAGGGTAGGAGGGAGGGAGGGAGGAGGGAGGGAGGAGGGAGGGAGGGAGGGAGGGAGGGAGGGAGGCTGAGCTTGGGCTTGCCACAGGGGTGAGCATGTCTATCAGTGCTGAGTCTGAAGGGACACGGTGTATATTCACAGGGTCTGGAAAGTTTAGATAGGACCAGGAACCTCCTGGAAAGTCATGGTGCTTTCAGCGATGCACATTCTCAAACCCTACGCCCACCTCAGTGACCTGTCACCTTTACTCTTTGTGTTCCCCTCACTTGAAGACCCTGACAATGCACTGCATCCCAACAGTACTTACTTTGGGCAGCATGCTGTAGAAATGCTGAAACAGCACTTGGTATGACTTCCCACTCATTGCAAAATGGTACCCTTTCCCACCAGGTGCAGAACTGTTTCCGATATCGATGTAGGTTTCCTAAAATCAAAAGGCATTTTTTTCTGTGTGGGATCGTAAGTGGTGCCCGCTTACCTGTGAGCACGGAAGAAAGCAAATTTGTGGTGCACAAAGAAATGAGCCTCAGCAAGTGTGGGAGGGGTCATTTGCCTATGGAACCTCACCTGCAGGGAGAAGACAAGCAAAATGCCCCCTAGAATTATATGAATACATGATGCTCTAGCTGCTCTCATCGTTTCCGTGATTGTGTCTTCATAGCAAGGTGCCAAGAATGTCTCTCTGCTTCCTCCTCATGTACCCTGTGTTTCCTAAGATCTTGTACCATTCATTTACTCCATTCCTTCATTGCAAGAAGGCATACTTGGGTTCTCTGTACCTAGCTCTTTCTTGTATCTGACTTCTGACTTTTGTTCCACCCTACTGAAACAGGGGACCCCTTCCCTCATGGTACTCAGAGCCTCTTCCACACTGGGACTTCCATGCACAGTTAGCACATGTTCCCAGACCTTCCCTCCTTGCCACTTATAGGTATCCCCCCTCGGCTGTGTGCTACTCCGTCCTGACTAACAGCACAAGGGGTCACGTCTGATGATGCCCATTGGCTCCCCCTGTCAGTCACTGACAATGGCTACTCTCAAGATTTACCAGCAGGCTTTGCCTTTCTATAGGGCTTGGATTCAAAAGGTACAGAGAGTGAGAATATTTTATTCATTAGAGAAATACATATCATAGAAAACATCGTGTTTACAAGGGGGAGGGGGAAACCTTGTAAACACAGGAGAAACTGAAGTGACAGGAGGAGAAACCCATCTTCCTCTTCCACTGACAACTGCTAACCACTAAAAGAAGACAGGAACCCTTTTCTTATAGGAAGATAGGGAAAGAGCCAGAGGGGAGGAGAAAGGCTGAGGCTGTGATGTGACTGAGGCTGGACCTCGGATGAGGTATTAACTGCATGAATGTGAGCACGGACAGCCTGTTAGCTGCATTAGTGAGGACAAAGTGTTCTGTAACACAGTGTGATGCAGACACTGTAAGAAGCAAACAGGTTCACAATGAAATGAGCACTAGAAAGCCATAGAAGGTACAGGGAGAACCGTCATCTTTCATAGCACTCGTAAGTGAAGGTTATGCCAAATTAACCCATCTCAGTGACCCAGGCCACTCTGTATATGTGTGAGTCTGTGTGCTGCACCAAAGTCTCTCTTCCAGGAATCAATGTCAGAAGCTGCTCATCCTGGAACCAAGACACAGTTCTGTAATTCCTTGCTCGAAGGACCATGCTTCGAAGCCACACAAAAGTGGAGTATTGGACCATGGCCATTCTTACATGGGTGAGATTTTCTCAGACAAGTGAACAGGAAGTTTGCTTTCTGGAAAACACTGCCTCTGTCAGCTTCCCAGTGAGGTGCTGTGCAACGCAGATGCATAAGGATTTGTGTGGCATCAGAGACCCTGGTGTCGGCTGAGGGGCTCACCGATGTGCCTTGGCAAGCTGACTTCCTGCAGTAGGAAGTTTGTAAACTCCCCAGCTGATGATAATGTATGGCTGGGGTTGCAAAATGCCACTGGAAACACTGCACAGTGTCACACTCGAGACACACCACACCTGAGGGATTGTTACTGTGACAACTTCCAGGACTCAGATGGTTGCACCATGCCAGGGCTGTGTTCCACAAACGCAGGCCCAGCCAGGGGTCTTTGAACATCTGCTCACCTTCTTCCCAGGACTGGGCTCTTGGGTCCCCACCAGCTGCCAGGTCACAGAGGCAGGAAGAAGGTCTCCTGGCTCATTAGCCTCAACAATGATGACTTGGCTGCCCACAGGAATCATTTCAGAATTCTTAGCAACAGTGATGGCAGTTTGAAGATTGTCACCTAGATAACAGAGGGACTTTAAGGACAAACCCACAGCCATCAGGATAAAGATGTCTCTTCTCCTGTTTGTTGCTGTCCACATATTTAGTGTATTCAGTGCTGTTTTATAGCTATCTTTCCTTCTACCCAAGTGTACCGAGCAAACACCAAGTTCAACATCCCTGTCACTGTGTGTTTGCAAACCATGAATAAACGAATGAAGACATGTGTGAGCTCTTTATGACTGATATCAAGATGACAGATAGCTCCCAGTAGTGGACATATGACTCCAGGCTGAAATCAAAGTACAGGCTTGGGATGCGGACTAATCACAAGAGGAAACACTGAGGACCAAGCCACACTGGGGTTTGCTTACCATGCGCTATGCCTGGCCATCTCTCTCTCTCTCTCTCTCTCTCTCTCTCTCTCTCTCTCTCTCTCTCTCTCTCTCTCGATCTGTGTGGTGTGCATGTTCATATATGCCATCAGACATCAGAGGTGTCTTCCTTGATCACACTCCACTTTTTTTTCTTTTTTAACAGAGTCTCTCACTGAACCCAGAGCTCCTTGAGCTGCCCAGACTACTGGCTAGCAAACCCCCAGCATCCTCCTGCCTCTACCTCCCAGTACAGAGATCACAGGCATGAGCCACCTCATTCTGTTTTTAACAAGGGAGCTGACTCT
Source organism: Cricetulus griseus (assembly GCF_003668045.3). Classification (NCBI taxonomy): domain Eukaryota; kingdom Metazoa; phylum Chordata; class Mammalia; order Rodentia; family Cricetidae; genus Cricetulus; species Cricetulus griseus. The sequence continues at coordinate 60,142,807 of NC_048597.1, read as the reverse complement.
TGCTAACAAGCCCTGTACTGACTCTGTCACATCCCCTGCCTGTGTACAAATATTTCTCCTCGTAGAACCCTGGGTAGCAAAAGTGGTACTGGGCAGAGAACAGGATCCAGTCACTGCCTCAAACAACGCTGCTGCTGCTGCTGCAAGGGTGCTGCAAGGGTGTCAGGGCCATGCAACACACATCTCGTCTACGTCAGCCACGTGGACGTTCTCAGATCATACTTCTTTTCATTTTGCTACTTGCCAGGCTCTGGATTGCCACATACCTGTGATCATCACAGTCCTGATGTGGGCCTCACTCAGCTCCTTCAACACTGGTTTTGTTTCTTTCTTCAAGCGATTCTCCATTATGAGAAGTCCCAGGAATGCCAACTCCGACTCCACTTTCTCCCTTAGGGTTCAGGAGAAAAGGAACATTTTGAGGTGCACGGTGGTGCTCATGGATGATTTATTTCTTTTCTTTAGAACCTCCATCTGTGTTTTACTAATGAAATAGTGCACACATTGAAAAAGAAAGTAACTAGGAGCTTATAATGAAAGCCAGTGGTCTTATCTCCATAGCATCCTTTGTCTCAACCCCCCCCAAAGCAATCAACTACATCTCAAAAATGGTGTTCTTACCTTGCCACTCTTGTTTTTAAATTCTTAATTATGTAAACTTTTTAATCTCCAAAATCTTTCAATATTTTTCCCTGGACCTTATATTTAAAAAAAAAAATATCTGTTTAACAGTCACCAGTGACTCGGAGCATTCTGCATGAATGCTGTCATTACCACAATGTCTTATGCTCAGACTGTACCTATTAAGTACTAAACTGTATTTAATTTGTGCATAACAATAAATTAACATTTTCCTGCTAACTAGAGCTGAAAACTCAGCAGTTAATTCTGCTTATTGTGTATGTGTGTGAGTGTACATGTGTTCACTTGTGTGTGAATGTATGTGTGTGCAAATGTGTAGATGGCTCACTGGAAAATGGGGGCTTGCCTGAAGCCTGGGCCTAAGCTGGAGCTGTGGTCTCAGTCTTGGTTTGAGTCTTGGGCTTTAGTTGACAGAGCCTGTGACACTTGGCCACTTCCCAAGCTTGGGGTAAGTGATGAAATCAAGACAGCTCAGTTTATGGCTGGGTCTTTGGCGTCTTGGCCTTAGCCACCTTAAGCTTCACAAAATCCTTGAAGTCCTCTGCACATACACTTACTGCCTTCATATTCTGCAGGCCTTTCACCTTGTGCTTCTTGGCAAAGCACATGTTACTCAGGAACTTGGGGTCAACCCCCTTAACAAATGTATCACTTTGTGACTGGGATCTCTTAATACCATTTCTGTCATTTTCAGGATTAGTTGTGTGTGGAATGGCTCTAGGACTTGGCCATGTCTGCACAGTAACTCATAGCTCCCTGAATTTCCTTCTTTTGAAACGCTTATGATATCCCATTGCTTGTGTAGACTACATTTTCTTTATTAATTCATTGATGGATCATTAGGTTTCTTCCATGTTGTGGCTATCATAAACAATACCGCAAAAAATGTGGGATATCGGGTGTCTCCCAGAGATATGGGCTTCAATTCTTTTTTGTCCAGACATAGAATTAGGGGGGTTCTGGATCATAAGAAACTCATTTCAAAACCTGGCTCTATTTTCCATAGCAGTTACATAATTTCTCACTCCCATTAGTAGTAGAAGATGTTCCAACATTACCACACCCTCACAACACTTCAACCAGCCATCTTTTTAAAAGATTCACTTACTCATATTTTATGTGTGGGAGTTTTTGCCCACATGTATGTGTGCCCACAACATGTGTGCCTGATGCCAGTGAAGCCAGAAGATGGTGTCAGATCTCCTGGAACTGGAGTTATGGGTGGCTGTGAGCCGCCATGTAGTGCTAGGAGCTGACCTCACAAGAAAGCACGATCGCTTAACCTTTGAGCCATCTCCTCAGTCCCCAACCAGCCATCTTATTAGGCATGTGATGATCTCCTTGTGGTTTGGATTTTCATTTCCCCGACTGAATTTCAGAGCCTTTTTATGCATTTTATACCCATGTGTAACACATGTCTTATGTCCTGGGTTCCTTTATAAAAACCATACTGTTTTTTTATGAAATTATACTCCTGATAAACTTTAAATAGTGATTTCTTATTAAAATGGTTGCTGGGGACAGGCCTGGTTCAGCCCTGTGCTCTTTGCTTCCTGATTGGCTGCCGGATGAACCTGTCTCAGTCCCACTCCAGCAGAGCAGATAGAGGTACTCTCCTCTGCTTTCCCTGCAATGACCGTCTAGAATCCCTCTGAAATAGAGTACCAGAATAAGCGCTTCTTCCCTGCATTGTGTCTGTCTTGTATTGGGTCCTGGCAATGCAAAGGTGATCAATTCAGCCTGCAAAGATCAACTGGAAATGGACTGAAGACATCAGCAGAAGACTGAGAACTGAAACTCCCAGATGAAATCACAAGGGTGCGTTTTCTTTAAATAAGGACATGACACCAAGAGATGGGCACAATGGCAAAAGTAAAAGTGCTTTTGTTTCTATCACAGTTCATCACCTCAATCAGTTCTCTGGGCATGTGGGCCTCTTGCTGTTGTATCACATCATCAGCAATTGCAGCCACTGCCCTGTTCTTCGACACCCAGCCTCTGGCGAAGGATTGCCTGCACTTATTTGACTCACATATTTGTTTAAATACCTTCCTTGGAAGACATCTTTGACCTCTTTAGGTGAAACAGTATTGTATATTTTTAAAGTTTCTTTCCACCTAATTCATTCCTCCCTTCTTGAGATATTTAAGAATCACCAATAAGACAATGTATTATAGATGTATTTTTATTATCTATTTCCCCAATTAAGATAGGAAATCCTTGTGGTCCAGGAGTTAATTTTATTAATTTCTGTAGTTCCTGAGCATCTAACACAGATGTCAAGTTAATAGACATTTACTAAACCAGGAAAAGGTTAGGTCTTAAGGAAGCATTTCTTCCACCATTCAGTGTTGGGTGATTTCTAAGTTATCTAAAAAACAAAACAAAACAAAAAAACAACAACAAAAAAACCTCTTAATTTCCTTTGGTGATGCCAGTATTCAAGAACTTTTATTTTCCTCACTGGAAAAATTTTGTTAATTATTATTTTATCCTAATAAAAATCAAAACAATGTTATTTTACCATGTTCAAGAAAAACAACAACATTTGGACTCCTGATATCTCTTGGGAAAACTTGTAATGGGTAAAAGGATAGCATGGCTTACTGTTTTGTTTGTGTTTTTTTGTATTTCTAATAGTATGTATTTCCCTACTGGCTCTTAAATGGGAATACAGCTGTGCTTGTGTGTCACAGCTGGGCTGTCTACATTCTATTGCCAGTATGTAAATCTCTGGTTCACTCAGGACCTAAACAATGTTATTCAAATTTGCGTATGAAAAATTATAGCATCCCATATGTTATGGATCTTTATGCTTGCTCAAGGTTAGTCAACATCTGGAATGTTAGAGCTGAGGATGTCACCCATGTATCTGAATGAGCTCCATGATTCTATTTCAAAGACAAAAATATCTTATCTGAAAAGCTCCTTGGAGATAACCCTGTCCTATGTTATATAAATTCGGGCACAGCTACTATGTAAGGCTCCAGTTATCTTGGATAGCCATAGGTTGTACATAATAACATTGAACCAAATACACTGGTACCCTATACAATAGAGCCAATTATATAGGAATGAGAATCTCTGAATTAGAAATATAATGTAATATATCAAATATAAGTACTATATAGGCTATCACCTATTTAGTTTTCCTGTTCTTTTAATGTAGATAACTTGAAATGAACCTCTAACACCTAGAAGAAAGCAGTATATAGATTATCCTCTAAGGAGGGCAATTCATGCCTTTAACGTAATTAGAAATATTGAGTTTCATTTTCTATACAGAATTCAATTTGCACTCACTACATCCCTCCCAGATTTGAGGGCATTACAAAGCCCAGACCTGAGAAATTCCAGAAAAAAAAAGGAGGATCTGGAAACCTTCCAAATTTTCACCTGTGTTCTCTAAAGAGACACCTATGCACATGTGAGACCTCCAAAGGTGTTCAGAGGTGGGATGGGAATTTGTTGTTGTAAGGGGAGACGAAGCCAGAGATTAAGACGAATACTATATAGGGCAGGATAGAGGTCAGATGTGGGGTCCGTGAAATCACAGCTGCCATATGCCATGTGATCTAAACAAGTCCTGGATGAGAATAGGTCTCCATCCAAGAACTTTCCAATGATTGGAGCAGTTGTCAGTCTATCTCCAGGGCTGCTACCATGAGTGCAAAGACCCTCCCCTGGTCTTGGTTTCCAATTCCTTACCTCGCCAAACGTTCCAGGTCTGAAAGCTTCTCCATCTTCAGAGTTTTATGGGCAAGGGCGATGACACGGAAGCCTTGCACTGTGTAACTCTTCAGCTCCTGTGGGAAATTCTTGGGCACTGTGAGGAGAGAGGGGAGAGGGGAGTGTCACATCACAGTGGAGATGACGTAGCATGTGAGTAACTGCAGGATGCATTCCTGCACTTCAACTTTCACTTCATAAAAATGCTTTACTAGAAAACATAGAGCTTCAGACATGGGTCGCCGACAGCTTCACGTTCCTCAGGTGAGGAAAAACAATGGTAAAACTGTGCCGTTCATCAGCTGTGCTAAGCCCTGACTCTGTGTCCTAAACTATGGTAAAACCTAATCCCTAACATGGCCGTATGTGGAAACAAACCTCTGGAAAATAATTAAGTCATAAAGGTGAAATTCTCATGAGTGGGATTGAAGCACAGGACGATATAAGAGATGTTCTTTCCAGGATACAGCAGCAAAGCAGGCATCCACAAGCCAGGAGGCTCGTTCCCACCAGAGCCAAATTCTCCAGCCCTTAACCTTGAACAGCCTGGTTTCCAATAGTATGAGAGATAAGACTTCTATCATTTAAGCCACCCAGCGTGAGGTACACTGTTGTAGCAGCTCCCTTAAGATGGCCAAGATGAATCTCACCAGTGTTCAATACACTGATTGGGTTCACCAAGGACAGACTTCATGACCATGTGTTCTTGAATGAAATCAGAGTAATTGAAATGGGCAACCTTCCAGAGCAGGGTTGATAATGTTCAGGCTACATTTGATGCACTTTTTGCTCTTGTCAATAAAGTTTTAAGCTATATCCACTCCCCTGTTTATTATCCATGATTGCTTTGTGGTCACAGTGGCAGAGTTGGTTAGCTGATGCAGATCCTGTATGGCCAGAAAGGTCTGAAATATGCTGTGAGTGACTCTTTACCGAAGTATTTTCCCACACACACACACACACACACACACACACATATATATATGTGTGTGTGTGTGTGTGTGTATGCAAGCTCATGCAGGTATGTGTGTGCCACTGTGCGTGGCTGTCAGAGGACAACTTTGAGTCTACACTCTCCTCATTAGTTTGAGATAGCATCTCTTTTTGTTTACTGCTGCATAGACCAGGCTAACCATTCTGCAAGTTGCTGAAGATTCACCCATCTCTGGCTCCCATCTCCTGGTAGGTGCTCACTGAGGTTACAGATGCTTACATTACACACCTGGCTTTTAAAAGTCAGTTCTAGGGATCCAAAGTCAGCATGCCAGGCTTGTAGAGCCAATGCTTTACCCCCTGAGCCATGTCTCACCCACATTCCTGCTGTACAAGGTTGCTGACACAATGCAGCACTTACATGATTTGGCGTAACTATGTTTTTTTTTGTATCTATATATTCTCTGTGGCTTCCAATGTGCCTACATGAGAGTGTCAGACAAGAGCTGAAGTACTGCACAATAGTGGCTGTGGTGGCTTAGATAGTGAAGTGACAAAATTTTATCCTCCGTTCTACTCGAAAGTCACTTTCTGACATCAAGCTATTAAGCTTCTCTTCCGAACCTTGGTATCCATCCACAATATGAGTGATGGCTGGACCTTACATTCCCATTTATCTCAGACTTAGTGTATTTCTAAAGTGTTCCCAGAGGCATGCATCTAATCTCAAGGAAGCTTCTAACCTTCCATGTCTTTATTTAGAGGGAGGTGAAAGATCAAAGATCAAGACAAAACAAAGAATTGCACGGGCTGTTGTGAACGGCAGATTGGAAGCTGGACTCTTCCTGACACAGCAGGGGCAACACAGAGATTCTCACTGAAGTCTACATGGCTGAAAGCAAAACAGAATAAAGCCAAATATACTCTATACCTTGTTCGAGACATAGTTAATGGGGTTTATGAGGGAGATCAGAATCTGGAAAGGAAGGCTTTTTTTTTTTTTTCATTCTGGGAATCAGACACACATCCTGTGCATGCTAGGCAAGTCCTTCATTCTTGACCTAGAAAAGGAGACTTCTGCCAAGTGGTGGTGGTGCACACCTTTAATCCCAGCACTCGAGAGGCAGAGGCAGAGGCAGGAGGATCTTTGTGAGTTCAAGGCCAGCCTGGTCTACAGAGCAAGTTCCAGAACAGTCAAAGTTACACAGAAAAACCCTGTCTCAAAAAACAAAATTAAAAAAGGGAGACTCCTAAGATTAAACAGACTCCAAATGTAGAAAGTTAGAATAAACATTCATGAAATCTAGAATTCTGGACACAGTTGGTGGCTAATCATAACAAGTAGATGAAAACTAGGAGAGAAATGCCAGTTTCATCCAAGTGATTTATTTGAATGCACAAATTTTCTGTAAATTTGGCCACCACTTAGAATGTGCATATGTTTAGGAGAATATTAGTAACACAGCTCATCTCAGAGTCTGGACCAGAAAGATAAAAATTGCTGGGAAAGCCATCTAATATCATCTAATTTAGTCTAATCATTTTCCTCCTAAAATATTTCTCTTTTAAAATATTTCCAACCAAGATATAATTCGATTTAAAGCTCACTTCATGAGATGGAACCCATTCCCAACACTGCCTGGGTGCCCAAGAACCTGTGACTAGACAGGCACGGACCTAGGGGAAACCTAAAACTATTGTTCTACTAAGGGAATATAGAATTAAATTCCTCCAAAACATTCTGTTATACTCGTAGATCAGTGCCTTGCTCATCCATCATCAGAGAAGCTTCCTCTTGCAGCAGATGGGAACAAAGACAGAAACCCACAGCTAGACACTGTGCAAAATGAGAGACCTTGGAACACTCAGCCCTAAATGGGATGTCTCCATTCAAATCCTCCCCCAGGATTCAGAAAGCTGTGTGGAAAAGGAGGCATAAAGAATGTAAGAGCCGGAGGGAGGTAAAGAGTGTAAGACCAAGGAAACAGGTCTTCTGAATATACAGAAACTAATATACATATGAACTCACAGAGACTGAGGCAGCATACACAGGGCTTGCACAGGTCTGAACCAGATGGGGCCGTAGACCTGAGAGGAGAAATGGACACATTCCCCCATCCCTAAAGAAGCGAGGTCCAATTGATAACCACTAGCAAATGAAAAACTGGTTCTCTCCAAACTAGTTTCACTAGGGAAAGAGACCACTCTCAAGGGTAGGTCCCATGCCCAGCAGTAGATGGCCAACCAAAATGAACTCAGTGGCATCTTTGGAGACTCCTTGTCTAATAATGTTGTGTCAGGGCTTTTTGCTTCTTGTAATTTTAAAAAATACCTTACAGGTCCTTTGCAAATATTATGGCTTCCAGTTTTGTGTTTTTATGAGATACCTGTGTATGTGAACATGTGGTGTCTCTGCATTTGTATGTGTTTCTCATGCTTTTTCTGTTTGCTTTATCATACTGTATTTTTTGTTTCATTCCTTAGGTGCACATTCATTTTTAACAAAGACATAAAGGGTGTGGATCTGGATGGGAGGGGAGGCAGGGAGGAACTGGGGGTAGTCAGGGGAGGGGAAACCATAATCAGAACATATTGCAAGAAAAAATTTATTTTCAATAAAAAAACATAATTTAAAATATTTCACAGGATGGGGAGATAGCTCAACATATAGAAAATTCTAAGCTTGATGACCTGAGTGAAAGTTCTGGGACCTACATCGCACATGGTAGGAGAGAAATGACTCCCACAAGTTTTCCTATGACCTGCACACCACACACACACACACACACACACACACACACACACACACACACACACACACACACACACACACACACACACACACATACACACACACCACACACACACACACACACACACACACACACACACACACACACAATTTCCTTTCTATTGCTCTGTCTCACCTCGTAATAGCAGACTCAACCCTGTTCCCCTTGCATGGAGTTAACAGAGTGCCCTGTTCTTCAACTCTGGTCAAGTGTTCAAATCCTACCCTAGGTTTCCTCCCTAGTCTTCTAGTCCATGTACCTCCTGCAGTTTTGTGCTACATCTTCTGCTATGACGTCCAGTGTGGGTGTACTCTTCTGACTGTATGGTGGTGACCAGACGTTTACTCTCTACCTCTGCACCTTCCAATCTCCCCCTCTGCCTTACCGGATCTTCTGTGCCGCTTTCATTTACCTACAAGTCTTCACTGGCTTTGGCAGTTTATGTCTTCATGTGCCTTACTGTGTCGGTACCGATGTTTGCCTCCTGTGTTTGGCCTTTTAAAATGTTTTACCTCTTGAAAGAAAAAAATGGCAGTACCTGTTTCAGTTCGGCAGAACCTGGCCACCATCTCCGGGGCACCCTTCATGTAGACGTGGGGGTGAAGGTCACCAGACAGCTGAGCAATCACAGACATCCTCTGAAGGGCTGAGGAAAATGGAAACTGGCGCAAGATGGTGATGGCATCCACAGGACTCTGAAGGGACATCAAAGAGAAGAAGACTGAAACCCTTCAGGCATTACTCGGCAGAGGCATGGACACCAAACAAAAATTATAGCCTCCAATGTGTCCAGCCATATCAAGGCATATTATATTTGTTATAATGCTTATATTTTTTTGGCCTATTCAAGGGTGACTCCCTCAATATATTATCTGGTTTTAAAACCCCTTACTGGTGGCTGCCTTGAGAAACCCTAATCTCCTTCCAGGCCATCCCCTGTGATGGGATGCTTCTTTTTCCCAGAAACACTATTCATTCCCAGCTCTGTTCTCCCACAGCTCGTTTGTCAGCCTTTATTACAACACTTGGCAGGGTGTACTGCACTGACTTGCACTCGTATTGATTTCCGACCACTGTGTGCTCTTCCCATGCAGAACCCAGCAGGGCTTGTTGTGAAGTCTAAGTCAGTGCTCCAGTGTGCATGGACACTCACTGAGTGTTTGCTGAAAACACTAATGAGTGAATTTGGGACTGCAGGCATGGCCATACCAAGGAATTTATTAAGATAAAGCTAAACAGTAGAGATGTAAAATATGTGCAAACCCAGAGATGCTTCTCCAGTATTTGGGGGAAAAGAAATACACGATCTAAGGAAGAAAAATCATACCTGACTGGCTTTTGGTCCTGGTTTTATTACTGTGCTTGAATCTGACATGCCAATTTTGCAGGAAGCCACTTGGCAATCTTCCATATTCTGTTATAAAATGAAACACCTATAAGATTCCTTAGAGACAAATAAGAAGAAATGTTTTCCATGTACAATGTGCTAATATTTTCAAAAACCCTTTTCATGTAGCTTCTCTTCCCGGATATTTACTCAAATGCCATCATTGTCAAATTTCTGTTGTTTTCATTGACAATAAGGACTTTATTGTAGATATGCCAAAAATCCAAAAATCCAGTGAATACATTCAAGTAGAAAGGGATGAGGAAGTACTGGATGTAGAATAACTGCTCTTCTTGGTGGCTATGTCTAGTGACTGGATGAGCAGGTTGGGTCTTTAGTGATGTTCAGCACACCTGCTCTCAGCTGTGTTAACAGCTGCACCCTGAGATAAACACAAGAGCATATTTTTATGTCACACCCGTGCTACCAGTATAATTTAGTTAGCTAGAAAGCTAGCAAGTTGACCTCCACCAAATTAGAAAACACATTTGAAAATGTGTTTTATTCCTTGGATAAAACTTCCATATATAGACATCAGTATTACGGAGAAGTCAACATTAACCAATATCAAAATACTGGAAATGAATTTACCATATTTTTCTTAATAATCTACAAAGATATTGTCCCTCCCCCTTTATGTGTAGAAAGTTCCCAGCTAACATAAGGATACTTAACTTAAGGCTCCATCAGACACCTCAGTGAAAAATGCTTTGTTTAGAGGTGGATATGACCATCTTGACAGTTCTTACTAGGTGCTATTAAAGATTCATGCTCACAACGTGTCCATTCAAGATCTCAATGTGTACATCATTAGTGCAGGTAGAAGGAGACATTACTGGGATCAGGATCCAAGTGGCACCTAGTAACAATGGCTGCAGGTCATCACTACATTAGCTCCAATGGTGCTGGGAAGGAATCTGCTCCTTAGGTAGTTCCTTGATTTTCCTTCACTAAGATCTAGGAAACTGGATACAATTTGTCTTTGCATCAAAACCTTCTTCAGATCCAACAAATTAATCTCAACTTACTGATTTTAGGAATTTCATTTTATATTGGGTTTCCTTTTATAAGCATTGGCCTTCTAAAGAGGCAGAACTTCCCATTACTCATCTTTGCATTAGCTTCTTGTGAGGTGTGCTTCATGCTCTGACAGTTTATTTTCATTCATTAACAGCTAAAATTAAATGTTTTCCTGTGAGGTACATGTGTACACTTGGATGTGCAGGAAGGTGCACACAGTATCTATGATGTGTTTCAGACAGGGTCTCCCACTGGGAACCAGGACTCTGATTCAGCTAGGCTATTTGGGCAACAACCCCCAGAGATACATTTGTCTCTGCCCTCACAGCTCTAGGATAATAACTGCATAACACCATGACCATCTTTTTATCTGGGTTCTAGAGATTAAACTTGGCAAATGCTGTTCTACCTGAGATCTCAAGCCTTTCCATGCCTTTTACATATTACTTTAAAGGGTCTTTGAAACCTTTTTTTGGAGGGCAGCATAATGTTGCTAATCAAGGGACTTGCTAATGAATACTTCCTATTTGTCTGGCACTTTACAATGCCCAAAGTTCTTCATAATCTCAGTGCTCACTCAAGTCTGTGGGGGGAGGTGTTATTATTGCAAATGCACAGACGAGGTAAGAAACTAGAGTCTTACTTATAGATCCACACAGCCAGGGACAAGTGAAAAGCAATCTTCACTGTCACAGAAGCATTCAAAACAGGTTTATGGTCTGTGCTCTTCAACTGTCATTCACATCCAGCTCAATGAAACAAGGTTCAGCTTTGTTGGTATATAAATCTCTGCTGTGCAACCCAGTAGTTATCAACCACTGTGGCTACTTATATTTAGATCAACTAAAACCAACTGCAATTAACAACATGATTCTTCAATTGCATTTCCACATTGAAAATGTTTATTAGCCACATTTGGGAGTCTGATTTAGACTACTGTTTCTTCAAGGTTGTCAGAGAAAGTTGGTGTCAGCTTAGGGCCTATGTAGAAAGATTTAGGGTCAAATGGGTTTTGTGAATGCTACCTGTCACATTCTCCCTGTAATATTCACAATTCACCATAGTATATTAAAGAAGAGCCCTAATCAAAAGCTGCATTTAACTTTGTTTAAAGAACAGTTTTCCAAATTATGACTTGTGGATTCCCATATCATGTAATACTCCACAGCAGGTTCTTTGAAACAGAGGTTGACAGATCATGTTAGGATAAGACCAGAGTTTATCCAAAGAATAGTCATATTTTATTATTATTATTACTCATAATAATAACATGGACACTGCAGAAGCAGATGCTGGAGAAGGTGCTGCTGTGCCCCCCCCTGCCTCATAGGCTGGGACTGAGGAGACTGATTCTGAGAGAAACTCTGGATGATATTAATTATTCATTTGAAACAATCTAGAATCATCTGAGAAGTCAGCCTCAATTAGGGACAAAATTGGGCTGGCCTGTAGACATGCCTATAGGCGTTTTCTTAATTAAACGATACAAGAAGACCCAGATCACTGTGGGTGGCATCATTCCCTAAGCAGGAGAATCTGAACTGTACCACAGGGTAGAACTCAAGAAGAATACAGACAAGCAAGCAAGTGAACATAGGTACATTTATTTCTCTCTGCTCTTGATCATGGATGTGATATGTCTAGTTATTTGAAGTTCCTGTCTTGACTTTCCCACAATGATGGGCTGTAACCTAGAATTTTAAGCTGAAATAAACTTCTTTCTCCCATAAGTTATTTTTTGACAAGATATATTTTTAAGTTTTCTCTCTTATTACATTCCAACCACAGTTTCCCTCCCTCCACTCCTCCCAGTCCCTCCCTCACCTCCCTCAAATCCACTCTTCTTCCATTTCCCTTCAGATAGAGAGACAGAGACAGAAAGAACAGGTCTCCACCAAACATGGTGGAACAAGTTACAATAAGACTAGGCACAAACACTCATATCAAGGCTAGACTAGGTAACCCTGTAGGAAGAAAAGAGTCCCAAGAGCAGGCAAAAGAGTTAGAAACACCCTCCACTCCCACTGTTGGGAGTCCAACAAGAACAGAAGCTACACAACCATAACATATATACAGAGGACCTAACTCAGACCCATACAGGTCCATGTTTGTCACTTCAGTCTCTGAGCCCCTATGAGACCTGTTTAGTTGATTCTGTAGGCAGTATTCTCCCAGTGTCCTACAATCCTTCCTCCCCATCTTTTGCGGAGTTTTCCAGGCTCCACCTAGTGTTTGGCTGTGGTTTTCTGCATCTGCTCCCATGAGTTGCTGGATCACACCTCTCTGATGACAACTGGGCTAGGCACCAATCTATGAGTATAGACGAATAGCATTAGGAATCATCTCATTGACATTTTTTTGCCAGTTGTGTTTGGTTCTATTCTGGGGCTCTGGGTTGTTCTGGATACTTTTATTACAGCAGCAGAAATAGAACTAGAACATTACAACCAAGGTTCTTCTCCAAGGTGATCAGGCTATTCAGCATTATCACATATCCTAATCCAAAGGTCCACTACCTTCACTGTCTGACGGCCCTCAACTTCTGTAAACAAGGAAACAGAGCTGACTTGAACACAAACTTGTGCAGACTGCTGACACTGGCAGAAAAGTATCCTGAACTTTGGGAACAGAAGGCTATCCAACTGCAAAAGAAAATCCAAGCATGTATCTACCACCATCTTAGACATTGAAATATACAGTGGAAAGTGTGATCAACCAGCATCACACAGATGAAGGATAGCACCCAAGAGGACACTTTGTGCTGATGGCCAGAGATATTCATTCTAAGCATCAGGGAACAGCTTTCAAGTCATGTCCACACAGGAATTCAATGGAGCAGAGAAAATACACAGAAAGCAAACTGTATACAGCCATTCTGCTCTAACCTGTTTGAGCACAGACAGATAACAGCTGCTTTCTCACCAGCAGAGCAGGCTTCAAAGACCTAGGGGTAGGGGAATCAACATTCATTCCAACAAGGAAAAAATATTGACTTCTAATATACTGTTTTTATTTTTTGCTCTGCTATTTTTTTTCAGTTTTGATGTCACTTGATTGGGATTTATAATTATCCTTTATCTGCACCTGTTCTATCCCATTCTCTCTTATTTCTCAAAGCTTGAGCCTGTGTGCTTTATTTCTTATTCCTACTTCACTTCTCCTTATTTTCACTTCTTCATTATTAATACCTCTAGTCTTAATAATCTTTAAACACCTACTGTATCCTATCAATAGCTCTAACTTTATTGGGAATATAAATGATGTACCTAATTACTTTTTATTCTATTACCTGATCATTGACAAATCATTGCTTGTGTTACCACTCTTTGCTTCCTCCCTCTATACGGCAGAGATCATAAGCTCAAGAGAAAACTACTCAGTAAGAAGATCCACATGAAGGGAGAAACCGTGAAAGATGGTCTACCCAAACAGACGTGCAAGTCACAAACAAAAACAAAGCAAGGACACTACCATAGGCTTACAGTTCCTAAACACTCAAAACAAAACTAACAAATCGCTGAAATCCCAGACAAATGATTCAAAATCCCACTTTTAAATATGTTCAGTCACTTCATGGAGGATTAAACAAGTAGATGAATGAAGCAAGGAAAAATAATTCAGAGGCTGGGGACATAGCTCAGTAGGTAAAGCACGTGTCAAGAATGAAGATTGAGTCCAGAATCTACTTAAAGCCAGGCACAGTACCACCTGCCTCTGAATCCAATGTCCCTTCAGTGAGATGGGAGGCAGAGACAAAAAAAAATTCACCAGAGATGATAGGCAAGATAGCCTCGGGTACACGGGAGCAAATGGAGAGATTGCATGGAAGATGAGGACTGATACTAAGGTTGTTCTCTACCCTCCACACATACCTTTCTACACACACACACACACACACACACACACACACACACACACGAGGGGGGGCGGGGAGATTCAGCATGGAAATTGAGATGTTGAAGACATTAAAAATCAGAAGTGTTGGAGATGAAAGACTTCAATCAGTGAAAAAAACAAAAACAACAAAAACTTCACAATGGAAGGCACCACCAATAGAATAGACTAGGACAAACAGAAAAAAAGAATATCAAGGATAGAAGATAAGGTGAACAAAATGTTACTTACATTCATAAAATAATTAAAAATAAACAAATGGTCAAAACTTGCAGGAAGTCTGAGATAAAACAAAGAATTCTTAGGGGTAGAAGCAGGGGTTGCAATAATAAAGTACAGAAAAATTAGTCAATGAAATTATAGTACTCAGTTCCCAAAATTTAAGGATATGTACCTGATATATGTGTATAGATATAGCTATAGGTATATTATGACATTTAGAACTCTAAATGAAAATGACTGGAAAAGAACATCTCAAGATAAATTGCTATTAAGATGTTAAAACAAGAGAAGAAAGGAGCAATATTAAAAAGCAAGAGGGAAATCCTAACTTACTTGCAACAGCAAAACTATCAGAATAGCATCAAACTTCTCAGCAGACAGACCCAATGCCAGGAAAGCAGGGAAGGAAGTATTTCAAGTCCTGAAACATGAAACTTCCAACCAAAATTATTATATACAGTAAAATTACTTCTTAACTTAAATAAGAAATAAAGACACCCAAAGATAAGTACAAACTAAAGCATTTCATAGCCACTTAGCCAGAATTATGGAAGATATGTATAAGTATTCTACATACAGAGGAGGAAGATAGTTACAACATGATAGAATAAGAAAGAGAAAATTCCATGGGAAGAACAGATAAATAAATTAAAACTAAGAAAGAGTCAAACATACCCAGTTCAACAAATCGGAAATCCCCAATGCTCCATGAAAAAAGTAAACAGTTTTCAACTTGAAAAACAATAAACAACACTATAGGAAATAGTAGTATGTCTCAAGAATAATCCTGAGTTTTAATGGTCTCAACTCTCTCTAATTAAAAGATACAGAGCAGATGATTGAATCAGAACACAAGATCCAACCATTTGCTGGCTTTGAGAAACATATTTCACTGGTAAACACACAGAAAAGTTGAAAATCAATGAATGGAGGACGATAAAGCCTGCATCAAGTAGATGCAGAAAACAGGCTGAATTAGCCAGTCTTACAGCCGACAAAGTAGATTTCAAACCAAAATTAGCAAGAACAGATAAAGGAGGTCACTACATGACATAAAAGAAAATATCCATTAAGAAGGTGAGAAAATTTAAAGATATGGTGTTCAGTGTTGAGGCACCTAATTTCATAAAAGACACTTAAAAATCAGAAAGGGCCACATACAATAATACTGCATTGATTCAATTCCCTACTCTCATCAATAGATCAAACAGTCAGCTAGAAAAATCTATGAAGAAAGCTCATTGTTCAACTGTACCATAAATCAAACAGATCAAAAGGACTGATTGAACAGACATCTGCAGAACACTCTACCTATTATCTGTGAATATGCACTGTTGTGAGAGCCCATGGAACTTTCTCAAAAACAGACCATATCTTGTGACATAAAGCAAGACTTAAAGAAATACATTTCTTAAATTTTATAAGCTCACAGTAGAATAAAACTAAAAATCAATAGCAAGTAAAGCTACACGTATGTGTGGGCAATAAATAATACTCTCTTGAATGATCAATGTGTCACTGAAAAAGTCAGGAAGGAAATTAAAAAATTCCTAGAGTCAATAAAAATAAAACCATGATTTATTGTAACTTTCAAGACACAGCAAAGTTAGTTCTAAGGGACATGAATTAGTATGATGTTCTACACTTAAAAATACATAACTTAATGGTTTACCTCTTTAAAAAAAAAGAAGCCAAACCCAAAAGTAGTAGATGAAAATAAATTATAAGTGTAGAGCTGAAATCAATAAAATGAAGATTAAAGGACAGTTAAAAAAATCAAAGGACTTTTACTTTGAAAAGATAAATAAGTTCAATAAAGCCTTAGTGAAACCTACTGACAGAAATAGAAGATCAAAATTAATAAAAGTGGAGATGAAAGGGAAAAGATTACAACAGATTCTAATGAAATCTGATCATTAGGAAATACTTTGAAAATATATACTCCAAAAGTCTGGAAAACCTAGAAGAAATAGGTCAATCCTGAGAAATGTATGACCTACCAATGTTAAATCAAGAGAATGTAAACATATAAGCAACTTAAACAGATCCATGACAACCAATAAAATTGAGCAGCAACAAAAAATGTCTCCCAACTAAAAGAAGCCAAAAGCAGACTAATTCACTGCCAAATTTTACCAGACCTTTAAAGAACTGACTCCAATGCACCTCAAATTATTCCATTCCACATAAAGAAAAGGAACCCACGTGAACTAGTTCTATGAGCCAGGGTTACCTTAACAGTGTATAAGGAACCAACAAAACATTTGCCTGGATACAGGCCCATTTCTCTGAGGTGATTCCAAAAATTATCAATAAAATACCTGTAAATCCAATCAAAAAAGATGCTGGAAAGTTTGGGCATCATAATGACGTTGTTTCATTCCAAAGATGCCAGGACAGTTAGCGAGACAGATCAGTAAACAAATGTAAAAGACACAGATGGACTAGGGACAGAAATCACCTATCATTTCAACAGATGCAGACCTTTGACAAAGTTCAGCGTGCTCTCATGATAACAGCTCTGAAGAAACCAGAAACAGAAGAAATATACTTCAGCAAAATAATGAATGTTCAAAATAATGAATACACACACACACACACACACACACACACACACACACACACACACACACACACACTGTAGGAGTCATGTAGGTTCTTGTGCTCATGGACAAGCCCTAAGGAAACCACCTGGGAACTGATGGGGTTAACAGTCTGGTGACCTCTGCAAGCTCTGCTAGCTCCCCTAGACCAGTCTCTTGGGTTAATTTAACTCAGTGGATCTATATGGCTATCCTCCCCCAGACTATCAGGAGCTTGTTCACCTGGAGCCTGCCTTCTTAGTTTATCTATAGAACCCATTTTACTCAACAGTTTGCTTGTACCATGTACAAGTTTTCATGTAACCATGTCTTAAGCTTTGTTGTGCACTCATGATTAGGTTAATTATCACCAGAGAGTTTTTTTCTAAATTGTTCTGTGCTTAAATACACCTAAAAGAAACTATAGGCTCTTAAAGTTTGCAGCAACATCAGCTACTGAGTTGTGTCGAACCAAGTGTTGAACCAAATTTCCTTTTTGCCTCCTCTGCCTCAACACTCTGATGGCTATGGTGTTTGTAGAGACCCACATATGACTAACATACAGTCCGTACAGGATCAAGTGGGGGGAAAACTGAATCTACTAGAAAGTAAAAATGAGAAATAGTATGTGCTTTCTCAACACTTACTCAGTCCAGTGCTTGAAGTCATAGCCAGAGTAATCACAAAAAAAAAAAAATGAAAAATGAAAGGCACAAACAGGAAGAAGCCAAATTACCCCTGCTTCCCAATGATATGTTCCTATATTGAAGTGCCTGAATACCTCTACCATAAAATTCTTGGATGTGATGAACGATTTCAGCAAAGCGGCAGGACATAAAATCAACAAACAAATTACAGTAGCTTTTCTGGATGTCAACAGCAAGAAGGAAATCAGAAAGTAACCTCATCCATAACAGCTGCAAAAGATACTTAGGATATGGATGAAATTCTTTAAGAACTAATAGAAGCACACATAAAAATGTAATAATAAGAAAGAAAAATTAAGCCTTATTGAAAGAGTACTAAAATTTTAGCAAACAACCTTTAGCAATGCAGTGAAGTGTTGACTGTCTTTTCCAAGCCAGATGGATAGATCTCCAGTGTTCATTGATAGGCAGAATCAACATTATAGAAATTGCCATATTACCAAAGGCAACCTGCAGATTTAATGTGATCTCCTTAAAGATTCCAAGGACATTCTTCTATGAACCAGAAAAGGCAACACTAAAGTTCATACGGAGGCACAAAAGACCCAGATAGTCAAAGCAATCCAAAACAGGAAAGAACAATGCTAGAGATGTCGCAACAACTGACATCAAATTATACTACAGATCCACAGTGACAAAACCAACATAGTACTAACCAAAACACAGAATGTAAAACAAAGAAATAGAGGAGACCCAGTGGTAAACCAGTTATAGCCATCTAATTTTTGAATATATATATTCAAACCTGGATATGCCAGGTTCCCATCACCTACTTGGTGAAATATTGATTCAAAATGCATGAAAGACTTTAAGACCTGAAATGTTAGTACTAATAGGGGAAACCTTTCATGACATAGACAGATGCACAGATTTTTTGGAAAAGGATTCCAACATCTCAGGAAATTGTAGCAAAAATTGACACATGGGACTACCTGAAATTACCAAGCTTCTGAGCACTGAAGGAAACTAAGAGGGAAGAGAACCTGTGAATTGGGAGAGGAAGCCACAACAAACACTGATATAGATTTAGAGAAAAGAGAACTGTTATATACCGTTGGCAGTAATGAAGATCATCCAGCTACTATGAAAATCGTTATCAAAGTTTCTGAAAAGTCTAAATACAGAACTACTATATGATCCTGTTACATCACTCCTGAGATCATACTTGAAGGAATCTACTTCAGCATATCACAGAGACATCTACACACTAATGTTTACTATGGCACAGACTACAACAGCCAAGCTAGAGAATCAACCTAAGTGTATACCATCAAATGAGTGGATAAGAAACTGTGACATACTTACACAATTTTATTCATTTATAAAAATGAAATTATGTCATTTGGAATAAAAATTGATGGAACAGGAGATCACATTAAATTAAACAAGCCAAATTCAGAAAACCAAGTATTTCATATGTGGGACTTAGATAACACACACACACACACACACACACACACACACACACACACACACACACACACACACCATATATATGATTATGTACTCACAAAGGAGACTATTTGTAAAGAGTAAGGACAATCCAAGGAAGGTCAGGAGAGAGTAATGAAAGTAAAGCTCATCAAAACACATGACATTGAAGAAATTGTCATAGATCCAATTGCATGATGAATCTATACTGATAAAATTTGGGCAAATATATATTTGCAATGATTGTTCATTTATAAAAATGACTAATGGTAAAGTAGGACCATTTTCTACATTTGTAAGTGAATTAAAAAGGATGCAGTTCTGGCAATGGAGGTTTTGTCAAGTTCCCATTTGATTGATTGATACAACTATCACCTTACCCAGCCAGTGCCTTCAAACATTTTGAGGTCCAAAGGGTCTCCTTGGATGGTCCCATCAAGAAGGATCAGGGAATGGCAGCTGGTCATGGCTGCACACAGTGGGCCCCAGGGCACAGTCTGGCCTGAAGCAAAGCTGTGGACTGCCTGGAAACTTGTTAAGAGGATAATGTTAAAATTTTCAGTAAAATAATTTGCATGATCTGCCCCTTAAACCTTACCCAGTCCACACTCTGGCTAGTTTTCCCTTACCCTAGGACACTGCAGTGACTTTCCTGTATTCTGTACCACTGCTTCCTAACCTCTGAGTTATGAAAAATATAGTAACAGTTAGATGTTACTGAATGTCAACAACTACACATTAATTTAAAACCAAATGTGTAATGAATTCAAGATGTTTTGTACAGTGCTTACCCCGACTCCTGTGACTTCATTGCAGCCTTAGTTCTGAACATACAACATGCCCAGATGGCATGGTGCATGTCAGTACACCAGGTAGAATCAAGGAACAATGCCCAGAACACCTTGGCTCAGAACACAAACTGTCTTTGCACTATAAATTGCAGTGTTTATACTATACACACACATCTTTCTGCTAGAGAATATAATGGTTTTGTCATGGTAAACAAAGACTTCTTAATATTTTCCTGGTATCATTCCTTAGCATGTATTAAAATAATATACCTTTTTGTGGTATTCTATTAGAATATTTGTCTTAAAATTTACTGTGAGAGATGCTGGGAACTTGTACTGTGAAATATTAAAGATGTGTTACATTCATTTATGCTGTAGAATATTTGCTTAATGATGCAAAGAGGTATTGCATTCTTTTAGGTTGCATTTGTTTAACTTTGTGAAGCTGTGTTACTCTGCCTGCCTAAAACAACCAATTGGTCTAATAAAGAGCTGAATGGCCAATAGCTAGGCAGGAGAGGGATAGGTGGGGCTGGCAGGCAGAGAGAATAAATATGAGGGTAAATCTAGGCTCCAGAGAAGAGGGAAAGGAGTGAGAAAAGGAGGAGAGGATGACATTAAGGGGCCAGTCACCCAACCACATAGCCAGCCATAGAGTAAGTAGGCAAAAGAGGTATACAGAATAAATAAAGGTGAAAAGCCAGAGACAAAACGTAGTTAAAGAGAAATGGGATAATTTAAGTTAGAAAAGCTGGCTAGAAACAAGCCAAGCTAAGGCTAGGTATTCGTAAGTAAGAATTAGGTCTCCATGTATTTATGTAGGAAGTGGGTATCAGGCTCTGAAAGAATAAAAAGAGAAAAAAACTACAAACTTGCATTTCATTATAAAAAACATCAAATGAACTTTGCTTTGGATCAGGATGGAATGTCCAACAAATTCTGAAATGCCCCTATGCATATTTCCATCATTTTGTAGTATGCATTTATATAAAGCAGCAGTCTCAGCATTGACAATTATAAGAACAAAACACTAACCAAGATTGGAGAGGACCTGGGATCAGGTCACAGGACCCAGAAGGCAGCTCAGAGTCATTGGTAGCAACAACTCAAGGGTATCTAATGCCCTCTTTGGACATCCATGGGCACCAGGTTCACACCTAATGTATATGCCTATGCTCAGGCACCCATGAAGACATACAAAATACTTAAAATACCCTTTTAAATGTAAAAAAACCTCATCAAATCTAACTAACACCAAGTATGCTCCTTCTGTATCAAATATTCAACCAAGATTTAATTCATTATTTAAAAACAAGAACATTCACATTGTTACTATGCAAATTTGCTTTTGTCTTTAATAAATGGCCAAATTGTATGCATAGCGAGCATATTTTTAAAATAAATTTATGATTCATTATCAGTAAGTTTTTGGTTTGTATATTCATTTTTTGTACTTATATACCTGGGGCCACATACATATTTTCTTGGGTAAAAAGGATCATAGTTAGAGATGTTCTAAGCCACCTGTTAATCAAGGCTACCTGTCCTAGCTCCAGCTCATCTTACAGCTGATGATCCTGCCAATATCCTCATGCCCTCAGTCTAGAGCTAGACTAATCATCTCCTGCTGTCTCTACTTGTTCAGGGATTTCTTTGCTCATGGTCCTCTGCTCAGCGGGGATTTTCAATTTTCAACTGGAGTATTCTACCTGCAAAGAAATGTTTACAAAAACCTTCTTTGAGTTGGCTATGGATTTTCCCTTCTATATAGAATGCCACTGATCAATCAAAAACCAAATTCAAGGGGTCATGGGTTTATGTTGCATATAAACCCATGGAGCTCTCTAACAAGCCACATACCCTAAGCAAGAAGACTTTTGATGCATGATGCAATGGGGACAGGAAGAAACCTGCTTAATGATTCCAGGCAACTGGAAGCAAGCAGAGGCTTTGAACTGACTCTCATTACTCAGTTGCTTGGAGTCTACCACCATCTCCTGAAACTTCTAGTCCACACATCCTGCCACCAAAGCTTCTTCTCCTTATTGACAGTATAGCATGGCATCATTTACCTTCATCTCCTCCTAATTTCAAGTTGAATAGTGATTATGTTTAGTTGATTCTACCTCCTTGAAAGCTTCAGCATGCAAGGGCCACAGGAGGAAGATGGGAGTGGGAAGACCCTCCTCAGCCTTCATTGCCCTGGACCACAGGCACACTGCTTCTCTAGACAAAGGTCTCACCAATGCATATGAACAGACAGGAGCAGGCACACACGAATAGAGCTAGGCATGAAGTTATTCCTTGTGGTCAGCCTGAGCTATTGTCTGCAACCTTGTACCATGCCTGTGCCAAACCTGGTCCCATCACTAGCATGGAGGACCCTCCTGCTGCCTCAGCCACTGTTTGGAGATGGAGTAGGATAATCAAAGCTGAAAAGCAGGCACTATCACCATTGAGAAGGCACAAAGGCATATGTCAGTCATGCAGGAAGGATCTGGGACCATTCCCTCTCCCAACTCTTGTCCTGCTCTGGGGTGTTCATCTATATAGTTATCTTCTTTGCTTTACCATAATAGCCTTCAGCCCAGGTCTGTAGAATTTCAACCTAGATACGCTTTAAAATCCACTTCATATGCCATCATTTTCAAAGAGTTATCATTGGTGCACTAAAATTCAAAATGAATTTCTACCTTCAATCATCATGTGTCATAAAAAATCAGAGCTGTGTGTTATATCAAGGAATTTTATTATTTTGTCTCCATTCTGATTTTCTGTCTTCATAGTATATTTTCATGACCTGTGTTACATATCGAAGGTGAGTTCACCCATGTGTTTTAGACTGTGAGCTCCGTAGGAAGGCAATGGAGCCCTTTTCTGGGTCTCTGAACACTTGACTTTTCCAGCCACCCAGGAAGCCTTGCTATCATTAAGCATGTTTTTGAGTCCACTCCTTGATCCTGTCTCACTAATTCACTTCCTTAATCATCTACCTCATTCTAGTACATTTTTCATGCTGAATTTTCAGATCTACTTTCTTTGTCTGACTCAGAATTTGGGACACATTTGATTAAACAAGTTGGACTAATTGGGAGCCAATGTGAATCTTATTCCTCAAGCCTGCAAGGGTGGATTTGAACATCAGCATACTAACACCACCACATCTCCCATATTCCAGTCCTACCAGTCGCCAGCTGTGGGGACAGTCCCCCAGAGGTCCAGTCCATCTTCTGTGAGAGTTCCTGTCTGAATCAAAAAGTTATAATTGGCTTTAAGCAGAATAGTTATAGTATTGATACCATAATTTAAACAAAACCCAAGTTTTCAAGAAACTACATCATACCCGTCATCCAAAACCTTGTTTATAAGCATTCGCTTTTAAACCTAGTGAAGGAGCCCCCCGAAGTTGCAGTTTTTATGTGACACTGTACAGGAGTTTTGTTTGACTCTTGTTTTCTTGTTGTCCTGTCTGATGCAGTTATTACAATGAGGCTCTGTGAGAAGAAATCCAACAAGAGCCACCTCAGAACCCACTCTGAAGTACACACTTACTGTCTTTCAAAACAGAGCTTGGGGTTTTGTTGTTATTTTGTCTTGCTTTGCTTTTGTTTTTCTCTTTCCAAGTTAATCTACTTCTTGCCATTTGATTCAGCATCATTTTCTAAGACCATGGCTGATGCAGTAACTCTTCAAATTGTAATGTTGATAAGGAACTTTGGGTCCTAATAATAAGTGTCAATGAATACCTGTGAGTTTCATTTTCAGATCAAGAGGAAAGTGGTCATGAGATACTCCATATTATGGGAAAGTATTTGTCAGTCTATGTAACCTAGGAAGCAAAATAGAATTGAGTCTATTGGACCATTTTCATGTCCCAGCTATTCATTAGCTGCTTGCCCTGTGATCTGGCAGCCTTGGGCTAATCACCCTGGGCCTGCTCAGAGTAAGTAGAGCTGTTGCTGCTTCAGAAAGACATGACACTCCTAAGTACAGGCACCAGCAGCTCCATCGGGAGCTATTTAAACCCACTGTCATGCATTTCCTAGCTTCCTATTGGATGGCACCATCTGTCATCACAACACAACATTATCAGTGTGATGGTTTACAGACATGGGATTACAAAGCTCTCCTTCTGATAACTGAGCAAACACAAAAGAATCAAACAACTGTGCTCCACTAGGAGACATGGTCCACAGCCTGAAAGACAGAACTAGAATACAGACAACCTTCCTCCAGAAGGGATGTTGGTGAATTCTGTCAGGCATGTGGGAAGATAAAACCGGCTCTTAGTCTCCACATACAAAGAATTAAAGATTCCTTCTTTCTCAAATTCATTCGGCCTTCCCAAAGACAGGCAGCAGGCTGGGAGGAGTCATTCCTTAAGGGAAATGCTCAGAAAGAAGGGATTTGCTACAATTCCCTCCCACATTCTCTAAGGCATCAACCTGTATGGTCACCATCCAAACCCCCTTGGGTTGTTCCATTTTGGAAAGAATTAGCAGCTTAACTTTAACTGAGGTGTTTTCCTTGGGTGGTTATGCTTTTAAGCATCAATGTTTTGCGAATGAACACAGAGCAACTTGGCAACAGGGTGAGAGAAATGAGACCGTGTCACTTTTCCTTTGAAAATAATTTCGTCTAAGAAAAATAAGCTCAAGTAGAAAGAAACGAAATTATAGTTCTAACCTAAAGTGAGTAGAATGGAAAAGGAAAAACTCTTATTATAAACTTAAAGCCCAAGCTCGGGCTGAGTTGAATAGAAAAATCTGTCTTAGAGAGCATAACACACACACACACACACACACACACACACACACACACACACACACACACACACACACACACACACACGGAGAAGGGGGGGGAGGTGTATAGAAAAAATACACTCAGAAGCCCAGTGATACAACACTGGCTGGAAGTTGATTGTAGTTAATTGTGGGGTGTTCTATTGCTACATAATGTTGATAGAGTTCTATAATGTAAAGCTAGAAAAAGAATTTAAAGATAATTATAGTTCAAGCTTTTTGTGTCAAATAGCAATATAGACACAGAAGTTAATTGTAGTTAATTGTGGGGTGTTCTGTTGCAACATCATGTTGATGGAGTTCTATAATGTACATCTAGCAAAAAAAAGAATAATTATAGTTCAAGCTTCTTGTGTGAAATAGCAATATAGACACTTAGTTTTGAACTCGGGTTTAGAGTCCTCATTTTGCCACACCACATCAGGTGCTCCAGCACCACAAATGAGCTGCCACCCCGTGTGGCATTTGGCCAAGTGGAGGCAGCTCCTCTGGCTCTGGCAGATGATGGCACGAGGGTGTGGAGAAAAGTGTTACACAGGAAGTAAAATAACAGCCTCTGGGGGAAATTAGTCTTGTGGACAGGTGACTGTGTAAGGGGCCTGACTGATCCAGCCCTCCTGTATTCTGGGCACTCATGAGGCTGTTGGGAGTTTGAGAAGAGAGCCTAGTAGAAAATGGTCAGGGATCTGGAATCTGACCACGAAGCTAAACTCAAACTGTGGCTTGGCATCCTCTCTGGGTTCTATCCAATGGAGACTGGGCACTAGTTTTGCTAAATGGACAAGGAAGAGAGGGAGAAATTAAAATAAGCTAAGTGACATGCTGCTCTCACCTGAGGAGCAGGTCTCCTCGGCTTCCCCTCTTCTCCAGGTGCAGGACTATGAACAGTCTTTTCATTGTCCCCAGGTGGCCCAATCTCATCTCCATCCTTTCTGCTATGGTTTGAATGTTGACTCTCCCCTACAGGCTCATGTCTTTAGATATTTGGGGGCACTGTGTTGGAAGGCTGTGGAGACTCTGTGTGTAGACCTTGAAGGTTATAGCCTGTCTCTACTTCCAATCTAGCTCTCTGCTTCCTGTGGTGCCCCAGCTGTCTGTGAACAGTGTTCACAGCACCATTTCACTGGATGGTCCAGCTTCTTGCCCTATCCTGTGATCTCCTGTCCCTGAAATGTTGGATGCCTTTTACATCCTTGTGCTCTGAACAGGCCATCTCGGAATCTGGTCCATTCCATACTCTGCAGTTCAGAGGCGTCCTCCCACATTCGACAGATAAGCAACCTGCTGATCAGGTTGTTCCGACCCTCACCAAGCACACATCTCACAGTATGACAGTTGTCCTACTCCCTTATTCCCTACATCCGCAGCTAGATGCTAAGCCACCTCAAATTAAAAAAAAATGACCATTATGACACTCTGTAGGCACTGTGCATGACGTTGGCTCTTAAGGATGGGGTTGGCTGAAAAATGGTCAAAGTATGACAAATGAACTTAAACAGGGAAAGGCCAGCCAAGGTCCACTGCACTACAGCCTATGCAGGATGAGGACAAAATCTGGGTATCAGGGGACTGGAGTCACTCCTGGCTCCCATAGGAGAATTGTGGGAATCTTGGATCATGCCCAACAACAGCAGTCATCCTCATCAAGCATTTATTCTCCCTCTGCCACTTCTCCAGGCCCCTGAGTACAGACATAAGATGTTCTTAACCTAGATCCCTAACCCCTGGAAGAAGAGGAGAAAGAGTGGTGGGAGAAGTGTCAACACTGGCTATTGGCTACTGTCTTTTTCCTTCCAGGAAGCAGTGGGTAGAGGTGAAAGGGATTGCTCACATAAGTTCCAGACAATGCACTTTTAAAACATGGTTTTACCTGGAAAGGAAATTATCAGGGCAAGAGACTGTCTCCAGATAAAACACAGGTGCCGAGAGTTCTCAATTTTACCAAGGAAAGGAAACCATGATGAAGATGGCCACACTGTCACCCCCTGAGTCACTAAACTTGCTTTCTAGACTGTGACCTCACACAAGCTCACTCTGTGACTCTGGTCTCAAGTTTCTCAGCTGTAAAGTGGGAGCACTGAGACAAATATTTGGAACCCACCTTGTCAAAGCACACGAGGTTGATCTGACCACACATGTTGATTCTTTGTGGAGAGATGCAAAATATCTTCTTCTTCTTCAGCCTCTTCTGGGCATACACATTACCTATGGTCAGGGCAGCTGGGAGGACCGGAGGGACAGTGGCCGTGAGGAGGATCAGGGCCATGGTTGCCGTTTCTCTCGGAGGAACCTGGGGAGGAGAAAAGCATGAGCACGGGGCAGGGAAGGACAGTGCCTTTCTCTCAGCTGCCTCCTG
This sequence comes from Cricetulus griseus, assembly GCF_003668045.3. NCBI lineage: Eukaryota > Metazoa > Chordata > Mammalia > Rodentia > Cricetidae > Cricetulus > Cricetulus griseus. Next base: position 60,115,516 of record NC_048597.1, on the reverse strand, counting down.
TAACACCTGGGAGCCCTGGACCCTGGCTCACAGTATTCCTGGTGGGTCAGTAGCTTTCTTGGTGAGGTTTGACTGTCCCTAAAGCATGCACATATTGTCCCTACTACACACCAAAGGAGACCCTTTGACCCCTATGCCACGTCTGACCTTTCCTGACTCAGTTTCCCTCCATCTGAACATCTATGTCCCCTTTATTCATCATAGCTTCTCAACTCCCAGGGGCTCACATGGGCACCATTCTGTTCACGAAGGCAGGTCTTAAGTCGTGACTGTTCACTCCAAACGTTGGCATTGGTTTTGACATCTCTCTCCCTCATCAACCTGCAAATATCCTGGGCACAGGAGCTCATTCACCTTTGAATCCTTGTTTGTCTGAAAGTTTAAAGGGCAGCTCAGTGTCTGGGGCAGAGGTGGTACTCAGTATATAGACAGAAGGAATGGTGGCCTGACAAACAGTGGAACCAAGGCTGCCAAGATCGCAGTGCTGTAGTGTGTTCCTAGCTCTGGGAAAGCCAACACTGAGGTTAGTTTCTCTCACTATGAAAGCCACGTGTCTGCACCAGATACATTATTTAGTTGCTTCCTGCAACCACTGATTTCTCCACTTTCTCCAGCTACTCACACAGAGGACTTTTGTCCCTGCAGACTCCACCTTGTCTAACCAATTCTGAACCAATGCAGACAGAGGCAGCCACGGGGCCAAAGTTTCTGACCTACCAGGTCTGCCATCCAATTCCCAGCCTTGGTGTGGATTGCATGTTGAACTCTGTCCAGGAAACCTTCACTTCTAGGCTGTTCCAAGGCTTATTTCACTTTTCTGATTGGTACTTCTGCTTTCCGGGTCAAACTGGAACACTGCATTACATTCTGGCCGGAATGGCCTTGATATTCTGCCTAGTTCACCTCAGATTCCATACCAGTGACAAATGCACTGGACTACTTGGGGCTCCCTCTCTGGAGCCTTATGCCAGTTTGAAATGACTATGCAGAGGATTTTAGCCTGAACATTAACTAGAAATAGCTCTGGATTAAGTCATCATCCACAAATATCCCTGTTGCATGCACACTCACCAACACCCAGCATTCCCTGGTACTACCAGTTTGAACAATGCCCAGCTTCACACCCATGCCTTATTTATAACTCCCTCTTCTTCTTAACCAGCTCCATAGGATCCCAGAATGTCTTGGAGGCCACATGAATGCACATCAAAGCAGAATCTCAGAATCAGAAAAACCCTCAGAGGTGAGTTACAATGACAACCTCTCCCTCCATGGCTACCAGTGAAAGGAAGCACCCACATGAACCTGGTAGTGCACCCACATGAATTTGGTATCTTAGCACCCACATGAACTTGGTGCCCTGTAGCGCACCCACACCACTTGGTGCTCTGTGGCTTAAAGGAAAGTAGAAATCCCACTAGGCATCATCAGATCTGGAAAGTAAAAGTATATGTTTAATTCTGCTTCAAATACCAAACAGAAAGCGTGAGCAAACCACTTATGTCGTGTGTGGAGTTTACTTGTGACACCACTTTCAAAGCTGCATGGGAAATGTTAAAACTAGATGTGCCATTCAAAATCCCCTTCATTCTGACCTCTTCCTACCCTGCTAGGCTTCCCCTTTAACTGCTTGTCAGTTCTAGAAGGCACTTTTGTATTTCTGTGGTTTGTTCATTTAAATTACTGTGCTCTTCCTGCCTTCTGACTGGATTAACAAACTCTTCGAACCTGTTTGAATGGGTGTTAAAAACATGGATTTCCTATAAAGCTCTTCGGGCTTGCATATTGCCTATGTCTCCATTGGAGCAACCCCTCATTGCAAACCAAACGGTGGAGCAGCCAATAAATTGTGCAACAGAGATAGAGAGAGAGAGAGAGTGACAGAGAGAGAGAGAGAGAGAGTCTGTGTGTGTGTGTGTGTGTGTGTGATACATGCACGTTCTCTTTAGAGGCCAGAAGAGGGCACTGGATATCCTGGAGCTGACCTTACAAATGGCCCTAAGCTACTTAATGTGGGGACTGGAAACCAAACCCTGATCCTCTCTGCAAGAGCAGCAAGCCCTCTTCACTAATGACCCATTTCCCCAGAACCCTGTACAACTTTTCATGCTCTGCTATCCAACATGAATATAAATGGAAAATTCAGTTGCCACATGTTGCTAAGTGCTATAATTATATTTGCATATGTGAACATATATACATAATTGTGTGTGTGTGTTTATGGGAATTAAATCCAGGGCCTTGTACATGCTAATCAAGCACTCTACAACTGAGCTAGCTATATTTTCAGGCAAGTCTTTTCATTCTGGAGAGGCAGGCTCAGAATGTTTCTACAGTCTAAGAAAGTTCTTTTGGACAGCAGCACTGATTTCCAGAATCACGGGCTCTACAGTCAATCTTATTTAACCCTCAGGAGTTAGGTCAAGCTCTCAAGAACTATGATTGGCAAGACTTTGTCTCAGTACTTACTTCATGGTACATATAGATACCCAGGGCATAGAAAAAGCCCACAACACCCATACAGGCCAGGAACACCATGAACTTGAAGGCATCATTATACAGTTTGAAGTTCAGAGGTCGGGGGTAGAGGATGGATCTCACCAAGTCCCCTTTTGCTGTATTATAACCTAGGAAGAAAACCACAGAGGGATAAAGTCTCTGCTTCATTCCAAACATACACAGCTGTGACACTGGAGTCTGAGAGTGGCTGGACCACTGGATTCTAAAAGTGGCTGGACCACTGGAGTCTGAGAGTCAGTGCCTGGGCCACTGGATTCTTTTTTATTATTATGTATACAACATTCTACTTCCATGTACATCTTCACACTAGAAGAGGGCACCAGATCTCATAACGGATGGTTGTGAGCCACCATGTGGTTGCTGGGAATTGAACTCAGGACCTCTGGAAGAGCAGTCAGTGCTTTTAACCTCTGAGCCATCTCTCCAGCCCCCTGGACCACTGGATTCTAAAAGTGGCTGGACCACTGGAGTCTGAGAGTGAGTGACTGGGCCACTGGAGTCTGATATGGAAACAGTGTTGCTATGACCTAACAGTGCCTTTGCCTTCCTTGTCAAAAGTCACAGAGAGCAATCAGTCGAAATCACTCAACCCTGTTTAATTTCTCTTGTCCTGGGTGGGAATCAGTGCTTCAGTGGTCCCACAGTACAATCATCCATTCATCTGCAGAGTTAAGAAAAACCAGACTTGTGAGTTGAAAACTGTAACCAGAGAAAATGAGATGCCATGGAAAACCTTTAAAACTAGTGTGTGTTGCAAACAGATACAAGTCAGAAAAGAACTGAAAATTTAAAGAAGCAGAAGACATAAAGCAAGTTATTTCTTTAAGATATAAGTGCACAGGTTCTCATCATGACTTCCTTGTGCTCCAAAACCTCTCAGGGCATGGATTTCCTTAGACCGAAGCTCAGAGGTCTAGGCACAGTACTGAAAGTCCCCTTCAAGACTGTCTGCGTCTATTTTTTTAGCTTATATTATATGTATATAATTATATTTATATAAAAAGAGCAAAAATGGCAATATGTTATGCATCAATAGCAGCAACAGCTTTTCCAGGTTCTGTAGTCCTTTGAACAAAATTGCAGAGACATCCAGCACACTCCATTTTTAAAAAAACAAAAAACAAACAAACAAACAAACAACAACAACAAAAAAGTAAAAAACAAAATCCCAGAAGACAGCACAGTTCTGTTACTCTTGTGGTACTTGGAACCTTTTTTTTTTTTAATTAGTTTCTCAGTCATCATCTGTGAGGAAACCATTCTGAGCAACATCATTGTTAAAAACAGCTCTGATAAAGCATGGTCACTACTGTGTATCAAGTTGATAAACTACCTTAAGGAATCAACAGTCCCAGAAGACCCCTGCACTTTCTATTGTGTGCCTATCTTTCTAGCTTTCATATGATTGGCCAAGTGCTCCCTCCCCTGTCAGGCTTGGTTTCAAATGCCACCTCATCAAAAAAGTGTTTCCTGAATTCTATATCCATACTTGAACCAGAAATAATTTATTCCCTGCAATATTGGTTATATGGTGTCTCTCACCACTCCATAGTTAACTGAAAGTTACTGTAAGTACATCTGTCTAACTCTTACATCATACTATAACCTTCCTTAAAGGGATAGACATTCATTTATTAACTTATATGGCATTTAGTATATGTTCACTTCTGCCTGACTTATTCACTAAAATGATTGGCTGGTCTAAATTTTAAATATGAGTCAGTGTTTTAACTATAAAATGTGCCTTATCTCTATTTGTTGTTGGGCACATGGTTTTCTCAAACATGAGTTTCTGGACTTTGGAGAATAGGAGCATAGTTTTCTCTAAGTTGCCACCCAAGCACTTAGAAGTTCTCATAAAAAGGTATGGTCTCTTAATTCAGCTTCATGCTAAAGTGAAAATATCATTGCTTTTGGGGACTTTAAACCTTGGTTTCTGTTTAGATATCTGGCTGAGGGATCCCAGAGCTTTTTTAAACATAGAAGCCATATTTTATATTAAAACAGTATTCAGGTAACATAAATGAATAACAGACCAAACTAAAGCATAGCATCAAAGTGCAAGATTGTGTCTTTTTGTCTATGGATGTGTGTAGCAGCACAAACACACTCTGAGTCAGAGTCAGGTTAGGGGAGGTCTTGGTTGTGTATTGTCACATGAAAACATGAAAATTACTACAACTGTGAAAACATTCTGAGCATGCTATGAATGTACAAAGTAAGCCAAGGAAACACATCTGTGATGAGAGCTGAGTAACAGTTCAGAGGGCGATTAGAACAAAAGCTAAAAGGGAACAGTCAAAAGAGTCTTTCTGGCAGGATGCTGTAGACCTGAAATGGCAAAGCCTGCATAGTTGGCAACCATGACAGAGAAGGCACGAGGACCATGACTCAGCAGGGGATAGCAAAGTCCTTAGGATTTGATGCCTTTTTGGTCTAAGAGAAGGAGAGGTGTTAAAGATGATACTAACAGCTGGGTGGTGATACTGTTCACAGAGAGGTCATGCAAGAAAATGAGTGAATATCTAGACCCCTGACTCTAAAGTGTCTGCAGAGCCATTGCCTTGTTATCCAGCAAGCAACCTTTGGAGATGAAAATCCTTCTTAGTTGTTGTGGCTGGCATAGCTTTACAGGAAAACACTCAGAGGAAACACTGGAGGAAAAAAGAGAAGCCTACAGACACATCTATGCATGTCACTCAACACATACAAGGGTTTAACAATGAACAGTCAATTCAAGGCAATGGCAACTAAGAATCACAAGGGTCTGGTTAGGAAAGAGTGTGGCTGCTATTACCAGAATATAGCAAACTCCAAAATCCTAAGCAAAACTTCTCACCTCCAATTCTCCCCACCTCCAGAACAACTTAAATTTACAAAAGTTGAATCCACTCACCTGTCTGCAGAACAACGGCTCTAACAGGTCCCTGCCCAGATGGCTTGACCTGGATCACTTCCGTTCCACAGAAAAGCACGTGCTTCCGGTAGTCCTCTAAGCTGTGGGATTTCCAGGGCATGGTGTTCTCCGTCTGAGGCAATGGTGTCTTTGTAACAGGTATACTTTCTCCTAAAGGGGGTTGAATTTTCTTGATGCTGTGTAAACTTGGGTAGTTATTCAGAACAGGCACAGACCAGTTTCAAGGAACTGCATAACCACAACCAAACCCATTTTAGTACTCATCCCATGAGTCAAATGACTGGTCAGGGATGCCTGCAGTTCATGCAATGGTAGGACTGGTTCTGGTTTAAATATTTGTTCTAACTCTGCTCACCACTCTTATACGTTGAATGTGTGGTTTGTTGTCATAATTGAATGAGAAGGCTAAGCATCTATCACCCAGCATTGTTCCAGAAACTGTAAACATGTGCTTGCTTGTTTCCGTTTGCCTTTCATTTGGTCATTTATCCACATATCCATATATTTTCCTGTTTATTCCACAAATACCTTAAAGTGCTTATTCTGTGCCAGAAATAAAGTGTACATTCTGTTAAGTGCTGGGAATATAATGGTAAACAGGACACAGAAGCCTGGTCTTCTACAAGCTCGTGGTCCCAAGCTAGAAAATGATAATCCTTCTACACATTTTCCAGGTGACTCCTAGCAAAGCCACCATTCCATTTGTCCATGTTAGGGTTTAGATTGCTGCAATGAAACACCATGAGCGAAAGGCAAGTTGTGGAGGAAAGAGTTATTTGGCTTGTACTTCCACAGTGTAGTCCATCACAGAAGAAAACCAGGACAGGGACTGAAACAGGACAGGAACCTGGAAGCAAGAGCTGATGCAGAGGCCATGGAGGGATGCTGTTAACTGGCTTGCCCCCACAGCTTGCTCAGCTTGCTGTCTTAAAGAATTCAGGACCACCAGCCCAGGGACAGCATCATCCACAATGGGTTGGTACCAGGGACCTACAGGCTTGCCTTCAGCCCTATATTATAGAAGCACTCTATTAATTGAAGTTCCCTCCTTTCAGATGACTTTAGCTTGTGTCAAGTTGACATAAAACTGACTAGCACACCATTATTCCGTTTTCTAAATGGAAAAAAAAAATCCTTCCCCTTACCATTACAAAATAAACCCCAGACTCTCCTTGTAGATTCCCAAAGCCCACCAGAGTTCCAATAGCCCCCTGAGTTTATTCCCAACAAGCTCCAGCTGAGCAAGGCCCTTTCTGACTGCTCAGTCATCCTCTCAGAACCCCCTAGTCTTGGCTTCCACAGTATCTGCCCCCTTCTCAAGGAAGGTGACATTCTGTAAGACAGAATGTTGGAGGTACAAAGAAAGAAAGTTAAAAGTTCAAAAGAACACATTTCACAGTCAAAAAAATGGTGGATGACACTTCATACTTCCCAGATTTAAAACATACTAGATCAGTCTTTTGCTAAATGTTCAATTAGCAAAATAATACATCATCTTTCTAAGTTAGAAATGGCATTATATTGATTATATTTATATTTCTTACTATGAGGGCAAGAACTTTGTCATAAAGAACTTTCTATACTTCCTCATTTTACTCCATGGCATAGAATAGGTTTAAAATGTGTTTTCTGCTAAGTTCATAAAAGCAATTACTTAGGTTCTTCTATTATTGCTCTTTCAAAGCTAGTTTTCTGGCGTGGAGAATGTTTACATTGTAAGGCTAAAGAAACATTTTATTGCAGACTTGAATATTCTTCATCAAATCCCTTGACCTGAGCACTGTCCTTACTCCATTTTCGTTAAAAGAGTGATGATGCCCCTTCACTGTGTAGATTTACCAATTGCATCCAAAACGACTCTGTAGAAGACACCAAACCTTTGGCAAGTCTCCAAATAATTGCACTGTGTTGTTTTTGAAGACAGTTTCTGTACTCTGTAGGTACTTACAGATTACTTTGTGTCAAGAAATATTAACCCAGATTATTGCTTTGCCTAATATGATAGTCTTTTAAAGACTCCAGTGAAATTAGAATCCGACAGACACTGATCAAATGAAGTCACCTCGAGATAATGTTATTGAAATGACACTCCAGGCAGATACATTTACACAGAATAAACACTACTGGTATATTATTAAGAATCTCCTGCCTGGGCTTTTCTGGGGAGTCCAAAAAGAGATGGATTCACCTGCCAAAGATAATGGTGCAAGGAGGTTTATGTTACAGAAAGAAGTACTTTGATTGTGGAATCTCAATTATAGAGTTGGTACCGGGTACTTTGAGACCTCAGCATCCATCAAACAGAGATTTTTCCCACGTTCCCACCAAGCTGGATGCCACTTCGTGCCGACAATGCTTGAAATGCCATGCTCTTGTTTATGGCATCACTGGGACCATTTGACAGAAAATGATCTGCCAGTGGAGCCAGTTTTCCTTTATCTTCCTGGTCCCAGCACTGTGCCTGGCACATTATAGGCATTCAGAACTTGTATCAAGTAAACAGACAAACAAGCAAGACAAAGGGGGAATGAAAGGAAAAGAAGAAAAATGGAAGAAAGGAGAGAGGAATAGGTATGATCTACTCTGCTTACAAGCTGGTGTGGCAGAATATCAATTGAGAAAGACTGCAGAGGCAAAATCCTGTGCATCCATCTCAGGTCACTGCATCTGTCCTAAACTTAGGCTGCAAATCAATCAGTTCTTTCATGAGTAGAGGGAGAAGGAAGAAGCTGCCCTTTCTCACTCAAGCATCCTCAAGAAAACCAGAAGGCACTGACTGGACCCACAGGCTCTGGGTGAGCAATGTGTTGGCTTGGGTGTTTTTCTTCATGAAACAGTTGTTAGGAATGTGTGTTATTTATGACTTTTGTGTTTTCCATTTGCTCCAGAAACATTCCCAACCTTCCCAGCCCTGCTCACTGATGTATCCCCAGGAGATGCTATGCTAATAAACTGGTGAAATCAGGGAATGAACAGCCACACAAATGCACCCGGATCTCAGAAGCAACATTTTTATCCTGTGTGAATACCAGGAAATGATTTCTCCTCTCTTGGCCTCAGAATCACCCACCTAACAAACTCCAGAGTAAATGGAATACTGTGCAAAATGTTGGTATAAAACAGCACATACTAAAACTAAGAAAATGGTAAATATTAATGAATTCTCCCCCATCATATGCCCCTTTGTGTATATCCTCCTCCCCCTTGGGGAAAGCAGGGTACTGAAGGAGGCAATTACCGCAGGGAATGAGGCACAGGGGACAGGAAAATTGGAAACTGGTGTCTAAATCCTGAAAACCATGTGTGAGTTTGATTGTGGATACTAGTGATTCCAGAGAGTAAGAAAGACCTTCTCATCCCCATGCTGCCCCTCTCTGAATTTCCAGCTAAACTAGCAGCTCTGAAAGAGCAGGAAGGGGGAATCCAAAGGAGACTTATGTACCATGTGTCCATAAGAAAAGGTATCTGAACCTTAGCAGTCTATGAAAACACTCAATAAAGCCATGGGAACTGGGTGTCAGGCCTCAGACAGCTTCCCAGATGCTGGGAGACAACAAGCACAAAAAGACCAACCCCATCCTGCCCTGATGTCCTACAGGACTTGACTAGCCAGAGTGGAGTCAGGAGTAACTGAGGCAATGTCACTGACTTGCATCAAAATAAACACCAAGCCTAGTTACAAAATAAAGCCAAGCTTTTTGCAAAGCAGAGACAGTTCAGGGGAATATTCTGCCAACGGGTGGGTGCTGTTGGAGGGAATGGCTGCATAGAGTAAAGGGTGACAGGGTCAAAAGGAAAACAACAGCTTTCCCACCTCAGACTCATCTTCTGCACTCAGGTGCCACTTTGTGTTTGGAGACAAATGCCACCTCCAGTTCTGATTCCATGACTGGTCATTGAGCAGCCCTGGTCTATGTTCAACTCCATTCCTTCATTTGTAAGTTGGTATTTTAATGGCTCCTGCCTGGACTTGTTTGATAGCATGGTGAAGTAAGATATAAGTGCTATTTATAAATATGTTACTATATGATACTAGGAGTGTTTATATATTATTTTAACATAATAAAACATCCATATCTGCAAAGGTTATTTTGCAAATGGAAAATATATGCATCTGAGCTGCATTTGTGGACACATACCCTAGCACTGACGATACTGCAGCCAGGAATGACTCTAACATGGTGGCTCCATCTGAATGCTTTTCACCATATGTATGCCAGTGGAGTCCAGTTCCTACACAAAATAAAGTAGTGCATGCTGGGATTTATGCATTCTGGAGAGATTAATGAGAAACATATAGTTTCATATATTTCTGTTTCACTGAGTCTGGCTCTAAAATGGATCATTTTATTATTGGTGCTGGTGACTTCAGCTTTGCCATAGGTGAGCAAAGGAAAGGCTCATTGTTATTGAAGGTCATTTTACATCAGTTTCAATACTCTGGAATATTCTGGCTTTTTCTGATACTTATGAAAGGAGAAGGTCTGAGCCTTCCTATTTTTCCTGTCTCTGATGTCCCAATGTCATGCTCTCTGTTACTCAGTGAGACAAACATGCAGAGTACAGGCACACTTAGGATGTGGGAACACAGAGGGCAGAGGCCAGCCAACATCTTTCTTAGCTTGAGGTATGCATATTGGGTACTACACCAACATTCATTACCACCATCACAAGGCAGGTTGATTTCAACACATGAAAGGAGATAGTTTATAATTATACCAAGCATATTTGGGTTTACCATATTATGTCTCCATTTAAAATTAAGTAGAGCCATTTATAAATGTTAAGATCCACTTAAGTTGAACAACGTAGGAGCAGCCAGTGAATTTCCATTACACTCAGGTCATGTTCAAGGTTTGTGTGCACTTCTTCCCATCTTTGTGCCAGATGGAAGCAAGAAAGTTTAGCAATCTATCGGCACAAAGGACAAACAGCTTTTAGCTCTGTGCTTCCAAAAAGTCTCTTGTTAAAATGTGCTACATGATTTCCTAAACTAAAGGGCAATTGTATAAATAGCATCTTCCTAGTTATACAATTACAAGAAGGCTTTAAAAACTGTAGGTGAGCACTAGAGCCCTCTTAACCGCGACGTGAGATCCACAGGGCTGTGACTCTGAAAACAGAAAAGCAAGCTGTTGTCTATTCTCAAGCTCACTAGAACTTTGCCATGAGACCCAGTTCTAAGGAGTTCCCACCTGCAGACCACATGGTTAAGCAGATCTCTCCTCCCTTCTGACTGGGACCCGAGGGACTTTTAGACTGTGCTTTGTTTTTATTCAGATAGAACCATTCTCAGATTTATGAAGAGACTGCATTTCAACCCAATTATGAACCCAAATCTCCTTCCATTCACCCCTTCAGGTCACCATTCAGAAAAAAAAAAAATCCCACATGATAGTAAACGTGTCCTCTAGGTTTCTGTTTTGTGGCTTAGTCCTATTATTTACCAACACTGTCGGCTTGTGTGTTCTGTGTCTTTCTTTGAATAAAAAGGCAGCATGGATCTCCCTTATCTACTTCACGTCTCAGTGCAGGGACTGGTCCCAGCCAAATAGGGATAGTTGATGCGATTTGCTAACGCTTGGCCTAGCTGTTGTGTAAGAAGAGGATGTTGGGTGACAGCAGCCTACCTGTGAGCATCCCTTCATTTACCACACAGCTCCCATCAATCAGGACAGCATCACAAGGCAGTGACGTTTTCCCTGGAAGAATGAGAACATCTCCTGGAACCAGGAGACGGGACTCCAGCTCCTGCAGACCTAGGTGACAGCAGAAGTTCCATGACTGACTTGGTCTTTTCCTGTCTCCCCTTAAGAATTAAAATAACTAAGAACTCTTTTTTTTTTATTGTCATTGCTGCTTTATTTACTATATAAAGGGAATAGAGGCCACTTAAACACCCATAAACATTTAAATTGATAATTGAATTGTGTATTTATGCAAAATGGATTATTATTTGACAACAGTGATACATGATGACACAAAATATGTTAGTAAATTTTTGGAAGTATAAGGAAAAAAATTGAGTCAGGTAACACAAACTCGGTATGAAATTAAAACTTCCCATGTTTTCTATCATATTAAAATGGTATCTAATAATATCTACAGGAATATAATCAAACAGTTGTACCTCTTATCTGCTTATTTCCCAATTGGGCAAGACCTACCCTACCTAGTCACCTGCACGGGACCCCTTTCCACACAACTGAAACATCACTGGGGAATTAAATTATGAAATTGTTTCCTGGGGCTTAGAAATGGATGAGGAGCGACAAGTTCCTGTTTGGAACCTGGTACCCAGCCAGTCTCTGTGCAAAGTAAATTTTTCAGAGCATCTGACAAAAGGGAGGGAGGCACCCTCGGCTGCTTCTTGCTCTGTGTGGTCACTGGTACCCTGTGAGCACTTTGAGGCTACATGTAAACCTTCCAGAAACCTTCTACTGCTCTAGCTGAAGCTCTTTATTTCATACACATAACCTACCCCAAGCTAACTCAGAGCCAATGCCAAGAGTTCAGACAGTCTGCATCAAAAGGCTCCATTCAAGCCTGCACTCCAGATGACAGCTTGGAATGTATGATATAAGGTCTTTGGGGTGCATCTAGTTGAAAATAAAATAAAGGAGCTTTTAGTTTACACATGATATCCAATTGTATGAAATGTGGAAGGCAGAGGGAATTTGAAGCTAAAATCTATGAAAATGACAATGTGTAGGAATAGTCTGACCAAACTTTGGAAGCCCCAAGCCAGGCCTGGGGCTTCAAGCTGAACAGGGCAGTCACTCTCGGGGCTCTGCAGATGTGGGGTAAGCATTTGGAAACTTAGCCTCCTGCAATTTTATGAGTTAGATCCATCATTCATCTCCCTATACTCGCAATCCTGGATTCAGTCAGAGAGAAGTTCTGTCTTTGATAATGAGGACAAACAATCTTCTGTGCAGCCATGGTACGGAGACTGCAGCCTGAGCCACTCACCTTTGCCTTTCACGGTGATGGTGACCTGGACTTTGTTGTGATCCTCCACAAGGTCATGCAGCTTAACGGATTGCTGCCAATAAAAAGGCAAGACTTTACCAGCAGATAGTCTGTATCCTGCCACCCATTTCATCTAAGTATCATAAAGGACAAACCTGCTGCCACAGCCAAATGACCTGGGCAAATGACTTGGCTTCCACTTTCCATCTGTTCTTTTTGGTCTCTGAGACAGGGTCTTGCTATGTGGCCCAGGCCACCCTGGTACTATATAGCTCAGGATGGCTTCGAACTTTTAACAATCCATCTGTCTTCCTCAGCCTCCAAGAGCTGGGGTTGCAGATATGTCCCATTACACTCAACTGCTACTTTGGCTTTGACACTTCAGCTCCCCTGCTCCCACTCCTCCCTTCCTGACATGACTTTAGGAGCAATTCTTCCTGTGCATTTGATACAACTTTACTCCAATGGGGAAAAAATGATATACAACTACAGAGTCCAGGACACAGGGAGAGGAACCAAGGTGAAAAACCAAGCCTGAGTTTTCTCTGTAGATAACTGTCCACTTGGAAGCGTAGCCCCTGGTGAACTGCTTGCTCACACTGGGTGAGTGGCAAGGCTGGAGTCACACCTCCAGATATTTAATCCTGGTGCTAGCACAAGTAAGTCAGTGAGTCTGTCTAACCCCGTTTTGCTTATGATAACATAAACCTTTGGAAGAGGTGTTTTGAGTTTCCAGTTAATTAATTCTTACAGAATCCTTCCTGCTTGAGAGTGCATGAGTGCTAGCCAACTACGAAGGAAGAAGCTGCTATTGGAAAAACTACAGTGAGGCAGCACCTGGAAAGCCTCACCGAGGTATGTCTAAAAAAGGTGGAGGAAATGGAAAGGACTATGGAGAGGAAGGCAGAGGCAAGACAGGATTTGGTCTAGACACTTCCCTACTGACATAGTGTATCAGCGTGAGAAAGGGGCACCACCAACTGGGGTCAGCGTGGGCAGCTGGGAAAGGTTCTGCCACTTTCCAGTGGGTGTCAGAGAACTGAATATCTCTAATAAGAGGCAAGTCTGGTTCCTGTTGTTGCTATTCAAATGCAGCTTAAACTTAGCCAGACGGAACACTTTTTTTTTTCTGTTACAGGTTAAATTATTTTGATTTATTCTGTTAATGACTTTGAATGTTAAAATTTTTTCCAGACTGACAGGCATCATGCACAACTGTGTGACTTTCCCTAGGGAGAACATAATGACGTCAATAGTAAAATTTATATGAGGGAGCAATAGTATTTACTTCAGTTCCACATGAAAAGCCAGACTTCCCTAATTTGGGTCAACTGAGTAGAAGAAATATTACTACAATTAGGTACATATTCATGCTGTATGGTGACTACTGAGTCTTGACTGTCAGGGCATTACACAGGCTCCTTCAATAAACAGCTGGTAGTGCCCTGGAGTTACCTCCAGGTTGTAAGTGGCATTCTGCTGATGTACTTTGCATGCCAGGGACATAGCCCAAGCCTGCAAGGTGTCATGATATTGAAAGACTCAAGTGACTATGCATAAATCAACTCATCATATCAAGCCACTACTACACATTAACCACTGTGGAAGACCCTTTGGGAAAAGCTAGATATACACAAAATAAATGAAAATCTGTCTCTAACATACATACAGACACAGAAGCAAAAGGGTGGGGTGGAAAATGCTAAAGTAATTTGCCACAGTCATGCACTTGTGAAGCGCTGAGAGTGACAATCAGGGGTCACCTGACTCAAAGCATGTTCCTAAGTGTGTTCTCTTCTGCTTGCAATAGCGTCCTTTGCCTTTCGGAGCTGTTTTTCCTGCTAAACTCCTTTCCGCTACTTTCTGTTCAGCAAACTCATTGAGTCGATGCCATGATAACTTCAGCTGAAGGGGATGCTAATCAACACATTTGGAAGTGGAGAAGTATGAGTTAATAGCGCTTGACTGTAATTCTCAAACCTCATTATGCTGGGGAGCTGAATTTGTTTATCAGACTTAGCGTTCTGGGGAGCCTGCCATGCTTTGCTGGGGCTATTCCCTAGAATGTTCAGCCCAGCTTGGCTTCCAGCAAGCTCTTTCTAATCTTTCACATGAAGCACCATGAAAATATGGCCTCCCTGACAAGGACCAGATCTGGGAGGAATGCAGAGCTCTGCTCCTGGCTTCACACCTGTGCTGGAGCCCTGATAACTTCCATTACAGCTACCTGTTGTCCTTTCTCTGCTGTGAGATACACAATTCCCAGGGTGGAAAGGGGGCCATGCATTCCTCCTTATCTCCAGACTCTGTGACATAGTAGGTCCTCAGCAAAAGTATATTTCATAGACGTGGATTATTCTCCATCTCCCTACCACACAGGGGTAGGCTAATGTAAGCTTTCTCTTTGAGCTAATGTACTCAGAAACTATAAGCATGGGTTTCTATGACAACCAGCCAGCCAGGAGAAGGAAAGCTCTGTGATGCTCACCATAGCTGCAAAGCTCATTGCCTGATTTTCATCAGGCCCCCTCTGGTTTCTGCAGTCCCTCTTCAGTGGGACCAGGATCAGTTTCCACAACTCATTTGCATACTGTTATTATTCCACATCTGCTGCTGCATATCTTTGTGTTTGCTGTGGCTGGATTTTCTCCAGAGATGTCAGAAGTGGTGCATTAACTCAGATGCCCCAGGGCCCTGGTAGGTCATGACTGAAGGCAGAGCCAAGGGTGAAGAGTACAGCAATACTCTCAGTAGATCCCAGCTATACTGTATGCAAATAGCTTCAATATAAACACAGTCTGGGTTGGCACCCAGCTACAGCTTGCACTCTCCTAACTTCTTAGCAAGGGGCTATAGCTCAGTGTTTCTCAGCCTCAGTGATGTAAGCTTTCTCCAAGTGGCTTGATGTGGGGTAGGGCAATCAGGTAGGAAGATTATCCTTCTTAGCCTTAATTCATAGAAACAATGAACTCAAAACAATGTCTTTGATGCTTCTTCCTTCACTCCTGCTAGGCTCTTTCCCTCCAAACCTTACTGTTACCTCAAAGTCCACAGGTCAGGTTTTGAAAATGCACTCAATGCAACAGTGTGTGGTATTTCAGAGAGCCAGGAAACCTGGTCACTGTTTCTCACATGGAGACAAGCAAGTACCTCTCAGGTCGGGGGAAGCTATTCTATGGCATGTGTCTCATTCAACAAATGATGTGCCCAACACATATGTATGATGGATACAGGGACCTCTTATGAGCTATTAAATCATAAATGTTAAAGGTTGAGGACTCATGACTGAAGCTGTGGAGGAAATAAGCTCACTTGGTGTGGCTTTACAAGACGTTTTACAAGTTAGGTCAGTTAAGTTTCCTAAACAAATACCAGCTGCTAATAAGATTAGCCTTTGTCTCCTAATTCCTATTCTTCTGAAATCCTTTGTAGTGCAGCCATTAAAGCTCAAGTCCCCATGTTGCTCCCTGTTGGCAAAGTAAATTAGGGATTCTGCTAAAAAGACATGAATTTTAATGTTTAAAATTTGCTTTAGATTTATTTAATTTTATTATACTGCTATTTTGTCCACATGTATGTATGTGCACCATGTGTGACCTGGTGCTCCTGGAGGCTGGAAGAGGACATCCAATTCCCTGAACTGTAGTCATAGAGGGTTGTAAGCCACCATGAGGGTGGCTTAACCACCAAGCCATCTGTCCAGTACCAAATGTTTAATTTTGATACAGGGTTTTCTTTGTTTTTTTTGTTGTTGTTTTGTTTTGTTTTTGTTTTTTGAGACAGGGTTTCTCTGGAGCTTTGAAAGCTGTCCTGGAACTCACTCTGTAGACCAGGCTGGCCTGGAACTCACAGAGATCCACCTGCCTCTGCCTCCCAAGTGCTGGGATTAAAGGCGTGAGCCACCACTGCCCGGCAATACAGGGTTTTAAATACGGAAAAATTTAAAAACTAACTAACTTCGGATATTGTTGTGCAATATTTCCATCTAAGATTAAAACATTCCATTCTGCAGAGAAGCTCCTTAAGCAGAATTGTAAACAACTCAGTTTCAGGAAGTCCCTGAAATTGACCAGATTTATTGGGGCCCTCTCTGTCAGAGTAATGGACAAAAGTTGAGATTCCCCCTCAGACACAGAGAAGCTGAGCTGCAAAAGACCCTGACACCAAAGCAGCTACCTGGAAGAAGCAGACACAAGCAGAATTGCCTGGAAGGTGTTTAGACCATAGTCACTTAGAAAGGACACTGTCCAACCTATTGAGCCTGCCATATTCCCAGCTTTGTGAGTTGCCACCCTTGCTAGCCCTGGTGGGTCCTGGTGATGCAGCTGCCTTTGAGTGCTGGTCCTGCAAGTAACCCCTCACCCATACTCCTTTAAGTAACCCCAGCAAAACTCATTGGTTCACCAAGTTGGACTTCGGTGATATCCATACTTTTCTCTCTATTGTGGGATTCCTATCTGAGGTGAGTAGGTGTGTGGTTGCATCTCCCCAGGAAAAGTTTTGTTACACTACAGATATGCAGAACAGGAAACCAAAAACCATGAAGGAAAAGAGAAATACATTTGCCTCTGTACAATCTTTAGTGTATAAAAAAGCCAAAATTAAGTGGGAAAGATCGACTGGAAATGAAATTTTTCCATATATATGATGGATATGAGAAGCTCTTGAATTTAAGAGGAAAATGGAATGCTCAGGTAAATAAAATACATCTCCTTTCACTAGCAATCAGTGAGTGTACTTTAAAACATCAATTTAAAACCCTAAACACTTAGTAGATGAAAACTTTCACATACCAGTATCCATCACATGGCACTGGCGAGGATCTGGAGAAATCAACGATCTTGTGTGTTGTTGATAGAAGAATTATTTCATTTGGACAAAATTACACTGCAACTTCTATTTAAATTCAAATTATACCTATCCTTGGATCTAGCCGGGTTTTTGGTTGCTATGCTAAAAAGAAATACGAAGTAGTGTCTTGTGTTCTGGTTAAACTCGATTTGAGTCCCTGACCCTCCCCAGTCTTAACAGTAAGACTATCATCAATCCATGCAGCAGTCTTCACTCCTACTCATACAACCTTAGAGTCCTAAATACGGCCCAATTAAGCCTCCAGTTGATGATCAAACTTTTGAAACTGCTTGGTACTCCAAATGCCCTGTCTCCCAAATGACACCATAGTAAGATTTGCTACTGCTACCCTATAACTTGTGTTGACTCCATGCTCCAGGTGGAAATTCTATAGGCTTTGATGTTTAGCCAGAAGCTAAATGCAAATGGAATGCAATGGTGATTTCAGTTCTTACCTGTCTCAAGTCATACACACTTAAGACAATGGAAATAACGGTCAAAATGATGATGGCCACCGAGTATTCTATGTAACCCTGAGACAGCCACAGAGTGAGGGTGAAGGCTTGGAATACATAGAATGGATTTAAAACCTGCAGGTACAAAAATAGCACAGGAGTTATTTATTTGGTAGCAATCAGAATTATATCATTTCTTTATAGAATGTTTTTCCATTTTAGCAGCATGGGATAACCTCTGCTATAGAAGAATTCACTTAGAAGTTAATTAGCTAAGGCAAAGGCAATGCCGAGCACATAGAATGTAATACAGCAAAAGCAAACTTACTCTAAGTACTCAGAGCCATGCTCAAAAACTCCCTATTCTCATTTCCAAAACAATACTTCACCAGTAACAAAATCTAGCAATTTGCCATTTATCCATATGTTGTGCGGCAGTCTCCAGGCTAAAACCCTCCATTTTGGACGGCGACTTCTTGAGATATAGGATATACATGGAAAGGTGAAACAACGGGTTATTTTAGGAGAAGATGTTTACAAGGAAGTGAAGCAACAGGGTGTTCTTGTGTTGGTTGGTAGGGGATGTGGAAATACTCCATTTGGCAGGAAAGTGTCATTAAGATCAGAAGTAAACAATTAGGATAGCTTCAGGAAGTTCCTGAAACCTATGGGATTCATCAGACCCGTCCCTCCCCAGGAATTTATAAGCAGTGAAGACTGCTAAGAGTAAGTGGAGCTGTTTAGTTGTCACTCTGACCAAGCAGCCCGGAGGAAGTAGACATCTGACAAAAGGTTAGTAAACATAGATCAGCCACAGTACCTGGAAAAGGTTCAAACCCCCCCCACCCCTAAGCCACAGTGAAAAGACAATTCTAATCCAATGAGTTGCCTCAAAGTTCTGCAGTTCACTCCAGGTTTCTAGGTTTTGAGAGCTGTCACCCATGCTGGGTGGACTTGTGTTGGTACAGCTCTGGCTGAATAAATTATGTACCCATATTCCTGTAAGTAACCCTAACCAAACTAATTGGTTCTCCAAATTGGACTTTGGTGTTGTGAGTAGTTTGGTCTGTTGTCAGTTCCCTGTCTGAGCTGAGTAGATGTTTGCTCATGTCTGTCCACAAATAGTGAGTGTAACATAGCACCATAATGGAGGAAAAACATAATTTGGTCTCATTTTAAAATCATGGGGTTATCTTTCATGTTCTCCCATGCTGCTATTAAAATGGAAGGTTCTTCTTTTAGCCAGGCTATTTTAAGAGAGCACAGGCTTTCTGTCACAGGCCATAGTATGACTCTTTTAGAGGCAATATAATCAGCATGTCCCGCCCCTTGAGCCCAGGAGGACCCTGAGCGGCAGTGGCTGAAGGGACTCTGGCCAGCTCAAACAAGGTGACAAGGTGACCCTGGCAGGCCTTGCTACAAACAAACAAAGAAATCAAACATTAGATTACATTCCTTGAGCTAGCCACCAAGGACTATTATTCCCTTATTTGGCTACTTCCTCCTCCTGTGGGTGACTACCAAGGTCCAGCTATCAAAATATTTAAGTCCAGCAATCAAAAGTCCCTTTGGCTCATCTAATTAACACACCCAATTAAAATTAAACACCTCATTCTAACACAGAGTTTCCCCTTGTACCTTTATAAACTTCCATGTGCCTATGGACCATGTCTGTCTCCTCTCTATCCAGAGCAGTCCCTTTCCCCTTTCCCTCTTCTCCCTTGATCTCTGTCTCCTGTATTTGTCCCTTGTCCCTGCCCTCTGTCCCTCTGGGGCAAATAAATCTCCTTTGTAATGAGAACTTGGCCTTGGGGATCTGAGCCCATACTTTTCCTTCCAATGTCTTTACCAAGGAATGAGCAAATATTGTCAGGGGGATGGTATCACTGACCCCAAAGCTGATCAGCCACAGCATGAGATGTCACCAATTTCAAAGCTGATTAGCCACAGCAGGCACAGGTGTCCCCATAACACCATCAGCTCTTTTATTCCCCATATTTCCCACTTGGTCTTATTGGTTCTTATGAATGATTATAGCAGAGGACTGGGATGAAGCTTGGTTATAGAGTACGTGCTTAGAATACCCAAGGCCTTGGATCAACCTCAGTACCATAGATAGAGAGAGAGAGAGATAGATAGATAGATAGATAGATAGATAGATAGATAGATAGATAGATGGAGCAACCACAATAGAAAGAACAACTCTCAGGAAGGAACTGAAGGAAGGTTTTACAACACACAGTGACAGTGAAAAAGAGAGAGCCCACCAGGATGAAGTGCATTCCCTTCCTGAGGAAGGGCCCTATCATCCTTATAAATTAGATGAAATACTGGCTAACATCAACTCTTCCCAAATGCTACTTTCTTTCATAATTATCTCACACCACACACTGAATAAAATTCCACTTTGCTCCTAACAATGAACTGATAGCTACTTAGTAAGTTAATAAAGCTACACATTAAGGGTTTCTCAAGCCTTTTGGATATTATTTATAAATTTAAAAAGCTTTTGTTTCTTGGTGTTTTTTATTATCCCCATATCAACTGCTTTACTCACAAATTATAGCTCTTGAGTTTACTTGGCATAAAATGCTCTAATTATAGATTATGTACTAATGATAACATGATTCTGAATTTACAGAAATACAGTGGAAATTGCTTAAATATTTCTTCAGAAGAAACAGAAGCAGCATAATTAATTAAGACCCCTTATTCAATATCTTTTCAAACTAAACCTACCCTTTTAATTTTGCTAAGGTTCTGGTTTATGTGTGCTAAGAAATATCAGACTGCTTTTGGAAAGGATCAGATTGACACTTGGGAAGATACTGAGCAGTGTGCAAAAGCATTTGGTGAGTGGTTCTCAGTCAGCAGCCTGCCTTCCCATAGCTGGGCAGGTTGTGCACATGAGGGATGGAAACACATAGGCTCGTGAGAAAGCTATGCGCCCACTTCCTTCTGGTGGGAACATTACACTACTCTGAAAACTAATGCTGAGATAATAAGAGCTCAAGAAATAGAACAATGGTGGACAATATTTTATAATAGACAGATATGGCCATTCTCCAAAAGAAAAATGACCATTTCAAGGGTTAGGAAGAGACTGAAAATACTCTTGGCTGGCAGTATTGCTCAGTGGATAAAGATGTTTGACAGTGCAAGCCTTGGGGATGGGTAAATTCAATCCCTGAAATTCCCATGAATGTGAAAGGAAAGCATGGACTAGAAGTTGTCCTGTAACCTCCACACACACAAGCCTTGGTCCATGCCCCCATGCATCCCCTGTGCCTATTTCCACCTGACACAGCATGCATAAACACAGATACATATGATCACATTTTAAATAGATTTAAGGTGTGGAGCAAGGTGTAAAGCCAGAGAGCAGCAGCCTGGATCAGAGGCAGGTAGCACAAGCTAGGAGCTCAATGCTAGAGGAAGCAGGGACGGAAAATCTCCCCCTAAGAGGCAGGGAACTGATACCAGAGCTATGGTGAGAAGTAGAGGCATAGGTAGGCTTCCTGCCCCAGTACAGAGTCTGAAAATAAAGCTAGCTGAGGGTGGAATAGGACAGAGTTGAGCCCATGGCACAGCCATCTGCACCAAGCCCTACACAGAGCAGAGGGCCGAAGTCACTAAGGGACAAACACCATTGCCTCCAACATGAGCTTGGCTCTGACCCAATAAAACACTGGGGAACAGATGGCAGCAGGTGCAAAGCCATCAAAGATGGACAGCCAACAGAGTGGAAGGGGGAATTTTTTCCACTTAAGGTTGGCTCACATAAACGTACTAATAAAAATGTCAAAACACATGATAAAAAAAAAACCATGATGCTATTTAAAAAAAAAAAAAACTAATGAAAAGCCACACTCAAGAATATAGAAATAGTAAAGTACTGTGTAAAGAACCAAAATGATGCATTTCAAAATCTGAGGGACTGTAGATGTAACAATGGGACTCTGATTAGACTGAATACTTGTGTCCTCTCCATGAGTTCCCTTGTTGAAGCACTGACCCCCAGTGTGGTGGTATTTGGAACTGGGGCTTTGAGAGATAATTTGGGTTACATAGGTCCTGAGAGGCAGAGACCAGACCTCATTCATGAAAAGACACAAAGAGAGGCTGCTGGTCCACAGGCCAGCAAGAGCCCTCAGCAGGGCTTGATACAGCCCTGTGAATCTGGATTTCTACCCAGTCTAGATGGTTGTGTTGTTGTACCCTGAGCAGATTAAGATGCTATACTACCGCCACACAGAAACTTAAGATGACAGAAGAAACAGGATATTACAAAACAGGAATCTGACTCTCACTGAGAAGTGTATTTAAGCTTAAAATAAGGGGGTGTGGCTGGGTGTGGGCTGGTTTAGCAGTTGAAGGCACTTGCTGCCAAACCCGTTCACCTGAGTTTAATCCCTGAGACCAACTTGGTGAAAATGGAGAACTGATTCCTGTGACTTACACACATATATGTACACACACATACATGACTATGTCCCCAAACACATAGATAGATGGTAGATAGATAGATAGATAGATAGATAGATAGATAGATAGATAGGAGGCAGCTGTAAAGGATCAGTCACAAATTTGTGTATGTGTGTTTGTGTGTGTGTGTGTGTGTATGTATGTATGTGTGTGTATGTATGTATGTTTGCTGAGATTAAATAAAAATGAAAGGAAGCCTTAAGAAACAGAAAAAAATATAGGCTAGTGTCAAGAAGCAGTCTCATGAAACAGAGATAGCATTCCCACTGAGGGATGCAAGTGTTATTTATAGCCCTCTGAGGCCAAGAAATTAACAAGCAGATTCTCTTTTTCAAAAAGAAGAAAATATCTAGTTACCTGTTTAACCAGCAGCTTCCATATGGGCTGGATCTCCACCTCGATAGCATTGGGCCCACACACTAACCTTCTGTGGGAGATTGACCATCTGTTAGTGTCAGCCTAGAAGCCCAGTGACAAGTGAGCACAGGCAAGCTTGCCACAAGTCACCCACTTCTCTGTCCTTTAGGCATCTTTTGCCTTGAAAACCACTGTACCCTTATATCATTCTTAACCATTAATATATTTTTAAGATGAAAGTTGATGCATGATGAACATAGTTGGGTTTTCCTGCTTTAAACTGTCTTTGTTACAACTTGGTTAGTCAAAATGAAATTAGAAAGACATTTTAAAAAATAATTTGATTACATCCTAAAAGCAGCTAAACAGACACAGGTCTGAAGATATTCCTAGACTTACCAGGCATTCGGTTTACTCCAGACATCATTGATGGTGTCTGTCTTGCCCTGGAATCTCCCAGAGCAGTTCCCTCTTGTGAATCCACTCAAGTCACCAGAGAACAAGTTCCTGGAAAAATGCTCTATGATTGTCACTTGCAAGTGCCTCCTTCCCACACAAGGTGCAGGACACATGTTTGGGTTGTGTTATATAATTTTTAAAGTTTTTGCAAAACATTCATTTGATCCTTACAGTATTATATATTACATAATATTATAGAGTTCTAAAGGGTCAATTTTGCCAGTAAGAAAAGTCGTTCACTGTGGGTGTTTGGCCAAAAGTTCACACAGCTAATATTAACTATAACTATGGAACTTTTAGGTTTAATATTAACAAACACTTTGTATGATCACGGTTTACAAAGAAAACTGAAGTTCCAGCAAATTTAGTAACCATCTCAAGTTCAAAGAGCCAGAAAAGAAAGCTACTCCCAGCCATGGCCTCTATGACATTACAACTGCAACTCTGCAAATACCAGTATGGAGAGCCTACCTGAGGGGCTTTTGGTCTTGCTATCATATAACACAGAATGGACTGAGCACTGCTTGCTTGACTTTTAAAGCTTGTTACACCAACTTTAATTATTGACTGCCACAGACAGAGATGACTTACACTAAGGACTTCTAACTGTAATGTGGGGGGAACACTGAGGCTCAGGGAATGGAGAGTCAGAGAGGAAGACGAGCCACACTGCTGTGTGAATTCATGAGCCCTAAATCTCATTCTGGAATCTCAAAAGACTTGAACTCAAGCCATGTTGAGTCTGTAACAATAATCAGTTTTTGGCCAATTGTCAGAACCTCTCAGTACCCAAGGCTTGGTCTGTCTGTCTCCCCTCCCACTCCCCACCCCGCACACATGGAATGCTCACTCCACAGTCTTCCCTTTGCAAATACTACTCAGCCTTTAAAAGCCAAACCTGACAACCAAGCCGAGTGGCTCAGAACATTGGAAGTGAACACACCTAGCTCCACACCCAGCAAGCTTCTGCCCTTGCTATTCCTTCTGCCTAGACCAGTTTCCTTGTTTCTTTGCATGGCTCACTGCCTTGATCCATTCTGGTCTCTACAAAGTATTTCCTTCATGAGGCCTTCCATAACAATCATTTTTAAAACAACCCCTCCCCTGGGCCTGGGGGTATGGCGTCATGGTAGAGCATTTGCTTAGCTTGTGCAAGACCCTGGGTTTGCTCCCTAGCACTGGGAGGTTGGGAACCCTATCTAACTTTCCTCAATTTCTTTAACCTAATTTTTCTTTACAGCACATATGATTACCTGAACATAGACCATATTTGTACATATGTGTGTACCTGTGTTCACGTGCCGGTGGGCGCATGTGCACATCCGTGTGTGTGTGTGTGTGTGTGTGTGTGTGTGTGTGTGTGTGTGTGTGTGTGTGTGTGTGTAAGCCATAAGAAGGCCTTCACTGTCCTTCCCCAGAGGCTGTGCACCTGTTATTTTTAGACAAGGTCTCACATAGAACATGCCAGGTAGGCTAAGCTGGCTAGCTAGTAAACCTCAGTTCATGTCTCTAGAACCTCCTAGATTACAAATAAGCCCTGCCATGTTTAGCTCTTTTCACATGGGTTCTAGTGATCACACCCAAGTCCTCATTCCTCCAAGGCAAGTTCTTTACAAGCTGAGATATCTTCACAGCCCATACCCAATTTTTCCAATGTTTTAATTGGCTGTTTCTGCCATTACAATAATATAACCTTTGGAAGGACACTAATAGATCCCAGAGAGCTAAAATTGAGCCTAACACATACAACATAGTCAATAATTATCTGTTTAAATTAATGGATAGCCAAATTGGAGGTGGGGAGGAACCTTGGTTTACTCATCTGAAAAAAAATGAATTTGATAAAACATGCTTAATAAAACTGTGATCAATGTCTTAGTAGGATAAATATGCAAAGCAGTTGTCACAGGTGTGCCTAGGACATGGCAAACCCCAGTTAAATGGCAGTTGTCTTTGAAGTATGACTCTGTCTGACACAATTAAATTTTTTCACTCCTTTAACAACACGTTTTTTTTTTTTCCCACTGGCATCACTTACCTCATTGAATTAGAACATATTTACATGTTTTCATCCTCAAATCTCATCAGCTGTTTTTAAAGGCAGACAGAGATCTTTTTCAGATCTGTTTTTTTTTTTCTTGGACCTGGGGCTAGACAGGGTATGTTTCCTAAAATGTTGGAGTTAATGAAAACCATGGGGACCCATCTCTAGAGTACACTCTCCCCTGACAAGATTCAATCCCTGATGGCACAACTAAAGGCATACTAAGAGTACAGAAATCCAACTGAGAATGCAAGTTGAGGGTCTGAGATCATTCCTGAAGTTGCCATTGAGGGAAGAGCTCATGTCCTGGAGAAATGAATGGATGGGGTGGTGTGGATCGAGCCTTGCCTGTGACCAATGTTTTGGAGCTCCTCTGGGCCATGTTGGAATCACAGCCAGCCTGCTCTTTGCTGTTTTATCATGTCTACTGTTCTTTGCCAAGAGAAACTCTAGCATGTGTAGAAATTGTGTACCCATATCAATCTCAGAGCCAGCCACAGAGAATTCTCAGGGATGTTGACCAGTGGTGGAGCAACTAGAAGAAAGATTAGGCTGGAAGCCAAGTCACACAAGGAAAGGTCAAAGTTATCTTCCACAACTACAGGTCTGATGCGGTGGCAGAGAAAAGAGGTTGAGATTGCTCTGTGTGGCCTTTCCAAATAGTGCAGGCCAAACACAGCGAAGTGGGTTTGCCTAACATCTGTCACTATCCATTAGGGGAGAAACTGCTGTGATGGCAGACAGCCCCTTCTCAGAGGATGGACCTTAACCAAGTCTACAGCTGAGAACCCTAGAAGGGAATTTCATTCTTGCTGCGCTTTGTGCTTCTCGGTTCACATGGGATTTCCTCCAGTTCTGAGATATTCAGATCTTGTGGCATGTGTGATTCTGAAATACCAAGTGTGAATGGTTAGGAGTATTTCCCTTTGAGGGATAATCCATTCCCTTTTTCAATTAGCTTGGAATTTTTTTCCTTTACTGATTCAAATGAACACATTACTACATCTCTCAAAGAATTGCAAGAGAGCTTTGTGTGAGATCCTGGAGCCCTGTAGACTAGAGTCGGGGTCCTTGACCTGGAAGTAGGGATGTGCTACACTCACTGGTGTGTTTCTCAGACTTCACAGCAGCTCTCAGCTTCTGTCCACTCTTTCCATTCTGATGGCCTGCTAGCCTGCAAAGGCCTGCTAGCCTGCAAAGGCCTGCTAGCATGTGAAGGCCTGCTACCCAGTGAAGGCATCTCTGGCAGGGGAGATTGCTACAGTTTCCCAAGTAGTCAAGGCCAAGCGAAAGATTCCAGCATGACTCACTTCTGTAGGAAAGCAAATTGGGAAAGCTCCTCCGTAAGTCTGCTGGCCAGCCATTCACTGCCTTGAAATTCCTGCTTTACAAAGGCTTTATAAAGGGAGGGGATCTATGACATCCATGCCTGGGATTTGGATATAATTGCATAATATAATAAATGGATTGATCCTAGAAATCCCCCATTACAGAAAACTTTGGATATATATCATGTGTATATATTATATATATATTATATATATATATATATATATATATATGATTTTGCGAGACAGTGTTTCTCTGTGTAGCTTTGGAGCCTATCCTGGCACTCGCTCTGTACACCAGGTTGGCCTCGAACTCACAGAGATCACTTTGGGTATGTTTTGAGAGATTGCTAGAAGAAATCTCCATGTTCATTAATGAAACAGTGATATAAAGAAACTACATGTCTCTAAATGGCATGTGATAAGTGTTGTTTAGTTTTTCATCCTAGTCCTCATCTGTTTTCTGTCATTATTTTCGTTTCATAAATTACAAGCTTCCATATAGTCAGAGAAAGCCAGCTCATACAGGATTTGGGCTCTCGGTATGAGCTAGGGAGGTGCTCCCCAGAAGTCCCTGCTGAAGGAGAATGCCTGGGCATTCCATATAAGAAGAGCATTCCATATATGATGACCCAGAGGGGAAAGAACTATAAAGGGCATAGGAGTTATGGTGAAGGTACAGAGAAATCTAGCATCATCTCCATCATTTCACCTATAACACTCAGGACTTTACACTCATTGCTGTCTCCACAGGGTTTTGCACTAGAACTGGATGGTTTTATACTTCCAGTAGACACAGACCTACAAAGCTGTGGACCTGAAAATTCCAACTTATTCCAAAGAGAACATTGATCTCAATTTACTTGATTTTATCAAATTATATTTTAAATGAAATAGAGGTAATATTTTAAGATAACTTACTAACTCCTTTACTAACGTTAGGAGTTGAGATCATGTTTTTAGCTTCTAGAGGATGAGTAAGGCTTCTCTTACTTCTGCAACCAGCCCATCACTTGCTCCTTTCTAGAAAGATGATGTGGAAGCTGTGTGATTGCACCATTCCCTCAGAGTGTAACTTTCAAAGGCATGAGTAACCATTTATTTCTCTTTCAAGTTTTGCGCCCATCAAGACCTGATGAATGTCACAGCACAGTCCCATGGTAGTTCCAACTTCTCTTTCCTTTCCTCTCCCATTTGCCTTCCATCTTTCTTTCCTGTTTGTTGCCCATCTTTTCATGAAGCTGCTTCTGCTAGGAGGTGCTTGCATTGGTGTCATATACAACTCTTTAGCTGCTCATCACTCATGTTCTGTTTTTGGGTCCCCAGCAAGCATGTCTGCTTTTCCTCAGCAGGGTAGAACAAGTTCATTGGGTTTGGCCCTGAAGAACCACAGAACCAACTGTGATTTATTCTTTCCAACTTCTCCTTTGGTGATGCCACCACACTAAAGACATGAACTGGCCATGTAATAAATATTCCCACTTTAGAGACTGGAGAACACTGGCTGTCAACCTTTGTATATCTTCCTGACATGTGATTGTGAGGTGATTGTCTGGAGCCTAAACAAAGGGTTGGGTGCAGAACGGACTGAATGACAACGAAGGTGAAAGGCTACCATAGCCCGGTCCTAGTAAGAAAGGCTAGTGAGGATCAGATCGATGTGGTGTTTTCATAGGATCCACTTTTGTGAAATCAATTATTCAGCTGTCATGAACCTGTCCAGGATGGCTACAATGATGCACAACTGAGTTCATCTCATGAGAAGTCAGAATTAGAGCAGGCCAGTTGCTAAGACCATTTACTGATACATTTTTAATGCCTTCTGGCAATTGTTCTCCAAGGTAAAATCAGCTCTCCTGGTGGCCTGATAAGCTTTAGCAGACAATAAGTGAGAATTATGAACATCCTACCTCCCCTCTCTCTGCCAGGCTGCTAAGAACCCCACAGAGAAGTGTGCATTTAGTGCTATAGCATGCCATCATGTCTAGTTTTTGCCTGCCTCCTTCCTTCTTCTCTTGCAGTGAGCTCTTGTTTTTTTGATGCAAGCAAGCTCAGATTTAGTTATTGAATTTGCATGCTATCCAATCAATCAGTCGCTTTTAATTTCTCTGAAAAGGTCCCCCAGCTTACTCTAAGGAATGAGGGGGAAATGTTACATCCACCAACTCTTTCTGTCCTTCACTTGGGCATTCATACAAGATAAAATATGCCTCTGCTTATGAGATTATTTCTCAATTCTTCATATTTGGGATACCGTACTCTGTCTTGCTTATTAGATTGTCAAATTCTTTATTGTGCAGACCAGATTTAAATTTAATTATGTATGATGTTTATTAAAGTGTGGCACTTGATAAATATGGACAAATGTGAGCTAGCTACACCGATGGGGAATCTTTCTTGTGGAAATGGGTTCTTGTGCAGAATATCTCTACATCTATCATTAAGATCTCTTAAATGTTCTAGATCAATCCTCTAAACATCTTGTGCTGAGTATTATTAGCTAAGTTTCATTTTAATGACTTTGAAAAGTTTCTGTATCTCAGTGTATTAAACATTCATCTGAAATCTAACATAATGGTAGTATTTCTAAGACATTTTGCATCATTGTTCTGGTCTAGAGGCCCTTTCTCATAGTATTTCCACAAAGGAAAAAACTGAAACCATCACTTCGTGTTTCTTAAATTTTGTATAATTTTGGTGGAGGACAAACAAGCAGGATGGTTCAGTGAGTACAGGCTCCTGCTGCCAAACCTGCTAACCTGAGCTTGATTCCTGGGACTCATGTGGCATCTGCCATTTCAAACAAGAGCTGAGTGAAGCCGGAAATATTAGATATTCCCTCTGGTTAGTAAACTAAATGAACATCTTCTCATCTCTGGCAGCCTATAGACACCAGCCTCATGGTTCTGCCCTCACCACACCCCCATCAATGACTATGTCTTTCTCTTTAGATCACTGGCTCCTTGCAAAGTACCTGGCATATCAGAGACACACAGATAACAAATCAAAGAATGCTATCATTAATTTGTTTCTTCTGCAAATACCTGTTGAGCTCCCTGGAAGGGACTCTAGCCAGCCTGAACACGGCAAACATTGCTCTGGCAGGCCCTGCCCTCCTCCTCCATTCCCTCTATCTTGCTGAAAACCATTAAATTGCATTCCTAAAGCTAGCATCCAAGGTCTATTCCATTATTTGTTTACTTCGTCCTCCTGAGTCTGACCACCAAGGTCCAGTATTGAGGTCCAGCAATCAAAAGCCCCCTTTTGACTACCCTAATTAACATTCCCAACCAACATTAAACATGTCATCCAAACACAGGGTTTCTCTCTTTTCCCTGTATAAACCACCATTTCCCTAGGTGCCACATTTGTCTCTTCTCTATCCAGAGAAAGTCCTTTGTCCCTCTGGGGCAAATATCCCTGCCCCTCTCCCTTGTTCCCTTCCTCTTCTCCCTCATCCTCTGTCTCCTGTCTTTGTCTCTTATTCCCTCTGAGGCAAATAAATCTCCATTGTGCTGAGAACTTGGTCTTGAGGTGTCTTGTGCCAACAACTTTGAGGTCCTTTCAGTAAGGAAAGGACCCACACACAGCAGGATGCTCCCTCCTGGACCCTGGATCAGGCACAAACCATACCCAAATGCCTATTTTTCATAGACAGATCCATATTAATCAGGGAAGAAAAGTTAACCTGGCTGCTTTCTGACTCAGGCAGAAAACAGCAGCAAGTGACCTTGCAGGTGTGATCTTTAAGAGGAGAGGAAGGGGAGGTCTGTGTTAGAATGGGCTAGGATGTGGTGGTATGTTTTGATTGGGCATATTCATTAGGTGAACCAATGGGGGCTTTTGATTGTTGGATTTTAATACTTGAGAGCTGGACCTTGGTGATCAGCCTTAGGAATGAGTCTGGCATAAGAAAGTTTCCAAATAATGGAATAGACCATGATGTTTAGCTTTAGGGATATAATCTGTGGTTTACAAGGGAGAGGAAAGGAGGAACGACAAGGCCTGCCAGCCCCATGTTTGCCATACCAGTCCTGCTAGAGCCCTTCACTCCTGAGTCCAGGACTATTCTAGGTACCACATATGCAACACTGAATAACACAGCCAATTAAACAGTAAAATGTTCACCTCCACGGCTATTTGTCCACAGTAAAGCACTATCTGAATAGCATCTTTTTTTAGTTCTCAGTCAATTCCGGAGGATTAAGAAACAGATGTTTATGAAATGACTCAAGATTATTATAATGCCTATTTTACAATCCTGAGAGGAAAGGCAGCATTTACTTGATTGCTTTGCTCTTTCGGTGTCTTTTTAATAAGTTTGCCTAAGAAGACAATTTAAAATGTCTTTCTGATGCCAGCAAATGGTGTCAAGCTGGCAAAAAATGCATTGTACCAGCAATACACCGGTGAGGGTCCATGTGATACTTCATGCCAGCAGGGTTAGGCTCAGTAAGCATCATTAAGCCTACCTGACCTCTTGCTCTTCACTGGACAGACCCCATCCAAATGTATGGTGGATGTCGAAGCACGTGTTACTATCTTCCAACAACCTAGGATGTAGTTGGGATAGGAGCCACGCATCAGTTTACAGCACCAGGGAGTCGGTGTTCTTCAGCTGTGTCCTGAGGTAGTGGTGAAAAAAGGCCATACTTACCCAACTTTCTGAAACCGCTTCTCCAAGAAATCCCACACGTACCTGATTTTCTGCACTTGGATGCATTGTATCTGCAAACACAAATGTGAAGGAACAGGCATCATTGACAGAGGGAAGCAGGTCAGAGGGGAATTGTTCAATGTTGGTTCCCACGTGGGTCTCTCACCTAGCTCTCATTCTAGCCTGAGAATGTCATAGTCAGAGCTTTAACCAACACACACTCTATTTTGTCTCCACAAATATGCCATAACCTCCCATACATCAAACCTCTTACTTTTAATTCTGGCTTCATTACAGCTTGGTTTATGACTGAGTGGCGGTCCGCCACCAGAGGTTCCTCGGGGTTCTTGCTTACAGGGAACTTCAGTGTGGATAAGTGGAGGCAGAAGACTTTTTTCCTTATGTATCTTCGAAATTCATCCTTGAATAGTCAACAAACAAGAGAACAATCTCAGACCTCATGCAGAAATCAAATTCTTAGGCTCACTCTAGACTTGGCAGAGGCAGAAACTCAGGTGGTAAAGCCGGCCCTCTGTGTTTCAATGAGCCTTCCAGAGGCTTCTGATCAGCACAGAAGTTTGAGAAATACTGGACATGAGGGAAAAAACTGTAAGAAAGCATTATGTCTAGAAATTTTCTGAGATGACTGTATTTCTCTTTATTATTTTATGTATTTAATTTTTAAGACGGAATCGCTGTAAATTCTAGACTGGCCTCAAACTCTTGGTTATCCCACCTCAGCTTCCAAAGTGCTGGGACCACAGGTGTGCACCACCATACCTGAATCTAGCTACCTTTAAATGATATCTACAAGCTTAAATTATCTAGTATGCTCCAAAGCATGTAGTTTTGAAAATTGCACATTCCCACGTGTCATCTCTGAGAGTTGTAACAATGACAGCCACTGCCCATGCAATGGCAAGGAGCAACATCCGTTTATCAGTCTAAAATCCCAGAGATGGCCCCAGGCTGAAGTGAAGGAAGTGTCAGCATTCATGGGCTTGACAAGAGATAACATGAAACTTGCAGAGGTAGTCTTTCCTCCTCTTGTTCTGGCCTAGGTAAACTGAACAAATGAGGTCTTGCTTCTGGGATATTGACTAAGTATCACTAGATCACAGATGCAATATTGATGATGTGACCATAGTACTTTTTCTCTTTAAATGTTATATTTAAATTTTTAATTGGGATAAAATACTTGCCTGTATTTATGGGTCTTGAGTAGCTATTTCCTCTGAACTGAAACATTCTCTCCTTTAAGACTCAGGAAATAAACAAAACTCACAAGTCTGAAGAAGTTCCTGAAACTTACAAGATTCCCGAGGCCCCTCCCATTGGCTGCAGAAGCACTAACAATTGCCTGGAAGAGAAGACTCCCTACCTACCTAGCTGTTTGAAGATAAAGCAAGGAGCTCTAGGAATGGAGTGGGCTTTTCAGTGTTGCAGATACTTGTGAGTCACCCACAATCCTATTTAAGTGTGTGTGTGTGTGTGTGTGTGTGTGTGTGTGTGTGTGTGTGTGTGTGTGTGTAGTATACAATATAATTACAATAAATGTACTGGTTCACTAAGCAAAAGTTGGGTGAAATCATTTCTTTGATCTGGTGTTAATGAATACACAATTATTCATGTCTCCCCAGGAACACTCTCATAGCAATGGGGCATGTAATGAATTTTAAGTAGTATACATATACTGTATGCAATGATCAGACCAGGGTAATTGGCCTCTTAACCATTTCAGAAATTTGCCATTTCTTTCTGCTGGAAACATACAAAACTCTCTCTACTAGCTATTTTTAAAATTTGCTGTTAGCCACATTATCCTATGATGCTATAGGATATTAGCAAGTATTCCCCTATTTAACTGTAGCCATGTACCTACTAAGCATTTCCCTCTATTGCTCCTTCCCCTTCTCAGGCACTCATAATCACTATTCTATAGTGCCAACTTTATAGCTTCCACATGTAAGTGAGAATACACAGTATCTGTTCCTCTGTGATGATTATAGTATTTGAAAAGGATAACAGAAAAGTACGCACTGTTGTCCTCAGCAAAACTGTGTCTGCTTCTTGCAAAGGACATGGGATGCAACTTGTCCACACCCACCACTCAGGCCTCCAGTAGAACATCAGTTGTATGGCCCCAAGAGTCAGGACGGCTGTGACAAGGCACAGGGCTCTCCGTAGATTCTGGGTATGGTATCCAAACACCTCCTGAATAATAAATAGAGCATCCCATGTTTCAGTAGTCACATAAACATCATTTTGATTCAAGGGATACATGCTTGAGATGTAGGGTTATTGGTTGAGAGAGAAATCTGGCATCAGTTTGTAGAATCAGGTTGACTGCAGCTGACAGCTGATATAATAAAATGAAAGAGAAGCACAAATCCTCCTACTGCCCTGCCAAGTGAAATTAAACATTAGATGGAAGGCAAAAGGATGCTCTCCCTGCTTCCATGCATTGGTAAGAGGCACCTCAAATGTTTATAACATGTGTCATGTTTTGAAGAAGATTTAGCCTTTTTAGGTATTAAAGAAATTGTTAATATTAAAGAAAGTGGTTGAGACAGACATGACCTTCACACATCCACCTTTATCTGCATTCACATTTGGTTGTAATAATAACTGAATATGATTGAAAGTATGAATAAATGTATTGTAAAGCAAAATGTAAATGAATGGACTACTTGCAGACATAAAAGGCTCTTGAAGGATCAATTGCACTTACTTATTCTTTAAATTATTTTTAAATTATTATTTTTAGTATTTAAAACAATTTTAGCAGGGTGCTGTGGTGCACGCCTGTAGTCCCAGCTACTCGGGAGGCTGAGACAGGAGGATCGCTTGAGTCCAGGAGCTGTAGTGAGTCTGAGCTGT
Source organism: Cricetulus griseus (assembly GCF_003668045.3). Taxonomy (NCBI): domain Eukaryota; kingdom Metazoa; phylum Chordata; class Mammalia; order Rodentia; family Cricetidae; genus Cricetulus; species Cricetulus griseus. The sequence goes on along the minus strand of NC_048597.1, from coordinate 60,081,591 downwards.
AGTGAGCTATGCCAATCGGGTGTCCTCACTAAGTTCGGCATCAATATGGTGACCTCCCGGGAGTGGGGAGCCACCAGGTTGCCTAAGGAGGGGTGAACTGGCCCAGGTCAGAAACAATTTTAAACTTAAATATATTTTATCATATTCTTCCCCTTCCCCAAGTCCTCCCAGATCCACTCCCCCTCCTTAACCACCCAACTTTAATTTCTTTCCCCCACAAAAAAATCCAATACAACAAGAAATCCAAGGAAACAAAATAAAATCACCAGCCCCCCAACTGTAACCAAATAAAAGCATGCATGAGGATAACCTAAAAGCCCTTCCCCTAAAATGAGATTGATGACTTCTCTTTATGCCATCCTAGAGCCCTCATCCAGTGGCTGATGGAAGCAGAGACAGACATCCATAGATATACACTGAGCTGAAATCGGGAATTTAGTTGAAGAGAGGGAGGAATGAAGAGCAAAGGGGTCTGTACCAAGTTGGAGAAACCCACAGGAACAGTTGGCCTGAACAAGGGGGAGCACATTGACCCCAGATGCTGTCGGGGAGGCCAGTACAAGACTGATCCAGACCCCTGAACATGGATGTCAATAAAGAGGCCTCTGCACTCGAGGGAGCCTCTGGTGGTGGATTAGTATTTTTCCCTGGTGCAAGAAGGGACTTTGAGAGTCCACCCCACGTAAAGGGTTACACTCTGGCCCTGGACACATAGGGAAGGGCCCAGGACCAGCACAGGAAGATTTGGCAGACATTGCAGAGCCCCCGTTGAGGGCCCTACCCTGCCTGGGGAGTGGTGGGTGAATGGGGTGGGAGGTAGGCTGGGGGTAGGGGAGGTGGGATGGGGGTGAGGGGAGGGAGAAGGAGAAGGGACTTACATGTGAAACAAGCTTGTTCCCTAACTAGAACTAATAAATAAATTTTTCTAAAAAAGCATGCATGAAAAGATATACTTGGATTGTGTTATCTGTTGGTGAACTAATCCTGAAGATGCGGCCTGTCCTGGAATGGTTGATGTCATTCTATTGGAGAAATGACCCATTGTAATTCTATTGGAGAAAACTGATTGCCCCACTCCCAGTAGGCAAAAGTGGCATTTCAGTTGTTAACTTTTACCCTAGTGACTAAGTTTTCATTCACTCACTCATTTAATTTTTAATATAAGAAAATAAAATAAAATAAGTAAAACAAAAACTGGCATTGAAGTTGTAAAAGACAAACCAACAGAGGAAAAAGAGCCCAAGAGAAGGCACAAGAATGAGAGACCCACTCACTCACACACACAGGCATCCCATAAAAACACTAAACTGGGAGAGACAATATATACTCAGAGAACACCCATGCAGGCCCTATACTTGCTGCTTCAGTATCTGTGAGTTCATATGAGCTTTGCTCATGTTGATTAAGGAGGTCTTGTTTTCATGGTATTTTCTACCCCTTCTGGCTCTTACACTCTTTCAGCCTCCTATTCCACAGGGTTCCTTGAGCTCTGAGGGAAGAGATTTGATGCAGACATCCCATTTAGGGTTGAGTGTTCCAAGGTCTCTCACTTTCTGCAGAATATCTGGCTGTGGGTCTCTGTATTTGTTCTCATATGCTGCAGGAGGAAGCCTCTCTGATGATGGCTGAACAAGGCATTGATTTATGAGTATAGCAGAATATTCATTAGGAGTCATTTTATCACTACATTTTTTCTCTTTTGGACAAGTATTGTTTAATTTTATCCTAGATCCCTGGATTATTTAGTCTTAGCTTCTCAGTTGCCCAAGCAGTTCAGGAACGGGTCCCATCTTGTGGAGTGGGTCTTAAGTCAAATCAGTTATTGGTTGATTACTCATGAAACTGAGAAGTTTCTGAATAGCAAAGGACACCATCATTTGGGCAAAGTGGTAGCCTACAGAAAGAGGAAAGATTTTCACCAACTACCATCTGGCAGAGGGCTAATATTCAAAATACATAAAGAACTCAAGAAACTAGATATCAAGACAACAAATAATCCAATTAAAAATGGGGTACATTTCTAAACAGAATTCTCAATAGAGGAAACTCAAACAGCTGAGAAACACTTAAAGAAATGTTCAACATCCTTAGCCATCAGGGAAATGCAAATAAAAACTACTTTGAGATTTCATCTTATACCTGTCAGAATGGCTAAGATCAAAAACACAAGTGACAACTCATGCTGGCAAGGATGTGGAGCAAGGGGAACACTTCTCCATTACTGATGGGAGTGCAAACTTGTTTAGCCACTATGGGAATCAGCCTGGTGGTTCCTCAGGAATATGGTAAATTTTGTCTACCTCAAGATCTAGCTATACCACTTTCAGGCATTTACCCAAAGGATGTTTCATCTTATGACAGAGACACTTGCTAAACCATGGTCATTACTGCTCTGCTCATAATAGCCAGAAATTAGAAATAATAGATGTCCCTCAACAAATGAATGGATAAAGAAAATATGGTGCATTTACACAATGGGATATCACTCATCCATTTAGAAAGAAATGACCTTATGGAATTTTCAGGCAAATGTATGAAACTAGAAAAAAATCATCCTGATGAGGTTTCCCAGACTTAGACAAATATGGTATGTATTTGCTTACATGTGGATATTAGCTGTGAAGTCAATGATAATCAACTACAATCCATTAGACCCACAGAGGGTAGATTATACAGTAAGGGACTAGAGTAGTGATTCTTAACTTGTGGGTCACAAACCCTTTGGGGGTTGAATGACCCTTTTACAGGGGTCTCATATGAGGTGTCATGCATGTCAGATATTTACATTACAATTCACAACAGTAGCAAAATTACAGTTATGAAGTAACAACAAAATAATTTTATTGTTGGGGATCACTGCAACATGAAAAAGTATATTAAAGGGTCACAGAATTAGGAAGATTGAGAAATACTGAACTAGAGGAAATGGATAGATCTCATTAGGAAAGGCAAATAGAATAAATAAATTTGATGGAGGGCTGGAAAGGAAGGATCAGATGAGGAGTGGGATGGAGAGGAGTTATGGGAGGTAACACAGGGAAAGACAGTTAAAATTAAGGGTCATTTGAGGGGTAGTATGAGGACTTAATAGAATAGAAACTTCCTGAAACACACACACACACACACACACACACACACACACACACACACACACACACACACACACACACACACACACGAGGGTAACCTAAATGAAATAGCCAAATAATGGGGAGAGAGAGACCAAACACCAAATGAAGCTTCTAGTAGTGGGATTGGGTTACATCTAATTGAGTTGTTGGCCAAAGGGTCGCCACATGAATCTGTAAACAACCAGGGTGTGGCCAAAATTATAGGCTGCTCTTCACAACCTGACAGCAAGGCCACATTGCTGACAACAACAACTACATAACTCATTGAAAAGGGAGATGTTGCCAGGTGGTAATGGTGCATGCCTTTAATCCCAGCACCTGGGAGTCAAAGGCAGACAGATCTCTGAGTTTGAGGCCAGCCTGGTCTACTGATCTACAGAGTGAATCAGAGTGAATGCCGAAACAGTCAGGGATATATCGAGAAATACTGTCTCAAAAAAAAGAAAGAAAGAAAGAAAGGAAGGAAGGAAGGAAGGAAGGAAGGAAGAAAGAAAGAAAGAAAGAAAGAAAGAAAGAAAGAAAGAGAAAAAGAAAACGGAGACATCAAGCCAGTACTTACATAGAACCTTCACCCCTTCATTCCAGTGTCTTGGATACAGGAAGATGCACTATATACTCTCAAAACAGAAATGTCATAAACACCTAGCCAGCCATAAAACCTTTATCTACAATGTTGTACTGTCTGCAAGATATGGTAGGGCACTTACTTATTCTTAGAATAACACGATGAGATATTTGTACCTTTAATAATAAATAGGTTAGCTAATATTTGTCATAAATTAAATGAATATAAGATTTGTTTTAAGGGGAAATAGCTTTGGCTATTTAAAACCAAGTTTTAGTTTCTACCCTCTTCAATGAGGGTTCATAACATTGCTGTATATCTCCCCAAAACACTCTTTTTTAAATAAATTTTTATTTAAATTAAAAACAATCTTGCTTTACATACCAGTCCCAGTTCCCTCTCTCCAATCCTTCCATGACCCCAACAACCCCCCAGACCACCCCATCCACTCCCCAGGGAGGGTGAGGCCTCCTATGGGGGATTATCAAAGTCTGTCACATCATTTGGGACAGGGCCTGGGCCCTCCCCTTGTATCCAGGCTGAGAGAGTATCCCTCCACAGGGAATGGGCTTCCAAAGCCCATTCATGCACTAGGGATAAATACTGCTTCCACTGCAAGAGGCCCCATAGACTACCCAGGCCTCCCAACTGACATCCACATTCATGGGGCCTGGTTCAGTCCTATACTGGTTCCCCAACTGTAAGACTGGGGTCCATGTGCTCCCACTTGCTCAGGTCAGCAGAAAAAAAACCAAACTCTTGGAGTACTTTGAAATGCCTGAGAGACACTATTTATTACAGTTAGGATATGAAGCGTCACCCTACAGGGAATGCTCATGTGTTGATGACTTTGCTTTTGGGAGAACTATTGAAAGATGATTGAGTCATGAATGCATTCACTTCATTAATTGATTAATTCATTGGTGAGTTCTTAGCTGAAGGGCTACTGGGGAGTATAGCCTAGTTAGAGGAAGTGGGTCAATAGAGGTTGCACTATTGATTGAATGGGAGGGAGAGAGACAGACAGAGAGAGAGAGAGAGAGAGAGAGAGAGAGAGAGAGAGAGAGAGAGAGAAAGAGAGAGAGAGAGAGAGAGAATGTCCTGGCTGCCATGAGATGAGCAGTTTAGCACTGACTTTCCACCATGTTCCTGCACTGTCAAAGTCCAGACTTGGAAGCAATGGAACCAGCCAACCATGGACCAAACATCTGAAACTATGAGACAAAACCAGTTTTTCTTCCTGCAGCTTGTTTACTTCAAGTATTTTGTCAGAGAAATAGAAACACACTAACACAGAGAGAAATGTATGGTGTATTGTATACAGTGGTTTTAAGGTGACCTGGAAATGTTTGTGTCTTTTTTTTCCCCTAGCAACTCTAAATTCCCATGTCCAAATCACAGAGCTTTAATGTCAACACAACAGATTTTCTTTACTATGTTTATGCAGTGTTTTTAATGACAGAACTTCTTGGATTTGTGTCAGTTTAGATCATGCATCACATAAGAATTCTCTTTGCCTAATTCTTTGGAAAAGTATTCATCTTCAGTGTGAGCTTTTTTATTAATTTTTCCTAGGGACGCAGTGGTGGATAAAGAGTATAATAAGAGTTGTTGAAAGCAATCCTTAGATGGAGTAGAAAGGTCACAAATTTAAGAAACAAGATGTAAGTTTGAGTCACTGCTCTGATTATTATGGGTAACATGACCTAAGGTAACTCATTCACCTCTGGGAAATACCAGCACAGTCTTTTGCAGAACAATGAGGAAGACACATACATGACATGGGGCTGCTGTACCCATGTAGGGAAAGATGCTCACTACTGGGTAGTATAGTCCTAGTTTGATATTATTGGTGAAAAGGCTCCGATTTAATTTAGAAACATACAGTTTCCATAATTTATGAATACTTCCAAGATCTCTTCCTCCCCCTGCCCTGTGTTCCTTCTGCTTCTATAACTCTTGGTCTTATCTGTGTATTACAGGTTAATTAGATCCAAAAAACATAAATGTGCCAGTTCACATATTACATGACATATAGTCTGTGAGATACTTACAAACTGTCAGTGTCAAGGGCCAAGTGTGTACAAAGCAGAAGCATATGAGTATTGGAATATTAGTCCAGCTCATAGATGGAAAGAGCTCACTCATAAACACATTTTTTCTGTTCATTTTCACACAGCAATGACACTAATAATCACAATTCTATTGCCTATTAAGTTTTTTCTGTATAACTTTTTTTATTAAATGGGAAATAAAAGCCTAGCAATGAAACCATTAGAGCCAAAGACTGCTGATAACCTCTTGAATTGGAACAACTCTTTGGGGAAGGCAAGTTAAAAATTCTATGAAGAATGATACAGATGTTTCTACCTTTGATCAATAATTCTTCAGTTGGAAGGATGCCCTAATGAAATAATACATAAAAGGGAAAGTAATGAGTGCAAAATGCCCAATGTTGCATTGTCTGTAATAGCAAAGCTACTGAGGGAATGGAAAGTTAACCAATGGTTCAGTGAGTTTTGAAACATCCGAACAGTCATCTGTGATGAAGCCATTAAAAACAGAGTGTATGGCATCAATGTAGAAACCCGGGGCCATCTAAAATACAATGCTAAATGAAGGGAAGACACACAGAATGAATGGAAGCAAATAGCAGCAGCATAAAATTTAATCCAACTGTATCAGAAATTACATTAAATGAAAATGGTCTTAATACCATGAGTGAAAACAAGGTGTTACGCTAGATAGTAAAAGGTACACTAAATGCTGTTTATAAGAGACACACTTTAAATATAAATAAGACAGTTAAGAGAGAGAACAAGAAAAATATCATGCAAATGTTAGTGAAGAAAAGCTGAGAAGGGGTTGGGGAAGAGAACATGAGGGGTCAGGAAGGTCGGGTTGGGGGAGAGACAGAGAGAGAGCAAGGAAAGAGATACCTTGACAGAGGGAGCCGTTATCAGGTTAATGAGAAATCTGACACTACGGAAATTCCCAAGGATCCACGAAGATGACCCTAGCTAAGATTCCAAGCAATAGTAGAGAGGGTACCTTAACTGCCCTTCCCCTGCAATCAGATTGATGACTACCCTAATTGTCATCCTAGAACCTTCATCCAGTAACTGATAGAAGTAGATGCAGAAATCCACAGGTAAGCACTGGTCTGAACTCCTGGAGTCCAGTCAGAGAGAGGGAGGAGCCATAATACGAGCTAAGGGGTCAAGACCATGTTTGGGAAACCCACAGAAACAGCTGACCTGAGTATGTGGGAGTTCATGGACTCCAGACTGACATCTAGGGAACCTTCATAAAACCATACTAGGCCCTCTGAATGTGGGAGACCTTTGTGGGGCTTGGACAGTCTGTGGAGCCACTAGCAGTGGAACAAGTATTTATCTTTAGTGCATGAACTGGCATTTTGGAGCCCATTCCCTATGGAGGGATACCTTGCTCAGCCTAGATACAGGGAGGAGGGCCTTGGTCACGGCTCAAGTGATATGACAGACTTGTTGATTCTCCATGGGAGGTCTCCTCGGGATGCTCTCTAAGAAGTGGATGGGAGGTGGGGTGGGAGGAACAGGAGGATGAGAGGGAGAGGGAACTGAAATTAGTAAGTAAAATAAGAATGTTTTAAAAAGAAAAAAGAAAAGCTGAGTGACAATATTCATGTCAAACAAAATATATTTCTTCACAGATATTTAAGGAAGGAAATACAAGAAAAGAGGAGGACATTTCATGATAAATTCAACAAGAACAGATCAATTCTAAACAAAGAAAAGAAAATCTGCCATTAAATTATCCTTTAAGCCACAATGACTTTAGAATCCTTTCAGTATTTAAGGTTGAAGTGGAGCTGTTCTGGCATAAACTCCTTCATAAATGGAGAATATCAGGATGTTCCTAGAGCAGGCCCTGCACTTTGCCTGGGCAGCACAATAGAGCCAATCCTGTTGGCAGAGGTATGGGTGAGTCAAACACAAAGATGTGAGTATGCGATAGCTGTCCCCATTACCTATCTGTCATGTAACAGCATGGGTGGGAGAGAAATGCCCCCATCAATACCCGAGGCAAGTGGGAGAGTTGGCCATGAGGCCATAAGAGCAAGAGAGCTAGTCTGCCCCTCATCTGCTTCAGCACTTGGGAGAGTGGCCCCTGCACCACACCTGAACAACTCCAGATGTAGGATATCCAACCCTGAGGAGATGGCATGGGGCAACAACAGGATAACTAAGAAGAGTCCCAGCCAGGGTCCAGCATTGACAGTGTAGCAGAAACCAGAGGCCTCAAACCAGACCAATGACTCTTTGCAATGGACACTTACAAGTAAAGGTACATGGCTAAAAGGGTTTACTGCGTGACTCCCGGTGTCACACTATAGCTTCCATTTCCATGATAAGATTAATTTTTCCTTTCTTCTTTTGTTCTCTTAAATTTTATTTTATTTTGTGGGGGAGGTTGCAGGGGCAGAAGGTGGAGTTGAAGGGATGGGACAAGGAAATGAAAAGGACAGAAATGCATGATGTAAAAGAAACAAAGAATAAATAAAAAAACTTAAAAAAAAACAGTGTTGCTAACTTGTCATAACAAGACCAGAATTACCAGATAATTGAATAAGCATGTTGAAAGAAAAGATATAGGTTATGATTTATGGCATTATGTATCAAATAATTGTAAAATATGTTATAATAACCAGTGCAGTGGCATAATGAAAAGGTAATAATATCACCCAATGGTATTTGTCTTAGAAATGCAATGATTTGAAAGCCAAAGTGTTTTCCAGTGTTACCACACAGGGACAAGAATGAGGATGTCCTTACAAGAGGCAAAGACAGTGACAGGTGTAGATAGTTACATACAAGTAATCTGTTTAAGTACAGATAGATTGTAACTATTTTTTTTGTTTAAGTTGGTTGGTTTCTGAGACAGGGTTCCTCTGTGTAGCCTTGACTGTTCTGGAACTTGCTCTGTAGACCAAACTGGCCTCAAACTCATAGAGATCCACCTGCCTCTACCACCTGAGTGACTATAACTATTAATAAGTAAATATACTGAAGTTGTAGGATGGTAGGTAAATATAGAAAACTCATCTATATTCACACAGATTCACAGAAATTTTAAAATTAATTGAGTACAAATAATATCAAGAAAAAATTCAGTTGTATTGCACTACATCTAAGAAAGATATGCTAAGCCTTTAAACTGAGAACTCCGTGTGACTGACAAGAAAGTAAGATCTAAATAAATGGGAAGATACAAGAATTCAGGAAAATGACACCACAAGTGCATTTGTGGTCACTGACTAAATGGTTGTAAAATTTCTAGGGAAATACCAAGAACCTAGGGTTGTCAAGAAAATAATTCAGAACAAAACAGAAGAGTGTAGGACTTACACCACCAGAATTGGAAAGTTCCTACAAAGCAGCAGTAATTAGGAAAACTCAGTATGCATTGACAAGGAAAAGGGGATGACAAAGGACAGAAAGAACAGAGTGGGGAAAGGACCTGAAACATCATCACTGTCCTTCCAGAGAAGGAACCACTGAAGTCAGAGGCTTAAGGTGTATTTAGGCTGTATTATTATTTTCATAGGGAATGGGTTCGAAAATCCCGTTCGTGCACTAGGGATAAATAGTGGTTCCACTGCCAGAGGCTCCATAGACTGCCCAAGCCCCCAACTGACACCCACATTCAGGGGGGCCTGGTTTGGTCCAATACTGGTTCCCCAGCTGTCAGACTGGGATCCGTGAGCTCCCACTTGCTCAGGTCAGCTGTTTCTGTGGGTTTCCACAAAATGGTCTTGACCCCTTTGCTCATCACTCCTCCCTCTCTACAACTGATTCCAGGAGTTCAGTTCAGAAGTGTGTGTAGCTGTGAATCTCTGCTTCTGTTTCCATCAGCTACTAGGTGAAGGGTCTATGATGGCATGTAAGGTAGTCATCAATATCGTCATAGGGGAAAGGCATTTAAGGTAGCCTCTCCACTATTGCTTAGATTCTTAGTTGGGATAGTCCTTGTGGATTCCTGGAGATTTCCCTAGTGCCAGGTTTCTTATTAAGCCCTGTTTTTTTATATCCTGTATAGAAAGGGGGATTTGTATTTGAATTCACAAAATAACCAGAAATCAATCAAAAATAAATGCAACTGAAAAATAGCAGGGAAAGACTTGAATGGACAACTTCCGGAAGCCTGAAAATGACCTGCAGCCTTCAAGAGGAAGCCTGAGACTCAGATAAAGAAATGGTAACAAAAACCACTATGATGTGACATAGGCTAGTATAGTTGATACCATCCTGAAAAGAAACAAGTCAGAGGTCTCACACACCATGTTGGAGGATTTTGAAGTCACACTGATGCCATGATATATCACACATCAGCTAAACTTAGAAGTACTGAATACTTCAGCTGGTCAAGATTGGCACAGCTGATAGCATTCACACAGCATTCAACTAAAATCGCTAGAAGTGTGAATTGGTGTAAAGGTTTTTTAAAGCAGTGTAGCTACAGACATGAGTACTCTGTTCAGCTCTTGGAGTTTTGTACAAGAAAGATGAATGTCTATTCATCTTTATAAAGCTTCTTGAGCTGGGTGGCCCACATCTTTAATCCCAGCACTTGGGAGGCAGAGGCACTTGAATTTGAGGCCAGTCTGGTCTACAGAGCAAGTTCCAGGCCAGCCAGGGCTACACGGTGAGACTCTAACAAAAAAATAAAAAATAAAAAAACACAACAAAAGAAAAAAGAAAGGAAGAAAGGAAGGAAAATAGGAAGGAAGGAAGTATAAATGGAGTTCTTAATTGGTCTAAATAATAAAACCCTAGCCAGACCTAGTGTCTCTCTCTTCCTGCTGCCTGCTGAGATGTATAATCTCAGCTGCCACTCCAGCACCATGTTTGTCTGCATGCTGCCATGCCTCCTGCCATAACGATAATGGACTAAACCCCTAAACTGTAAACCAGCCCCAATTAAATATTTTCCTTTATAAGAGTTGTTATGGCTCTGGTGTCTCTTCACAGCAATAGAAACTCTAACTAAAAAAGATACTTGCAAGACTTTTTTATTTTTTATTTCAAAACTGGGAGCATCTTATTACCAAAATGTCACCCCACTACTTGGGAGGCTGAGGCAGATTTCTAGCTCAAGGCCTGCCTGGGGTACAAAATGAATTCAAGGCTGAACTGGGGAACTCAATGAGACCCTCTCTCAAAATAAAAGTCATGAGAAGTCTGGAGCTATAGCTCAATGGCAGAAAGCTTGTCTGGCACGAGGAAAGCCCTGAGCTCAGTCACTAGCATGCCAGATGGAAGGAAGAGGAGAAAACAGTGGAGGCAGGTGGAAGGAAGAAAAGACAGGGAGAAAGGAAAGGAAGGAAGGAGCTTATGAATATTAAAGTAATATTCTGAAATATGTGTTTTCCCAGGCAAAGAAGGAGATAATTGGTGTTTTTGCATCCTGACACATGAGCCTCATGAACCTTGGTGAGAGACCTTTGTAAATCACTTCTCAGCATTCCCTGGGGCGAGAGGGCATGAGGTCCCGTGTGAGATCTGAGGTCTTAGCCAAAGCATGGCTGCTTTACCTGGCATTCTTTTGTTCAAATGTTCTCCTTGGCTTTCCAGTGCTTTCTGATTACAGCTGATCACAATACATTTCCTTTATGCTAATTAACCTCAAGTATAATTTAATTCTGATTACTATTCCTCCAGACAGGGCCGCTCAATTTTTCCCTAAAGATTCATGTCATAGAACACCAGTAAAGTCCACTAAGAGATGGAGTTTAGAAGCTGGAGGGAGGAAAATAACCAGAGGTGATATAAATGGAGATACAGGGAAGTGGTGGCAAGGTGAGAATGTTCATTAGACATGGCTCCTTGCAGAAACTGAGTTTTACCCACATGATTTCCTCATCTGTTTCCATCTCTCTACTCTGGATAACACCAATAGCACATGCCTGGGGGAGTGGTTCTGATGAAGGAAGAGATGTAAGAAATGCAAGTGATAGTCATTGTGAACATGTGGTTTGCTAAGAGCTTCAGGCAGAGGAGAGGTGACTCAGTTTCTGGTTGCTGCATGCCAAGTCAGGGCTGGCAATGGGGACAACCTACATTCCAGGAGGCCAGAAACCATACCTGCCACTGAGTAGTGGCAGGATGTCAGATAACTTGGTTTCTTTTCTCTCCTAACACCTTCATTCCTTCGTTTCTTGATACTGACTGGAGTGCTGAATTTTAGATGCCAGGAGGTGGACCTTATCCCTTACTGTATTCTCTAAATCCAGGATGCAGAACCTGGGATTGGGAGCCATGGTGAAATACACACATGCTGTGTCTACAGAGGCTGTTGTGTAATGTCACAGTTCAGAGCCAAGTCTCATGCAGGACTGGCAAGACAGCCCTGTTCTTTACACTACATCCTAGTGCCTTCTAGAAGCTCCTTTCCTCTATCCCTTTCCCTATCACTTACCAACTGTGCCTTAAATTGGCTGAAACTTGGACTTCTCACGTGAAAAATGTAGCTGCTTACAAACACAACAAAAACAGTTTGATACCAGTTAAAGGCTGAGGACATGTCACGAGACAATCAGATTCAAATCAACTCCATTACTCAGCCAGATGTAGGCCTTCGGAAACCCATGGTACATGTTCTGTGCCTCCCTTTCCTCCTTCAAAAATGGGAATAATCAAACCATCTTCTGCAGCTGCTGTGAGGTAGTAATAAGACAGCCCGGTAAGCATGCACAGTGGTCCCTGAGGTGTTTTGAGCACTCAGTATGTGTTGAGTTAATATCGTCACGGGTGCTACACAGTTCAACAAAATTTCCACAGATTAGTGGCTAGTTCTTTTGAACTCACTGTAGAATAATTTGGCCACAGGCAACATGCAGAACAAAATGTTATTTCTAAAGGTGATTGATCCACTGGCTTAAGTAGATCTTTTACTTTTCCCAAAGAGAACAAGTTGTCAAAGTGAAAGTCAAATAGCGGCCCTGAATAACACCGCTCGCCTTTATGGTCTATGAAACTGGAGAAAAGGGCTTGAGGAAAGAACAAATGAATTCAAAGATCATATGAATGTAGTTAATATAGATTAAATCATGAAGTCACACACACACACACACACACACACACACACACACACACACACACACACACACACACGGAGGTGGGGTGAGGGAGAGGAAGGGAGAAAGAGATTATGGCTTGTGTACTGAGAAAGCAATGTAATAGAGTTGTATAATAGAGCTTCCTGCCTCTGATGCATATGCAGTATGTGTATCTTGTGTTACTTAACTGAATCCTGCTTTCCCCAAGTATAAAATAGGTATCCAATGAGATACTGGCTCATAGAAAGCACTTCTTAAAGTACTTCTTTGTTCTCACGCAGATAGCTTCTGCCCTTGCCAACGCAGGAGGATCTACAGTGGGTGAGATGCCTGAGGGAAGAAATGTTGGAGTGTCACTTCTTGGAATCCTTCTACTCCTGTGGCTCCATGCCTTGGGACATTCCTGTTGCTTATTTTCATTGTGTCTAGAATACTAACTGATTAGTTTTCACCGCTCCTTTGATCTTGTTTCCTGTTCATGGGCATAGCCATCTGACACACTTGGTTGAGTGTCCACAGCTGTAGTCATAGCAGTATATGAATGAAGTACTTAGGAATGAATGTTTTATTTTACAGTTTACAGCTCATTCACTCTGTCTTACATCGAAATGGTACAAAGTTACTTATTTATCTAAGACATGGCAAAAGCTTTCTCCCTACTACAGTTGCCTTCTGGAAAGAGTTCACTTTTGTTTATTTTTGTGTTTTGTTGTGTGTGGTTTTCTTAACTATGACTCATTTGGCTATTTCATGGGTGAGAGTTCTCTTAGAACATTCCTCTGTGCATCAAACTTTAGTCACTTGAGTCAAGGCCAGATATCTATTTTATTCTGTGAGGGCAGAATTCATTATATTTTATCCTTTATTTTCAAGCAACAATCCTAGTACCACCTTTGTATTTGTTAATAATTCCTATTTATTTTGTCTGTTTGGACATGCCACGTTATATTCTCTTACATGGAGAGACATTCTTAAGACTCTGCTCCTTTCTTTACCTCTGCCGGAACATCAAGGTTCTCTTCAATGTTAAGGTAACATAATGCACCTTAAATGGATCACATTGGTATGGTCTTTATGCACAAACCCTGTATCTCAATTTGACTACATGTAGTAATTTATACTACCACTGAATACCAGCCTAGTAATATCTTTGCACATTCTATCTTGTATTCATTCAATGGACAGCACTGATGTGGAATGTCCTTCTGTGTATGTTTATCTTATTGGTTGTTGAATAAAGTACTATTGGCCAATGAAGCAAGTTAGGTGGGACTAGGAGTCAAGGAGGATTCTGGGAAATGCAGTAAAGAGATCCAGGCAGGAAGTAACATAGCAGGCAGATTCAGAATATAAGCAGGGACAAGAAGGAAATCATCCTCTTGCTCTTCCTCTTCCTCCAGCTCTCTTCTCTATGGAGCCTCCATGTGATCCCTGGAGGAGGATGCCAGTGGAAGGCATCCTCAATAAGATAAGTCTTACAAAATATATAGATTTATGATAATTAAGACTGAGCTAGCATATAAGAAATCCTAGTCAATTGGCCAGCAGCATTGTAAACTAATATAAGACTCTGTTTGTTATTCTGGGCACCCAGGTGGTGGCAGGGCTCATGCAGTTTTGATGGAAATATTTATCGTTAAACAGCACTTTCTGTAGGAAGAGGAAGTCTTTGTTTCATTTAGATTTGTATATTCACTTATTTTTGGAATTCTGAGACAGAGTTTTGCCCTGTCTATCCTGGAACCTACTATGTGAATGAGACTGGCTCTGAACTTTCAGTGACTCTCCTGGCTCCTCTTTTCTGCAATTGAAGGCATGAACCACCATACCTAGAAGAGGAGGTCTTGAATCACCTTCACTTATGTAAAATATTTCTTGTTTATTACTTATCTGTCATTTAATTTTCATAATAATCTGTGAAGTTTGTTTTGATGGTTATTTTAAATAAGTATGATTTGTATTTATAAATCATTCTATTTGTAAATTAACAAACTGAATTTTGGTGATTTAAACAATTGTTCAACCTATTACACTCTGCCTTGTGTTTTGTTTCTAGAGTAAGAGAGTCCCTTTGGTCAATAGTAATGCCAGTCAAACTCAGTACTTAAATAAAAAAATTGAATATACTCTGTGATGGGCATCACCACAACCAACTAATTCTATGATGTATTCATGTGCTTTTCATGCAAGAGAGGGTGCAACCAGGGACCATTTTTGGTGAAGGAAATAGGAGAGAGCAACAAGTGTGGACCAAACGATAACAAGATCCCTGACTGACTAGCAGGGACAGTTTCTAAAACCAGTGTTTGCCCTACCTGAAGGTTAGGGGACCACATGAGATGCTCTCTGACAGGCCATTTGGGGAATAAAAGTTTCACTGGTCAGAAGAGGAGTCTCAGAAAGTTTTTGGTTGCAATTCCTTGCTAAGAAAAAGGCAATAATTCTACACATTTGGCCAGTGGGAGTCTACTGCATGCTTTAGAGAGGTTCAGTCCTTCACAGGCTGTGTGTGCACCCTTTAGGCCAACTAGCTTTCCAGTGCCACTCACTGACCTTAGCTACTTGAAACAATAGAAAGTATAGAATTATAAGTTCTTACTTTTTTTTGAAGGTGTGAGTTTCCCCACAAAAATCAAGATACAGAACTCTCAGCCCTTCTCCAGCACTAGGTCTGCCTGCACACCACCTGCCATAACAATAATGGCCTAAACCTCTGAACTATAGGGCAGCCCTAATTAAATGGTTTCCTTTATAAGAGTGGCCATGGTCATGGTGTCCATTCACATCAATAGAATCCTAAGACAGCCAGTAAAAATAACTCCCTGGAAGTTTTCTTTAAATCATAGATTAAGCAGAGCAATTTTTTATTTTTACTATTCCATCAAACAGACTGCTCTTACGACCTCCCAGGACTAATTGTTTATGGCTATATAAACTGGTAAAATTCACTCGTAATAAAAATCAAACACTTCAACTAATATTTCATACACAGCTAACTGAGCCTATATCTCTTGCCATGCCTCACCTTACACGTTACTAGGCATTTAAAACTACTGAGGCTTGCTATAGTGTATATACAGTATCTCTTCCACAATCCAGCCTAAAGAAACTTTTCATCTTGATTCTATCTTTTCATCCAAGTTGTTAAAGATATTGACAGTAACCACTAGGAAGCCAGTAGGACTACCTTTTATATTTGAATATGTACTTTTCAATATTGATCCTTTAGATGTCTTTTGAGAGAGTTGGGGGATTCATTTAATGGGTGTAAGAAATGTATAACATTGTGCACAATGATCTATATACTCAGGTCTGATTTTTCTTAACAACTCTGCATACATTATGTCTTTATGATGGTGGCACTCAAGCAGTTACCATTTCTCAAGTTTTCATCAGTGAAAGGGGAAATACACTTAACACAGCTTATCCTGTCTGCCCGAATCTTCCCATTTGCATATCCTAAGTGAAACATAAATAGATCCCTTTCTTGTCACAGCATTTTCCATATTCTAGACTTGACCCTCACAGAACTTGTGTGTTGGAAGGACAAGTGGTTCTGGTTTCAGGCAACCAGCAGAGCACCATTTGATTAACAAGAGCTCCTTGAAGGTAGCCTGGATGCCCTGCCCTAGAAAAGTTCCTGCTTGTGGGAAAATCATTACCACCAAGTAAAACGCTGTCCTTGTCATTCCATGTCCTCCGCACCCAAAAGCCATTTTCCCTGTTTGAGTTGTTCCCCATATGGGATCTTGACACCCAAGCAGTCAGTATCAGCATAAAAGGAGAGCACTGGAGACTGAACTATTTGTGACTTGAGTGAGTAAAAGTGGTACTGGTGACCCTAATGAGACCTAAGTGAAGACCATGTTCAGAAAGCATGGAGAATTCTTGTAAACAGACTACCTTGAAGCAGAGGCTAATGTGCACATAGTATGCTTCCAGACCTGCCCAGATCACAAGTGATGAAGTGGGCCTGAGCATGATTTTCTCAGTAACAGCAGTTTGTCAAACTGATGTGAGGACAGAAGCAGCCAGCATCTCCTTCATTCCTGACATCCAGTCCCCAAGAGCCACTGAAATCACAACCCAATACCTGACACGAGGGATTTATGACTCGAATAACACACTTCAAATTTCAGAACATGACCAAATCTACTGGAATGTACCCCAGGGTAAGAACTTGTTGGAGACCCCACTTTCAAATCAGTAGATAAACAGAAAGGCATCTGAGTGGTGTGTGCCACAGTGGTGGGCCTTCCCTGTTAACCTGGCTAAGACAATAGAGGAAATCTCTTTCCTATTGGTCCTGTCCATGTCCAACATCTACCCAAGATTAACTGTTGTCTCAACTCAAGCCTGTTTTAAAAATGAGAAGCCTGGGCCCTCTGGTTTGCTGTATTTTACTGTCACTGAAAATAAGCTGGATGGGGGTGGTGGGATAGGAGTTGGGTTAGCAATGGTATGTGAATACTTGTACTATTTTTGGATTGTGAATGTCTGCCAAAAGTGATGGTTTTATGTCTTTTGTATTGTTTTCCCTTCCTATACCTTACTATATATAAGCTTAATATGTGGCTTTTAAAAAGAACATTTTAAACCATTTTAAATTCATCTTTCAACTTCAACAATCAAGTGAAAAAAATCAGAGATGAGCAACTTTATCTTATTTGTGGTATTTTTGTAAGATTTTTACAGGCCAGGATTTAATAACACTTTTGCTTTTGTAACTTAATTCTTAAGATACATTTACAAAACCTCTGTGGACAGAGGTTTAATAAATTTTCTTATACATAAAAAGTAAAACAATACATGTCATTCATTGAAACCATCCTCACTTTTCTTATTGAGGTTCAATAGGAGAAAACTCAGGAGAGAGTCTTGTACACATTCACACATATGTACACATACATGCACATGAAGGATTCCATGGATCCTATCTGTGGGAATAGGAACACAATGATGCCTTTATAAAGGTTCAGAAGGAACTATAAAGCATTCCAGACTCTGGGACTCACTGTTGCCTGCCTTCCTGCCTTTTTCTCCTAGTACCTTTCAAACCAAAGTGGCAGTGGCAGTGACAAGTTACTCTGGTTTAATAACTGATCTAACAACCATAATTTAAACCCAAGTCATCCTGAGGCCAAAGTCATCTCCCTGGTCCTTGTGATCCACAGTCTGATGATCTGACTGTCAGTGAAGCTGTGGGTCCTTCAAGAAAACTGACCAGAGAGAAGAAAAGTCTGCCTGTGAATGGTGGGGCTAGGAGAAACACATGGCAAAGACATAGATTCAGCAAGAAGAAAATGAAGGGGTGAGACCCAGTTAGAGGTGGGGTTATAGTGAGGAAGCTGGGAAGTAGAGGGCGTAGGTTGGTAAGGCCAGCTACATAGTTAGTGTGTCTCTCCTGCCAGTCATTGTGCAGGCAAAAAAAACCCTCAACAGATACTTCCAGTGAACAGCTCTATAAACATTTGATGAAGCATAAACACAAAGGAAACCCTAGCACCTGGTCCATTCTTCAGTCCTCTGACTGCACTTGTAAATGGGAGAACTAGAATATCAACAAATTATCTGAAACTGTGACAGGACAGTGAGTGTTCAGTTGCTCTGCCTTGGAGGATTCCAGCCCTAGACTGGGAGTGGAGAATGAGGATGGGGCTCAGCTCTCCAAGCTAATGCAATGCTTGCTAGCTATATGCTGAGCTCAGCAAAATAAGACTGCCCCAGGCCTTCTCCATCTGCTTAAGGTTCTTCCAGGGTGTGAAGGAATTTATTATTTGATCTAACAGTATCTACTTTTCACCTCAAATTCTCTCACATGCTCACCACAGATTGTCTACTCAAAGTGGCAAATGAAAGTAGAAGTGACACTAGGCCCTGGAGAACCTTCAGGGCAGGAAGAGCAAGGGAGGAGTTACTGTAAGTGTCACTGTTTTACAGCCCCAATGTGGGTTCTAAGCTGTCCCAGGTTTACTTTGATCTAACGGTTGTTTCTCATTAAATTCATTTTCAGTGTATAATCTGGCTATTTGACTGTTTGGCTAAAAGCTCTAATGCTTTTGGCTTCCTTTCTCTGAACTCTGCAGGCCCAACAGTGCTGAGCAGTTGACTGCAAGACAGCAATTATCTGGAGCTGAGTTACAGATTCCTGGTCACCTCACCCTGTTACTAACAGGCTGGAATAAGACACTGGAATAAGGTTTGCCTCTCTGCTGCCT
Organism: Cricetulus griseus; assembly: GCF_003668045.3. Classification (NCBI taxonomy): domain Eukaryota; kingdom Metazoa; phylum Chordata; class Mammalia; order Rodentia; family Cricetidae; genus Cricetulus; species Cricetulus griseus. Next base: position 60,062,577 of record NC_048597.1, on the reverse strand, counting down.
GCCCCAATGTAGGATTTGGGGAGGAGACTCCATTGTCAACCTCCCTCCCAGAATGCCTTGCCAATGTAAGGTTATCGGAACACTGCTATTCCCAGTAATATTCTCAATAGGGGTTTCCGGTGAGCAGCTCTACAAACATTTGATCAAGTATAAAAACAAAGGAAATCCTAGCACCTGGTCCATTCTTCAGTCCATTGACTGCACCTGTAAATGGGAGAACTAGAATGCCAAATGCAACGCATAGTTAGGAAATAGTGTGAGCAGCATGAAGCTTTCAGGACAGCTCATCTATATGAAAAACAATCAGACCATACAGTAGTGAAAGGGGGAAGTTGAGCCTAGAGGATTATGGCACCACCAAGTCCAGTGAGGTACAGTGATGCCTAAGAGTTGGGCTACACTTGTAATTTTTAATTTCCCAGAAGCCCCAAGAAGAAGTAAAAAGAAGCCCATAGAATGAGCTTGTATAATAGATGCTATCCAACTCAATCTACCTACATCATTTCCACCCATAACCAATACAGACATTATTAACATGGTATTTTAGCTAAATTCTAAGTCTATTTTACACATAGGGGACTTTTTCATTTGGATCGGCTGCTTTCCTAGCACTCAACAAAACCACAAATCTGCCATCTTATTGCACAGCTGTAGAGGTAATTACTTATTAATAAATAAGTATAATTAATTAATTATTCATGTAATAGATACATGTGATTAATACATAAGAATAGTAGAGCTATAGGTGAAGAGACAAGATGGGAATCTGACACCTTCTAATATATGAACCAAGATTCTGGGTTCACTTCAACCTCTGTTCACTCTGCTGTCCTTCCCACTGTCTTATTTTCTCATTGCCTAGTCTCAGTGCCCCTATCAGTGCCCACACTGCTGGAGTGTGGACAGACCGGGGTGTAAAGAGTCAAGGAATTGGCTGGATTTCCAGCCTGTCTAACGACCTTGGGTGAGTTACCTAACCTCCTTGCTCTCAGATTTCTTTTCTAGTGGGTAGGATTAGTTCCTTCAGTGCTTCGTTGTGAGGATTATGTGAGTTCATAAATATAAACTGCTCAGCATCAAATGCACACTATAGAGCTTTCAAATCTTAGTGACCTTTTTTTTTAAGATTTATGTAAGTTTAGAATAAAGGACAGAAGAAAGCAGAAAGGAAAGAGAAAAATTGAATGTGCTAAAGTCTCAGCCTCAGCCTCACTTCTCAGCACCTGGTGCCTCTTTCAAGCCTCCCTTGATCTCAGTAGCTCGGTGACTTCTCCCCAGAGCACCAAGCCCAGACTGTGCAGACAAACCAACAGAAGAAGAATAAGAAAAGGAAGTTTCCACTTTCACCAATTTGTCCAATGCTGTAGTGACCCAGGTGGTCAGGGGGTATAACCTCAGTGAACACAATGGGGGGATGCACCCCCATGACCCTGTCTACTTCTCAGACTGCCATCCAGAGATACAACTTGCTCAGTCCCTGCAGGTCTCCCTTGTTACCAGACCCAAATCCTTGCAGGACCTAGAACCAGCAGCATTGCTGCCACAGTCTCTCCTCTACTGTACCTGCAAACAACCTTTGCCCACTTGGAGAAAAGGTGAAAAGGCAGGAGACTCACCAGTTCATTCTCCTCTCCTTCATTGAGCAAAGCCTGGTGGACATTCTTACTCTTCTCCATCTAGACCAGCATGTGGGGCTTCTTTCCTACTATTTTGTGGCGGGGAATGTCAGAGCCACCTGCACCTCTGGGACTCAGGCGCTTCTTGTCATTGCCGTTCTCAGGTGCTTACAAAACCCACTGGCACCTTGCCCGTTAAAACAACAAAAGAGAACGGAAAGGCTCTCCACGACCACAGGATTGGTCTGCTAATTTATATGCTTGATGTGTGTTTTTTCTTCCTGGTGTTTATTTACTGAGCTACATGTGAAGGGCCTCCAGACTAGAGGAATGATGTAAGGGGGGGCTGTTGCACTAAATAGTAACTTCATATGCAGCCCATGAAAGTCCCCACCAAATAATGGGAATGGCCACTGTGCTAAAAACACAAGACAATAGAGTCCTATTTGTCTCTTGAGAGCAGTGGGAGCTCATGGAATTTAGAGAAGCTGTGAACACAGCGAGTGTGGCAATGGAAACTGGAGGAAGAAAATGTAGGATTCCTTCTGGAATTGGAAGAAAATGGAGTTTTAATCCATGCTCTGCTGATGACCCCGGATAAATCACTTATAATCTGAATTTCCGGCTTCTGATATGTAAAATGTCAATGATAATTATAGGGATGATATGAGAGTTCATGATGATGTTTGCAAAAGGGCAAGTGTAACTTCTGCCACCTCCAGTGAGAGACAGGCAATCATCTTTGCCGCAATCATGGCGCTAATCAAGGAGAGATGCTTTGGAAAATGAACTACAGAATAACTTGATTCCATAGTTTACAAAGCTGGAAGGGAGGGAGAGAAGAGCAAGAGAGATGAGTATTAAAGACATAACCTGACTTTTCCACCCCTGAATAATTCCATTCTTGGGTTAACTGGTTAATTTGTAACTGTGTGTGTGTGTGCACGCGCGCGCGCACACACACACACCCACACACACACACACACACACACACACACACACACACACACGCATGCACAGGCGTGCATGCGCGCACACACACACACCCCAAATTTTTTCATTTTCTTGTGGTTTGTTTCATCTACTCTACTGAAGGGAATCCTTGACCCTGTATAAGAAAGTTGACTAAGGTGGAAAACATTTCCTGTTGCTTGAGTGGGCTCATGTGTCCTCCTTGGCATTCAGGACAGATCAAGGTATTTCCCAGCCCTAGAAGACATCACTGATGAGAACACACACAGAGTTGTAGCCTTTTACATCAGCAAAGTGACTGAGGTGCTCCTTGTCCAGAAATCTAATGGTGTCACAAATGTTGTAGTCCAACAGCAAGTCAGATTCAGATATGAGGATAGCATTCTGTTAAGCTCCAATGAAAGGCGTGCATGACCACTCTTTACCTCTTACCCGTAATCCCACTCGTGTTTCTTGATAAGTAATATCAGATATTTTTCTAGGTGACATGACTAAAATGAAATGTACCAATGAGTCATGGCTTGTCTGAAGTAGACTGAGGACCCCATTCTAAACAATGACAATAGCAACAACTAAGGACAGCTGAGTGGCAGATTATCCTGGTATTGAAGTGGAAAGGTTTTATGGTTTCTTTCTTTCTTCTTCTTCTTTCTTTCTTTCTTTCTTTCTTCCTTTCTTTCTTCCTTCCTTCCTTCCTTTTCTTTCTCTCCCTTCCTTCCTTTCTTTTCTTTCTTCCTCCCTTTTCTTCCTTTCTCTCCATTCCTTTCTTCCTTTTTTCTCTCTCTTCCTTCCTTCCTTCCTTCCTTCCTTCCTTCCTTCCTTTCTTTTCTTGCTTTCTTTCACTTTCTTTATTCCCTCCTTTGAAAATGCATGTGAGGATGCTGTGCTTCAAGCCCAGGGATTGTATGATCTGGAGGAAAGCGAGCGTCTCCAGCTCTGCTGCATAAGTCTTACTCAATGAAGAAGGTGGGAAAGGTAGAGCAGGTTAGAACCATGCCTTACCCTCTCCTTGACAGAGACAAGTTTTTCAACACCCACTTCTCAGTGTTTCTCAGCCTGTGGGTCCTAATCCCCTTGGATGTTGCATATCAGAGATCCTGCATATCAGATATTGACCTTCTGATTCGTAACAGTATCGAAATTACAGTCATGAAGTAGTAACAAAATAATTTTATGGTTGGGGTCACCACAACATGAGGAACTGTGTGTATTAAATGGTACACCATTACTTCAGGTGACAATCACTGCTCTAACAGGAAACAAGATTTGGATGTCTGATCTAGGTCTCAAAGCTCTTTTGCTATTGTCTCCACTTACCACCATAGCCTTACTGGAACCTTTTACCTCATCAATACTATTGCATTACCTACATGGGAAAATGGTTTAATTAAGATAAAAAGGAACCATTTTCAGAATTTTGAGGCTTTCCATATTTGACAGTACAATCTTCAACTTATAAGTTTTTAGAGATATACCCTTATGAAGATCTGGGACACCAGAGGGCAGTGTGTTAAGGTTTGTATGAATCAGTCTTGGAAGGAGTACTCTGTATGCCTAAAGATGGGCCATATCTCAAGCAGATGACCACACTTCCCTGCAAAGTGAACTATAATATGAACCAGGTGAATGCCAGGAAGGCGACAGGGATTTGGTGGCCACCTAGTCAGTCTCAGAGAGCAGCAAAGGGACAGGTCAGCCCAGATCTCTAGAGAGTCATAGTACAGAGAAGAGCAAAATGACACCATAATGGAAGGACTAATGTGAAAAGCAGAAGTGAGGAAGGCTTGCTTGGGAGCTTAGAAAAGAGAAGAGGAGCAGACATTGAAGTCTCTGGAGCAAGTGACAGAATATAGAGATGTTACTGTATCTCATTGAATGACCTACAATCTTTTTGCAACAATTACACAGGCAAAGAAGGCATGTGAATTTCGGCACATGGCCAAAACATAGACTCAAGTGCCCCGTCCCTCTCATCATAGGCAGAGCCAACAACCCTACATCCCTTACATCCTAACAGGACCACAGCAACCACACATTCTCTACAGATAGAATAGGACAAAGGCATTTATTTACTACACAATAATATGGCTGCTCACAGTGAAAGTGTAATTGTGATCTTTCCCATTCTCTACCTTAAATTTCAATTTAGAATATCAATAAACTAAGAATTTTATGACAAAACTGAAAGACCCGCTCGAAATGCCCCTGAGCCCCCTGCCCCGAAGCTGCCGGGGCCTCCCAAGCCTTCACCCCGGCAGGGCTCGCGCCCCGCCTGGCACCGCGCCTCGGGGCTGGGGCCGAGCAACGAGCACCGGGTGGGGCCGGCCGGAGAACGAGCACCAGGTGGGCCAGCCCGAGAACGAGCACCGGGTGGGCCGGCACGAGGGCGAGCACCAGGTGGGTCAGCACGAGAACAAACACCGAGTGAGCCGGCCTGGAGCTCTGCCCCTGAGCCCCCGCCCCGCCCGAAGAGAAACACTCCGTCCCAAGGTCTCCGCCCCCAAGGTCAGCCATCAGGAAAGGGGGGGGGAATTGAGTCTGCTGTACCAGACACCAGACCTTGAGAATATGCTGATCTGGAATGACTCTGTGTCTCATTTGAACCATCCAATAGAAATAATTCTGTATTTCGCCTCATTTGAAAGACTCTGTGTTTCACCTCATTTGAATAACTCTGTACTTTGCCTTATTTGAATAACCCTGTATAGCGTCTCATATACATTGACCAATGGGAATAGCTCTGTATAATGCCTCATTAGAATTATCCAATAGAATCCCTGCTCCTAGCTTGCGCCTTTTTCCCTATATAAGGACCCCTTTCCCTTGGCTCGGGGCGCTTAGCCACACAGAAGCTAAGTCGCCCCGGGTACCCGCGTCTCCAATAAAGCCTCTTGTTTTTTGCATCCAGTTCGTGGCCTCGCTGATTCCTGGGTGTGGGTCTCCCTCTACGAAAGTACCTCTTCGGGGGTCTTTCAAAACCATAGATGAGTAGAAACAAAATCACATTATCAAGGGACATAAAGGAGAAAGAGACCCTTAATTCCTAAAAGGTCTTTAAGTGGCTGGAGAGATGGTTCAGCAGTTAAGGGCATTGGCTGCTCTTCCAGAGGACCTGGGTCTAATTCCCAACACTGACATGGCAGCTCACAATGGTCTGTAACTACAGTTCCATGTGGTTTAACACTTTCTTCTGGCCTCCACTGGCATCAGGCACGAAGGTGATATACAGATATACACACACAGAAACAACTATACTCATTTAAAAAAATAAAGGACATTAAATTGTGTGTGTGTGTGTGTGTGTGTGTGTGTGTGTGTGTGTGTGTGTGTGTGTCCAATGTGCAGGTGCCTATGAATACCAGAGCGTGCATTAAATCTCTAGAACAGAGTTACAGGAATTTTAAACCATTTGACATGAGTGCTGGGAACTTAACTCAGGTCCTTTGGAACAGCCAATGCTCTTAACCACTGAACCATCACTCAAGCCTCCAAAGGGGCCTTTCTGTATTGCCTGTGGACTTGTTTGTGAATCAGTGTTAGGACTGAAGATAGATCAGAAACAAAGCAGACGACAGTTTTGTCCTTAATGAGTTCAAAGCCCAGCCAAGAACTAAGACAACAGGATTCCATTGTGAAGAGATGGTGGGCTGTGCCAGAAGGCTTGACCATAGACAAAGTTGAGAAAGAAGGAGGGCTCCATGACTAATGTCTAGTACAGGATCTTTTTCAGCTGAACACAGAACTTGGAGAATTAAATGACCTATGTAGATCTTTCTTTACCCCAAAATAAAGCACAGGTATATAACATGTGCACAACATTTTACTTACATCAGGATTTTCTCTATGTCATGATTCTTCATAAATTTGTTGAAAATGTATATTAAATATATACTAAGCTTTCTCTCCCTCACTGTTCAAAGTGTTGAGAGAAGAGCCAGGAAAAGGAAAGACAAACAGCCAATGGGGTGGCTCAGTGGGTAGAGGAACGGGTTTCTTGGCCTTAAAACATGAGCTTGGTACTCAGACCCACATGGTGGATGTGGGGGGAGAGACGAGAGGAGAGAGAGAGAGAGAGAGAGAGAAGAGAGAGAGAGAGAGAGAGAGAGAGAGAGAGAGAGAGAGAGAGCAGATTCCCACACATTGTCCTCTGACCTCCATGTGTACACCAGAACATGTACATAGCCCACACACATATACATATACATGTGTATGTATATATGTATTGTGTATGTATATATAAAAGGAAAATGAAGATAAAAATCACTATCTCTGTGCATTTGACATTTCAGTGGCAATGGAACAACAAATAGAAGATAAGTTGGGTCCATAGTTTAGTAGGCAATCATGTGTCCATGAAAGGAATAAAGCTGGTTGTGAACACACCTTGCTGATGAGGGTGGAGAAGGAGGAAGGTCTCAGGAGTGGGGGAGACAAGAGGTTGATAGGATGGCCAGGGATGGATTTGCAGAGACCTGAGGGCACATTTAAAGAACATTTTTAGATGAACATTGCCCACTTGGCTGCCTATACCCAGGATGCTGTACATCGAATGACCTTGGAGCATCAACACTTCGTGGAAACTGGGGTCTGAGAAAGGCAGTGTGCTGAGGGTGTGCTCACATGACAAACCCTGGGATCCCAGGAAAACATCTGGCAGTGTGGAGACAGCTTACCTGACGCTGAGAGAAGATAATTCTTTTCATTGCCCTCTTTTATATGACAAATATTTCAACTGAGTAACAATATGAGTAACAGCAATGACTACACAAGAAACAGACATAGTAAATGTGGTCTTCCATTGGATTTTGTATATAAGATATGACAGCTGATAGAAATTCTTAAATAAACATCGCTGTGCAAAAAAGAAGTAATTTATTCTTTTCGACTCTACTCAAGGTGTTTTTACAAAAGGAGAAAAAATGTCTATTGTAATCAACAGCAATACCGAAGCAACAGATAACTACATTTTAATAAAAATGTCATTCCTTCTCAAAGTAAAGCCTGGACAGTTACTAAATCATCACACTGATGGAACATTTTCTTTTCATAACCTATTGTCTACTTTAAAAAAAATAAAAATGGGCCAGCAGGACAGTGGGATGGCCCAGCTTGTAATGGCACTGGCTGCCAAACCTGTCAACCTGACTTCAACACAAACACATACACACACACACACACACACACACACACACACACACACACACACACACACACACACACACGGGGGGGGGGATAAATGATTTTTAAAAAATATATACTTGAGAACATAATTTCAAAGATAATATTAAAGCTCAGTAATATATTTCAAGTTGTAAACTGAAACTTGTACTTAATCACACAAAAATACTACAGCTTGTGATCTGGGCTTCCTTTTATTCTTTTACAATTTTTTCTTCTGGTTTGTTTGTTTGGGTTTTTGTTGTTGGTTTTCTTTTTTGATATTTCAAAACAGGGTTTCTCTGTAGTGTTTGGAGCCTGTCCTGGAACTAGCTCTGCAGACCAGGCTGGCCTGGAACTCACAGAGATCTGCCTGCCTCTGCTTCCTAAGTGCTGGGATTAAAGGTGTATACCACCACTACCCAGCCCTTTTATACGTTTTAAAGAGCAACTTTGAGGGAAAATATGGACAACTAAATTGTCCACCTAACTGTCCAGAGGAGGGACATCTGAGGTGTCTAGTTAAGGAATTCGATCTTGTATAGTGACCAAAAACATCCCTTGGCAGAACCTTAGATCAAAAGTTCTTCCACTATTCTTGGCTCAGTTTCACCTACATGTGAAAAATCGTCACACAGGAAGACCTGTCCTCATCTCAAAATGAAACCCAGAGGTGAACGAGGCATAGACTTTGCCTTGAGCTCAAGACTTTGCCTTGAGTTCCCTGGAGATGCACTCCTGAACCCAACGTTTTTCAAAAATATTTTCACTCTTAGTTAATGCATCATAATACATATTCATGAAGTAACATGAGGCATTTCAATCCTTGCGTAAAAAAATCAGACAGTGTAATTGGCCTTATTTGTCACTTCAGACATCTGTCCATCATTTTTATATTAATCTTCTCTGGAAGATATTTTGAAATACGCGATTAACTTTTTGTCAGCTCTCACTGTCCTGTTGGGCTAGAGAACACTAGAAGTTATTCCTCTACCCACCTATATGACTGTACCTATCTCCCTCCCAACTCCCTTTCCGTATTTCCACCCTAGTTCTCTGAGGTCAACTTTCATATGTGAGAGGCTTTTGGCCTCTCTATGTTTGCCTCATTTTGCCTACTCTAGCAGCTTCCTGTCTATCTATGTTGCAGTTAATGACAGAATCACATCCTTCATGTGGTTGAATGACACTCTGATACAATATACATGGTTTATTAACTCAACTGCTGAGCGCTTAGGTGGATTCCATATCTTGGTTACTGTGAATAGAAATCTGAGTTCAAGGCCTCTTCCACTTTCTGACTTGGGGGTTGCTCCACTATAAGCTAGTGCTTCCCGAGTCCAAATCTTATGTGTTCTTCACATGTCACAGAGCCCATCTTGTGACCTTTATCACCAAGGAGATTTGACAAATTCATCTCTCGTTGCCAGACCCAGGTTTGACTTCCCACTGTTACATGTATGCTCATTGGTGTGAGCACTATACATGCTTAGCCATCTCCTCTGAGTTCTCGTCCTTCTGTAAAATCTGGTTGGAGATTGCTTTCCAGAGTTTTTGTATTTGAAAGTGGCTGATCACTGAAATCTTTGTAGCTCCTAATAGAAAGCAAGGAAGCCCGGGATCTGCTGATTACAGTGGAAGGACCTAAGGGGAAGTAGTGCTCCACTTAACCACTCATTGCTGACTCCTGACCCCAAAGGAAAAGGCTCCCTCCATCTTCCGCCAGTGTATTCTCTGGGGTTCTCATTTTTGTACCTATTCTAGGCATGGCTGCCCTTCCTGCTTCCTCCACTGGGGCAGGCACACAGCTTGGGTAGCTGACTCATCTCTTTATGGCTCTCCAGAGAGTCAAGTTCCACAACTTGGATTTAATCCTCTGCTATGCTTGGTTTTCATTATAAAATGAGGCTCTGTGCACTGCAGATACTGTTAATCTGCTGTGCATCATTGAAGTGACTCTTCTCAACCTATGGCTTCTGTTTAGAATTCTCAAATCACTGACTCTTTAGTCACCAGGTAAATATTAATTGATTTGCCCTCTTCTGGAGTCAGTTCTGTCTCCCAAGTTCTTCAGATATCCAAAGCAAGGCCTCTCTCAGTGTCCAGCAGGCTACCAGCTTTTCTTTGAGAATTATCCCAGTGGCACCTGATCCAAGTTAATAATAGCTCATCACATTCAATGTGCAATCCATTCATCCTCAAACCTAAGAACTTAACCCAGGCAAAGGCAGATGTGGTGGGAAGGCAACACATATGGCATGAATGGATTATCTCATTTTCCACCTGTAATTTCCTTTTCCTTGGCTTGGTCAGTGGCAGAATGAAAAAGCAGTGGTACATGTTGTCTGCTCAAGTCCCCTTAGAAATCTTGGATGCCCAACACTAGCGGGTCTTCTTCGGGTTACCTAGGTCTACAATACTTGTTAGATAATTGCCTTGCTTCCCTTTTACTGTGCCAACAAGTGCCAGGAATTTACTCTCAATCCATATTGTGCCCAATCAGCTTCAAGCCAATGACTGATAAAGGAGGTTGTCCAAAGGCCTGCTCCTTTGCTAAGAACTGGAGCAGAGTGAAATGGAGTCTTATTTAAGTCCCTAGTAATACCATACAGCATCAAAAATTGCAAAAACACTTTCTTTTTTGTATCAGCTCCCACTCTCTCACTAAGTTCACCAGGAGGGAACACTTCCTTGCAGGTAAATTCACATGCTTCTGGGGACTCTAACTTCAGAAAAGACTATTTCCACCTCCATGTCCAGGTAGGCATCATTAATCTACTCTCTCTTTGGGGTAGAAACTACCTATCATACAGGCAGTTTCCATCATTCTACTCTCTTTCTCGATTCTGTCTCCCACTCTAAAGTCTCCAGTTTCTTTTCTCCCTAACGTGAACATTCCCATGCAACTCTGATGGATGTCACCTGACCATGCCTTCCGATGAGGTCGTTAGAATATTACACAGGAATTCGATCTCTTATTTTACGCTGCTAGAAATGTATTGAGTACTGCAGTAAGCATGTGCCAAATTCCCTGATATTCTTGCATTCAACTGCACAGGAAGAGAATGTCTGTTTTGTTTACTTGTTCTCAAGAGCTTTCAGTATGATGGACCACAAGAATAAACCTACTCCAACTACTAGCTGTGTGACCACAACTAGTCTAATGAGAACTGCAAATGCCAATAAGGGTGATAGACAAATGTTAACTGTACTTATCAAGTAAGTCACCAACCTGAGTCTTAGGTGGCCCAAAAGATGCCTGACGCTGGCAGCCCCTTCCCTTGGTTAGCACTAAACTCATTTCTCTACCCGGAACACCAGCATGTGTGAAGAGATGAGTGAAAGTTGCAGAACAGAAGGTAAAATTGATGTTGTAGCCACAATAAGAGCAAAGGTCCATCCAAATGCACTTTCCAATGCCAAAACCCCCAGGAAGAAAATAGATGGGATGAGCTATATGGCCATAAAGACTGAAAACTGAAATACCTAAAACTCAAGATCCTCCCTGAAAATACAAACCTCAGTGTTGCTGTCCCAACACAAAGTGATTTCTTACTCATCAGTTATGAGTAACCTAACCTGCTCAGAGTGATGAATACTTCCTTAAAGTAGTCATGCCTGTGGAAAGTCTGGGAAAGCTCGTTCTTTCTCCCCCTTCTCTGAAGGGTTGCTAGTCTGAATAGCTTCGGGAATAGAGAGTTTTTTGTGATGGTTCTCAACTATCCTGAAGTATTGGACACTTTCATGTTTCTGCTGTTGACATGCGGCAGTGTTTTTGCACAGGACTCGCTAGGAGAGCTGAGTAGGAGATACTGTGGTCAAGAACACTATACTCGGAGTTGTAACAAAAGGTGGGGGTCAAAAGACTTAGCTCTCGGAGAGAAATTTGTCAATGAGATTCCCTACCTGAGCTGACTTACCATACAGAGGATGCACAATGATGAGTACCATTTCCAAAGGAAATATAGCCCCCCAAATTTGCTTCAAAGCAAGGTAAGTCAGCAGAGGAAATGAGTCTTTATGGGGACTGATACACATTTAAAGACGACCGTTTAGTCATTCTTTTTAGCCCTAAGTCTCTGAGTTTGACTTCTCAGAATCACCTGGGGAGCCTGCTGAAAACCCAGCTCAGCAGGATCCAGTGCAGACTCCAGCTGTCTGTTTGAGGCTGGGCCAAGAATTTATTTCTAACAAGCTCCTCCGGGATTTTCATGTTGGGTCAAGTTTGAGAACCATGTTCCAAAAGGAAGCTTATGGGCTGCTGTAAACTCTTTCCTGGAGTAGATGAGTTGGCCCACAGTGTGGGAGCAAAGAGGCCATGTAAACATTAGCTAAAACTATGCCGAGGAAATCTAGATGCTTTGCCCAAGCCTTTGCATCTCACGGAATATCTGTGCACTTGCAAAGATCAGGGAAGGGCCAGTTCAGCATGTCGTTCTTCAGATGATGGGAGGAGAGACTGAAAGTCTAGAAAATAATCACCTATTTTGAAGCTCAAGTAGTTAGTTCATTCTGGAAATAAAAACTGGCATGCCATTATATTTTATTTTAAGTAAGAATAACCAGACTAATTTAAAAAAAAATAGTAACGTTAAACAGCTAGAAAACTTGGATGGTTACATTTTCAATAATGGAGAATTGTGTGCATTCAGCCATATACTTCTGTAATGTGTTCATCAATTCATTCATTCTTCACTTATACATTCTTTTATTTACTCTTTAATCGATTCACACAGCAGATGAAATGGCTATTCGATGGACCAGAGCAAGGCTTGAGAAAACTCCTTATAGCCTGAGACATGAAAGAAAATAAGTTGTGCTGCATTTGCTCTTCTTTGATTTTTTTTTTGATATTTTTGTAGTTATAAATGAGGTGATGCTGAATATTCTGGTGCCAAATAGCCAAGAAAATGACAACAGAGAGTTAGTGACCGTTTTCATCAAAATTAGAGATCAAAACAAAGCCAAACTAAATTTAAAGTCAGGCCATCAAAACTCTTTTTATTCCTTGAATTCCATATGTCATTGTTCAAACAGGATATTTTAGAAATGACTGCCAATGATGTATCAGATGCCAGTGCCTCTGGAATCCTGCTGCCCTGATCTGCACACTGTAACAAATCACCCCGTGAATTTCCCTGTTCATGGTGAGAAGATGAATTTGGGACCGTATAGAAATCTGGTGTTCTCAAGTATTCGTCTTGGTATATAGCCCCGGTTGAATTCCAGTATCTACCAAGGGAGACCTCAAGCCTGCAAAATTGTCCTCAGCTCAAACTGGTTTTCAATTAGTCATGCCATGTGCCTGAATTGTTTGTGTTGTTTATTTTTAATCAGTTATCAGGGCTAGGCTTTGGCTAGACCAAGAGGAAGCTGGCTCGGTTTTAAGTTTCATCCGGCTGCTGAACAGTGGTGCTGCCAGGCCCTGCAAAGTCCAGACTGAGTGTGGCCTTGTTGCTCAGTGGTACTTCCTCGGAGAATTCACTCCCTGCATGCTCTTCTGCCGGCTTTTGCTCTACTGGAAGTCACATATTATGGAAGTTTCCTCCCTAGTATTGTGTTTTACAATCCTGTGACCCTATTAACCTGGCATGGTGATCCAAAACAAGACCACAGAAACCTCTACCCCATAGCCCATTCTGAGTCATTGAGAAGGCCATGGAAGCCCATTTATATGAGATGCAGAATGCAGTGCTCCTGGGCACAGCAGGGTTCTCCTCCCCTGACTTCCATTGAAGGCATTAGGTCATTGTCATCACTTGGGGGAGGGGGGTGATCACCTTCCATTGTCAAGCATTTGTGAGTTTTGCCTGACTTGGAGATTGATTGATAGAGATCCCAAGACTCTACGATGCGTGTGTTTTCTTTGTCATCTTTCACCTCTCTGCATCAGATGACATAGCAATAGATTCCCTCCACTGTGCTTTTATTAAATTTTGATATGCACACCACAGACCATAGGATAAATCTTACATTCATCTCCCTTTGTCTCTATATCTCTCCCAGCAGTGTCTGTGGTGTGTGTGTGTGTGTGTGTGTGTGTGTGTGTGTGTGTGTGTGTGTGTGTGTGTGTGTGTGTGTGTGTGTGTGTGTGTGTGTGTGGTGTGTGTGTGTGTGGTATGTGGTGTGTGGTGTGTATGGTGGGGGGGTGTGGGGGGTGTATGTGGTGTGTGTATGTGATATGTTTTTTATTTGTGGCTTTCTCTTCCTTAGACATCTATGAAATTTCCTCAAAGTAAGGTGAAATCAGAGAACAGAATGAAAATGCCTGCCCTTCTGTCCTTGATCTCTGCCCTGAATTTCTTTATAGGCTATGCTTGCATTTTAAATCATCTGGTTTACTTAAACTATATCTTCGGGTTGAGTATTTTCCTATGAATGTCCTTGCATTCTTATTAAAAACTGTAAGTCCTATACATACTGAGATAGTCCCTAACTTTCCAGTTCTACACCACACTTCCACACCCTCACTACAGAAATGGGAAGCCAAGTGTACTAGACACAACACTATAATCTCAGTACTTAGCCTTTATAGTTGATTTTATTCATAGTGCTCTTGTTTGAGTTAAGCTTCTCTGTACTAGATGGAAAACAGATGTTCGTAGACAAATGAGGAAAAATCAATGGGCAGAATATCCCAGATTCTACTTTTTTATTCAATCATGCCACAGTTGCTTGCTGAATATGACCTTGTGTTCAGGACAGAACAGGAGGAAGACATTTTGCAGGGTTGGTCCCCATCCTCAAAGAATGTACTCTCTAGTCAAAGTTGAGGTTGGGTGGGAGGAGCAGAAGTTGGGATACCATAAGACCATATGTACAAGGTTAAAATAAAGAGCTGTACAAGAAGACTGTGTACATAAGATGTGAGGGATGTGCAGACATAAGGCTGCATTCTCCAGGCTGCATTCTCATCAGCTATGAAGAAATAAGTGGGATTTGGAAATGAGAATAAGAGTTTCTGGTTCCCTGGATAAGTATGAGCTGGGCCATTAAGGTGGGAATTGATTCTGGAAAGAGAAAGTTGAGTTTACTACAACAGGAAGTTCAAGAAGGGGACACGTCTGACATGAAATCATAGCTGGACAGGACAAAGGACCGTGGATTCCTTAGTGAGCAGCATGCTCTTTATACGGTAGATAATTTAGATCTCTAAGCATGTCTACCGTGGACACAGCATCATCAGATTTAGACAGCAGAATTCACACAAACCTGGAGGAGAGAGAGGAGAGCTGTCAGTTGGGAGGTCAGTCTAGATGCTCTCCTAGTCAGGAAGTGACTGAGCCTTGGTAGAGAGAAACTTCTGCACACAGGACATGGCCAAGAGAGGGTTCCAGACCTAGGGCCCCAGTGCAGGAAGGATGGGTAGCACCTTCATAGCTCAGCTGTTTTCGTGCGCATCTAAAAACTCCTTGATGCCAGTTTGGGTTTTTAGTGTAGTATGAAAGGTGTCCCCACAGTTGCTCAGTGCATACTCCATACTGCAGGAGTCAGGCTTTCTGCCATATGGCCACGTTTACCCATAGCACCAAGACCAACACTGTCTCTCATCAGTATGTGTGTGGCCTTTATCACAACACGGTCATCAGACATTCCATGGAGCCAACACCACTAGGACAGAGAGGAAGGGAGGAAGGGAGGACGGGAGGAGACAGCATGGAAACAAAGCTGAGAGTCTGGATGGCTTCTGGAGAGCTTTGTATTCAAGTGTGACCACAGCTCCGCAATGCTGTGCAGTCTCTTTGCCAGCGGATCAGCTAATTTGATCAGCAGAATCTGGCTACTGATGGACGCTATGAAGAACCTTGATGTTAGACTCAGCTCATTGACTTCCTAATGAAGTGCTTCTGAAACAGTCATTTTCCATCTCAATCACCTAACAGCTGTACAAGTATGGTACAGAAAACAAACCAAATTTTAGGGCACTGTCATGTAAAACGGCCAAGAAAGGCTTTTTGGAAGAAGTGGTATGTGGCTGCAATGTGCAGTAGGAATGGGCCTGAGGGATGCTGAGAGTTCAAAGAGCAAACTCTCTTCCTCACATACTCTTTCTCAGACAATGTATCAGTTACTTTTCTGTTGTAAAAACAACATGATGACAGCAATTTGTAGAAGGAAGAGTTTATTTGGGTTTAAGATTCCAGAGGGAGGAGTCCATTGTGGCAGGGAAGTATGGCAGCGTGGCAGCAGACATGGCAGCTAGACTTGGATGCTAAGAGGTCCCATCTTGAATCCCAAGCAGGAAGCAGAGAGCAACCTACAAAGGGCATGAATCTTTAAAGTCTCCAAGCCCAGCAAGGCCACAACTCCTAAACCTTCTCAAGCAGCACCACCAACTAGGGACCACATAGTTAAATTCCTGTACTATGAGGGATATTTATCTTTTAAACCAGCACAGGGACCACAAAAAGGCTTGGTGTATTGGGGAAGTCAGGAGTGTCATTCCAAAGGCTATAACTGCAACACTAGTGGAGTTGCATTCTCTTCTTGCTATTTGCACATTTGTTTAGTTTTAAAGAAAATCTTTCTATTGATCACATTTAGAAGGTCATTCAGACAAGTATAATGGAAACCAAAGGGCAGACAATGTTGTGTGGCAGCAACTTTCAGGCATTTTTTTTTAATGCACACAAATTGAGCATAGTTCAAAGCCAAAAGAGAATCTATATGACCCTGAGAAGCTGTGCAAAGAAGAGGTTGAACAAACTCTTGCAGAAATGTCAGTTTCCGATGGTGGAGGCTACAGTCAGAAAGCACAGCTCCCTCTGACCACATGAAACGTGCTTGCAGGGCCGTGGTTATGACTTTACTCTCAGCTGTGGGAGCTGATCTTTTCTGTGATTGATGGTGAAATTCCGGAGAACTTCTGTGAGAAACTAAAAACTCTTCCTGGAGGAAATTCTACTCATGGTGGCAACTGCATTGGATAGTTGCCATGGCACTTGCTTCTCAGTGCTCTAAACTCTTCATCTAGAAGAAAATAGCGTTAAAGAACCACACAGCAGGGGAACTCACTAACAGAAGAGCTGTGTCTGAGTCCAGCCTTCTACCCCTGGCTGTGTGTCCTTGCTATATTACTGACACTCTGAGAGTGTCTGACACCTCATGGAAAGGAGGAAGAAAATAGATTTTTCCATTTTTCTTCAAATGGTAATGAAGTTTAAACAGGAGAATAAATATTGCAAACTGTACATCCTGTATATAAAGTAGGAAGTAATCACCTCTGTGACATTGTGACCACCTGGAGCTTTGTGACAGATATTGTGTTGATTTGACACTATTGGAATGGACCATATCTATTTGTTAAGAAGAGTGAAAGACTGGAAGGAAGGGGGAGGATTTTAACAAATCGTGGTTATAGGTTTTACCTGCTCCTTCCTTACAGGCTATCTATTATGGCGCACACTAAACAAAAATCTCTGAGTCAATTATCACTTTGTGAGCAAGTGTGCACATGCACATTTCCGCAAACACACAAGGAAAAAGTGGGGCACGTCTTCACCTCAGACCTCTGTGGATGTAGGCAGGAGAACCCAGTCTATGTGCTTCTCTGCAGGTACAGGGGATCCCTCAAATGTTTTGTGTCATTTGACCAAATCCTTTTTTTTCCTCCAAGTCTTGGTCAGAAAAGTGTATCAGTGGCAGATAGTGCCACATTCATATTCAGGAAACCCACCCATGTTCTTACCCTCCCCCTCAACACACATCCTGTTCTGCCTGTTTAGTTCACAGTGTAAGGAAGAGACATGGAGGATGCCAAGCCTGAGAGAGGTCTTGCAGGGAGCTGAGACTGAGCTGGTATTGATATGGTAGTTTGAATGCAATTGGCCTGCATAGGCTGGTAAGGAGTGGCACTATTAGGAGAAGTGGCCTTGTTGGAATATGTGTGACCTTGTGGGAGGAAGTGTGTTACTGTAGAGGTGGGCTTTTGGGTTTCATATGCTCAAGCCATGCCCAGAGTGACAGTTCACTTCCTGTTGCCTGCATATCAAGATGCAGAACTCTCAGCTCCTTCTCCAGCACCATGTCTGCTTGCAGGTTGCCATGAAGATAATGGAATGAACCTCTGAAACTGTAGGCCAGCCCCAATTAAATGTTTTCCTTTATAAGAGTTGCCATGGTCATCGCTTCCCTTCACAGAAATAGAGATCCTAACTTCTTTCTCTTTTCGCTCTTGGAAAAATCCCTTACATCTCTGATGTCATGGAGCTCAGGCTGGGTGCTAGCCCTGAAGGTAATGGTCACTGTTAACCTGAAGTTGTCCCTGTGTGTTCTTCAACCACTCTTCTTCATCTGCCTGCTCAGCATAGTTATGTCCTTCCCTTGGGTCACAGCTCTTCAAATTCTTGTGTGTAGCTCCCCTAGTTTCATGGCTCTACTCTCCTCACTCTGACGTTATCTTCCTCTTTTTTGTCACTGCTTCTAAGATGTCCCCAAAATAATTTTCAAATTGAGTCCCATGGCAATGGTTTTTGAGAGCAGGTACACAGTGAAGAACCAGTCTCTTAGCCAGCTCCATGCTGTTCATTTACAAATTGCTTTCAATGGAACCTCTGAGGACAAGGCAAGAACAACTCAAAGCTCAGAAAGAACAACAAATGCTTAGCTTTTGCTTTTATTTTATATATACCTCTAGTGTGGGCCTGGCAGTACACCTGGCATTCACTTGAATAGAGGTCTGTTATTATCTAGGCTTGCTTCAACCTGCAAAGAAAGAAGTCCATTTTCTGCCTGATGGTGAGGTCACACTACTGAAGTCCTTGACCTTCTGGGATCTTGCAATTGGGAGCTTCTTATCAGCAGAGTGCGGCTTATTTAGGAAATCTGTTCCAGGCCTGGGTCTTCTCTCATCTCTCATTTGGTGGGGATGGTAAGTCCTTCCTTACGGAGTCCCAGAACTGCACGAACTTAGCCAGTTAGAGGGTGGGGAAGCCCTTGGCAGTGGAATCATCTAAGCATGAACCATCTGTGTTGTCCTTCTTCACGATTACATGGTAGACCTCTTCCAGAGGCACTTGCCTGAGACCCTTTCTTGTGGAACACGAGAAAAGCTATCAATTTTATAAAGACTCTCAGAGCTGCCATATCGGTGGAGAAGCAAAAGAAAATATTTCCTTCTGAATCAAGGGGTATAATGACCCTGCAGCCTTCAGTCAGGGACTTTTCTACATGCCCTATTTGAAAAGTAGAAGCAACAAGGTATCCTCTGGCTAGGAGACACTATGTCTGCAAACCAACTGCAGTTACAGAGTGCCAAACTCTTGCAAGAGCTCAGTGGTGAGAGGAAAACTTTGAGGGACTACTGATAATAGTAAAGACTTTCTGGGTCAGAATGTACACCCTACTCACAACAGTCATTTAGGATTTCATGCTCATAATAGATATTTTGTTTTACTTTAAAATTCTATGTGCGCTGTATTTACCAGGATGAACTTGAACTCATAGAGATCTGTCTGCCTCTGTGTCCCTAATGCTGAGATTAAAGGAATATGAAGCCAGGCCACCATGGCTTTGCTTTTGTTTGGTTTTTTTGTTTGTGTTCTTCTTACTGTTTGTTGTTCATTTTGATTTTCTTTTCTTTTTAATTTTTTGAGAGAAAGAGAATACGAAGTTAGAAGGGTCCAGAGATAGGGAAGGTGTTGGGGGGGGTGGAGTTGAAGGAGGGAAAAAAGATCAAAATACATAACTTTTAAATTTAAAAACAAACTCTATGTGTGAATGTTGTCCTGAAGCTCAATGTTGCCCGCAGACCTAAGAGAAACCCATATGTTTTCTATGCTGAGTCAATCCCATATAAGCCAGTTGTCTGTGATGGTAAAATAAGGGGAAATTTTGTTTTCTAGAAGCAGGTCAGTCTTAAGCCAGAGATCTACATGTTGTGTAAGGACTTAGCTCAATGACAACATATGATGCAGAACACACAAGAAGGAGTATCCCCAAAACAGCAGAGCAGAGTGTAAGATGAGGGACTCCTAACCCATGGATGCATTCACACGGTCAGGGAAGCAATCAACACTTATACTCTTTGATACCCTTCTATGTTGCCCCTAGAACACAAGTGAGACAAGTATATCATTGTGGGGCCTCAAAGTAGGGGGACTGTAGCACAAAAATTAAAGAAATATAAACAGCCCAGTATTAAGACATCTGTGAACCTCTTCTAAGCAGGAGCCTACTTAGTCACATGTCTTACTTAATCCTAGATTCAAGAGACAGCAGCCCCCAGCTCCTGGGCCAAATCTCTGCTAATGGGATGGGAGTAGGAGTGGAGAAGCTGCTGCTTTGAGGGTGAAACAATGACCCTCCCCTGTGTCTCCAGTTTTTCCTGTCCCTGCTCTATGTGGCAGTGGTCAGTCATCACTCTGAAGTGATCACCACCCTGGGGACAACTGTCCCAGAGTCCTGAAGCAAGAGAAAAGCTCTAGTGTGTGAAGGCACTGAGATGAAGAGGTGTATGTGTCATTGTAGCAAATATGCTGAAGCAAAAGGAGAAGGAAGCCTGTGATTCTGGAACCAGGTAAGGAGATTAGATGATGCTTCTCTTGCATTAGATTTTTCATCAAGTGACAACTGGAAACTGATCCTTGCTCCATTACCACTCTGAGTACACACTGTGTGACTTTCCCTAGATTCATTTATTTTTAGAAAGAATTATCCTAAGATATATTTTCCCTTGGATACCTGCCAGTCTTTTGGCCCATTGCAACCCTTATTCCATTCTTGACTCAATAGGTGTCACCAATGCTTCAGAAGCCAGGAGGAACTGGGGACACTGTTCTCCATAGACTCCATTTAAGCATATGGACTTTAATTTGTCATGAAGAGTTGGTAGTTTATCACCCAACTCCAACTCCAGCTGATGGTGTTGAGTCAAATTGCTTTAACTTCTCTGAAAGAGGTCATTTTATCTTCATTGTGACAACTGTTTAGATATTGCACTCCTCAAAGTTGTTCCTCATTGCTTTCAAACACAGGGTTGCTGTAGGATACCCCCTGAATGTCAGAATAGGAGGTTTGGTTTAGTGGGGGCCAGCTTGAGTCATTTGCCAAATTCCTCTGCCATATGCGATACTGGCTTTTTGATTGATAGCCAAAACATCTCTTGACTGCTAGCCACAAAGCTCGGTTTTCAATAATGGTCTCCTGTAAAATAAAAGATAAAAAAATGTGATTTAAGTTACCTAGTTCCATAGTCATAATCAGACACTCTCACAGTATTTTCTTAGATTCAGCTTAACAAAAGTTGGAGCCTAAGCAAATCTTCAAAAGTTTTGCAGCCAGACTCTCAAACTTTCTACTTAAGGAACTCAACTGGAAGAAGGTATTTTCAAAAACCTGGGAGTTAAGCTGGAAGCAGCCTACCTCAAAGATAGTTCTTGGGAATCTCACACTGAAATTGAATTTCAAATCGTTCAAATTCTATATTTCACACCATACCACATCCAACTTCATGCCTTATAAAATGACATTTTATAAATATTTTAGCATTTCTTAGAACTGAGTGTATGGAAGGATGCATGGTGTTTCTTTGATAGACCTCTGCCAGGTACTGCTTGCTGTGGGCACAGGGCAATGAAATATAAATAGCAGACTCAGTTTAGGGTTGGAGAAATAGAGGTTCATTTCATTACTCTAAGATTAAGGCCAGGTATTCATTTGAGATTGGTGTCCTATTCCCAGCACTGAGGAAGACAGTCTAGTACCCTGAGCCAGTTGAGTTAGAAATAATAATCCCTTCCTTATACATGCTGTAAGGATTATACAACTGCTAGGACAGGGCAGGGCACACACCTTTAATCCCAGCACTTGTGGGGCAGAGGCAGGTGGATCTCTGTGACTTCGAGGCCAGCCTGGTCTACAGAGTGAGTTCTAGGATGCCAGGGCTACACAGAGAAGTCCTGTCTCAAAAGATGAAACAATAAAAGAAAAAGAAATAGAGAAATAATAATAATAATAATAATAATAATAATAATAATAATAATAATAATAAAGCCATGTAAAGATGGAAAACACAAGGAGTCTGGATATGTATGTTACTGTGTTGTCTTTGAATTGTTTGATTGCTGAGAAAGGAGTAACAGTTGCTAATACACATTTGATTATAAATGCTGCTGGATTAATCCAACCTATATATTTTTAAATGCCTTGAATTCTAAATTTAAGTACAAGGACATGTAACTTTGGAAAAGAGATTTTTTTTTTGTTTTTGTTTCCACAGAAAATGAAAAGCTGTGATTCCTTCTAGACTAATATGGTTTGATTAATCAAGACCCTCTGAATCAATGGCCCAGGTGATCCAATATACAAACCAGGTGTGTGTGTGTGTGTGTGTGTGTGTGTGTGTGTGTGTGTGTGTGTGTGTGTGTGTGTCTGTGTGTCTGTGTGTGTGTGTGTGTGTGAATCCATGTGTTTGGTATGTGTTCCATTGTATCATGTTTTGTCCCAAAGTTAAGCATTTTAGATATTTTCCTAAAAGAAAAGGAGAACAAACTGACAAAATTAGAACTGATTTTGATGTCCATCCAGAGTATCTTTTGTGCTCTGAGTTAGTGAAGAATTATGGAAGACATAGTTTCCCTAAAATCTGCCCATCTTTGTTACTTAAGTCTTGTTGTCTATAGTAAAGATAGGAAGCACAGCTTGACAGAGTCTTTTCCTCTGAACACTGGGAGGCCTCTTGGAAGGAATCAAGACCCAAAGGGCCATCTTCAGCATCTGGCCAACGTGTTACTCTGCTTTCCCAAACAGGATCCCTGTAGTTCTCCCTGATCTGAGTGAAGGCAGAGGCATGAGTACCAACTCTGAATTTTTGAATAAAACACTTGTAGGAAAACTAAGTATTTCTTCAAACAAGTTAAATGAAAGATGAGATGGGGATCTCCACGTTGTGTAGAATTTTCCTCCTTCTAGTGTGCTACTTCTGTCCCGTTGCCACTCTCCAAAGCACAGCTGAAGCATTCCTTCTGCATCATCTGTCTTGTGATTCTGTCTTGTAAACCAAATGCATAGATAGGAGCAGAAGCAAAGCTTTCATGAAAAGCCATTTCTTTAAAAGAATTCTCTGTAAGCTTTTCCAACTGACTACTCCATGCTTAAGTACTTATGGACACACACAAGCACAATAATAAAAAAAAAGATGGGCATTATTAAAGTCATTCATATCAGCTCCCATGCTTCTCTACAGGAAGGGAGGGAGACTCATATAGTAAGATCTCAATTGAACCTATTTGGTTTCTGGGCTACTCTGAGATTAGCATTGGTGCCAGACTTTAACAAACCAGACAAACCTTAAAATGCTACAAAGGAAGCCAGACATCATGCCTACTCTTGAGAAAACTGTTTGGACTATGTATAACAGAAGCTGGCCTGCAGGATGGGGTTAGCTCAGTTCAACCAGCATTCCTTTACACTTTCTGGCACATATATAGAGTCACCTAAAGGAAAGATATCTTATTGAGTCCATAATGGTCTTTACCTACTCTCTTAGGTTCATTCACCACATGAAGCAGGAAAACATAGCATCCATCATTCTCAACTATAATAGCCCCCTTTCAAAGACTCAGTAACTCTACTCTATCTCTAAGTACCTGCTGATCACAGAGAAAAGGGTTGGTAAACACCTGGATGCCATAGGAAAGGTGTCTCAGGTGCCTAATTTAGAACTTTCTGGCTGCTGTGGAATAATTCTTCTATACACTGTGAATATATATTGCTATTTGATTTAATAAACAAGCTGACTGGTCAGTAGCTGAACAGGATAAGGTTAGGTGGGAAAGCCAAACTGAGAATGATGGGCCAAGGAAGGGTAGAGTCAGAGGGTCACAAGCTGGATGAAGAGTGAATCAGACATACAAAACTGGATAGAGGTAAAAGCCAAGAACCTTGGGGCTGCATATAGATTAATAGAAATTGTTTAACTTGTAAGAGCTAGTTAGTAACAAGCCTGAGTTATTGGCCAAGCATTTATAATTAATATAAGCCTCAGCATGTTTATTTGAGAGCAGCTACAGGACAGGAAAACACCACCTACAGCTGGCAACCCACAGTAAACATGCATGTGTGTATGTTCATCTCTCACTCAACATGAGAATCAAAGGTGATGCCCCACTCTTATGAGTATCAGTGACCCATCCCAACTGCTTGACATGAGCAAGGTCATTGCCAACATTTAATTTAAATGACTATTACTCATCTCCTAGTAGAATTTTAAATACAATGATTACAGGATTAAATGCAATAAAATGCAGGATTTTAAGTGTAATAACTACTAACACAAGTTCTTGCCAGTAGAGGTTAATGTAAGAGAAGGCATTAGCACACAAATAACTTCAGCATATGTCTGCTTCCTGCCCATAGATTGTGAGTCCAACCCCCTCTGTTATCTTTCTCCTAGAAAATACCCTGGGAAATATCACAGGGTCAATGAACTGTTATGGAAAAACAAATGTATAAAGGTATGATTGAAAGAGTGACAGAAACAAAGTAAGAAATGGTAAGTGTCATGAGAGGCTTGCTGTTTACACTGTTTTGTTGTATTTGTTTTTGTATGTGTTTGAGGAGCCTTGTTTCTATTTTATTTTTGCTTGGTTTGTTTAGGTTTGGACTTCTGAGACTGAATCTCCTTACATAGCCCAGGCTAGCTTCAAATTCTTGACTTTCCTACCACAGCTTTCCAAGTTCTAGGACTATAGACAGATGGCACTACCATGTCCAGTTAGGTTTATGTTTATTAAACACCTACTATGTGTTTTTCCTT
The DNA here is from genome assembly GCF_003668045.3 of Cricetulus griseus. Taxonomy (NCBI): domain Eukaryota; kingdom Metazoa; phylum Chordata; class Mammalia; order Rodentia; family Cricetidae; genus Cricetulus; species Cricetulus griseus. The sequence continues at coordinate 60,038,076 of NC_048597.1, read as the reverse complement.
ACTCACATTTCGGTCCATATGTATATAAAGTAAGGTGTAGTTACTGGTAACATTTTATAGCAGAGGGAGCAAACCCAATGGAACAGAATAATAAGCCAAGCATCAGCAAAGAGCTGTAGCCAGGATTCACACCAGAAGGATTGTCTGAGCCTGTGCTCTTTGCTGAAAATATACCAACTGGGGAAGGGCTTCCTGCCAGGACACCGTGACAGACTTGGACACTCAACAACCATTGTTCTTCCTTGTCCACCTAACCAAAACCAACCAAGCAAATAACCAAGCAAACAATCTAAGCCAACCTGTCCCAGGAGCATGGATTCCCTTACCCAGAATGCCTTTCTACTCAGAATAACAATGAGACAGTTCTAACTATTGAGGTTTATGAAAAAGTCTGCTGATTTGCCATAGGGAAACTTGTGTTTCCCGGTTATACATTCATATCTAAGGAAATAAAAGCTTGAAAGTACCTCCTGTGTTTCTTTTCTGCTCATAAACAGATATGTCACACAACTGGGCTGGAGACCTGGTCAGGAAGCATGAAAGGACACATCCAAAGCTGATGGCACTGAAAGGGGCAGACCTTGTGAGAGTCCTGGGGTGTCCACCTCGAGTCTGGTTCCCAAATCAGTAAATGTCTGTGCTGTTTAAACTGCACTTAATGAGTTTTGTTAATTGCCTAGCAGACCCAGGGATCAGGAAAGATTCATGAAGAGGTCAGTCCTGCTACTATGCCATAGAGGATGCAAATATGGAGAAATATGTTTCAAATGGAAAGAGCAGTCAGCAAGATACGTACATGAGAGTATCCTTTAATCAGTAGTTCTCAGCCTCTGGGTTTTGACCCCTTTGGGGGTTGCATATCAGAATTTATATTACGATTCATAACAGTAGCAAAATTATAATTATGAAGTAGCAATGAAATAATTTTATGGTTGGGGGTCACCACAACATAAGGAAGGTTGAGAACCACTGCTTTAAATGGTGGGGACCCCCCTTCTGCAACTCAATCTGAGGACACCCACATTAACCTGGTTGCTTTGGAGAATGTATGGCTTGGCATAGTTCTTTCAAAATATGCTGCCCAAACCCATCTCAGTGGAAACACCTGGTAACCTGTTGGACATGCAGGCTTTCACACGTACCAAGTCAGACACAGTGAAGGGAAGGCTTGATAATCTATTCTTCCCATTTTAACAAGCCTGCATGATGAGTGTGGTGCTCGCTCTGCTTTGGCATAACCTGGTGTAGCCTCCAGAGAGAGAGAGGCTACAGTGCCCTGATTCAGGGCTCTGTTCTTCCACTGACAACTGTGGCAGTCTTTGCTCTACACAGGATGGAATATTCCCAGAGATCCTGTCTTTACAGCACTATCTGGGAGGTCAGGTTATAAGGAAGCCACAACCCACTGTAAATACCCGTTGCTGGAACATGATAGTTCCACAATTCAGAAGAAGAAGAAGAAGAAGAAGAAGAAGAAGAAGAAGAAGAAGAAGAAGAAGAAGAAGAAGAAGAAGAGGAGGAGGAGGAGGAGGAGGAGGAGGAGGAGGAGGAGGAGGAGGAGGAGGAGGAGGAGGAGAGACAGAACCCTACATTTCTCCTCTCCTTCAAGGATGCCTTCATTAGGTACTACCTTCCAATACCAGGCTTTGAAGAAGGGGGATTATGCCTGATATCACTGAGAGGGTGAAACAATTAGAGATAAAAATGGGTACAAAGTCATTTCACTAAGAAAATGAAGCAAATAGGGATGATAGAAGGAAAGCGGTGAGAAAGCCTCACTGGGAGGCTCATTTCTCATCACAGGTGAAAATAATACACGATGTTAAATGCAAGAAGTCAGATACAAAAAGGCCCACACCTCTGAAGCAAAATGGTGCACACCTACAATTCCAACACTCAATAGGCAGAGGCTGGAAGGCAGGGAGTTCAAAGTCAGCCTGGGTTACATTGTAAGACCCTGTCTTTCACAAACAAAAAGTGGCTTAGTGGTAAAGTCTTACCTAGCATGCACAAGACCCTGGGTTCAATCTTCAGCACTGAAGACAAAACAAAAAGCAAAGCCACATACAAAATGATATCATTTACCTGAAATGTTCCAATAGGAAAATCCACTGAGACAGAAAGTGTGTTTGTGGCTGACAAGGAGGAGGGGAATGGAATGGAAATCGATTGCTAATGGGTTGTGTGATTTCTTTTGGTGTGATGAAAGGATTCTGGAACTAGGTAGTTTGGTGATTGAACACGCTGCAACTATACTAAAAAACATTGAACTGTTTATTTTTAAAATGGTGAGTTTTATAGTGCACAAATCGTATTTCAATTTTAAAATGTGAATTCTGTTTGTGCCTATATTGGAGAATCTTAAGAATAAATAGAACCTTAAAGATCATGATGGAATCCTCCCTGCCACACTTCAGATGAGAAGACCAAATGCTTGTTTTTTCATCAGAGAAAAGCACACCACTCATGTGCCACACCTTTGCTCACAGAGTAAAGGAAGGACCATCACAGTGTCGGGGCTTTGCACATTAAAGTTATTCCATTCTCAAACTTCTAAAGAACTGGACCCCACTCGAACACACAATACATAGCCTGGGGGCACTTACCTCTACAGCAAGGGACACAACAAAGTTGGAGCTGATCATGATGAGAATGTAGACTCTCCACGGGACAGGAGTGCAGAGTAGCTGGCAGAAGATGACAAATGACAGTCAGTCTTAGAACACACAGGCTGGAAATGTTTCCATGCTTACATTGATCATTTGTATAAGCTATAAATCACAGTGGAAACACACACACACACACACACACACACACACACACACACACACACACACACACACATACAAATGATAGCTCAGGGGTTAAGAGCACTGTGTTCTTTCAGAGGCTCAAGAGTTTAGTTTCCAACACCCACATCAGATGGCTCACAACTACCTGTAACTGAAGTTCCAGGTGAACTGACACCTAATTCTGGTCTTCATGAGACCCTCATGTATTTACACAAATTCACACACTGACACACAGACATGCAGAGATTACATAAATCTAGACTATAGATTCTAGAATATAAAATATAGAATATGACATACACATATACATAAAAATTGTAAGTATGGAAAACAGATGTTCAATCATTTGAGGATTGTGACTGTTGTTTTGGTTTTTTCCATGCTTTCTTTTCTTTCCCTCTTAGTCTCTTTCTTTTATCTAAAATTTCTACATTTTCTAATTTTGATCACTTTGCAATAAAAATAAACAACAGTAAACCCTTTTTATCTACTTGCTTTTTGTTGTTTTGAAGAGGGAATGCAGGAATGTGATTTTATTCCCAGGCATCTCTGAGGATGCACGTGTGGAACCTCTACCGTGGACAGTATGGCCTTCTGTACTCTAGTGCAATATTTCTCTTTATTCAAGTCCTGCTTTGGAGCAATGGGTCAGGGCTGCTTCCAGACTGTGTCTATAGCTTCATAGTCTTTGCCTTACAAGGGTACTTGCCAAATGAGCACAAGCAAATCAAGCACTTTCCACACTTCCTTTTTCTTCTTCCAACCCCTATTCAGGCACAGTTCCTGATACATATGTGTGAGAATGAACTAATGGATGGGTGGATGGGTGGGTGGGTAGAAGGATGGGATGGGATGGATGGATGGATGGATGGATAAGAGGATGAGTTGATGGGTGGATTGATGGGTGGATGTTGGATGGGTGGATGAGAGGATTGGTAGATGGATGGGTTGATGGGTGGATGGATAGATGAATAGATGAATGGGTGGATGGATGGATGGGTGGATGGGTAGATGGATGGGTGGGTGGGTGAGTGGGTAGAAGGATGGATGGATGGATGAATGGATGGATGGATGGATTGATGGGTGGATATATGGATGAATGGGTGGGTGGATGAATGGGTGGGTGGATGGATGGGTGGATGAGAGGATGGGTAGATGGATAGGTGACTGGGTGAATGGGTGGGTGGGTGGGTGCATAAGTGTGTGGATAACTCAAGTATACTCTGCTGTGTATTACATGTATTATACAATGCCTCACACGCTTATGGGAGTAAAAGCTGATGCAATCCTATGGAGAACCATGTTCTCAAAATTATTATTTTAAATCCATATCTAGGAATTTACTCCTGGCATATACTTGTAATTGACTGAAAAAAATATGCACATGGTTCTTTTACTGTGTCTTTGTAGGGGTAACAACTTAGAAACAGTTACATGTTAATAAGTTATGATACATACACAATATATACCATGAAATATAATGCATATGTATATTAACAAAATATTGTTATAACTAAAAATAATGGATGTTTATGTGATAGTATGACACAATTACAAAAAATACAGTTATATGAGAGAAATAAGGTACAGGACTGTGTATGAGGTTATAGCAACCATGAAAATGTTCCACTCAGCTCTCCCGCTGATGGGAAGGTAAATACACACAGCTATGAAAATGTTCCACTCGGCTCTCCCGCTGTTGGGAAGATAAATATTGGCTACCTCAAACACTATATTCAAAATCTACCACAACTTGCACTCCAACACTGTCCTTCCCATGGGCTACTCAAGGCTATCAAATGAGGACAGCATAGATTCTCATGAGGCTCACTCCTGTATGATGCCAGACGTTCCTTCCGGACAGTTGGCTTAATCCTTAAGTCACTGCGGATGGGGACTTTCCCTGGGGAACCCTCTTCCCTCCCCTCTCTACTTCATTGGCTTTGATCTTCATGGTAAGGTGAGGCCTCTCACCTTCCCTGGTTTCCAGACTTTTCTCCCACAGATACCTTCTACAATGATATTCTTGCATAGCACATCCTACATTGATGTCAACATCTCAGAATACTGACAAAAGGAATAGTTTGCTGCCATTGTGTAAAAATGTGAGAGAAGATTCATACACATAAGAAATACATGTGCTTCTCTGCAAATGTAGAAAATAAAGTGTGAAAATAAGAAAAAAAAACTTGAAATCATGCATTGCCTCCAGAGGGAAGCTGGGTGGAGAGGGATATTTTACCATATTTATATGTTGTTTTTTTTTTAAATTTAAACCATGTGAATGTATTCCTTATTTTTTAAAAAAAATTAAGGTTGTGAAAGAACATGATTCAATTCATAATGAACTTCATAACTTTGAGGCAAAGCCCATTTACAATGCATGAATTTTAAAAGATGGAAGGATAGCATATAATGTTATATTTTTCCTTGCCTGAATATTCCACATTTTCTAAAACAGACCCATATTTATTTTTGGTTGTGTGCCTAGCCTTTAACGGCTGAGCCATCTCTCCAGCCCCAAACCCATATTTATGTGATAAGAAGGCTTGGCTTTAAACCACACAGCACCTCTTTTCAGTATCCTTTGTAGCCCCACTGTCACAGACTCCACACAGCTTTCACCAAACAAAAACATTCCCTCTTTTACTATTGCAGAGTGCCAGCCTCTGTAAGAGTCGTGTGTGTGTGTGTGTGTGTGTGTGTGTGTGTGTGTGTGTGTGTGTGTGTGTGTGTGTGTCTCCTTTTCCTAGCTTGAGTAGGTAAGTTTATTTTGTGTTTTCTTTTGTTTTTGGATGGGTTTTTTGTTTTGTTTTGTTTTGTTTGTTTTTGTTTTTGAGACAGGGTTTCTCTGTGTAGCTTTGGAGCCTATCCTGGCATTCATTCTGTAGATCAGGCTGGCCTGGAAATCCACCTGCCTCTGCCTCCCAAGTGCTGGGATTAAAGGCATGCACCATCAAGGCCCAGCAAGTAGGTAAGTTTATAGGATTTCAAACTTGTCTCAGTTACATTTTTTCTAATGTAAGAGAGAGCTTGAGATAGCGGAGCAAGCCTCTTTGAAAGCCCCTTTCAGATATAACTATGACAATACAGAGAAGCATGAGTTTTCCAAGTAAGTAAAGATTTGAGAATTAACTTAAAGACAGTTGCAGGTGAAATTTCTTTAAGTAGCATTTGAAAGGAGAAAATATATAAGTAGCTTTTTACCAGTCTTACAGGGAATTTTGCTTTCAATGAAAAATGGTTGCATACTATTTTGAAGGCTGTTGTTAGTCTCAGGTTCAACATTTGATGGAATTTTATTTCCTGATTAGCTTCAGTAAAAACTAGATATAATTCAGTGTTCTTTTAAACTCTGCCAGTTCCAGAGTACAAAACTGGTATTGGGAATCAGTGTCAGTTCCAAAAATGACCTGCTTTCAGAAGCCAGTGGCAAAAATACATGACAGCATAATTCCAGGGAAGCTACTTACATCCAAACGCCTATGCAACTCTGGAATATCCGCAAATAGAATGAAAAGACATACACCCATCTGTAAAATCAGCACAAGGACAAATACATCTGAGGAAACAAGAACACAAGCTATCATTTTGAGAAGTCATTGGAATCACTATGTCTATTGACTGATGTATTCTAGGTTAAGCCTGATGATATTTCCTTGATATCCAAATATAGCATAATGAATGAAAGCACTCATTTCCATGCAATGGATCTGACCTCCATAATTTCTATGCATGTCCTTGATGGGGGATCTTTTTTATATGTATGCTATGTTCCAATTAGTACAGGTGGTAAATGCATAGAGCCTAGCAATGGCAAAATGCCCTTTCATGAGGGCTTTAAAGACATTCAAGCAGCTGGCTTTAATAGAAGGCATCTGCCTCCAATCCATTTCTGGAAAACCGGGAACGCCATAAACATGTGAAATTTTAAATTGTGATTATATAAAGATGAACATTCAACTGCTTCTTCATCCCGATAAGGAAAAAGATAAAATAATTTTCCTGGAACAATTTTGTATGAGGATATTGATCCTTCTACTTGTGCTCCTGAATTTTTACAATTAGAGGGTTGGTACCAATATACAAATATGTGTCTCAGAGACTAAGTAGGGCACCTACTTCTCCTAAACAACCTTTGTGCCCCCAAATTACTCCAGCTAAGAATGTCCCCAATGCTGTATGATGAGATTCCTTGGGCCTGGACCTACTCCCAGGCTGCCACCACACAATGTCATTCCAGCTGAGGGCTGTGACCCTTTCCATGTCCCTGGGATGAATCTTGACAGACACTGACAAGTAAAGATTGATCTCTGTGTTGATCTTCCCAACTTAGACGGATCCCAAGAGAAATTGCCTAAAGACAACTTCCGGTGGAGCACTGAGATGAAAAGAGAAAGCTGCTCTTTGATCGAAAGGGAGAGGCAGGGGAATGAGACCACAATGTTTTGCAGAGCTCTGGAGTGGAGGGGAGGGGACTCTAGCTGAGACTCAGCTGTGGAGTTGGTTCCTGGATGACCTGAGAATATCCATACTAATGGTCAGTGATGGTCAAGTCATTGTCCCTCTGTTTCCATTCAGTGATACTCACAGTTTGTATAGGTGGGCTGCCTAAATGGTTTTCCTTTAGAGAACACAAGAGCCACAAGGATACAGTTGATTGTTCCCAAAAACCATATAGTAGTATTCTCAAAACTCGCAAAGGTGCTGTTACTTCTGGTTTTCTCGGGAACACTTGGAGACATGTTCATGGCTGAGATGCTCTCATTTCTCATTGTGCAGGCACTACAAAGGATACCAGAAGAGCCAATGGAGTCCTCAGAACACATTTGCATCTGCAGGTCACTGTGGTAAACAGTGTCTGCAGCAGACATCCAGTATTTCAGAGTTGTTTCCATTGTGGTAAAGAAGATAGAAAAATAAAGGAAAAATAAGGGCAGACAGATGTATAATTTTATATGTTTGAATGGGTATGAAGGCATATTTAACTGTCTACTTGTTCATTAAGTTGTTCGTCCATTGTGTATATTAAGGAGGCTGAGTAAATTGCGGTTTTTCCTTAGTAATACATAGAGTGACATATACTTTATCATTGAACAGGGACAGTTTTGAAAGGAAAAGATTGTGAACACTTCACCAGACATGGCTTAAACTGGGCTCCTTAAACTGGGACAAACCAGGAAAGTTATATAATCCTTAACAACCATCATTATTAAACAGAGCTAAAGGTGTGTAGCAAAAAGACAGACGGTTGTTGAAAAATTTCCCAAAAGACTTAGAAACCCTTGGTACGTGAAGACCCATTTGCCAGATGATATTTGACAGAAATCAGACTTTAAGGAGCTGGATTTGAGGCCACACTGATACCTGTGCAATTCCATGAGGTACCAAGGCTGCTTCTGCACGAGGATGAAGCCCACAATGTGCATGGCCAAACTGAGAAGGATGTTGAGGATAACTGAGAGCAGCAGAGGAGGGGAGATCAGCCGTCCTGCAGGCCTGAAAGGTACCAGCTTGGGGTTGGCACCATTCATATTCACTACAAAATAAATCCAAAGTTAACATGTGTGAGAGCAGGAAAATGTTGCATTCTTAGTGGTAAGAGTGGTATGATTAATGCACCTGTCAACCCTTAATCTGAGGAGCTTCTATTTGCAGCAGATGGCGATTATCAGAGAGACCTGTAACTCATCAAAGCAGAGAAGATGGGACTGTGGAGTGCTCAGTCCTAAACGGGACATCTGTATCATAGCCCATTCTCCAAAATCTCTGGGATCTTTGCAAAAGACGGGCCGGAAAGAGTGTGCAAGGGAGAGGGAGTACATAGCTACATTGAAACAGGGTCCCTTGTATGCAGAGGACAGCTGCTCATGTGAACTCACAGCAGTTGTGATAGCATGCACAAGATCTGTGCAAATGCAAGACCCTACCTGAGGAGCTCTTGGCAATTGATAGCTGCTGGGAGACAGAGAGTCAGTTTTCTTTTCTTTCTTTCTTTCTTTTTTTTTTTTTTTTTTGAGACAGGGTTTCTCTGTGGCTTTGGAGCCTGTCCTGGAACTAGCTCTTGTAGACCAGGCTGGAGTGTATCCCCAACTAAGGCAAACATGTATCCCCATGGAAGGCCACACATGCAAGAATATTTGTGCTACACAACTTAAAGGACACAAAGTTACGGGGGGAGGGGTGACTGTGATTTAAAAAAAAAAATCACTGCAGCTGGAGAGATGGCTCAGAAATTACAAGCACTGGATGCTCTTCCAGAGGACCTGAGTTCAGTTCCCAACACCCACATGGTGGCTCACCATCTATAACTCCAGTTCCAGGGGGTCCAATGCACTTTTCTGGCCTCTGCAAACACACACAAGGTACACAGACATGCATGCAGGTATGACAGCCATATGCATACAAATAAATAAATAAATAAATAAATAAATAAATAAATAAATAAGGTACCGAAATGTTAAAGAACTAATACTTTGAAAAAGAAAAGAATGATATATAACTTCTCTGGCCCAAACAGCTAAAGAAATAGACAACTTCAAGCACATAATAAACTTTGGAAAACATAACAGTTAGTGGTTCCAAATTCAAGTCATGAGGAAGTTTCTTTCAAAAGAGCAGACAGAGAACAGTCACAAGGTGCCCTTTGGGGGGGGCTTACTAAGTAGGTCAAGACTATTAAATGTTAAGAAAGAAAGATAGCATGCATCCTTTTGTGAACTTTTCTAGGAATGTGAATTGAGACAAAATTCAGTGCCACAAAGAAATAAATACAAAAATGAAAAAAATCCATGTTTTTGGTTTCCACTTTGAGAAATATATCCTAATCAAAGCAATTAAAATTTCAGAATAATGTTCGTCATAGCATTACCAATATCAAGTAAAGTATATATCATAATCACTGTGAAGAGAAATATTTCCCAGTGTTTAATGGCATCAAGAAAATGGAGAAGGCATACAAAAAGCTCCTGTCTCTCCAGAGAAACACTGAAAAACATGCAAAACCATCCATAACCAACCTTTGCCAGAACTCTAAAAAACATACAAAAATTTGTAGCAACAAAGCAGAGAGTGAATTAAGGGGGGGTGGTAATTTAAAATGGTAACGATTTTTAACTCTTTCAAAGTGTTTTATGCTCATTCACTGTTTATTTCTTTGTTTGTGTGTGTGTTTATTGTTTGTATGCCCACAAGCAAGCACAGTGTGTGTGTGTGTGTGTGTGTGTGTGTGTGTGTGTGTGTGTGTGTGTGTGTGTGTGTGTGGTAAGGTAGGAGATAACTTAAAAGGGCTCCTTTTTCCACCATGTGGATTGCAGGGATGGGACTCAGGTTGTCAGGTTTGGCTGCAAATGCTCTTACCCACTGAGCCACCTCACTAAAATTACAGGAGAGTTTTGTCATATTTCTGCATGTGCCTTCCCCACTCCTCGGGATCATCCTTGAAGATGGTCCCCTGCATTCCCTGAGATGGTCTCTGGTCCCTAGTCAGTGAAGCAGCACAGTAGACTTTGCTCACAGGTTCATGTGCAGGTCTGTTGTGATGTACCTGGCAACTACCTGAAGAAATGATTCCAGATTCTCCTCTCCATTTCACCTAATGTGGGAATCCTAATATGGAATTCATTCAGGGCAAAACCAAAACCAAACCAGCATACAGTGCTTGAAAATACTGTAAGGTAACATCTCAAAATTGTCTCCACAAAAGAGAAAAGATGTAATGGGCATAAATAATATAACCACTGAACGATTTGGGATCCTTGGAGAAATTAGAGCATTCAAAAGCATCTGTGTGTGCTGTGGGATAAAAAGCTAGACACATGCTTGATGCTTGGTTTACACTTACAAACCCAAAGCTCATGACTCTGTGTGGTCTCTAGAGTCAGTGTGGATCTGTCACGTGTTAAGTACACATGCCAGCAGGAACCAATCTGCAAAAGCTGAGAAAGCTGGTCTGCTCATTTATTTAACTGCTAGAGTTCAAGGACATTTCTGTCAAAACATGAGCTAAAGAAACAGGGATCAGTGGCTACTCATTACAGTGGTATGAGTTTGCAAATGCAACTTGGGGAACTCAGTAATAAATTGATGACTATAGCTTTCAACCAATAGCAAAACAAAACTATCCAACCTAGAAAAGCAGGTTAATCTTATATCCAAAGTTACTATATATACAAAAATGCTTAAAAGAAATCACTGCTGAAGAACCACACATATTAGATTTCACATGCAAAAACTTTTTAATAGCTGTTGTAAATATTCTTAAAAACTAAATGAAAGGGCTGGAGAGATGGCTTGGTGGTTAACAGCATTGGCTGTCCTTCCTGAGGACCCAAGTTCAAGACCCAGCATCCTCATGGTAGCTCACAACCACATGTAACTCCAGTTTTAGGGGACCCGATGCCTTCTTCTGGCATCTGAAGGCACTGCACACACATGGTGCACAGATGTTATACAGGCAACATCCATATACATAAGATAAAAACACATGAAAATGTTATTTTAAAAAGAACTAAATGCTTTTTAACAACATGAACAAAAAAATTAAGGAGAGTGGTGGTGAAATGAAATGAGACTGTCAAGAAAACTATAGGAATTATTTTTTTCTGCACATGCAGACAAGTTTATTATAAAATTTGCATGGAAAGAAAGGGCATACAATACTAAAACAGTTTAGAAAAATATAAAGTAAAATGAATTTTTCACCTGGTATTGAGTTACTATACAGCTACAATAATTAAAAGTGGGGGTGGGATAGAAAACCAGAAACAGATGCACAAAATAATTCAACACAGTTCTGACAAAGGCGCAAAAATATATCAATAGGGGAAGAACAGCCATTTCAAATTAAGGTAAAACTGCATATTCACTGGTTTAAGATTTAAAAAAAAACAGAAGTCAAAAAAGAGCTTTAGAATAAAACATATTATGCAAATTTAACTCAAAATAGACAATAGTTTAATAATGTAAAATATAGTTTTTTAAAGAAAACATTTAGTAATTATAGTTTTTACTTGAGGGCTGGAGGGACAGCTCAGCTGTTAAAGGCTAGGCTCACAACCAAAAATACAGTTTTTACTTGAAATCAACAGTATAATCCCCAAAAAGAGTAAAATCAATAAACTGAGTATTATCAAAATTAAAACCTTTGCCTTATAACAGATACATGAAAACTATTCAAAAGAAGTTACACACAAGGAAAAATATTTGACAACAACTATAGAAATTATTAAAAGAAACCAAAAGGCATAATATCATATAAAAATACAATAAATGATGTAAAAGGAATTATTAAGGGAGTAGTTGGCTAGTTTGATGTGGAATAGCACTTGCTGTTAAAATAAGATGACTTTGGTTCAAATCCTTAACACTCATATACATAGTTGAGCATGGCTATGTATGCACTGGGAGGCAGAGAGAAGGAGTCATAGGGGTTGACCTAGTCAAAACAGTAAGCTTCAGTTTACAGACCCTGTCTCAGAGAGTAAAGAAGAGGGTAACAGAGAAAGACTCCTGATTCTTCAAGTTGAGGTCATCCTGGGCTGCTTATCAAAACCTTAGCTCATGAAAAAAAATATAAGAATAGTGAGAACTGGAAAAATGGCTCATTAGGTAAAGTGACTTGATGAACTCAGAAAACCTGAGTTCAATTCCTGGGGCCCACGTGGTGAAAGGAAAATACTGATTCTCACAAGCTGTCCATTGGCTTCTTCATATGTACCATGGTACACATGTGTATATACACACATACACAGACACAGACACACATAGATACACAGAGAGAGACACACACAGAGACACACAGGCACACATTCTCTCTCTCTAAATAAAATGTGACTTTAATTTTTAAGGTCAAAAGACAATATGTATAATAGGAGAAACAGCTTTATACTTTTATAGTCAAGCCTAGAAGCAAAAGGCTGAATTACTATATGTGTATGTAACAACAATAAGTTAAGAAGAGGTCATGAATTTTAAAAGGAGTGGGGGTGGCATAGGAGAGTTGGGATGGGGAAAAGAGGGGTAGAAATGATGTAAACATAGTACTCATGATGTAATGATGTAAACATAGTACTCATTCATGTATAAAATTCTCAGAAAAATTAAACGATCGCTAAACTATGGATAAAATTACTTTTTCAAAATTACATACTAAATTTTTATTGAGGCTGCTAAGAAACTAGAACTCTCATCCATTGCTAGTGAAAATTGAAAATGATACAGTCTCTAGGAAAATAGTTTGGTATTTCCTTGAAGACTCAAATATGTAGTAGTCACATACATAAATTCTGTTCTTTACTTATAGAGCTGAAAAGAAACTCAAACAGATTCTTTATGCACATTTCCATTGTAACGCTGTTCACAATAGCCACGATAAGGAAAGCATCACCAAAGTAACAGGAAAATGGGAATATATAGAGAGATATAGATATGGGATACATATCCACTGAATAATATTTGTCTTTAATATAGAAAGAAGTTCTGATTCATGATGCAAAATGAAAGGAACCTTGAAAACATCTTGTTAAGTGAAAGACACAGAAACCAAGGGACAAACTATATCACTTCGTGTATATAAAATATGTGAATTAGGCAAATTAACTCAAATAAAAAGTAGAGGAGAAGTCACCACAGTTTGGAGAGTTGGGAGTGCTTGCTGGGTGGGTAAGGTATCTGTTTTGAGAACAGTGGTGATGAAGGTTGCACAGATTCTTTTAATAGTCCTGAAAACAGCTTGGTATTGGCACAAAAGTAGACAGACAAATGGAATAGAATTGAAAACCCTGATATTAACCCACACACCTACTAACACCTGATTTTTATACAATGGAAAAAAGAAAGCATCTTCAACAAATGGTGCTGGCATAACTGGATTCGGACATGTAGAAGATTGCAGATAGATCCATATCTATCACCATGCACAAAACTTAAGTCCAAATGGATCAAAGACCTCAACATAAATCCATCCACACTGAACCTCTTAGAAGAGAAAGTGGAAGGCACCTTGAATGGATTGGTACAGGAGACCACTCCCTGAACATAACACCAATAGCACAGACATACATTGAGATAGACAATTAATAATTGGGACCTCCTGAAACTGAGCAGCTTCTGTAAGGCAAAGGACAGAGTCAGCAAGACAAAACAACAACCCACAAAATGAAAAAGATCTTCAACAACCCCACATCTAACAGAGGGCTGATCTCCAAAATACACAATGAACTCAAGAAGCTATCCAAAAACAAAACAAAAAACAAAACAAAACAAAAAAAACACCAACAATGAAATTAAAAAGTGGGGTGCAGAACTGAATAAAGAATTCTCAACAGAGGAATCTAAAATGGCTGAAAGACACTTAAGAAAGTGCTCAACATCCTTAGCCATCAGGGAAATGCAACTCAAAACAACTCTGAGATGCCATCTTATACCAGCCAGAATGGCTAAAATCCAAAGCACCAATGACAGACTATGCTGGAGAGGATGTGGAGAAAAAGGAATACTCCTCCATTGCTGGTGGGAGTGCAAACTTGTACAACCACTTTGGAAATCAGTATGGTGGTTTCTCACGAAAATGGGAATCAGTCTACCTCAAGATCCAGCAATTCCTCTCTTGGGCATATACCCAAAGAATGCAATTCATACAAGGACATATAGGCCAGCATGGGACTGTTCCAGACCCCTGAACATGGATGACAGTGAGGAGGCCTTGGCACTCTGTGGGGCCTCTAGTAGTAGACCAGTATTTATCCCTGGAGTAAGAAAGGACTTTGGGAGCCCATCCCATGTGGAGGGATGCTCTCTCAGCCTGGATACATAGGGGAGGGCCTAGACCCTGACCAGGATGATATGACAGACTTTGGAGAATCCCCCATGGAGGTCCTTACCCTCCTGGGGAGCAGAGGGGGCATGGGGTAGGGTGTTGATGGTGGGTGGAGGAGGAGGGGAGGGATAGGGAGCAGGGATTGATATGTGAAGCAGGCTTGTTTCTAATTTGAACTAATAAAAAATAATTTCTTGAAAAAATTTGTAAAATTTTTGCAATAAAAAGGTTTACCCAAATTAAAATAAAATACATTTTTAACAAAAGAATCTTAGTATCATATAAATGTAGCAACTGAAGACAGTTTGTATAGAAATACTATAGGGCAACCTGTAACTCTGCATGTAACTTTTTTTTTTTGGTTTTTCAAGACAGGGTTTCTCTGTGTAGCTTTGGAGCCTATCCTGGCACTCGCTCTGGAAACCAGACCGGCCTCGAACTCACAGATATCCGCCTGCCTCTGCCTCCCGAGTGCTGGGATTAAAGGCGTGCGCCACCAACGCCCAGCTGCATGTAACTTTTTTAAAAGGGCAAATGAGGTTGGCAGCAAATGTGAAAGCCAGATCACTTATAAATGCAAAGCTGGTCTCATCCACAATTGTGGAATATTATTTTAACTGTATAAAGATGTGTTACATTTGTTTCTGCTGTGGAATATTACTTTAACTGTGTAAAGATGTGTTACATTTGTTTATGCTGTGGAATATTACTTTAACTGTGTAAAGGTGTGTTACTTTTGCTTATGCTGCATTTGTTTAATGAGGTAAGGATGTGTTGCATTTGTTTCACCTTGCCTGCCTAAGGCACCTGATTGGTCTAATAAAGAGCTGAATGGCCAATAGCTGAGCAGAGAAAGGATAGGCGGGGCTGGCAGGTAGAGACAATAAATAGGAGGAGAAATCTAGGCTCAAGAGGAGGAACAAAAGACAGAGGAAAAGAAAGGTTTTTAATTTGAACAAGCAAGAAGGTAGCAATGTTATCTCAGAGACTGCCCAAAGGCCTGGAACATTAAGCAGTACAAACAAGCTACTCGGTAAGTTCACATAATTAGGTCTGGCAGAATTCAGAGCTGGGCTGGAGTATGTCATGTGTGGGCCTTATTAAATATGGAAATCTGAGTGCTTTATTCCAAAGCTCCAGATAATCATCTCATCCGTAGATATAAACTGGGGATTCATCACACAAGATGACTTTAAAGTCATGTGACTAGTAGCCATCCCTTAAAGCAAGAGTGCAGACTGAAGACAAGATGCTATGAGAACAAGGTTCACCGAGATTTAAAAAAAAAAAAAAAAAGGAAAGAGTTGGAAGTTGTGTCACTTAGGTGACAGATGAATTCATCAGAGTGTGGCATCACTAAAGAGAAAAGAAGGAAATCTTTTGAGGAAAGAGCACTATGGTGTTGAGAGTCCAGTGCTCACGGAGAAGTGGCTATTGCTATTGACAGCAGGAAGACAAGGAACACTTCAGCAGCAGCAAACAGTGGGTAGCAGGTGAAGGAGAGTTATCAGTTGCTCCACCTGAGCGTGTTCTTTTGTATTTCTGAACATGTTTTTAGAATGAATTGTCATGAAAACTGTTAAAATCATGGAAGAAAAAAAGAATGAAAGCAGGGTAACAGCACGTGTGAAAGAGAGTCAACAAAACATCTGTACCTTTGTAGTGAGTTGGTCACATGCACCCTCCCAGACACTGGTACCTGGGATGGCTCATAAGGGGTTGGACTTGCAAATGGAAGTGGGCAGTGGAATTGAAATTTTGTGTTCACATGAAACTCTGCACACAGAGGTTCAAAGCAGTTTTATTCCTAAACTGTCAAAACTTGAAAGCACCAAGATGCCCTTCAGTAGGTAACTGAAGAAATGAACTGTGACCCAGAGACCACAGAATGTCATTCAGTCTGCAAAAGAAGTGAACGTCAAGCTATGCAAAGTGTGTAGAAACCTCAGATATACAGCATTACTGTACAAAAGAGCCTAATCTGGGCCGGGCGTTGGTGGCACACACCTTTAATCCCAGCACTCGGGAGGCAGAGATACGAGGCCAGCCTCTCCACTCCAGAGAGAGTGCCAGGATAGGCTCCAAAGCGACACAGAGAAACCCTGTCTCAAAAAAACAAAACAAAACAAACAAAAAAAAAAGAGGCTGATCTGGAAGGACTACTGACTACATAATTCCACCTGCAGAAGTTTCTGGAAAAGTGTAGAGACAGTTAAAAGATTACAGTGACTGTCAGCAGCTTTGGAGAGGGGAGAACAAATAGAGCATACAACATTTGAGGGTAAGCATTGTGTCTGGTAGTACAATGATAGGTATCTGTCTCCTGGCATATGCAATAGAGTTGAAGACTAAGTTAAGCCCAATGTCAACCATGAGCTTTGGAGGGATCATAATGTTTTGACGCATGGAAGGCAATCACAGCTAATGTGCCTCTCTTGGGGACAGGGTGAGGTTGACAATAGGGGCAGCTGTGTACACTCTGGGAAAGGAACAAACTTGTCTCAACTTTGCTGCAAACCTAAAATAGCTTGAAAAATGAATTCATAAATTGAAATTTTCACCCATGTAGGAGACAATCCACATACTCATTAGAAAGGTAGGAAGTAGGAGTCCTACAATGGCAGAATTGCCCGTAAGTGCCACTTTCCATGCTGAGCGGCTACAATTTGGAGGACAGAAAGAGCAAAGCCATTCAGCTCTACAAGTGGAGAGCATTTCAGCTACACCTACACCTAAAGCAAACTAAGTCAGTTCCTATTTCCAAGGTGCTTTTTCACTCTAATTGATTGGAGTCCATTTATAGAAGCTCCCTGTTTTGTGGAAAAGGCACAAAGCCAGTTTTTCCCTTTGTTAATGTCTTCTTTTAATAGAATTGAGCACTCTGTGGCCCCACCCCTGCCTCCAGGACTAAGCCATACATTCCTGCTGCTGCCTTCGACAGGCAAACCTTCCTGGGGTGGAGAGAGGGAAGCAGGGGAAGCAACTCCAGGAAGAAAGTTTTAAAGTTCTTACTTGTTACGCCAATAAGAGTTGTGATGGCCAGATCCTGGAATAGAAACTGGTAATTTGAAAGGCTGTTTGTCTCCTGGAAACAAAAAGGAAAGTGGATTGAAAAAGAAGAGAATTTTAAAAGCTTATAGATGAAATTTAACAAGAATTGCATTAAGTGTCTCCCGACAACTTTAATTTTTCAAGCAGCTTACCGGGGGCATAGCATGGTCTTGGGCCTATTTGGGATGGTGAGTGATAGTGGTTGGGAGTGGGGAGGGCATGGGGGCTCCCCCATTCTGTGAGACCCTCTTACTCTAGGAGAGCCTCCTGTGTGTGCATCCCAGGTGAGGTCCCCGGTATCAGTGCTACCCAGTGTAGCTGGGAACACCTGCTAGATCCATCTCTTCCCTTTTCTGACGACCAGCAGAAAAAGGTGGATGTGGCCCAGCACAATAAACCATGTGTCCTCAATAGTCATATGTGCCAGCAGTTTAGTGGCCTTACACAGTTTTCACTAAGGGAAAGTTAGAGTGACTGAATTCACGGCGTGTACCTTGGGCACTGCTAGGTGAGATGCTACATGTTTTTAATGAATTGTCTCACTATTCTTGCCAAAGAGTGGCCAAGCCTCTGAGTTCAGGAATGTTGCTTCCCTGCTCTCAGAGGAGTGGAAAAGGCATCATAGTATGCCATATTGAATTATACTTTTAAAGTTAATACACTATACCAAAATAATAAATAAAGCATTCTGAAATAGGATCAAATTCCTACTAGCTCTTAACCTCTAGATCCCTCATCAGAGAGTCTGAAAACCTATCTGAAAGCAATGAGACTAAGAGCTAGGAGAAAGCAGACACAAAGGCAAGAGGAGCCCAGATGGCTCATCTGCAGTGACAGTCCCCTTCCTTGGAATTACTATGGAGAGTGAGCACACATATTGAATTCACAAACAATAGTGAATTCTCCTTTTATACCTGTTAAATAATAAGAGCCACCACATGATACACATTTTTTTAATATCATAACTTGCTGATTTTTCAGACCTGTGTATTTAGGAATGAGATCTCTGCTAGCTTATTTACCCTTGAAAGTCAATTGCTGAGTTTTCATGAATGTTAACCTCTAGTAGTTAAACACTTAAATCGAGCAAACATACCACTAAATTAATTGTACTAAATTGAACCTAGGGTATATACAAAGCTTGGTACTGCCTATTTATTTTCCTCCACTTGTTTTTCTATTATCTATGCTCTCAGGGTATTTACAGCTCCCATATCTAGGTGGTACGTAAGTGTCTGCTGCTATTGTATGTTTCTTCCCCATTCACATTCAGGGGTACCAAGTGGGTAGCTTGATATTTACACCCCTGAAATTGTAAAGCATCGATATTCAGGAACGCCTGCATGGATGACTAATGTTGGTTTTCAACTTGACATACCTGGGAAAGGGAGCCTCAAGTGAAAAATTACCTCCATCTGATTAGCCTGTGGATCTGCTACAGTGGGATGTTTCCTTGATTGTTAATTGATAGAGGAGCCTTCTGTGGGTTGTGCTATCCCTGGGCAGGTGGGATTAGGCTATGTAAATAAAGGACCTGAGCAAGCCAAGGGAATCAAGCCAGTAAGCAGTGTTCCTCTGTTGGTTTCTGCCAAACAAACCCTTTCCTCCCCTAAGTTGCCTTTCGTCCATATTTTATCACGGTAACAGAGAATGAAGCTAGAACACCACCAGTTATTAAGCACTACTTTGGTATTAGAATCTACTCTACAATGAGTGGGATTGGGAAAGCAGATACCTGTTCCACACAGGCAAAAGCATCAGGGAAAATAAACATGAAATTCAGTTCTGTTCTCCAGTTACCACCCGATGGCCTATTTCTATATCAGAAACTCACAGCTTTGCCCTACATGTCTGTCTAGTCCTGATTTATTTGTAAGCTCTTGAGGACACTTCTAGAAGGCCCCTTGATGCACCAACATCCTATTTTCACTGAGTGAACAACTACTTGCTTTAGTTCTCACTAAACGAGGCTTCATCCCAGGTCATACCCAGTAGAGCAGCAGAACACCAACATACTGAATCATGCTGTACAGGGCCATGTACTTAAACATGCAAAAGGATGTAACGAGAGCAGCACGGCCTTCCCTGTGTGAGAAAAGGAATGAAAGGGGATGAGGTAAATGATGGAGAGAAACTGGGTGCTAGTTTGCGCTTTTTCATCTAGGCTTAGAACAACAACAAAACAGATCAGAAGCCAGACATCTGGTTACAGGATAGCTCATCTCAAACCCTGGCCAGCCTTGAGCCAAGGGGAGCTAAACGACTGGCTGTTCAGGAAAGAGCACTTTCTGGGACAGTGTCTGTAGCCTTGACCTGGCAATGGACTGGTTTACAGTTGCTTTCATCACATTATGCATGGAATTGCTTCAGCTCCTGAACTCGGAGCCAGGAGACCTGGGACCTCACAGGCACATGCTAATGTGATTTGGAACGTCATTCCCCCATCTCAGTTTCTGCATCTGTGAACTAAGGGAAATAAATAATAAGCTCTGGGAGCATTTTCAAGCAGGTGCTTCAGGAGTCTGGCAAACATTTGGTCCAAACTTCACCTCGGTAATTCTAACTTTTCCTAAAACGAAACTAAAAGTAATGTGTACACTCGAATCACCGGTGCATCATATTTAAATAGACTGAACACAACGGCCATGCTTCTTTGTGTCATTGTTGGCTGGTGTTGAAAAAAATAACACATTCCAGCAAAAAAAAAAAAAAAAAAAAAAAACATGGAATTTACCATTTCCTGATATTTTAAATGGAGGTGGCAGTGGACTTTAGTTTATTCATGATTTGTGTAATAACTTCCTATGAGTTAAAGACATGATCATCACACTAGATCCTACTACTGTCATTAGCTCTGCCCAAGAGGTATTTTTTTCCAGTTTCTCACCTCCTCAAGTGAGGTTTTCCTGGGAGGTAATTCTTCCAGTTTCTCACCTCCTCAAGACAGTCTAAAGCAGCCAGTTCTCTTTCCCAGCCACATTATGACCTTTTATATTACCCCATTTTCTAATAGCCAACTTACAGAGGAATCTCTAAAAGTTGGTCTTTGATGATTTCCCTTAAGTCCTGGCACTAAGTTCCCATTCAACAAACCCTACTCAAGTTCATGGAGGAATATCTTAAATAAAGGAAGCCAGCCAAGTCATTACACTAATACAGCAGAAAAAAAGTATAATAGTAGATAAAAGATATCATCTTCAGCCCTCTTTGGTCTCTAAGCACAGGCATATCACACATGTTCTCTGACTATTGGTTTATTTACTTACAAAAGAAATACCAGTCATGTCTCCATCTGCAGACAATTTTTTAAGTATAATAGACTATCAAATACATTTTAAATAATAAACACATGCTAGCTGTGATGACAAAGATTGACCACAATGTTGTTTCTATCATCCAAGCCAAATGTACCAGCATTAAAAACCATAGGACCAAGGCAAATTTAGTGGGAGCACCAAAGAGTAATAAAGAATTTTAAAACTGGGGATGAAAAGTGTACCTCAAGGAAACACAAGGAGCCAAGAAGGAAGGAAACCAAGTGGGTTTCCCAATATCCCAGGACAAAGCATCTAAATTAATAATTGCTAGTGTAATTCAAAGCAATAACAACCCTTTAAAAAAAATGGCCCAACCATTGGCTTTCACTGGAAACAGCATTGCTCTCTGGTTCCCCGTGTTATTTATAACTGCTTTGAAGTCTGCTAGGCAGATTTTTACAAAAAGAACCTCTCAGCACACAGCTCTCCCACTTCCCCAGAATAGTGTTATCTGCACACAAACGTCAAAAGACAGAACAAGATTGGGGTAAGTGACTGCTTACTTGATGAGATGAGGCACGCATTCGATGCTTGGAGTTTTGGACGTAAAAGGGGAGGCCACTGATGCCTCTTGCTCTGACAGAGAGATGCCCACATGAGCCATTTTCAAAGCCTGAAAGTAGAGTCAGTTTATTATCTATGTACACACACCTTAAAGAAGGGCACAAAGTAACCTGTGATCCCCAACCGGATCCCCTGTCTGCCATCTAAGAAGGAGGTGGCCCTGGAGGAAGGGTCACTAGGACAACTACACAAGGAAGAAAGAACTGCAAACCAAGCTCTACCTTACTTAGCATATAGTAGCCACTGAATATTTTGTGACTTTGATCAAAGTCTTCCCAGGTCCTTAGTGTTGGTTTAATCCAGCCATGAAAATAAAATCCATGCCAAGTCTTTTTGAGAAGTTATAGCCACACACTGACAGCTACTTACCCCACAGTCATTGGCTCCATCACCACACATTCCCACGAAGTAGCTAAAAGAGAAACATGAATTGTAGAGGAGATCAAAGTTAGTTTGTTCATAAAGCTAATTTCTCTAGTTAAGTAACCATTGTGGAACTAGAAAAAAGCCATCCTGAGTTGAGATAACCCAGACCCAGAAAGACAAATATAATATGTACTCACTCATAAGTGGATATTAGACATAAAGCAAAGGACAACCAGCCTACAGACAACATCCCCAGAAAAACTAGAGAACCATAAGAGAAACATACATAGATATGCCTAGTAGAGAGGAGAATTAGACAAGATCTCCTGAGTAAATTGGGGGCATGGGGCCGTCAGGGAGAGGATAGAAGGGGAGAGGGAAAAAGGAAAAGGGAATGGGAGAAAATGTATAGTTCAATATAAAAAAATGGCAAAAAGGTAACCACCCTTACTTAAGGGTTTAAACTTTTTACCGTAAGGAAACTCCCCCTTAGAGACTAGTGAAAGTAATGTGTGGTTCACACAATGGATTGAGAAACCATGTGTGCACATCATGGGGCTTCCCAGTGTTTTACACAGCATTTCACTGATTAGACAACAGTTTTTCCCTCCACAAAAATGGTAGTGATCACAGCTATGTAAAGTGACAACAAAGTTGGGAGGTCACAGTTTTTATCTAGAAACCAGGTCTGGAGTTTTATTTCCTCATGTGGCCATTTTTAACTTCAAATGTCAGATTGGAAAGTGACTAGTAAAGTCGCAATCACAAGCACTAGTTGTTGGAGGAAAGGCACCCTGTCGGTGGTCACTCGGCTGAGAAATGAAATGCCAGGGCCGAAAATTGAATAAAGAAAGCAGAAGTCAGCTTTGGTATGGCATTTTGAGGTCTGACGAATACTTCTGTCCAGAACTGTTGACTAAGGTTATGAATGGTCGGTTTCTTAGTTCAAGCTCTCACAGCACATGATGTACTTTGCTTTTACACTGCTATAAGGTAACTCATTTATTCTGAAATCCTTCATGGTTTTTAACCACAGGAAGGCAGGGCTTTCTGGGTGGAGAAGTTTCCTTAAAAACTAAATCACGTCATTAGGAAGATGGAGTTAGAGGGGGGATTCACATTGATATGATCCACCATGAGGTTTCATTAGCAGGAAATAAGTTGTTCAAGGGATGAATACTGGACATTCATTTCATCTGCAAATGGAGACCCTTGGTGTTGAAGCATCCTAATGATGTGATAGAAAGATGCTTTAGCAAAGTAATATTCTGGTAATGAGGGGTTTGATGAGCCTCTCCGTGTTATAATTGTGATGATAAAGCCTAAAGTCTTGATTTTTCAGTGGTTGGGCTCAGCTTATCTTTCCTGTCTCATTTCCCACCATACCTTTTCAAGGCCCTATGTTTCCCCCTTCAGCAATTCTCAATTTCAAGTGCAATGATTACTGGTGTGGGAAGTTTTGCAAAAACTCTGTGTTCTATCCCCATATGAACAATCAAGTCAGTAGCATTACTGAAGTAGAACTGATACTACTACTTTTTCTAAGTTTCCCTCAGTGGCTGTGATCTGCCCAGGGTAATAACCACTGCCCTAACCCAACTACACAGCTCCCTGGGCCTCATCCATCCCCCAGGACTACCATACTTCCATCACTTCATCATAGGCAAAGAACCTACTCCAGTTTCTGAAATTCTTCCACTAGACTTGACTTTTGCCCTGGAGACATTCTTGCAAAGATGGTCCCATTGATCAGTATCTGGGAGGAAGAAAAGGGAAATTTATTTATCATGGCAAGTCACACATAAAACAGTTGAAAATAGAACTTTAGCTGGTCGTGTCCATGAATAGGAAAAAAAGTTTGTTCCCAAGAAAATATTTATTTATTTATTTATTTATTTAGTATTTTAAGATGGACATTGAGATTTTTTATCAACTAAATTCAATGAAAACAAAACATAATTATTTATAAAAATAATGCCCTATGCAATTTAACCTAGCTATATGGAAATATGATCCTGAAAAGTATTGAGCTTCATGGAAAATTGAAGCAATGGAATCTGAACAATTGCAACAGAGAAATAGAGCAGAGTCCCAGGAGAAGGCAAGAACACAACTGCTTCCCAGAAAATTGTTCCCAGCTAGCAGAAAAACACCAGGTGGCAAGATAGAGACAATCTGTGCTCGAATCATGCCTCTGGACTTGACCAATTATGAAGATTAACTGGTATCCCAAACTTAATGAGCCCTGGAACATGGATGGTTTGAGGGTGGTCCTGCACTGGTTCCCTTCTCCACCCTTTAAATTCTTCTGTATGACATCAATGTGTTCCTTGCTTTCTGCGGCTGTGAACTCAGTGCAGTGTTCCATCAAGGTCTATTTGTTTACAAATGAGTTACTTACCCCTATTACAAATTATTCTTTGTAAAAGAGCTTTAAGTTTGGCCCTTTCAGAACAGGAGTCATCTACCACAAACATAATGGCACTTTCCTATCTTTGCCTAGCTTTCTGCCCTACTGCTGGGTTCCTACTAAATTGTTAAATGCCCTAGCCATGACAACATGCTGCCACTTTAGTCCTAGGGCTGGTATAAAGTTGACTCCTCATGTTTATTATTTTCAAGTCAAATAAGAAATAACTGTAACTTTGCAAAAACATTTCCCTCTCTTGCAATTCGTATAACTAACTAGTTGTATTTTATTTTTTTACTTATATATTTCTTTTATTTTGGTTTATTTTTTGAGACAGGGTTTTTCTGTGTAGCACTAGCTGTCCTGGAGTTAGCTCTGTAGACCAGGTTGGCCTCAAAATCAGAGATCCACCTGCCTCTGCCTCCCAAGTGCTGCACCACCACCACACTCTAGTTGCATTTTATCTATTTCAGATTTTGAAACTATCTGGGATGGTGCTATGTAAGTGAAATGTTCATCATCCTCACAGAAAAGTCATTGCCTCCTTGAAACTGACCTTTGGCAACAAGCTGCTGAAATGTTGACTTATAACATTAAAGGATTTTCCACTTAATGCAAAATGGTAAGTCCCTTCTCTGCCGTTATCTGAGGCTTCTTCTGTGATGTTGATATAGTTGTCCTGCAAAGTAAGGTGTGGTGTAAATGTTTTATGTTCTCCTGATTGCTCGAGTGGTTAAGACCACAGCATATCTGACAGGAAGGACTGAAGTTAGTCTCTCTCTCTCTCTCTCTCTCTCTCTCTCTCTCTCTCTCTCTCTCTCTCTCTCTGTTTTTCAAGACAGGGTTTCTCTGTGTGACAGCCCTGGCCATCCTGGAACTCACTTTGTAGATCAGGCTGGCCTTGAACTCACAGAGATCCTCCTGTCTCTGCCTCCCAATTGCTACACCACCACCACACTCTAGTTGCATTTTATCTCTTTCAGATTTTGAAACTATCTGGGACGGGGCTAAGTGTGGGCCACTAACACCTGGCTCGGGTATCTCTTTGAAAGTCTCACTCCACTCTGATCACTCAGAGAACTACTGCCTCTTTGCTGGACTGATCTTCACACTCCTCAGCCACGGATGGATAAGAGAATAGCACTTACTCATGTCCTGTTCTCATCTTGATGTGATCTCTGCGAGTCCCAGAGATGAGTGCACTTCACACATTTGGAGTGTCAAATACAAAAGCCCTACAACTTAACAACTCTCTCCTTGAAATGAGAACTTGTTGGGGGGGGTTCTGACAGAATTAATATTGCTCCATAAGGACACAATGTAAAGAATACTAACAAGACTAGAGATAAATGAACATTTTTCCCTATCCTGAAGATATAGTCTGAATATCCAGTGCACACAACAGGTCTCCCCAAAGGGCTAAGTCCCCTTTGAACCCAAGGAGTGGCTGACAGGCAAGGGGATGTTTGGGAAGTTAAACTCACTGCTCTGCTTGCTGTGTTCTTTCAAAGTAAAAGAACTATTACTTTCAGAAGCCAAGAATGCCTATACCTTAGAAACAGGAGGAAGAGTGTGGAAAACTGACATAGTTGGGTTCATATTTGCACAAGTTTATGGACTTGGAGTTGGCTCAATAACCTGTGCTAGTCACAACTATTACCACCACTGTGTAGCAAGTCAGCTAGTACAGCAGAGTGCCTGTGTTCAGGCGTACCTGATTCCCAAATGGAATATGTTTCTTCTCTTCTACTAATTCCCAAGAGATAGATGCTGATGAAGAACCAGTGGCTTCATTTGCCTCAACAAGAATGACTTTTTGGCCTTCAGAAACCATCCCAGACTTTCTGGCCACTGTTATTGCAGTCTGAAGATTGTCACCTAGAGTAAAGAAAGAACATCCAAAGACGATGAAGAGCCCACACCAGGACTTGGAGAGCTAGGCTAAGGGTTCACTTCTTACATTAGGCATGAAGGTATTACTAAGGTCTTTCTAAGCCTGACCTGGGATTCCATAACCCATTTTTTCTGGTTCTGGCTCTTTTTCATCACATTACTTCATAACTAACCAGCATGTTTTTGTCAGCAAGTAAGAAGGAAAACCTATAGGAAAAATATATTCCTGCTAATTGTTATAATCTTTATGAAAGTGTAGGAAATCTTTTAGTTTAATACCACATCTGGTGGCTCCTCTTCTAGTTGAAATAGAGTAAGTCCAGTACCATCTATCTCTCCCATTGATTATAACTGAAAACTAAACAAAACCACAAAAGCAATTACCCAAGGACTTTGGAAAGTAAACAAAAGCAGACAGACTGTGGAAGGGAATCAGACTTGGAGAAGCAAACTAAAAAGGGGTGGGATTCTCAGTATTTGCCTCTTTCCTCAAGTGTATCCGACTTGAGTATGTATTCTAGTGTGTACGAATATATGTATGTATGTATCCTAGTGTGTATGTATGTATGTATGTATGTTTTATGTATGTTTGAATGTATCCTAGTATGTATATATGTATGTATGTATGTATGTAGCTATGCATGTATCTTAGTATGTATGTATACTAGTGTGTACCCTGAACTGTTCTTGGTTTTCTACAAACAAGAAAAACCCAGTCTTTCTGGCTAAAATAGCCAGGAAAAAGGGGCCCTTGGAGGTTGTAGACTATCAAGATATGGTTATGGTGAACATTTATAAAAACAAATGGAAATATTCCATCAATTAATATATATGGTTAAAATGGATAAGTTTAGAAATGAGAAATATAACACTTGAGGTTTTTTATTTATTAGATGTGCTTAATACACTAGATGCATTCAATAGATGAAGAGTCATTACACATTGGAGAATAGAGAGCACTTTTTTAAATGAACAGAGGCTTGGGTTATTAAAAACGACTTGAATTCTTGTCAGTTGAGACCAATAAGAAGATAAAAAGATTGAAACCTGTGTGTGTGTGTGTGTGTGTGTGTGTGTGTGTGTGTGTGTGTGTGTGTGTGTGTAAATAATAGAAGAAATCTCCCCAGAGATTGTAAGACACTTAAATCTATAAATTCAAGAAGCTCAGAGAACTAAATTCTGTGAGAACTACATCCAGACATATGATAGTCACACAGCTGGAAGTCAAAGATAAAATAAAAAGGCTGTCAGAGAAAAAGAGAGCATTGTACACAAGAGAATGATGCTTTAAATGGCCACCCACAGACTTATCATAAAAATCAGGAAGACAAAAGAAGACCTACTGAGTGGGATGAACAGCTCAGGCATGGCAGAGAAACTTCAAAACCTGTAACAATCTGTAAATCATAGCAGCTAGATAGGAAATGACGCAACAGAGCAATATGACTGCCAAGGTACAGCAGCTGCTGGAGACAGATGAAGCAGGTGTCTTGAAGACTGAAAGCACCAGGGGAACTCAAATACTGCACCAGGGTGAGGCCTGGAGCAGGGTATCACTAAAGCCACACCCATATTAAGACACCATTAAGCACTTCTCAACTCAACCAGTGATTTGAAGGAGGTAATGGTCATTGTTCATTATTGAGTACTATATGGTGATTTGCAGAGGTCAAGTGACGCCTCCTCAAACCTTAAAGAAGACAGAAAAATTATAAAACTAAAGCAGTTGTAAGAAAATCAGTAAAAAAGACTGATGGAATGGATCTAGGAGACTTTCACAGACCTGTAATGACCTACGATGTAAAAAATAGAAATTCTAGAATAAAAATATAATGAAGACAGAACAAAGTCAATAATTAAATGAACAATAGTGAATATTTTCTTCACAGGGAGAAGAGCATATTAAAGGTTCTATATTTCAGACTAAATTAGTTTAAAAGCGGGAAAGAAAAATATATGAGAATATACAGTTGATATTCTATGTAGGTGAAGAGTGAGTTTGCTATAATGGGTTGGCATTATGCTTTACAAAACTAAAAAGATAAAAACAGCATTCACTTATAGGCCTTTGGCATAACAGAACTGTCTGCCAGGGGACAAAGGGAGATGTTATAAGGATTTGTGAGAAGTCAGAAAACATGATGCCCTCCATCCATCCAAGGCCAACAAAGAAGAAATAAAAAATGAATGAAGACCAGAGTGGAATTTTCAACACAAGGGAAAGAGGAACCAAAGACCCAGGTGGAGAGTGAACAGCCCTTATCCACACATTTCCAAAATGGCTGAAGATAAATTGTGAACATGTGCGTGCTGGCTAGTTTTATGTCAACTTGACACAAGCTAAAGTCATCTGGGAGGAGACAATCTCAATTAAGAAAATGCCTCTATAGGATCAGGATGTAGGCAAGCCTGCAGGGCATTCTCTTAGTCAGTGATTGATGTAGGAGAGTCCATCCCAATGTGAATGAGGCCACCGCTGGGTTGGTGGTCCTGGGTTCTATAAGAAAGCAGCTGAGCAAGCCAAGATGAGTAAGCCAGTAAGCAGCACTCCTCCATTGCCTCTGCATCAGCTCCTGCCTCCAGGTTCCTTCCCTGTCCTGACTTCCTTTAGTGATGAACTGTGGTATGGATGTACAAGCCGAATGAACACTTTCCTCCCCAACTTGCTTTGTGGTCATGGTGTTTCATCACAGAAATGGACCCTAACAAAGACAAAGTTTAATGTAAGTGATAATGGTGTTCAAAATAGCAAGGATTACTAGATAAAGGAAATGTTTATGGTAGCAAGCTACCCCCAGGAAGGCCTGGGAGTCAAGCTGGGACTTAGAAAGGAAAAAAGCATACTCCCATGCTTCTAAAATAAGAAAGAAAAACAGAAAGACAAAGAAATAGAGCTAGATCAACCTGAGTATATCTAATAAATGAAACTGAATAATAAAGGGAGAAAATAGCAAGGAAAAAAAGAAAAGAAGAAAGAAAGCAAAGCACACACAGCGCTGCGGATTGTGGAGCCAATCAGGAGTGGGTAAGTACCAAGCAAAACAAAAGGATTCCAGAGTCCCCAGCTTTAGACTGGGACTCAGGAGGTATGCCAGGAAGTGAATGCTTTGGAGAGGGTGAATGTCCATGATATATGCCGTGGAGTTTAAAGTACTGTGACAGCAAAAGAAGGAATACGAATTAGGAAACCAGTTTTTCACCTGTAGTGTCTCCTTTATTAAAAAGTTCAAGAATGTTCATTAAGTGATGTCATATATTTCCCAGGAGTGGTCCCTTCCCATTACCCCCTTGTTTATGAGTTCTGAGGCTTAGCATTAGAGTCGAGATGACAGCATGTTCTTTTCTACAGAATTAAAGATTCCATTACTGATGAGCTGTCAACATAGTTTATAGACCACACTGACTAAGATTCTCCTCCTCCGTATACTTGACATTAAAAACCATCATCTCTGCATGGCCCATATCTTCTTGTTACTCATCTCTTATTTCAAATGTCCTGTCACTCAGAAAGGATTCTCTAAAGTGCTTTATGCAGAGAAAATGGACAGACATACTTAACCATACTTTACCAGACTGCTCTATCTGGGTTTTGTCGGTTTTATTTTGTTATGTATTTTTTGTTGTTTGTTTTGATTTTCTTTTGTTTCATTGTGTGTGTGTGTGTGTGTGTGTGTGTGGAGAGAGAGAGAGAGAGAGAGAGAGAGAGAGAGAGAGAGAGAGAATTTGCCTGTACATATGTATGAGCATACCCAGTGCCTGTGGAGGCCAGAAGAGAGTCAGAACCCCTGAAGATGGAGTTACCAATGGTTGTGAGCTGCTGTGTGGGTGATGGTAGCTGAACCCTAGTTCAGTTGCTCCCAAGAGCAACATGTACCCTAACTGCTGAGCCACCTCTCCAGCCTCTTGGTGTGTGTTTGTTGTTTGCTTGGTTTTGTTTTTTCCTTGGACAAGTCTCATTCTGTCATTCGATATGGCCTGAAACTCACTGTGTTAACAAGGCTGGCCTCAAACTTGTGTCAATAATCCTGCTTCAGACTCCCATGTAATAGACCACATCTCCATGCCAGCCATCAGACCACCCCAGTTTGTATACCTCAGAACATTTGTTACACTACTTGATTAGTTGGCTTTCTTTTGCCTCGCTGTGATAGAAGCTTATTGAGTAGCTTGGCCCTTTTATTGCCAACATCTGATACTACCTTGGCATTGGTGCAATATTTGCTAAGTGATCCAACCCCTGTATGTCCCCCAGATGCCCCTGTTTTCACTTTGCTCTATACCTGTGATCATCACAGTCCGTATCCGGGCAGAGATGAGCTCTTCCAAGACAGGCTTTGTCTCTTCCTTCAATCGATTCTCTAAGATCAGTAATCCCAGAAATATCAGGTCTGATTCCACCTTCTCCCTGATTAAACAGAATGCATGTTCCTTTCTTACCATCATGAGGTCAAAAAGACTGAACTCCCCACCTGAACAACCTGGCTCCAGCACTGTTCCCCAGCCACAAACAATCCTGACTGGGAAGAAAAAGAGTCGGGGTGCACACACAGCAGTTAGCCCAATTGAACCAAAGGAAATGCTTGTAGGTTGAAAGTTTGGCTTTTTTTTTTCATATTGAGTTTTTACATACAAATTTTTATTTAAATTAGAAACAGTCTTATTTTACATATCAATCCCAGTTCCCTCTCTCTCTCATCCTCCTATGTCCCCTACTGACCTCCCATGCCACCCATCCTCTACTCCCCAGGGAGAGTCAGGCCTACTATGGGGGATCATCAAAGTCTGTCACATCATTTGGGGCATGGCCTAAGACCTCCCTCGTGTATCTAGACTGAGAGAGTAACCCTCTATAGGAAATGGGCTCCCAAATCCATTTGTGCACTAGGGATAAAGACTGGTGCCACTGCCAGAGGCCCCATAGACTGCCCAGGCCTCCTAACTGACACCCAAGGTCAGGGGGCCTGTTTCAGTCCTATGCTGATTTCCCAGCTGTCAGACTTAGGTCCATAAGCTACCACTTGCTCAGGTCACATTTAATTAATTTAAACATTTTCTCATATATACTTAAGGAACATTAGTCATTTTCTACCCCATGTTCCAATTTTGTGGCTGTCCTTCTGTTGAAACCCTTCTTTCCCCCAAGAAATCTGCCTCCTACTCTTCCTGACATATGTAGATGGTTATTTATCAGAGCATGGGCATTTTAATTAGTGGATACATCACCAAAGAAAATAGCATCTTTTCTTCTAGAATCCATTACCTACTTATAGACCCCAATGACCATGTTATTCACATAATAATTCGTTTTGGTTATGGTTTCTTTTTTTTCAACTTTTTTATTTGAATTAGAAACAAGATTGTCTTACATGACAATCCCAGTTTCCTTCTCTCTCCCGTCCTCCCCTACCACCACCCCCCAACTAAAACCCTACCTATCACATATCCTTTCTGCTCTCCCTGGATGGTGAGGCCTTCCATAGGGTGTCATCAGAGTCTATTGTGTCCTTTGGGATAGGGCCTAGGCTCAGGGAGAATTCCTCTATATGGAATGAGCTCCCAAAGTCCACACCTATGCTAGAGATAAGTACTGAACTACTACAGGGGGTCCCGTAGATTTCCGAGGTTTCCTTACAGAAACCCATGTTCCTGAAGTCTGGATCAGTCCCATGCTGGCATTCCAGTCTGGGGAGCAAGAGTTCCCCGATGTTCAGGTCAGCTGTTTCCGTGGGTTTCACCAGGCTGGTCTGGACCCCTTTGCTCTTCACTCAAGCAAAGAGTCCCAGCTAGGGCCACAGCATTGTTGGAGATGCTCCTAGAAC
The DNA here is from genome assembly GCF_003668045.3 of Cricetulus griseus. Taxonomy (NCBI): domain Eukaryota; kingdom Metazoa; phylum Chordata; class Mammalia; order Rodentia; family Cricetidae; genus Cricetulus; species Cricetulus griseus. The sequence goes on along the minus strand of NC_048597.1, from coordinate 60,006,046 downwards.
CTTGAGAATCTGTCCACTAGGTGGCAGGAAGTGAAGAGTTTCAGCTCCTCACCTCAGAGCAGATCTGGGAGGGTGCCATTCCCTATAATGCTGAGCTCAGTGTTCAAGTCCCTGTGAGATCAGCTTCCAAGCGATAGTCCAACTTCGTGCATAAATAACTTTTCCTGGCTCCACAGATATGCTCTGCACTTAATCATGTCCAGACTTTTGCTTCAGACTGTTGGAGATTTTCTCGTTTTGTGGCAAACATTCATTTCCATGATCTGTCATAGTCACCCTCCCCATGTCCCGAGTCCCACCTCAGGATGCCTGACTCTCAGGCTTCTCCAAAGAGGAACAGCTGTTCTCTCTACATCTCACTTCTAACCTGGTTAGGCAGTTCTTTATTTATTCATGCAATTTCAGTATTGGCTTCTTGATCTGCCTCTAATCCCAGAACAGAAGCCCACCGAAGCCAAGACTTTGCTCATTATTGCCCACGTGTTGCCCACGTGCAGGAACCACTCAGCAAATACCACCCACTAGAAACCCTTGGCTGCCTCTCTGTGGTCATGTTTAGCCACACAGTGAAGGTGAAATCATTTGCTCTTTCTGCATTCTTCCTGGAAACTGAGACAGTGAGTTGGTCCTGGCACTGTCTACTGAGCACCTACTAGGCAAGGACAAGGGGCACATTACAGAGGTTTCAGGAGCTCCAGCTCTGAGATTTCACATTCAACTGGGAGGAAAAGGTTAACCATGGCCACCTTGTTTGTATGCAAAGTGGAGAATTGTGTCACAGCAGGCACAAAAATCAGAGGTCTGTGGGGTCAGAGGAGGGGACAGGCATTTCTGGGTATAGTGATTAGAGTCTTCCAGAAGGAGATATTTGAACTTTCCTTGAAGGATAATTGAACTGATACCTGGTTAGAGTTTTACAGTCTTTCTGTGGCCTTGTACTTAGGCCACAGGGTTTAGATATTTTCAGAGATTATGTGACATGGGTCAATAATAAATTACCACATTAAGCCAAGAAAGTGGCTGCAAGGCCAAACACCCAAGGGCATCTTAGAACTCCTGTTTCCAGCTCCTTTGGCTCATAGCTTGTGTAGAGCCACACAACAGTTTCAACCTCAGCCCACCACTGCCTTGCTGTGTGGCCTTGAATGACCTGCTTTCCCTGTGTGGTACTCTAGTACATGACCGTCTCTCCAAAGCTTCTGCTATTTCCAACATCCCTTCACTCTTCCTCAAGAGTGTTAAATCTGGCCAAGAAGTGAACAGACATTGTACCTCCTGTAGCATCTACACTAATAAAGAATGGTGGGTGTAGCACAGACAGCTGTCAGTCCTGAGATTAATCTCATTTTTTTTGGTTTTGTGATTATTTTTATGAATTGAACTTCATGTTTTTTTATGTATTAAACAATTAAATTCCATTAATCCTGCTTCTTTTTATTATTACACATTACCATAGATACATGTGGGAGCCCCTCTAATTTGTATGTTCTAATTTCCTTAGTTGCCCCTTAGCACCCTTCTATTACATGGACATTCTGTGTGTATGTGTGTGGGGGGGGTGTGGGTGTGGGTGTGGGTGTGGATGTGTGGGTATGGGGGCATGTACTCTCATGTTTTAAAGACCCACGTGACCTTTAAAAGGAGAAATTTGTATAAAGCATGGGAGAAAACCCTCAATAAGATCTTTATTTCAATGCTAGAAGCTATGTAAGCACACACACAGTGCACATGCACACAGAGAGGGGGGAGAGAAATTGTGTGTGTGTGTGTGTGTGTGTGTGTGTGTGTGTGTGTGTGTGTGTGTGTATTCTGTCTTGGTCAGGGATAAGCAAAGGATAGAGGAGTTTAGCTGTCGATACCCATGGTGATGATGGGTCTTAAAGATGGGAGAGCAAAGTAGATAACCTAAGATGAGAGCCCACTTGTCAATTTGTGTTGAGGCTTTACTATATTAGAGTTAGAGTTCAATAACTTTTAAAAAGGCAAGCACTCTCCTGTAGACCACAATGTACCCAAGTGCGTGGCATCCTCCACAGTGAAGTGCTCATTACCTCTACCATTCCCAAACCAGGAATTTACAGCTTGTGAATGCTGGAACATCCCACTGGGTAACAAGCAGAAGCAGCATGGTAAACAGTATCTCGTTGTGCCCCCTTCTGCTCTGGCCTTCCCTCACCCAAGGTTTCTCTAGTTCAAACTAGGTATCTATTCTCAAGGTTCACTTCCAATTCTGACTTCAGTGACCTAGAACTGAGTTGACCCTTCAGGGTTGAAATAGTCAAACTTCAGGGGTCTCACTAAGCTGGTTAAGCAGGAGTGCTCTAATAACCCCCCAAATCCAGCACTCAGTGGCTATCCACACACCACTTTCCCCATTCCCAATGGCAAGGGTTGGTCACATCAGTCCTCAGTGGCAACAGAAGTAACTCTAGGTAATTTGGGGGGGGGGAATCTTTGCAAGTATGCAAGATTGTATGCAATGACAAAATCACAAAGAACTGTCACTCATCCCTTATACTTTTTGAATAATTGGCTGAATATTCAGGGACTTTTTAAGTCACCAGCAGTTTGTATTGTTTATATTGCATCATTAATATGTTAGTGGACGTGCTATCATTCTATAGTTAATATTGTTGCATTGAAAAATTATAAAAATGTTACTAGTATAATTCCCCAGCTATGTTTTTCATATAAACACAAAGTATTTTTGTAACTCCTAAATTTTGCAGGAATATCACTAGTACCCATTGTGAGAGGAAGTTGTACTGTTTCCTTCTATGTTTTACCCAAAGTTGTTAATGACTTCACTGAGCTGTTTTCCTTGCAGCAAGGCTGTGTGAGGCATTGAGTCTACACTACGTAGAACACTGCAGGAAGCCACTGCAGTCTCACGGAGTCTATTGTTCAGTGTGTGTGTGTGTGTGTGTGTGTGTGTGTGTGTTCACTGAGGAAAAGGGATGTATACACATGGGTGTGTGTGCATGTGAAGTCCAGAGGCCAGTCTCCAGTGTTGTATCTCACTGGCCTAGAGATCTCCACGCCGGCTAGGATGGCCAGTCAGCCTAGGGACAGTCAGCCTCTCCATCAGTGTGATTACAAGCACAGGCCACTAAGCCTTACTTTTCTAGTGAGTTCTGGGATTGAACTCAGGTCCTTGTACTTGCAAGCCAATTGCTTTCCTGACTGAGCCATCTCCCAAGTCCACAACCTGTTCCCTTAGTTTTACTGGCATCAGCTAAGAATTTATTAAACTATTATTTTTGTAATGAACTGTTTTCTTCTTCCTTTTAACTCCTATATAGGAGGGTATGTTTTACAGATAATACGTGCCGAAAAGTGGCACATATAAATTCAAAAATGCTGAGGGAAGAGGTGAAAACATAGTTGCAACTAAAGAGTGCTGAATCAGATGAATTTGAAAGTAAGTACTAGAGACTATTTGAGTTTAAAACACCAAAATTCAAAATGAGCCTTGATTAACCCTACAAAAGCAGTAATATTAGTGACCGACAAAAAAAAAAAATACTAAAAAGGACATTTAAAGCAAAATAAATTGGATAGTCCCCAAAAAGGCAGAAAAACAACAAATGGATGTGGGACTGTCATTGCTGAAGCCCACTTCAGTGGCTAAGCATCCTTGTTTTAATATATACACATCAAAACTTTCTCCAGCATGACCCCTTGGAAGGTTTCCTATTTTTCTGTGAACATTACCTACGTTACATAAACCCAGTTGCCATTTATTTGTTTCAATAGCTGTGTGTTTTGTATCACAAGTTTTTTTTTTTTTTCTAAGCAAATGTGAAGTTTTGTTATTTCTAACCAATTTATATTATATCAGGATCAGGGCCACAATTTCAAACCCTAAAACACTGGTTATATCTGCACAACTTTTCACAAAGCCTGAAGGTCACCCTGTGACATTTTGTTCAGCTGTTTCTCATACATTCTGCCAGTATTCACATCAGCTTTGTGATTTGGGCAGGGCAGAGCGACTGCATCCCTGCTCGCCATATACAGAGACACCTATGCACAAAAGATAAGCATGGCGTTTTGCTGGGCCCGCCCCAGACCTTTTGCCTCCCACCCCAGTGAGATGCATCTTCTTTAGGAAAACCCTCTCCTTTTACCTCATCAAGGCAGTGGTGGGACAGTCACTTTCCAGCTTCTTATACGCCAGAGCTATGACCCGAAAACCCTGTGTCGTGTAAGTCTGAAGTTCACTAATAAAACTTGATGGTACTGTTTAAAACAAACAACAAAAAACAACAGTATTAGCATGCAATGTTTACTCAGCCAGCATGGGTAAAGAAATTCTTCGAAATAATCCAATGCTTACCCAAGACCACGCACGTTTTAAAAGTTACATAAAGCCTCCCAGCACTTGGGAGGCAGAGGCAGGCGGATCTCTGTGAGTTCGAGGTGAGCCTGGTCTACAGAGCGAGTTCCAGGACAGCCAGGGCTACACAGAGAAACCCTGTCTTGAAAAATCAAAGGAAAAAAGTCACATAAGTAAGATAATGGGAAATTGTAACTGTAAGTGTATTATCAGTGTTAAAATCTTAGGATCCAGAAAAGCTGAAACCCTAACCCTTGAAAAACAAAGAATAGGGAATGCATGGAATTTGTTCTCTGATTTAAAAAAAAAAAAAAAAACAAATGTTTGCTAAGGGTATAATATGTACAAACTCTGCTCTATAGATGTCTGTTTAGTTGGGTTAAGACAGTATACTGACACTAAAACTAAAATCAAAAGACCATTGCCATTATTGGCAGTGCACCAGCGTGCAGAGCACTTTAGAAGGCTCCTGCACCTGGGTAGGAGGTGGCAGGTGAAGGAAGGAAAGGGCTTTCTGGTTGAGAGACCCCAATGTGCTCAGGCATAGGGGTCTGAGACCATTCAGAGGAAGCCTAAGATGTGAGGAACAAATGTACAGTAGGGAGCTCAGCTCGTGAAAGATTTATCTATGATCTGAAAGGAATTTGAAAATCTGGTGGAAAGCAATCAAGTGAAAACAACTTTTTAAAACAAGGTAGCAATGCAGTTATAAGGGAGAAATCAGCGATGACTCCTATAATCTGTAACTAGAGGATGGGCTGGGGGTAGACATTATCCAAGATGGAAAATTGGGAAGTGCAAAAGTGAACATTTTAAGCTTGATTTTGGTATTGGGCTTGGAATGCCCATGAGGAAACTGCTAAGTGATGTCCAGCTGGCAATTGGATCTAGAGTGTTGTGCAGACAAGTTTGGCTGAAAACAAAAATTTGGCATTTGTATTCCATGTCCATTAACTAACCTGTGTCAGGTTGGCAAAAGCTGGCCACTCTCTCTGGAGCACCTTTCATGAATGCCAGGCGGTCACCTCCCACCTCTTGGACAATGACTGTCATCCTCTGCAATGCTGATGAGAATGGGAACTGATGCAGAATTGCAAGTCCTTCGGCGGGGACCTGGTTGGTAGATGGGGAATGGAGAGGCTCGTACTGGCAAAGCATCTAGCTATTGGGAATTAATTGTCCCACCCTGGGTCCCTACTTTACCAAACAGGGGAAACAATACATTTTTCACATCATCAATTCAAGACACATCCGTGAGCTTCCCAATACTTCAGATCAGAGCACAGTTCCCTCCATGTGGGTGTATGGGAAGACTGGCATGCACGGCTTACTTACCTGGCCAACTGTGCCTGTCGGCTTAACGACCGTGGTGTGTGCCAGCATTCCCTTGATGTGGAAATCATCCCCAGAAATAGTCATTACCTGTTTCACAAATGAGATATTCCACTGTAGGTGTTTATTTAGTCTTCCTACACTGACGTAAGTTTGCACCCTCCTCGCGAGAAGAGCCCCCTCAACCACTGCAGTGTATTCTTGGGCCTCCTCCCGCTGCTGGACTGGTGAAATCAGACTTATTCTACTCCAGGAAAACAAAACAAAAGGCACCAGGCGGTGGGAATGCTAGAACTTGAAGGACACACACTTCTGAATTATTCATGCAATTTATCTGGCTTTCGCTGTTGGAATTGCTGCATAAAGGTTCAGTCTGCTTCTAAAGACCTTAGCTTGGAAATGTTGAGTATGAATCGCTGGGCTTATTTTGTGTGGAGCAGATACCTCTTTCTTACCCTAGAGTCACGGTTGATCCTGCTGTTCCCTATCTGTCTAAAAAGGCCTGAGCAGGGCATATTTTTGCCCTATGCATGATGACTGTCTAGGAACCACTGTACAAATGACTCTAAATTATAGGCAAGGAAACCTTTTTACCTAAAGATATTAAAGTTCTTTGTAATCATCTAATTAGGTGGCTGACAAGAAACATCTCAGGAAGGAAACTGTAACCTCTACTTAGAGACGCAGAATCAGTATTTCAGAATGGAGAGACTGCAAAGCAATCACATCTGTTAGAGGGGGGAGAACCTCCAGAGACATCTCTCCCAGGCGCTCATACAGCCCCCAGAGCTCGGCTGCATACAATGGCAGGGAGAGAGGTTAGCTGAGGCAAAGAAGCAGAAGCCATGCTGTCTCCTCCTCCCTACTTTGCCCACAGCCACAGCAACTCCAGAGACAAGCTATTCCAGAATAGAGTTCCCTTTGATGGGCTAACACTTTTTATTTTAATATGGATGTTACTGTCTGGTTCCATCCCCCCATTCCGCAGCCATGAGAACCAAGATCCTAACATACAGGAAGACTGCACAAAGTTGAGCATCCATTGGGGCAGAGCTGAAACTAGAACTGACAGAACAAGATTCCTCAACCACAAGAGCATCTGCTCTTGGATCTAGTTTGGAATCTCCGGTGAAACTCTGTAATGAATTTCTCATCTTGGTCTTTGAAAATTAGAGGAATAGTCAATCAATTGGAATAAAACTCTTGGTTTCCAAGGCTCTCAAACTTACCAAAGCACTGTGGAAAACAGTGTTTCCTAATTCCCATGCACTGGGATGCATATTTTTCCTTACATTTTTTTAGTGAGAAATAACAATTGTGTATATTTATGGGATACAATGTGGTGCTTTGACCTATGTGTATACTATAAGAAGGTAAAATAATGATAATTAACTTATTGTTACCTCACCAGATTAACTCTAGAAAACTCTGAAACCAGCTTACAGAATGGGAGGATTAGAAAATAATTATGTAAGAATTATAATGGTATTGATAATTATTAAACTCACAGTAGGCACCAAATACTTTGGAACTTACAACTATACCAGAAATTTTTATTGTACCAGATCATTTAATCCCACAGCAAACCTACAATATGAACGGTTCGGATCAGAAAACCAGGCTTAGACTAGTGTGCCCTTTATATAAAATACTGGAAACCCACATTTTTTAAGTATTAAACAGCTGTGATACAGTTTGTGTTGTGCCAGCATTAAAGAAGTTTCTTGTGTTCTCTGAAGGTCAGACATTTACCCATTTGGTGGCTTCAAACATTTTCAGGTCTAGAGGGTCTCCCTGGATAGTCCCATCAAGAAGAATCAGAGAGTGGCAACTGGCCATGGCAGCGCACAGTAGACCCTGGGGCAGAGCTTTGCCTGAGGCAAAGCTGTGGACTGTCTTGAATCTGAGAGAAGAAAGAAAAGGATTCAGTCCTGTGCCCTTATGCCCAAAATGCAGCTTCTTGGAGGGTTTTCATTTGATGTGCAATGCAAGACGGAGGTATTACCCATCTTGCCCTGCAGGTCTGTTCAGGAATACAGTAAAGGCTCAGGCAGCTCCATGCTCCTTTTCCAACTTTGCCTTACTTCTCCCCAGACTTCTTCAATCCACAAGGGTGGAAACAACAAGAAGTACCACTTTCATTCTGAGGTTTGCTCCCACAGTCATGACTAGGTCACTTCTCTTCTAATCATGGGCAAACTCCAGGTGTGTTAGGTGCACACCACTTTCAATCCTACAGGGCTGAGCATATTCTCTGTCTCTGTCTCCTAGCACATTAGATGCTTGGTCTACCATAGACATTCGATAAGCATTTTAAGTAAATGGATGGCTGGGTTAGTTCTTAGAAATTTCACAAGTCATATGGCGAAGAAGTGAACAGTAAAGGCATTTTTGGAAAGGACTCTGTACATCGCCCTTCAATCCTGGCATCTTGCGTCTCTACTGCCTCTATTTTCCTCATCATTTTACACAGAAAGGGACTTTGTCTAAAAAAAATCAATGGAAATAAAACTCATATGTTGTACATGAGACTCTTTCACTAACTGAAAGAGTAAGCCATTGAGTTCATCCTCAGTCCTGCTAGAGGAATGTCCTTTTCAGCCTTGTTGTGCAGCTCCTTCTCAAATATGTAGCACTGTGGTTGGGTTGTGATGTTGGTGGGCAGGGGTAGGGATGGGAGTCATATCACAGACTATCTGAATGACAGTACTGTCTTCCTATGAAGAGGCAAGTTCTGTTTCTTTGAGTCACTTGCCCTCCTTCCTCTTGTGTTGGCATCTTTTGGATTTTGAACTAGCTCTGTAGCCCAGGAAGGCTTTGAGGCTGCAATCTTACAGCCTCCTCAATAAAGTTACAAGCCTGTACCATTATGACCAGCCTAAAAAATCCTTTATGGATATGTATGTCATCTGCATAATGTAAAAGAACTACAATCACAAATTGGACTTGATACATTTGAAAAGAAAAAAAAAGGGGGGCGCAAAGTTGGGTGGGTAGAGAAAGGAATGTCGGCCAAGGTGTTGGGGAAGAGGTGAATATGTTCAAACTATATTATGACATTCTTAAAGAATTAATTAAAATATTTAATTACAAAGAGAACTACAATCAACCTCGTGTGCATGAAATGCTTTGTGGCTCAAGTTTGAAGGAAACTTTCTACTTTCAAACAATCATGTGCCACGTGCACCTAGTGCTCCAAGTGCACCATTATTTCCAGTTCTGACCACCAAGATGGAGGTGACACTGGGGAAGATCAGCAGACAGGGGAGTAAACTCAGGTATGGTCACAAGAAGGTTAGGTTTGCAAATCTCTAAGACAGCAAGTTGAAAACTGCTACCACCTCGGGCAACTCTTAGTTTCCCACTCCCCACCCCCCAGACCCACAAACATAAAGAAATCTTTTATCAATGATCAGTTACTGGCAAGCAGAGGTTACAGTTCTCAAAATCAGGGTTCTAAGAAACAGAGTACACAAGATATTGTCCCATAGGCAGTTCCCTTCCTGAAAAGCAGGACACAGAGGCAGTGTTGGCCTTTCCCACTATATCACCTCTGGAAGAACAGTGTCCTGGTGCTGTCTAGATCACTGACAATGGGTCAATGTCAGGCCACTGGCAAATAGGCTTACAGCAAAGTTCAAAGTCCCCCTTGCCTCCTCAGTTTGTGGGAGATAGGGCTGGGATGGACTTGAGGCTACTAAGGATGTTTTGGAGAGACCTGGAAAATTCTAAGAGGAGAAATCAAAAGATCAGACTTCAGTAATCATGGCTTAGGAAAAGCCAGAGTTCATGTGTCTGCATTAGTAGTCTCAAGGGTAAGGGTGAAGCTCCAGGAAGAGGCAAGTCACAGGAACCACAGTGCAGTTAGCCCATAGTACTCACCCATTCTGGTCACAGGGCACAACTCCCCAAGGATCCAAGCCACCCCTTGTTAAGGTGCCTGTCTGAACAGAAACAAGTCTTTGGATTACATGGAAGATCTACTCACAGTAGTGAAGGCAAATACGGTACATTTTAATAGAGAAATATACATCAGAAAGATATTTCCGGCATGTGTTCTTTAAGGGAAACTATAATATGGGTATTGTGTAGTGGGTATCTAGGAAGTCTAAAGATCTAAAGATCTAAAGAAGAAGTCGCAATGAATTTAAATATGACAAGCTTGAGCTGGGTGTAAACCTTGATGTCCTCTGTGGTAAAATGAGTGGAGTATCTCCTTTCACCCCAGGGGACTATGTTAAACATCTAATTATAGACGAAGAATAAGAAAGGCCTTGGTAAGACTGTTAAAACAACAAAATGCGTAGATCCCTATTTTTACAGCAGAAGCTAGGGAATGTCATCAAAACTGAGTAATGGAGTTGAAATTTTACCTACAAAGCACTGTTAAGACTTTGAAAAGAAGTCTAAAGAAATAGCCTACCATCTGATTTTTTTGTTTAAAGAAAAAGTACATGACGATAATTTTCTCAGTGTAATATAACAACCAAGCACTCAGGATAAGTTGAAATACCATCTATGTAAGTGGAAATATCACATAATCCCTCAAACACCAGAACCTTTATCTACAATATGATCATAATCACACAGAGTTGTCTTGAATATTAAGTGAAATAATGGGAAGTGATTGGTTTAATCCCAGCCCACAGTGAGAGCTAATCATAGTAATGAAAAAAACTCACAGTTACTGTTCATTGTTTTGTTCATATTTACATTACAATTATCTCTTCTATTTTTGTTTCTTTTTTCAAACTCACAATATGACATCAAAAGTAAACAGTTTTCCCTTATGATGCTGTTCTGGTCATAGAATAGTACTGCCTGGTGACATAAGCCATATGACCCTTCTGTTCTCTTTGTGACTTTCTGATTCACCACTAATCATAGAATACAGTTTTCATCTCATCAATGCTCTCAGCCTTCTATGTACTGTTTAAAGGATACACAATTTCCATGTGGGAAGATGAAGATGGTTCTCAAGATGGATGATGGTGATGGCCATGCACTAAGCACTTCAAATGATTGACATGGCAAATTTTATCTTTTATTTACTTCACCCAAGTAATTATTAGCTAAAAGGAACAGAAGGCAACAAAGAGCTCCAATGGTTCTCTGTAGCTTAAAGAAACATAAAAATGTGTTGACTAGACATTCAAGGTTCACAAACACCTTCCTTTAAGACTAGCATCCTGCCGGAGTCCAGACCATACTGTCTTGTGCTGTGCTACCACCATGTTGGGCCTTGTTTACCTTCATATGCTGCCATTGGTTCCATCCAGTCCTCTGACAACCCACCTTTACTCCCTACTTAGGGTATATAACACAAACAAACAACCTCAATAAAGAGTGAAATGATAGGCTGCTTAGGAGAAAGTGGCAGACAATCCAAGAGTTAATTTTAAGCATAAACTACAGCTAAGAACCTAGAGTAAGTGTATGCTGCATGGCTATATTGTCAGCAAAAGTCTCATGTTAGCACACAGTTTAATAAGCCCTTTGTTTTTTCCTCATTCCATAATTCAATAAATTCTTGACTCTATTGCCAAGCAATTTTCTAAGCACTGGGGGTAGAGAAGAAAATGTATTTAACTACTGAAGTGTGTGTGTGGGGGGGTGCTTCCGTGTGAGGGTTTTGACTACTACATGGAACAGTTTATTTTGATACTGTTTTTCATAGATTGTCACAACTGAAAGGACCCTAAAAGATTCACTAATTCTGTTTCTACTCCCTCTTTTCAAAAGCTCAGGGTCAGAAAATTCATTTCCCAGATACACACACAGCCAGAGATAAAATAAGGTCAGATGGCCATAACCGACATATTATGTCTGCCTCACCAAAGAGAAAGGCATGAATCCATTACAATGGTAGTGATAAATGGCCCTGGGAGTGAGGATGAATGACACATACCTTGTCAAAGCAAACAAGGTTTAATTGTCCACACACATTAATCCTCTGGGGGCTAATGCAGAATATGCCCTTCTTTTTCAGCCTCCTCTGGGCATAGATAATGCCTGTGGTCAAGGCAGCAGGAAGGGCAGGAGGCACTGCAATGGTGATGACATCCAATGCTTTCCTCACTACCTCCTCAGGAGGTTCCTGGAAAAGAAAGAGTGTCCAGTCATTAGAACTAAATCAACAATGGAGTGCTTCGTGCGTGTGACTTCCCATTCTCTGCTCATTCTGAGAAATGACATCAATGGGGCAAAGGGTCTGACCATGTTTATGGCTCTCAATATCTTGTCTGCACGGGACAGTGAGAACACCTGGAAATGTTCTGCTGTGGCCAGCGATGCACCAGTTCACTGTGGCTCTGCCAACACTGAGCAGCTGGTCCCGTTTAGAGTGATTTACATGATAGCTACAAAATGCTACCTTTATGAAATATTTTGCTTCTTAAACTAAATGTGGAAGTAGTGTAAAGAATGGGCAAGCATGCAAGAACAGAATCATGCTGGCATTTCAGTAAACAAACTGTTCCTGTACTATCCCACAAGATCTGTTTGCTATTGCAGAACTGAGCAAGCAATGGCTCATACAGGTGAGCTGGGTGCCTGTAAGCAGTCTCTGGAGTTTACCTCCTTCTAATCCTGTTTGTAAACCACATCCTTGAGGAAGGTCAACATATAGAAATAAGGTCCACATAGGGAAATAATATTGTAGGGTGGTGGTGGTAGTGGTTTTGTGTGTGTGTGTGTGTGTGTGTGTGTGTGTGTGTGTGTGTGTGTAAGAACACAAAAGCAAAGGCAACTTACCCCACTGAGCACATAGACACACAGAGTATAGATCATGCCAATGGTGGCTGTCCCTACAAGGCACAGGAGGAACCTGATGGCATCTCTGTAGAGCTTGAAATTCATGGGCTTGGGGTAAAGGATGGACCTCACGAGGTCCCCTTTTGCAGTGTTGAACCCTGAAATGTCAAACAAGTCCCACATTTTCAGGATAACAAATGATACTGTTGGTGGTCTTCTAAACATCTACGTGGCCTTGGTTTTTATCCAGAGCAAATTATAGTTATGCAGGAGCAACAAAAAAAATTAATGGTTGGGGGTCACCACTACTGTATAAGAAGGTCACAACATTAGGAAGGTTGAGAACTGCCACTGGTGTAAAGAATCTAAACTTGAAGCTTAAACCTAAAGACAACAAACAGGTTTTTGTTGTCCAGGCCAGTGCATGAAACTAGGGCAGAAATGCATTATTTCCTGAGTCTCGTCCTCTCCCTGACTCCCCTCCCATGTACTTCTAACTTCAGTGCATACCAGAGATAAGGTATGCCATACCCAGGGCAGAACACAGCTTAATTTTAAGAAAATGACCCTGTGGATGTGCACACACACATATACATGTCTCTCTCTCTCTCTCTTGAATTAAAATTGAGGGGACCAGTAAATATTGATGCATCTTACATTCTATACCTTCCTGATGGTTTTCACTGCTAAACTTTGAGTTTCTACATTTCTATGTGGGATGAACTTGGGATTCTGGTTTGAAATGATGGGTTTCTGGTCCAGCTTTGTCAGTTGCCAGTTTACCACTCTCTAACTATCCACTTGATTTGTGTAGCTTCAGAGTCTTCATGTACTCAATAGGGAGGGGCAGGCAATATGTATCTTTGCTGCTGGCTTGATGGACAGAGTTTATAAACCACAAAACACATAAACGGTGATAGTTGCAATCTGTGCCACTATTATGCCACAAAGATGCATATGCCACCCTTCAATCAGCAAGTCTGAATTTAAAATACACACTTACATGTATTTGTTGTGCTATACAAAGATTGGTCCCAACCTAATAAATTTTAGGTATTAGACATGCTGAACAGAAAGGTGTCATTGCCAACAGCCTACAGAGAAGATGCTCACCTGTCTGCAGGACCACTGCTCTCACAGTCCCGGAGCCAGCTGCCCTGGCCTGGATGACCTCTGTTCCACAGAAGAGAATATGCCGCCTGGGATCTGCTTCTGTCTGCATCTTCCAGGGTGCAGAGCTGGCCATTTGGGACAGTGGAGTTTTAGTGACAGGGATGCTTTCTCCTGTAGGAAACAATTACCTAGCTCACTTTGTGAGGTGGGATGCAGTCCTCATGTAAATCACCCCTACACTCTCTCATGTGGCAGAACTTCATCAGAAGTCTACAATGGAGCAAAGCAGCCTAGGGATGAGGGATACGGGACAAGCATGAGTCATGTTGTTGAGAGCTCTGTGCTTTCGAAAAAGAGAGTAGTAAGTAGCCACATAAGTAAAATGTCATATTACAAATACTATATGTACTTTAGGTTAAACACAAATGTTCAAATAGGTTGGGAGAAGGCATTTATGGAAGAGCAAGCTGTGTGGTATAGAATGAGGGGTATAGGGAGTGTGAAGCCATAAGGCCTATGCAGATGCTCAAACACAGAGAGCCTCAGGTATAACGCAGTTAAGTGTTTAACTTTTTCTGTAGGCCCTGGCATCAGAATCAGGGATATGGCTAACTGCTTTAGTTCATAGAGAATTATTACAATGACTTGTAAGACAAAAATACTCTACCCATGATACAAGGGATGAGCTAAAGTCTTTTAGAGTTGGTGAGTGAACAGTCAGCTGGGAAGTGACCATAAAAGTCACAGATGGAGGGAGTGGAGCCTGAAATACAGCAGGTGGAGTGGAAATGGAAAGGAAGTATTAGATTCAAGAAATATGAAGCAAGATGCAGCAAAAATCCAGGGAATTTTTACAACATCAGGTCATGGAGTAGAAACAGAGAACTAAAACAGCATCCATCCTACAGCCTGGCTTGGAGGCTGAACAGAGGACAGGCAACAGTAATAAAAGTAAGGATTCTAAGAAGACCAGAAATTGCCTTTGGGCAATAGAGCTACCTGTAGAAGAACCATGTCAAAAAGTCTTGTGGATGGTTGAGAATTATTTGGACCTGGCATTCATATGAGGCCTCAGGACATTTAGCTGGAGCTCACCATGATGGACAAGGTAAGTAAGGCTTCAGAGAGTGAGAGAGAGAAAGAGAAAGAGAGAGAGAGAGAGAGAGAGAGAGAGAGAGAGAGATTACTTAAGAATCAAGCAAAGGGTGAGAAGAGAAAAGGACAAGAATATAGTCCTGAATAGTGCCAGCAGTTAAGGAGACAGAGAAAGAGAAGATAAAGAACAAATTGAATGGGTGTGGTCAGTGCTAGAAGCACCTAGAGAGAGCAGGGTGTTAGAAAAAGTCAGGACGAGGAGAGTTTGGGAGAGAGATAGTCAGAAAAGTCAAATGAGACAGAACAGTCAACAAGATGGAACAAAGAGTCACTGGACATGGCACTTGTGACTTGAGCAACTTGTGCCAATGTGGTGGGAGGAAGGCATTGCCGTGAATTGAGTACTAATACAAGGTTAAGTCTGACGCAATGGAAGCAACCATGGACAGTTCTGAGGAAGAAGCCTTCAGAGCTTCCAACTGGTCTTTGCAGAGCAGGTAGTAAAATGTCATCATGGGGTTATGATCATTAAGAAAATAGTCCTGGATGCCTTGCTCAGTCTTGGTGCAGGGGTAGGGGCTTGGTCGGGTCTCAATTTAATGTGCCAGGATTTGTTGACTCCCCATGGGAGGCCATACCTTTTCTGAGGAGTGGATGGGGGTGGGCTGTAGGGGAGGGAAGAGAAACTGTGGTTGGTTTGAAAAATGATTTTAAAAATTTAAGTAAAAAAAAAAAGGGAAAGGAAAAGACAGCAATCTGGTCATTAAGAAGGTCCCAGAGTTGATGGGCTTTCATGAGTCTGTGGATACTTGGGAAACAAACCTAATCTGCCATGATCGACACCCACTTTATCTGTAAACTCATACAGAAGGGAGTTCTTGTCCATGTTCATACCTTTCAGGCCTGCCTGGGAGAAATGGGTATGCTATGGACTTTAGTGGGAATCACAATACATTACTGTGCTTCTACTGGTCCTGATTTCATCCCTGAAAAAGACATCCTCATCTCACAGAAATGTCATTATTATGCTTCACAAGTACAAAGTCACAATGATACAAGCTTGAGTGAGTCTCTTCTCTCTATATCTCAGTTGCAGAGACTATGAGGTAGCTTGACCTCTAAGGTCCAACCCTCAGCACAGCATGTAAGCTAAAAATGAAATAAAGCCAGTCTGAAAGATACAGTGTATATTTTGGGAGTAACATATCTGCCCATGGTAGCATCAAGGACTTTTTAGTGTTTTCAGTAAAGGTTATGAGGCCCTTGGCTTTGGCCTTGTGAGTTTCAGGATGTCATTGATGGTTTTCAGAACTTCCAAGTACATAAGGGAGGTTTTTTCAAGTATGCTAAAGGAAAGACATGATTTTAAAGATCTAATGATTCTCCCACAATATTTTATGGCAAAGGGAGAGGTTGTTATAACCTCTTGTTGAAGAAGAAAATGCTACACATTAAGTTCTGAATGCACTGAAAACGCATAGAAAACAGGCTTGATTTGAACTCTCAGATACAACCACAGGAGGACTAAGCAAGAATTGCAGAAGCAAGGAGGTCACAAAGCAGCCTTATAGCTTGCCCCAAGCAAGATTGTCACTCAGGTAGCAGAAGAGACAGCCAGAACCATGATAACATACACCCTGAGCCAGCCCAGTGGAGGCTGCAAACGTGGAGCTCCAGCCATACCTGTCAGCATGCCTTCATCTACCACACAGCTGCCGTCAATCAGAATGGCATCACATGGCATTTGCACTCTGCTCCCTGTCAAAATTAATAAATCTCCAGGCACCAGGAGGCGGGATTCCAGGTCTTGGGCTCCAGCTGAAAGTGTGAGCAGACAGTCATGTTATGTGCCCACAGTAAACAGTCATGCTGCTCCATGTTGGAGAAGAAACTAAAGCATGTAAAATGAGAGGCCATTCCTCAACATTGATTCAAAATCTGAAGACAAAAAGAAGGGAGGAAACAGACTGCGTGAAATAAAGTCCCCAGAGTGACAACAATGAAAAAAGCCAAGAAAAAATAATGACAAATTCAGAAAGCGTGTTTGATGCTTGCAGACAAAAGACTAGTATTTTTCAAATAGACATGTTCAAGCAAGAGATGCACAGCAACTGTGTAATAAATTGCCAGATACTAACACTTCACACACATCCACAAGCCACAGGCTCAATATTGGAAAAGCTGCTTGTTTTATTCCTTTCTTCCTTCTTTCCTGATTACCTGCCTGGATGCCCTATTTCTCTCTTCCCTTATTCACACTCAAAAGGGCCACAGGGGTGAGCATATAAGCTGTTAGTTTTAAGTATCATTGTCACACAATCTGGAGTCATCTGGGGAGAAGTTCTCAATAAGGGACTGTCTATTAAGTGAGCCAGTGGGAAGGGTAGCCTCAGATGGGTTAAGACAGGTGAGAAGACCCACTGTGGTGGTTAGCATGAGATAGTCTCAAACATTGAATGTGTGGTGCCCAGTTGGTGGCCCTGTTTGGGAGGGTTATGGGGTGTGGCCTCGCTGGAGGGAGTATGTCATTGGAAGTTGTTTCCAGAGGTTACCAACTCGGTGCCACTCTGAGTTTACTCTCTCTCCGATTTCTGTTTGCAGTTAAGAGACTTAAGTTCTCAGCTGTTCCTGCCACCATGCCAATCTGCTGCCACTCTTGCCCACCGTGATATTGATAGATAGACTCTTGCCCTTCTGGAACTTTAAGCCCAAAGAAATCCTCCCTTCTCCAAGTTGCCTTGGTCATGGTAATTGTAACTCAGCAATAGAAACCTAGCTGAGACACCCACCTTGAATGTGGGTGGCACCATTTCATGGGCTGGGGCCTGGACTGTATGAGGGGAGAAGGAAAGCTGGGTGTTAGCATGCATTAATTCACTGTTCTCTGCTCTGGACTGTAGATATAATGAAACCAGCTGCTTCATGTTCCTGCCTCCTTAACTTCTCCACTGTGGGACTGTGTACTACTCTTCTGTTCCTGTGATAAAACACTATGACCAAGGCAACTCATAGAAGTAATGTATAAGTTCTTGCTTATGCTTCCAGAGGGATAAAAGTCAATCACCATCGTGGTGGGGATGCATGGCAGCAAGCACACCTGACTGCTGGAACAGCGAGATAACAGCTTGATCACATCTAGAGCCATAAGTGGGAAGCAGAGAGAGCACACCGGGAGTGGCACAAGGCTTTGAAACCTCCCCAGTGCCATGCCTCCTCCAAGACTATGCCTCCTAATCCTTCCCAAACAGTTCCACCAACTGGGGACCGAGTGTTCAAATATCTAAGGCTGTGGGGGTCATTTTCATGCAAACCACCACAGACTGTAACTGTGGGCCAAATAAAAACCCTTTCTCCAGATGTCAGTCTCTTCTCCCTCTCCCTCCCCACCCAACATCCCAATCTGAAGCAAGCTTGTTCCTAATTTGAACTAATAAAAAAAAAAAAAACTTTCTCCAATAAGTTGTTTTTTTTTTTCAGGGTATATTATGAGAGTGACAGGAAATGAATCTATGCACGTGGATGGGAAGATGGTTTGCAGGCTACTGGTGATGTTGGAGTCAGTGTGGGATGAAAGGTCAGGTGCATGACCTTGACTCTGACCAACAGAACCCAGTTAGGCACCATACAGCACAGCAACAGTGCCCTGTTAAGGAATGTTGGGGTCTGGGCAGGTGATGAAGGTTTTTACATGAGAGTGAGACTGGGCACAGTCTCACTGATGGAAGATTGGTCACAGCCAGGCTGAACCGATACACTAAGCAGATCTACTGAAGTCAGTGAGAGCCAGGTTTCTCAGAAGAAAAAAAAAGAAGGTTCAAGAACAGTGGACATAACCTTGAAAGGACCCTATGACTTGGAGTTGGAGACACCATAAAGTAATGTGTAAATATATAGGAATATGGATATATTTATATGACTCTGGTCAGTTTGTTAATATATCCTCTAATATTATTCTGAGAAACTCTAAGGACACTGATGACCGAATAAAGACAAGCACACTATACACACAAATATTGTTCTCAATTCCAACCACACCCCCACACCCCCAAAATTAAATCATGAAACTTCTTAAAGAAAAAGCTGCAAACAATCTGACAAATATATAATATAAGCTGGAGACACACTGTTCCATTAAATTGGAAAATGTTCAAACAATGAAGATGGGCTAAAAACATATCAAAGCCACATAAGAGGCTGGCTTTAAATCTGAAAAGATTTTTAACAAAGTAAATAATAATAAAGAACAAAGAATAATAAAGCCATTGAATAAATAGGGCTTCATGAATCCATAATGGCATGGGTTAGTGGGTACATAAGTAAAAAAGAAAAATAGATTTTTCCTTACAGCAAATTGGCAATTAAATAATTAAGAAGTTCAAATTAGAAAATCCTTACTTATCAAGTATGAAAGTAATAATTAAATCAAGAAACATCAGTAGATAATAAAACTAGTGGGTGAAAATTTGATGAAGGTAGTCTATTTATATAGTCGAGATATTTCTCAACAAAATAGCTATTAATTACAAAGGCAAAAACAGCAAACTTAAAAAAGGAAAGAACTGGCAGACACCATATAATTAAGTAACTCAACATCATTGGTAATAGAACAAATTTAAATTATGTACATCCTGAAAAGAAGGAACACACACACACACACACACACACACACACACCATCATATCTGTGATTTGCCAAATCCAAACATAGTGACATTTTATAAAAATAACCAGAATGGGAGAAAATGGGTCATTGAACAAACAGTTGAAAAATACTAAAGATATATGGCAAATAACACCATTATGTGATTGTGTGATCCTGGATCTCTTTCCTGCGAACAACATTGCTGAGAAAACATGACAAAGACCAGGCCATGCAGTGTCAGCATATGTCAGTTAGCTTCCTGATGACACTTGGGTTTCTTCAGGAGAATGTCCTGATCTCTATAAAATGCACAGCTGAAATTGTGGAGTCACATGTCAGCAATTTATCCTCTTTTTTCTTTTGTGCCTGTATGTATGCATGGTATATGGACATGTGTGCATGCATGTTTGTGTGGGGGTGGGTGGATACATGTGCAAATGTGTGAATGTGAATATGTAAGCTCCAGGCTGATATCAAGTGTCATCCTCCATCACTTTTGACTCAGGTTTGTGAGACAGGGTCTCTGGCTGAACCTAGAGCTAATGATTCTGACTAGTTAGTTTGCCCTAGAGACCCCCTGTCTCTGCCTCCATGAGCACTGGAATTCCATGTAGATTCCACGTGTGCCCAGCTCTTTTACATGGGTTCTAAAGAGCAGGACCCTCATCCTCACAGTTGCTTAAGCAATTGCTATATTAACTGAGCCATCTTTATAATCTCAGCAACTTATTTTTAAGTCGTTCTGGAAAATAGAAATGATCTCTTCTTACAATTTCCCTGAACAAAAAGAGTAGGGAGGCAGATAATGCATGAGATAATATTGCTTACCTCTCTGATTAGAAAATCAAGTAATCTGCCAACATACTCTGTTGGCAAGACTGTAAGGAAATGGGCACTCACACATTTCTAATCTAAATGCAAACTGGCACTATCTCTACTGAATGAAATTCTGAAATATTTATCTAGCAAAAAGTGTGTATTCCTTTATTCTCTAATCTAGAAATTTTGCTTTTCAAAAATCCATAGCAAACACATGCTGATGAAGATATGAAAGCACTACATAGAAACTCTTTATTGCAGCATTGTTTGTGGAAGTATAAGACTGAGAACATATTCAGCTGAGGACTGACTTAATTAATAATGGTTCCTCCAAACAAGAGGACTACAAATCATAAGAAATGAAGAATGTGTATATAACTTGTTATTAAAAGGCTCATAGAACCATAAGGTGTGTGAATAATAGTTAAATGTGGTATACCTTTGTTCATAAAAATAATGGCAGTGTAATTATATAATCATTTTTGCATGCATAATATAAGCTATTACTTTTTATATAATTTGCATATATTTCTAAATTTGAGAATAAATTAAAAAGTAACAAAAATGATTATGATAAAGAAGCTAGACAAAAGGGGAGGGAAAGAAGTTGAACTTGCCTGAATATCTTCTATCTTATGAATTTAAAATTCAAAACATACAGATATTTTTAGAGTATCTATGTAAAATAAAAATGAACTTGAAAAGCTGACACTAAAAACCTAAAACAAATGAGTGAGATGAATCTATTACATTGTTGGCAGAACCATGCAGAGAGCTATTTTGAATGATATTGAAGCATAATTGATTAAATCAAATTGTATATTTGGCTCTTTTTCTAATGAGCTATCACAATTGGAGTGGGGGGCTGTTTAAAACATTGCAAATTGTTTTTCAGAATGACTTCATTGCTGAGAATGTCAGTTTATTATTTTGAAATTATTGTATGCAGTAGGATAAAACAAATGGACCATTCTTTGCTATCACTGAGAACTGGTTTTTTTCAGTATAAAAGGAGAAACACAAATACAATCCTCAAAGTAAAATAAAACATCTCTAGCTCTAATCTCAAATTGTAAGTGTCATCAAGACCTCATTCTTCACTTTATCTTAAATTCTTCACTAAGTGTGCTTCTGGGAAATGCCTATGAGCAAAGACTCACATGGTAAAATGAGATCCCTAACACTCTGGCTGAGCACTCTCAGTAAATACTTGCTAGAGATAAGTAGAGAATAAACAAATATTTATTTTTGAAAATATTTATAATAGCACCACAACTCTGGAATACTTAAGAATAAATCTAAGAAAAATGTGTAAGGTTCATACACTGACAACTGCAAACACCAGATGAGGGGAACCAAAGGAAATCTACATCTATTTGGATAATATGCAGATCTGTAAATACATTAATTTTCTACAATTGACCTACAGATTCAACACAATACCAATCAAAATCTCTTCACAGTTTAAAGAAACAAACAGTTAAATCTTTTTCCGGGTCATCTTAAAAAGAAAAGTGTCTGTAGGTTACTGTATCTTCTCATTTTTACAACAAAATACTTAGCAATAATCAACTTGAAGGAGGAAAGGTTTATAGTTCAAGAGAATACAGTTCATCATGAAGAGGAAATCATGGTATCAGGAACCAGAGACAGCTGGTCACAGTGCATCCAGTCAGGAAGCAAAGAAATGAACACTGGCATTCAGCTGGCTTTCTCCTTTTTATTCAGCTTGGGACCCCCAGCCCGTGGAACAGTGCCACCCCCCAGCTCAGGACCCCAGCCCATAGAATGGTGCCAACTACAGATAAGGTAGGACAGCCCACCTCAATTAACCTAATGAAGATAATATCTCATGGACATGCTCAAAGACTGAATTAATTGAGATAATCCCTCCCAGACTTGACCCCTGGCTGATTTTAGATCTTGTCCAGATGACAATCAATATTGACTCTCACAAACCATCTCTTATCAACGTGTCACTCGAACACATCATTTCAAATCATAACACTCCACTTATGACTTGTAAATTTTCTTTTCAGTTCATAATGTGATATATTTAGTCTGTCTCTAAAAGTTCCCAAAGTCTTTAACCATTCCAACACTATTTGAAAGCCCAGAGTCCAAGGCTTACCTAAGAACTAAGACCAACCCTTATGTTTTAAAGGTTCACATTTTTAGTTACAAGTTACATACTTTTAGCATACAATGTCACACTATAAAACAGTAGTTCTCAACCTTCCTAATTCTATGATCCCTTAATATAGTTCCTCGTGTTGTGGTGAGCCACAACCATAAAATTATCTCATTGCTACTTCATAACTATACTTTTGCTACTGTTATAAATTGCAATGTAAATACCTGATAATCAGAATATCTGACATGTGACCCCTGTAAAAGGGTCACTCAAATCCCAAAGAGGTCATGACCCACAGGTTGAGAACCACTGACATAGACATTATAATTCCAAAGAAAAGACTGGGGCCTTAGGAAAGAATGCTGAAAGCAAAGCATGATCTAAATGCAGTGAAGCAGATAGCAAATCCTACAGCTCCATATCCAGCATTTGGAGCTTATAATGTAATCATATGGGCTCCGCAGGGCTTGGGTAACCCAACTCCTCCACTTCTGTCACTTACAACATGCATATCCTCTTTCTTAGGCCAGTTCTACTCCATGCCTGCAACTTTCCCCATCAGATATACCATGGTATAACATCCTAACATCCTGGTGTATCTCCTGAAACTTAGACTACAGATTCAATCAGCGCCCTCCTGGAGAATCCTTGCTAGGACTCTGACCCTCTCACAGGTTTCCTAGCTACAGCAGCTCTCTAGAACGATGGACCATGACCATAGATTCCATGACCCCCTCAACATTGCATCTTTTGTGCCTCCAAAATCAATAACATATGGACAGTGCTACCAAGCTCTTCAGCAAGCTTGAACTATAACCTGGTCTCTTTGGACCCCAGCTGTAGTAGCTTCTATGTGAGCACCCTGAAGAAACATTTCTTTAGGCAGTTGATTTGCAGAAGCAGGAATTCCTGTTAGCTGCTTTCTCAGTTTCAGCTCTTTCCTTTCAAATAAGTTTGCACCTCAAGTTTCAAACTTTGATGAATGGGGTCTTGCCATCAGAGTACATGCCTTATTGCCCCAATGTAGAACAAGATACTTCTCTTTAACAATTACAGCCTCCTTTTCAGTATGTACTGTGGCTCCAAAGTTTAATTTGAACAAGCTCTCTTCCTGCCCAACCAACTGCACATTTTTGCATCCTTCTGCCCAAATTTCTGCTCCTTTTCACTCTAGAGGATACGTGCAGGAAAGGTAGCCATGGAACAGCCAATGATTACTCTCCTGTCAAGCAATATCCTCCAACTAACCAATTAGCCCACTATGTTTGAATTCAGTTTCACTCAAGTTCTCCAGGCATGGACAGAATGAAACAAGATTATTGGCCAAAATATCACACCAATGGCCCCTAGCCCAATTCCTGATGGAGTCTTGTTCCTCTCTGAAACTGCATGAGCCAGGCAACCACTGTCTGTCTGTTTTTCTCAGCTTTTCTTGTCTTCTAGGCTCCAATAAGAATGGCCCATTAAGCTCTGTTTCCAACACGCTAGAACTTTCCTACCTGAAAGTACCAGACTCTTCCATATTCCAGGCCCAAAATAATCTCAGAACCCCAAAGACCCATATCATATGGTCAGGTTTATCAGAGCAACACTGCTTCACAGTGCCAATTTTCTATATTAATTACTCTCTCCTTGTTGTGGCAAAACACCTGACAATAAGCAACTTAAAGGGAGAGGATTTATTTCAGGTTGAGAGGATGCAGTCCAACCATGAAAGAAGTCTGGCAGCTTGAGGCAGATGGCCACATCACATCTAATCAAGAAGGACCAAAAAAAAGAAAGATGAACACTAATGTTCAGTT
Source organism: Cricetulus griseus (assembly GCF_003668045.3). Lineage (NCBI taxonomy): Eukaryota > Metazoa > Chordata > Mammalia > Rodentia > Cricetidae > Cricetulus > Cricetulus griseus. Next base: position 59,982,018 of record NC_048597.1, on the reverse strand, counting down.
TATTTTCTCCTTTTCACTCGATCTAGGGCCTCAGAGTCATGCTACACTGTGAAAGTGTATCATCTCACCTCAGCATAATAAAGATAATTTCTCACAGACATGCTGAGACACTAGCCTGATCTACATAATTACTCATAGGTAGCCCTTAGTCTCAGTGCTTAGAAGGTGGAGGCAGGTGGATCTTTGTTTGAGGCCAGTCTGGTTTACAGAGCAAGTTCCAGGACAGCTTTCAAAGCTACAGAGAAACCCTGTGTTGAAAAAAAACTCATAGGTACATCCAGAAGCTTGTCTCCATGGTGGGTGTAGATCGTTCCAAATTAACAATCCATATTAACCCAAAGGGGGGGTGTCTGATATATCAAGTAACACCGAAAGAGAATAAAACTGAAGCACTAACATTACTTACTCAGATCATATTATAAATGACATTGTGTGACCTTGGCAGATAAAGAAAGAACACAGTGTCCAGAAATTGGTCCACCTTCATAGACAACAGGCTCTTAGGAAAAGTACAAAGGCAACACGCTAGGGCAAAGTCAATCTTTTTAAACAAATGGCATCAGTATTTAAATGCCTGATTGAGAAAGGTCAACTTCAGTCCAAAACAGACACAAAGCAGCACAGTGAAAACACAATGTAGAGCTAAATGTAAAACAATGTAAACATAAAAGTGTATAGAAAGCTTGGTGACCTTGGAATTTGCAAAGATGCCTTAGAAATTAGACTAGAAGTGTAATCCTTAATGGAAAGGGCTCATTAACTGGACTTTAAGAAATATAAAAGCATTTGCCCTTTGAAAGATGCTGTGAAGAAAATGAGAAGACACACCATAGATAGAGAGAAATGTCTGATAACAGGCTGAAAACTTAATATTAATACAATCTTCTTAACAAAAGATACAAATGGATAGTTCAAAAGAGACATGGGAGTTACAAATAAGCCCTGGAAAAGATGTTCAGGGCCATTAGCCATAGAAGAAACACAAATTAAAGCAATAAGATGCTTCCACAAGTGAAAGTGGCTAAAATTACATAGATTGGCCACACTGAGTAGATGCAAGAGTATGGGACTGAGACTGTGGAATGCAGCAGGTGGGAATGGAAATGCTACAATCACTTTGGAAAAATAATTCATTATCTTCTTAAAATGTTGATTATCTACCATGGGGCTTAACTGCTATGTAACTAGGTACACACAAGGAATGACAGAGCATGTCTATGAAAGGACCTGTGCACACCTGACTCTTCACAGAAACATCTACAAAACATAACAAAAAACAATGAGATAACCCAACTACCATCCACAGGTGAATTAAACAAATGTATGCCCATCTAATGGGATACCTTAGGAAATAAAAAGAATATACTATTAATACTCTTAACAAAAGCAGATGAGCCGGGTATTAGTGGCTCATGCCTTTAAGCCCAGCACTGGGGAGGCAGAGGCTGGTGGATCTCTGTGAGTTCAAGGCCAGCCTGGTCTATAAGAGCTAGTTCCAGGACAGGCTCCAAAGCCACAGAGAAACCCTGTCTCGGAAAAAAACAAAAGCAGATGAATCTTACATTGTGAACTTTGTTCTCCTTTGGCTGAATTAACCTAAAATATATTATAAAAGACAAAAGAATGCCTCTTATATAACACCATTTATGTACAATTCTAAATAGAGTTGTTAACCTGCAGTGGCAGGATGCAGATAAATGACTACTTGTGTATGTCGGAGGTAAAGGGGGAGGAAGGACAAGTGGACTCAAGACAACTGTAGGTGATAAGTCCCCTTGTCAGCTCAATACTTTTGTGAGTAAATACATATGTCAAAATCTACTGAATTATGTACCTTACAGATATATTTGGTTTGCCATGATAATTCAACCTCTATTAAGTGGGGTTCCTTCTTATGGTGAAAAGACCTCAGATTCCTCTTTCTTATAGGCAAATTATAATAACAATACACATGCAGATGGGTTGGTAGGATCAGTCAGAAGACCAAAGCCAAGTCACTTTCTGATTTCCTGTGGATATAACACATAGGTATGAAATAGTGGAACTTACCTTTTCTCTCGAATACAGAGACAATTATACTGTTGTGTGATTCAACAAGATGGTGCAGTTTTACGGACTGCTGCAAAGAGAAGGAAAACAGACAACATTTATCTGTTTAAGTATAAAACACCAGGCATTGCTCAGTATGGAGCTAGCCCCCTGTAAACATGGAGGGCTTTAGCTTGCCAGCTGGAGATCCTGGGTAGGAACAGATAGTCTTCCCACTGGTGGTTTTTTTTTTTTTTTTGATAAATGAATTACAATGAAAGTGAATCAAAGCAAAGAGACAAAAATAGATATATCCTATTCCACGTTTAATAAGAAAGTAGTTAAGTTTTCCAATGATTTCAGGTTTTCATTTTTTATTCTACTACTATTATTTGAGGCACTCCCTAAGGGGACAGGCTTACAAGGCTCAACCTCTCCCAGGAGGATTGTGTAGAGTTAATGGCTACTAGAAAAGAGAATATGGGTTTTTTTTTTCAGTAGTATAGTCACTGGTTGACTATACTCCAGAAAGTTGACATGCTCCAGAAAATAACTCATAATCCATGACTATATAGGCACCCTAATTGAAACCAGTTGGTCGCATATACACAACCATCAAAAGTAGGAAAGGGTCTTGTTGGAGGAAGGGTTCCAGTGGGATAGGGGGCAGAATGACAGAAGGCAATGGGGAAGAGAAATTACAATGACTAAAATTACATATATATGAAACTGTCATAGAATTTTTAAATGGCAATCTCTGAATTACTTCTAAATGTGATATATATGCCCTTAGAATATTAGTACAATAGGATAAGGTTCCTTCATTCATTTGTGCGTTCACTCAACCAACATTTATTAAGCAGCCTTTTATATTTCTAAAGCTATGTTAAGAAACAAGATAGAATGGAAAACAACAGAAATATGACTTATTGTCAGTAAATTTATTTAAAGATATATATTAATATATGTACTAGATGTGTTGATATATTTTAGTCATATAGTCATGTAGATAAATATATTTACAAACAATAAGCTATACACACTTTTCAATGTAATATGAATCACTCAATAGCTGTAAAGTGTGAAAAACCATATATGTAAAGATTTTCACTGCAGCTTTGCTTTAGTAGCAAAAGACTAGAAACCATTGAGGAATCTACCAGTAGTCAAAATAGTCAGCACGCAGTTATAAAACTACATCAGATCTAAAGAAAATATCTGTGCCAATATCGAACAGTATTAAAGATATATTCAGTTAAAATGCAACTGCAAAATAGTACATATGACACACTTTTATTCTGAAAAACAGAGGTGTGTGTGTGTGTGTGTGTGTGTGTGTGTGTGTGTGTGTGTGTGTGTGTGTGTGTGTGTGTACGCTCGTAATACTGCTAAAATATAAAGAACATCTGGCCCTAGTAAGTCCTAAAAGTCCAGGCTAGACACTGATAATTCTTCTTCCAGTGGGAGGGATCCTATTTTCATTTATTCTGCCTTAAAAATTTTTTAACATGCTTATATATTGTTCCTTGTACAAGAGAAAATGACTAGCTAATTTTAAATGTTTTTTTTAATTTCATTTAAAATTGCCTATAGGCTCTAGGACTGTATTAGTGTCCTTAACAAAAGTTATTTAGACAGAAGCATGAAAGAAGAAATCGTGTCAGCATGTAAAGAGTGAAAGGAAAGTGTTCGGATCATGAGAGTAGGTATTCATAGTAAAAGGAAGAAGGAAGCTACAGCAGCAACTGAAGGTGGGTTCAGAGTAAAGAGAAAATGTTCCTTTGTTGGAATTTTGTGTTTAAGTTTGATGAAGATTGAGAATACTAAACATGGATAAACTCTTGGGGGATGCATAGAGAAGAGTCACCTGTGGATTGCATGAACACCCCAAAAAGGCAAGAGCAGGTATCTGGGGCATAGGTAGATGATGGTATCTTAAGCATTTCCTCCACAGGGGTGAAAGGGAAGGGGAGCCAGGGCTGAAGAGAATGGAGCATTTGGCAATAGAGAGTAGGGGGTTGAGAAAATTTCATACTAGGCTTGCATCGGCTTGGTGAAATAACTTGTGAGAGTATGTCTGAGATACTCTAAAGACAGATGACTTGAAATGTATTCTCATAGAATGGGAGAACACATTGATCAGAGAGGTACAGAAAAGTTGGCAGGAAGAAGTTGGTACTTACGGATTCATATGTGATCAACTCATCAGTGCTACGTGGTTTACTTCCAACAGCACCTAGACACCCTGCTGTAAGTGTAAGGAAACCCAAGCGGTGAACTAGAACTTTGGTAGATGGACACCAAACAAACAAAAAGGTCAAGGAATTCATATTAACATGGGTTCCTCTATCTTCTAAAGGACTGGGTGGGATATGCGGGAAGGGAAAGGTGTTACCCGCTGGACAGCAGCAGTAGTGCTCTGTTTTCACAAACATGATCTTGTTTCACGTGGATGGGGCAAAGCCATTTCAAGATTGTGTCTAAGAACAAGCCAGTGAAGTGAACCACAGGACCAAGGGAAACTCACCTGTCTGAGATCATACACGGTCAAAGCTATGGAAGTGACAGACATGAGGATGATGGCAAGAGCATATTCTTTGTAATCTTCACTGAACCACAAACAGACACTGAAGAGTTGAAAGATGTAAAATGGATTTAGAACCTGTTAGCAGACATAAAGACAGGAAGACAAGAATGGCATTTGGGCTTCACACATGGCTGTTCATTGACTTGTTTTCATAATCAGCACTGTGACATAAATCACCCCACACAATATGCTGTTCTTTTTGTTGTTCTATTTAATCAGCAGTTTCCATGTAGACAATGTGCTGAGCCACAGCACCTAAATCTTTTCATCTCTTCCCCATAATTATCTCATTAACCAGAAGTTATTACTTATCTCTATTATGAAGATAAGGACACAGAGCCTCAGATCTTGGGAAATTTGCTCAAGGTCACACAGCTATTACTGTCATGGAGCCAAAATCTAAACCCTTAAAGTGTTCTGAGCCCAGAGCACTTATTTTAATCACTGCTACACTTAGCAATCTACAAAGTTTGCTTCCTATGTCGTTGTGTAATCGATGAAGAGTAGATGTTATCATCTCTGGTTTATACTTCCTGGGCTTCAAAAAGGTGACATAGTCGATTTTACTGGATTAAACTATATTGTCTGTTGCCCACCCTATGACAAAACAGCACCACATAAAATGCCATTAAGGAACTTTTCATTGATGAAAGAAAGCAAGACTGTATTTTTCCATAAGTGGGGAGCTAAGCTGTTGTGGCAAGCTATAACCACACATCTAGCTCACTGGGAGGGGACAAACATCAATATCAGTGGTTGTAGTCCTGCTTTACTTAAAAATATGCTGTGCCTTTCCTCAGATTCACTGTAGTTGCTCACAGGAACAGAAATCCTGGCTTCGGGCAAGGGAGGAAGCCCACAGAACCTTTCTCAAGCAATTTGCTTTGCCTTCTGTCATTCTCAAACATGTTTAGAAATATTGAGAAAGGATGTCGAATTTAGGAAGCCTTTTTAAGGCAAAGATGAATGGACATGGAATATCAGAAATACACAGAGGACTGCTATATGGTTTAAAAATAATAAATCCAACAATAAAAGTACAAGAGAACATTTTTATCTTAGCAAAGGATGGCCAAGCCATTCTTTCCCTCTCCCACATTCGTTGAGATCAGGAGACCTTAGAAAAGCTAAACAAATATGGTTTTCTCCCTACAGTTTTGAATGTTGAGGTAATTATATACATTGTCTAAGAAAATGATTTTTTTCTAATGTAAATGTGATTTTAGTTTCACAGAATTGAAATGAGCTAAGCAGGGTAGCATTTTAAGAAAGGAGGAAAACCCCAGCATTTATCTGAATCATCAAATAAGTAGTGGACACATGGGAGTCACAGCCTGCACTGTAGTGTACAGTGTGCACAAAAAGCAGATGGCATGTCCAGAAAGCATGGTTGACGTTGTCTCAAAGCAGCTTATAAATCACAGTCACGTATTAACAAGTTGCATCCCCAGCTGGCCAGACCAAAGATTCATGATATTCTACCCAATGTCCAGGCAAAATACTAGGGAAATTACCTCCTTGATGAGCAGTTTCCAAATAGGTGTGATTTCAACATCAATAGCATTAGGCCCACATATTAGCCTCCTACAGAGAGAGACCACAGATTACCCTGTCACAGCAATGAAAGAAAACTCACTCCCTGCACATTCAGGGAAAAGGTCTGTCCTATATTCTTCTTCTCACTTCCCAGGTCAATTTACGTGTCTCTTGTTACATAGCACACCCATATATCTCAAAGTAACTGAAGACGGTGAAGGGTCCTAGGAGCAAACCAGTAAACCAGATCGTATTTCTTCCATTCAAGTCTAAATTTTTCCCTAAAAAGCACCTTTGGTATCTAACACTACCTACTTTCTCTCAAATACTTTCAGAACTCATGTTCTCAACTCCCCCCACTATCCCATGGAAATGGAATGGGGAGATCAAGATGGTAGAATATTTTTAGTGGCAGGGAAATAGCACATCTATTGTTTATCTCACATTCATGAGTTGGGTGTTTTAATGTGAGCAGAAAAGTCCTTGATTCTCAGAGAAAGCTCAACATGCAGAATTGCACATCCCACTAAGTGGCAATCCCAGAGTTGTGACACTTTGATTATGCAGAGATGGGCACTTTATGAATACTTTTCTTGTGGAGAATACTAACCACTCTCTATGCCTTCCATTTAGACCCTTGGATAAAACTGCTTTAGAAAATGCATTGGCTAGGGTCCTCTATTTTTATGTAACCATGGATAATTTAGATAAGACTGCTTCGGTAGGATTAAGGGGTGTGCTGCAATTCTGCATTGCTTACAAGCATGCAGGTAATACTGACGCTGCAATGGGCTCCATCTCTTCCAAGCACCAGGGATAGGTCTCTATCCCTACCCTTTTAAGAGAGAGAGAGAGAGAGAGAGAGAGAGAGAGAGAGAGAGAGAGAGAGAGAGAGAGTATGTGTGTGGTGTGGTGTGCAAGTGACCATGGAGGCCAGAAGAGGGCATTGGATCCCCTGGAGCTGAAGTTTCCTGTGGTTATGGGGGGCCTGAAAACTGAGTGCTCAGAACCAAATTCACGTCTTCTGAAAGAGCAGTAAGTGCCCTTAGTGGCCAACCCATCTCTCCATCACTTTCCTCCTCAATTTATGACTAGGAGATTAAGACTCAAACAGGAAAGACATTTTCTCAAAACCACAGATTCTGGACAGTCACGTGCCCTCTCCAAACCCTGTTTCTGTGCCCAGTGATTGATTTGGAATTGTGAAGCTACATATACACCTTGCATGGCATTGATCCAAAGCACTGTACATGCTATTATGTGGAGCTCAGTCATTCCCCCCCATCATGTGTACCTGTGTATGCACATTCATGCGGGCTGTGTGTGTGTGTGTGTGTGTGTGTGTGTGTGTGTGTGTGTGTGTGTGTGTGTGTGTGTGTGTCCATGTTTGAGACCTTGTTCAAGCCATGAAATCTCTCTGAGGCTCACACTGCACATCCTTTCCTTTCTGTTGATTAGCAGTCATATCTGTTCTACTCTCTGACCCCATTAAAAAACAAAACAAACAAAAAGGTTTCTCTGACGATATATGAGGTCATGCATGGGACACACCTTTTCTGATATTAGTGAATCAAGACTGTATACTGGGCTATCTTGCTAACCAATCACAGCCCTTTGAGCTAGGAGAGACACAATTCATGTAGTACCTGATCTCCTGTTCTTCTGATGTTAGACCTAATCCAAATTTTTGATGTATCTTTGCAGAACTGAGCCAGTCTTCCAGGGAGCTAAAACAAAAAAAGAGAGTTGTTTGCAATAGAAAATGACTCTTGAAGACAATCCTTGTCTTCTTTGGATACTCTCGCTGAAGCAACTTACCCAATTTTTTGAAACCGCCCTTCTAAATTATTCCAAACATATCTTATTTTCTGAACTTTTATGTATCTCACCTACAAAAAGAAAAAAAAGTATTACAAGAGTCTCCACTTTGAAGATCATGGTATGCATACCAACTGGAGAGCTGAGGAGACATTTGTAGAATAAACAAAGGTAGAACCAGAGATGGTTCTTAATTTTCTTCTTTCCTAACTCTCCATCCCCGTCTCCTCTACTACACAAACAGCATTTTTATTAGAAGCTGTCACCCAGTCTGCATGTTTCAGCATACTGATAAATATATGAGTAAATGAAATGCAGTCTCCACATTTCATTTCCTTACAAACTAATAAAGAAACAAAACATACTACAAAATAAAAGTCATGTTTTGTAGTCCAATACATATACCAGAGAAATGTCTGTAATAAATATATAATATAATAGTTATAATGACATAAAATGTTGCCTTTAAATAATGCAGAAATATAGAAAAGACAGGTGGCTGAAGACATCATGGAAGAGAAAACATCAGAACCAGAATGTTAAAGGGTGGGAAGAATTTTGGTCTGGCGAAGACTGGAGAGAGTAAGTGAACAGGCCTGGTTGAATGCAGAATGAAGGATAAGGCTGGAGAAATAAACTAGAGCTACATTATGAGAGGCCCAGATGCTGGGATGAGTCAGGGGCATCCTTGCCTTGCAGACAATGTTGGGTTTGTAGAGCAGCCTACGCAAGACTTGATGAAGAAGAGCAAAGAGCTGTAAGGAGAGAGAAGGGCTTGTTGCAGCCAAGTATACTCCAGCAAGTAGGGCTCTGGGGTGTTAGCAGAGGCAAGGAAAAGAGATTCTTGCTTATGCCCATTATTCTGATTCCCTTAAGCAATTTTTTATATGATACAAATCCCAAGAACCGGAGACCTCAGTAAGCAGGAAGAGAAACAATGGGGCTCCAAGTTTGCTGTGGAGCATTGGTTATCATCCCAGGGTACTTACAAGAATCATCTAGAAAGCTGTAAAGAATATTGATGCTTGGGTCCTGTGGCCAAGAGGTTTAATTTGTCCACAGTGTACTTTGAGCATAAATACTTTGAAATTTCCCCCGGTATTTCTAATGTGCAGCTGAAGCTGAGGAATACCATTCAAGGCTTCCTGTTTTGGCTGCTCTCCGATTTGTGTTCTTGAGCACTTCAGCTAACCTTCCCTGTACCTCAGTTTCCCCAGGAATAAATGGAAGCATTTGACCAGATTATGTCTAAATTCATTCAGCTCTTTTCTGTGTATTCTACATTTATGCATGTTGTAGTCAGCCACCAGGTAAAAATTTTTCACAGGGAGAGTTTTATGGGGGGAGGGAGGGAGGAAAGAGAGAAGGGGAGTGCAGAGCGACCTCATGGGAGGATAGGGAGAGATAGAGAGGGGAGGATACAAGAGAGGCAAAGAGCTAGAGAGAGATGGGTGGCACAAAGGCCTACCTGCCCCTTCAGAAGAGTGGCAGGAAAGAGAAATTTTAGAGCTGGGAAAGCCTCTAACTGGTGTATAATAAAAGTATTCAATACATTTTTATAAAATAAATGACTGCTATGTAAAAGCATATGTCAACTAGAAAATACCGTTTAAATCTCTTAGTTCCAAAGCCTTACTAAATCATGATTCTATTCAGTGATCATGTAGCTCTCTCTCTCTCTCTCTCTCTCTCTCTCTCTCTCTCTCTCTCTCTCTCTCTCAGTGCTAAATGTTATAATTTGTAAAAATTGCAATGAGGTTTGTTACAAAGGAAATATTTGAAAACATGTCTATTTCCAATTGATTTTCCATATGAAATGAGAGCAAATTGCCACTGGGAAAAATCCATCCTTCATAAGCTGTCAAATACAGGGAGGAAAGAATATTTGAAAGTAACCAACCCTGGGGCTTATTAGCCAGCACAAGTCAGGTTGGAACCTCCAGTTTCTCCCTTTACAACTTAAATTCCTTTTGAACGTTCCCTGTCGTCCTGCAAACCAAGTCAGCAAACACAGCTGTGGTCCATGAACACTTGGTGCTCATCACACAATACCTTCAGGTCTTCCTGAAGAAGGCAAGGTATTATCACCTCTGCTTTGCTCCTGGTGACAGTTTTGATTATGTCACTCCAGAGCCTAGAGCCCTCGCTCCAGCATTTCAGGCTCTGTCCTCACAGGATATGATTCAAGTCAGCCTCAGAATAAATCTGAAAGTCCCTTGACTTTAGGATTCAAAGTGCACAAAGTGAGGGTTGCCTTCATTTTTAATTCCCCAAATTTGATGATCTGTGTTGGAACATTTCAAGCAACAAACTGTGCGTAGGACGAGAGGCCTCCACACTGGGCTCACATCAAACCATATTGAAAAACGGACAGCATAATAGGTACAAAATGTCCACAAGCCAAGCCATCAACAAGCACGAATGAAGAGGTTTCTGCTAAGTGTGACCTCAGGCCATAAAATGGATTGGTCTGCTATCTTTTGACAAATTCTGAGACTATTCCTGTGGTGAGAAACCTAAGTCCAGGCTGGACCGTTGAAGCATCTTTGAGAATTCTCCCCAGAGACTTCTCTGCCTGGACCTTATCACCGCCCTCCAATAGGAGGTGTCAAGAAGCTGTCAAACTACAGTAGGCATAGCCTTTGCAGGTGAGTTTACGTATTTGGCCATGGTCTAGAACTTCATCCCAGGAGAAGCTAGGACATGGAGCATCTGCTGTGGGTGACTTTCATGTTTCTACCGAGGAATCAGAATAGTCAGCTCCCCACCTTCTTACTCTTCATTTCTTTGGAACATATAAAAGTGTCTTCCTTTTTGCTGGCAGTCCTACAGCATAGTATCCCTGCTCTCCTCTCCATCATTGTTTGAAAACCTGTCTCTGTTTTTTGAAGAAGACACGCTAATGACTATCACCTTGGGATTCGTTTTTCACTGCCATCAATATTATCATGGCTGCACCTAACACTCTAACACTAATGAAAGTTCCAGTTTTATTATGAATATTGACTGCTATAGTTCACAAATTGCCTTAATATTTGACTCTATATGTGAGGTTCATAACAGCCCTGATAAAAAGGCAGAAAGAGGATTATGACTTTGATTTTATACATCAGAAACTTGATTCAAGAAGGCAGTAACTAGTAAACTCCCTATATACTAACATGATAAAGACATTGAGACTGGATATAAAAACTTCCCGTTTTAGGGCCTCTGTCCTTACTTGAATTCTGTTTATTTGGGAATTTCTTCGTTTGCCTTCTTGGCTATTAAAGGTGCTGATATTTCAGGGCAGTAAAAACCCTGAAGCCACACCCAAGGCTGCCCTGGGAAGCCCCATTCTCAGCTTAAAGTCACCTCACAGATGAGGCACTGCTCCCTGGAGGAGATTAGCATCTTCTGTATGTTTACGTGGGCAGTTCAAGACAGCTGGGTGATGACAACAGACAATAGAGGGCTGCTCATCAACTGACCGTTTTCATCTGAAAACCTCGACCTTAGTTTCAAAAGCTAATTTTAAACAGCTCTCTGGTGTGTGTAACTGTAAAAGGAAACATTTTAGCTCATAAAAACACATTTTTAACATGGATGTTAACTAGTCAGAACCCAAGCAGTTCTCATTTAACTGGACAAAGGGGAGCAACTCAAACACATTTGGATACCACAGTTCAAACTGAGGTCTTCTGCAGAAATAAGCAAATTCCTTAGTATATCCATCACGGATTACCTTCACTATAAGACTGGCCTTGTTACACACTTATACAATAGGAATGGTGTTTTAAGAGTATCCTGTACTGAGTACCTCCTGCAGAAGGCCTGGTTCTATTCCTAGGACCCGCATCAGAGCAAACAATCTAACTCCAATTGCAAGATATTCAATTTCCACTTCTGTACTCCATCTGCATACACATTGCACACACACACACACACACAATCACACTTGAAATAAATGATTCTTTAATTCTCTGGCATCTCAGACACCATATGCATTTACATACCTTTAGATCTGGCTTTCTTATGGCTCTGTTTATGATATATTCCTCATCTGTAATGAGAGGGTGGTCAGGAGTGAGACCAGGCGTTCTGCTCAATGCTGACAAGGAGATCCACATTACCTTTTTCCAAGAATAAACTTTGAATTCATCCTGGGAAATAGACATCAAAACCCCCAGAGAGTTAAGAGAAGTCATCAGACTAAAATTCATCTTTAAAAACATCACTTCGTATAATGTTGCATTATGAAGCTAATAAACATTCTAGACATAAATGCATATTATTGAAATGTGACATACAATGCCTCTGGATCTTAAGAGACAAATATTTGTGGTCATTTATTAAGGAACCTGTACTGAAATGTGATGAACTAACACAAAGAGCAAAGCACATTCTCAGACAAGAGAGAGATTTCCCTGAGACCTTTCAATCCAGCTGGCAAGTTCACAGGGAAGGAAATAAACCTCATGTGTTTCAAGGGACTGTTTGTCCCAGGGAGCAGGAAGAAATCTGATGAATGGAACTACCCCTGTGTTGCCTGGCTTAACTCAAAATTCACCTTTCCTTCAACAGTCTCACTGATACACTCCCTTCAAGAGAAAACAAAATAAAATTTCTAAATTGTCATCACAGTGACTTTGGAAGGTTCTCCATTCTCATAGTTCTCCTAGATCAGCTTGAAGTAAGAAACAAGGTTTACTGACTGTAAGCGGGCCCTTGGTGTGGTGTTCTGGGACCTGCTCAATGAGAGTACAATGAAAAGCTGAAGAACCCTGGCTGCATGCATCAAGTGTGCACAGAAGTAATGGACCCCATGAAGATATTAAGCAAGGTGGGATTGAAGAGACACCCTTACACATGACCCCCCAAATAAAATTATTTCCCTTTGTGGTTGACTGATTTATTCCTCATAGAATGAAACTAGGAGTACAAGCTTGGTGAACAGGTATCGCATATGCAGACTTTAAGAGCAACTGCTATAAACCTTTGGGGCTAAGAATAATGATGAAGGAAGTCTAACCCAGAAAGTTAATGACTGGGAATATAGATCAGAGCTGAGGTTCATCACCACCACACACTCACTTGCCTTGAATATACCTGAGTTCACTGAATTATGCAAGGGGTAGCAAGAAGCTGCAGTAGTTGGGTTTGGTCTATTTGTTATCCAAAGAGAAAACTCCCCTTTTCTGCTATTCCCTGGGGCAGGAACACACAGTCTCTCTCCTCTCCTTGGTAAACTCACATAGCTAGAGCCTAACCATCCTTCACAGTCAAGCTCAAAGGTTCACATCTTGGTAAATGTCTGAGTGAGCTTGGTCTTATCTAGTGATTGTCAAGAGTACTGAAGATCCTTGGTGCCCTCTGTCCTTGGTGTTTATCAACATGAGCAAGTGTATTAAAGGGTGGCAGAGAAAAGATATTCACCAAGCCACATCTGACAGAGGGCTGATCTCCAAAATATACAAAGAACTCAAGAAGCTAATCCCCCAAACACCAAACAACCCAATTAAAAAGTGGAGTACATAACTCCATAGACAATTCTCAATAGAGGAATCTAAAAAGCTGAATAGAGAGGAATCATGAAAGACACAGAAAGTGTTCAACATCCTTAGCCATCAGGGAAATGCAAATCAAAACAACTCTGAGATACCATCTTACTCCTGTCAGAATGGCCAAAATCAAAAACACCAATGACAGTTCATGTTGGAGAGGATGTGGAGAAAGGGGAACACTTCTCCACTGCTGGTGGGAGTGCCAACTTGTACAGCCACTTTGGAAATCAGTATGGTGACTCCTCAAAAAAATGGGAATGAGTCTACCACAAGATCCAGCAATTCCACTCTTAGGCATATACCCAAAAGAAGCACATTCATACAACAAGGACATATGTTCAATGATGTTCATAGCAGCACTATTTGTAATAGCCAGAAACTAGAAGCAGGCTAGATGCCCCTCAACCGAAGAATGGATAGAGAAAATGTGGTACATTTACACAATGGAGTACTACTCAGCGGAAAAAAACAGTGGAATCTTGAAATTTGCAGGAAAATGGATGGATCTAGAAGAAACCATTCTGAGCGAGGTAACCCAATGGCAAAAAGACAAACATGGTATGTACTCACTCATATGCAGATTTTAGACATAGAGTAAGGATTACCAGCCTACAATCCACACTGCCAAAGAAGCTAATAAAAAAGGAGGTCCCTAAGAGAGACATACATGGTCCCCTGGAGAAGGGGAGTGGTTCAAGATCTGATGAGCAAATTGGGAGCACAGGAGGGGCGAGGGAGCTAGAAGAATGAGAAGGGGAGAAGAAGAGGGTTGCTGAGGACATGAGGGAGCAGAAAGTATGAGTCAGGGGAAGAATACACAATAACAAGAATGGAGATACCATAATAGAGGAAGACATTTTTGGTTTACAGAGAAATCAGGCACTAGGGAAATGTCTGGAAATCTACAAAGATGACAACAGCTAACAATTTAAGAAACAGAGGAGAGGCTACCTTAAATGCCCTCCCCTGATTATGAGATTAATGACTGACTTATATGCCTTCATCCAGAAGCTGGTGAATGTAGAAGCAGATACCCATAACTAATCACCGAACTGAACTGGAACCCAGATGCAGAGAAGGACCAGTGAAGAGCACAGAGGTAAAGACCAGGCTGGTGAAACCCACAGAAACAGCTGACCTGAACATCTGGGAACTCTTGCTCCCCGGTCTGATAGCTGGAATACCAGCATGGGACGGATCCAGACCCCAGGAACATGGGTTTCTGTGAGGAAACCTCAGAAATCTACTGGACCTCCTGTAGAAGCCCAGTATTTATCCCTAGCATAGGTGTGGACTTTGGAAGCCCATTCCATATAGAGGAATACTCCCTGAGCCAAGACACATGTGGATGGACCTAGGCCCTATCCCAAAGGATATGAAAGACTCTGATGACACCCTATGGAAGGCCTCACCATCCAGGGGGAGCAGAAAGGATATGTGACAGATAAGGTTTTAGTTGTGGTGGTAGGGGAGGACTGGTGGGAGAAGGGAACTGGGATTGTCATGTAAAACAATCCTGTTTCTAATTCAAATTTTAAAAAAGTTGGTAAAAAATAAATAAATAATGGAATAATTTCAACTTACCCTAATAGGTAGCAATAACAAAGTGTTTCTGCAGTTACCCAAACTAAAACAATGACATTGGAACACTACTAAAAATTAAACTCTAGACTCCTAAAAAAAAAAAAAAAAAAAAAAAAAAAAAAGGTGGCAGCATTAGGAAGACTGAGAACCCCTGTCTAGAAGGTCTGAACTTGTGATACCTCAGTCTCTTTAAACAGGTTTACATCTTTGCAACAAAAGAATTAACCCTGATTAATCCTTCAGCCTCAAAGAGCTGATTTGCAAACCACTGAAGAATGACTTCCAGAAGCTGAAAGCACAGAGAGGACCTATGTTTGAGTTGGGCAGACAAACAGAAGAAACAGCATCCTGTCTCTTGTCCTTTTGAACCCAGAAATACCAGTTTAACTTTGATAGGTAAATGAAGTGGAGTCTGTTGCTTATCATGCTCCAGACTTTCCGGAAAACCACTTCTTGGAGTTTAAAAGCAGTATAATAGGTCTCCAGTTTAGGCCAGTCCTATGACTTTTGTGACATAAGAATTTGGTCCCCACACATAAAATATACTTTGGAGCTTTCCTTAAGAACAAAAGTAATCCATTCTGAAGGTCCAAAGAGATATTACAAACTGAGGACTTTTCTCTTAGAGGTGAGTTCCGAACAGTGCTAAAATAGTGACCTCCACCTCGCTGGGGTTCTTGATAGACTCAGCTCATCTTCCCAATGATGCTGAGCTCAGAGAGTTGGCATTAGCTGGAATTTTAGCTTTAGTTACAATGTGTGTGGCAAATGCCTTTATCAGACATCAAGTGGGCATTTATCTTTCAGATAAATGGATTTGGAGAAATCACAGACAGGCCAGTGTCTCAGTTCTGCTAGCACATAGTGACCAAAAAGGAGGAGGAGACACAAAGCAACCAAGTCATATGACAAAGGTCTGTGTGAAAGAAAGAGGAAGGAGGAGGAGGAAGAGGAAGTGGAGGAGGGAGGAGGAAGAGGAGATGGGGAAGGGGAGGCAGAGGAGGGAGGGGGGAGAGGAGAAAGAGAAGGAGGATGGAGAGGAAGAGGAAGAGAGAAAAAGGGAAGAAGGAGACAGAGGACAAGAGAAAAGAAAACCCAGAACAAGCCAGAATGTCTTTGGGATTTTCACCGGGAGTTTTGGCTTGTTTGTTGTTTTCTGAATGGACAGTTTCGGGTAAGCTAATTAATCCTCTACAATCTCTAGAGCTTCAGGTACTAAGAGTTAGCCCTGCCGGGCGTTGGTGGCGCACACCTTTAATCCCAGCACTCGGGAGGCAGAGGCAGGCGGATCTCTGTGAGTTTCAGGCCAGCCTGGTCTCCAGAGCCAGTGCCAGGATAGGCTCCAAAGCTACACAGAGAAACCCTGTCTCGAAAAACAAAACAAACAAAACAAAACAAAACAAAAAAAAAAGAGTTAGCCCCTGTTGGCATGCCTACTACCGGCACCTCACAGTACCACCCTGTTTAGTCTACACAAGGAGGGAGAAACTGCTGAGGTCTCACTCTCCTGCAGAGGCAGTGGAGAAAGGGGTAAGTACCTTCATGTTATGGAATAAATCACACACACCAAATTCACATGTTGAAACCCTAGTTTCCAGTATATTTAGAGATAGAGCCTGGAGGAGGTGCTAAGGTTAGCCGCAGTCACAGCTGACACACTACTCTGATAGGCATGATGTCATATGTGATAAGGGAAAGAAGCCAGAAGTGTGAGTAAACAGAAAAGGCTAGGTGAGGAGGTGACTAACTGAAAGCTAGGGGAAAAAAGGCCTCTTCAGAAACCAGCTCTGCTGATGGTCCTATGTTCCAAAGACACAGCCTCAAAGCTGTTTGTCAACATTTAATCATTCCTCAGAGGCTCAGGCTGGATGTCTAGTGAAGTGGAGACTGGGTCTCAGGAGAGGGAATATGCACCCAAGAGAATCAAGATGCTGTACCCTCCTGCCTTCTTACACAGCTTTTCACCTCAGTATCTAGAATCAAAATACTAATGAGAACAATAAGGTCATTTATTATCTATGCAATTCCAGCAATTCCATTTATTTCATTTAGTAAAATAAGTACTGGGCACCTGCTGCGGCCATATGCCACGGGTACCATAAAGGATGAAAAGTAAGCCCCGTCCACCATCTTCATAAAGCTGATAAGCCAACAAAAGACACAATAAGAACAGAGCATTGTCAGAGAGATGAAAGACCTACAGCTCAGAGAATCAGAAGGCTCAGGTTCAAGCTCTTTGCCCATATGGGTTCCTCCACGTGGATCACTCCCCATGTGCCTGTCCCCATCAGCCACTATAACTTTTTGACTCATATTTATAGACCTCATTTGTGGGGCAACCTGATGAACTTCATGCATCAAGTCTTTATTTGTCAATAAGTACACCCCCCAACCAAATGCCTGCCCATAAGCTAAGCCTGTGTCCCACAACAACTGATACCCATAGAGTGTGTGCAGGGAAAAAGAATGGAGGGAGGGGCTCCTGTTGCCTCAACTCTGAAATGCAGATGATGATAACTGCTTTCCAGGGTTGTTATGACAATTAGAATAACCACAATGGAATTCTATAGAAGCTGAAAAGCAAATAGTATATTAATTCAAAGGAGATTCTATACCAGCATGCCAATCAGAAATGAAAACAGAGAAGGAGAAATGATAACTGCCTCCAGAACTGGAGAGGAGAATGAATTAACAAAGACTATAAAGACATAAGGAGAAGGTGGTACAGGGTTGAAGAATGAGGAAATTTCAAGAAATAAGATGGAACACCCACTTTCTATGCTCTATATGGGAGACAGGGATTCTCACTAGAATGTCTATAGTAAGGACAGGATTTCCATCTGTCTCATCACAGCCTGGGTCTGATACCTAGCTGGTGCTTGGTAAATAGCTTACTGAATGACCAGGCAAATGTGTGGGTGCTTCTCAGAGAAGCCTTGTGGGTGAGAATGGAGATAAAAACCAAGTGTTGCGCTGTGGTGGGAAGTGGGGATTCTGAGAGACCAGCTCGCAGAGGAGGAAGGAAGAAAGAGATGTGGGACCAATAAGCAAAAACAGCACAACTTAAAGACACCCCTGCTGGACCTGTAGCCTTCAGGATGGCATTTGCATGGCGGCTTTGCAGAGTTTTTGATTGGCTCTAAGGCCCCTAGCTTTGACACCATTCATTGGAACATCAAAATGAAGTGCCTTCATTTAGGCATCATATCTCAGCACCAAGAAGCTATCCTCTGCAGATCAGGGGGCTGTGACAATAGGTGACACGCAATGACAATGAAGGGGAAAGTGTGTCTGTAATTATAACAACGATATGGAAATCACCAGGAGCATTTAATTCACTGCACCGATGAATGTAAATCATGTTATTTGCATAGAAATGAAGCAACACTACAAAAATGGGTTAAAATTCACAAATAGATAAATGATGAATCAAATGCATTTTAAAATTTATGAAATAAGATTGTAATTGCACTCATCTGTGGGGGAAAGGATAAAAAAAAATCTCATGCTTAGTATTGCTTAATAAGAAAAAGAGCTGAAAATAAGCTGAATACAGAGGATTTCCAGCAAGCACATCATGGCTTTTTATGTAGAGAAACGACCACTTAATCAGTATCTGTGATAATAAACTGTAATCTTACCGGCTTGAGATTGATGATAAATACCAAGCACAGATTTTTTAATAAGATGAAGAACAGATACACAATGCATTTTTGGGTAGGAGTCACTCTGTCCTCCTAATGGAAACTTGTTAGAGGCTAGCTATTGCAATATAATTCAAACAAAATCTTTTAAGTTGTCGTTTTCATGCAATAACCTAGCAGTAGACTTTTAAACTATTGATGGTGAAAGCATATTTTTCTCTAAGTCTCAGATAGTTAGCATGTTGGAAATAATTGAGTTCTTGTCTAATTACATAAAGACCAATTTAGAAGCTCATTTATTTGGAGAGTCTCTGGCATAGCAAATCCATTTAAAATGACACATAAGAGCAGGTAATTAAAAATTAAAGTTGAAATCAAGATGGAAAAGGCAAGATTGGAGGGAGTTGAGGCATCTCTGATTAGTTCTGGAGAGGCAGTGGGAGGGGCTTGATAGATTCTCATGATTAAAAGAAAGGGACTCCATGGTGGGTGTAGCTTCCAGACCAATGAATGAAGCGTTGACACTTTCCAGTCTGTGCCCATTTGCAAACATGACTACAGAAAAACTGGAAGGGACCACCTGGCTGGGGAGGGACAGGTCTGTAGACTCCAATCCCAGAACATCTGCCCCTGCACAGCCGTGCTAGGTCTGCTGTATGATAAAGAAAACACAACGTCCCAATGAGCAGGGGTGCCTTGACTATAGCAAGCTCTCTCAAACAGAAAGCTTTTGGAGATTCAGGAATAATTCTCTCTCTCTCTCTCTCTCTCTCTCTCTCTCTCTCTCTCTCTCTCTCCATACACACACACACATACACACACATATGTACAGACATATACACACAGACATACATACATATACACATACACACACACATATATATATACACATACACACTGTACACACATATAGAAATACACACATGTACACACAAGCATAGGCACATACACGCACATACACACACACATACACACATATGCACAAACATACACACACATACATATGCACATACACATAGATACATATGCACAGACATACACATATATACACGTACATATATAAACAGACATACACACGTGTACACATACACGCACACCCCAGTGGCTTTGGTGATCTACTTCACGGTTTGTAAATGTTTCCACATACATCACCAATCATCTCCCATCAGCTCAAAACTAAATACTTGATTAGTCAATAGTCCCACTCTACAAATAGACTAACCAAGGTTCTGAAAACCTGGTAACAAACTTAAGGTACTAGGACTAGAAGTCTGGCTTCTGACAGCAAGTGGGTCCCCTCTGCCCGTGTGTGAGCACCTTTTGATATTCACTCGTTAGCATTCTTTTTCCCGTGGTTTCTTTTCACCTCTTTCCCCTCCATTTCCTTCACTTTCCTATTTTCTTTTTCCATTTCCTTGCCCATTTCCTCTTATTCCCACCTAAGCCCTGGGTCTGTGAGCAGCGTGGAGTGGGGAGTGGGGAGGCATAGGCTGGTCAGCTAAGAGTCCTCAGAGCTGTAGTCTCTGGAAGGCAGGGTTCTCCTCCACTTCTACGGTTCTGCTTCTACTGCAGCAAGAATGTTGCTGTCTGGGAGCCAGTTTTTGGTGCAACTTGGAGTTAAATTCCTTTCATGCTACAAGATCAGAGAGAGCCCTGTGGGTTCTTAATTCACATGAAATGATATCCTAATAAAAGAATCCTGAGCAGGGTGTGCAACACAGTGGAAGAAAAATGGCTGACCATATGCAAGGTTGTGGGCTTATGCTCGCCACTACGAAAAGGGAACTCCAAGACTCCTAACAGTGGGAGTTGGGGTGTCTCTGACACTTTCACCTGTTCTTGGAACCCTTTTCTGCCTACTGGGTTGCCTCATCCAACCTTGATATGAGGGTTTGTGCCTAGTCTTATTGTAACTTGTTATGCCTTGTTTGGTTGATATCCCTGGGAGGCCTGTTCTTTTCTGAAGGGAAACAGAATGGATCAAGGGTGGGGGGAGGAGAGGAGAAGGGAGACTGGGAGGAGTAGAGGGAGAGGATAATACGGTTGAGATGTATTATATGAAAGAAGAATCCATTTTTAAAAGGAACCCCAAATGATAGCCTCTCATAAATATGTATCATCCCCCTACCCCTATTCAGTGGCCCAGAAAACACACCTGCCTTGGTAAGACACTCGGGCTGTGTATAGGAAGTCCACTTCTAACAGCTAGCTAAAACTGATATTTTTTTTCCTCTTCATACCGTATAAACATCTACGGCTGAGTCACAGATCAAATATCCTGCTCTTTGTTCCTCTCCCAACAAACTAGTGAAGTCATATACAGGAGTTCTGACAATAGCAGTCTTTTCTCACTGTCCTTTGCCAAAGGTCTCACATCAC
Source organism: Cricetulus griseus (assembly GCF_003668045.3). Classification (NCBI taxonomy): domain Eukaryota; kingdom Metazoa; phylum Chordata; class Mammalia; order Rodentia; family Cricetidae; genus Cricetulus; species Cricetulus griseus. Next base: position 59,960,899 of record NC_048597.1, on the reverse strand, counting down.
CTGAGAGCTTGTCAAAGACACAAATTCTTGGACACAAATCCATTAGATTGGCGACTCTAAAGGGTTGAGGGTTGGAGCTTGCAGTCTGTTTTCACAGGCCCTCTAGGTCATTCTGATGCCAGGTGAGACTAGGACTTAAGTGACAGAAGTGCAGTGTAGTGGGAACAGCCCTAGGCGAGGGCCTGGGACACAGAGTACTTCATCCTGTCCCCTTGTCTATGAGTTTAGTACATTCCACCATGTTCCTGGGGCTTTACTTTCTAGTCCATCAAATGTCAAATGCTAAGGGACTTAGCACTTTTCTCTCCTGAACATCCTAGAAGTCTTCATGAAGCCAGCCTTGAGGGAAAGCTCAGATTAATATCAATTAGTCGTTCTTACTACATAACAGCCTCTTGATCTCTTCAAGTCTAGAAGTTTATTCTTCAAGAATATCTAGTTAAATTATAGTTGGACCCGTGAGCTGGTCCCAAGCCTCCACCCATACAGTGTTTCACGTATGGTGCAGTGATTTGAAGAGATCAGGATCCAGTTAAAGGTTGGGTCCCACAGAACAAGCCAACAAAGACAGAAGCGGTTGGACTCCCAGGTTAATAAAAGGTTATCTCAAGCTGTGTTAGTCAACAGGCTTCCGTGTAGCATGTTTGGGTGTTTTTTGTTTTGTTTTGTTTGTTTCATTAGGAGGCAGTGAGCTGTTTCGCTCTGATTGACTGACTGTCAAATGTGCTGCTAGTCTCCTTTCTTGCTGCATAGATAAATTGTTTTATCTAGAAAGACTGGCACAAATAAAAATATGTTACACTCCCAAAAGAGCAGTGGTTCTCAAGCTGTGGGTCTTGGCCCTTTGGAGGTTTTGGAGGTCTGTCTAATGACCCTTTCACAGGGGTTGCATAGCAGGTATCCCGCATATCAGATATTTGCATTGCAATTTATAAAAACAGCAAAATAAATAAATAAATAAATAAATAAATAAATAAGAAAGGAAGGAAGGAAGAAAGGTCCTATTGTAGACAAATTTCTGGGTTCTGGGCAGGTGCACAGTGATGGAGAAGCCTACTCATGTGCCAAATGCCTTGGGGACATCTCCCCCGGACACCTTACAACCCAATATCTAGGCAAAGGGACACCATCCACAAAAACAGATATACACTTACAGTTGTCTTCAGCAGTACAATATCGGCATCTTGCAGGGAACAAGGGACACAATTTGCCCATACATGCCAGGCTGGTCTCCAGTGAAACACCAATGGGAGGATTCCAAGGGAGAAGATGGATCCAATGAGACAGAGAGCTTTCCGACAGCCTTGAGTCCTGTAGCCAAATATTTCCTGAAACAGAAGTGATTCCAAGTGTTGGTCAGTAAAGATAATGGGACAAGCACCACCTTTGGGGATGAAATGGAGGCAGGGAGTGAATTGTCTAGTGAGGGAAGACAGGAATGGGAGGAGGGTAGAAAGAATGAAGCCAGATTCCTGACCAAGAAGTTTCAGACATGATTCTTGATTTCCAAAAAGAAGCTTTTAGCCATAAAAAGCAATGTCTACAGTCTAAACACGGAGCTCCCCTGGACCAAGCGTTATCCTGAGTGAAAGCACAACTGGACTGGGGCACTTTGTGTTGCAGAAATCAGTGTTGTCATTTACTAGTCATGTGAATTTTAGTAAGCTATGTGATCCCTTTGTTGCCCACAAAAAAAATGGGATAGTGCTAGTACAAAGTTGCTGTTGGGTGGAAATAACTGAATATGTATAAGTCTACATCAGAATCTCTCCTGCTTCTGCTGCTGCTGATGGTGGTGGTGGTGGTGGTGATGGTGGTGGTGGTGATGATGATGGTATGGTGATGATGCTGATGATGGTGATGGCAATGGTGATGATGATATTGCTGCTTCTGCTAACATTACTATGACTTGGTCCCATAGCCCCAACACAGACATGAAACCCCAGGCCCTGGTTTACGGGCAGTTAGACCCAAGATCCTAATGTTAACCACTGTGCTTTTGATAGTTGGTGTCTTAAGGTAACAACTGCACTGAGCATTGAAATTGGCATCACCAACTTCTTTGTCTCATGTAGTGAATACTACATCAACAGAGAAAGGTCTTTTCTGGAAGGTACTCCAGTGTGTAGTCACTAGATCCTTTCCTACCACACTAGTGCAGTCATATGGGAGATGAAGGACAACTTGCTACATTACCTAATTCAGTATGACTTTGCTGAAATACTCTTAACCCATTTTACAGGGTAGACGTCTATCCTGTTATGATGCTTCTCTGTTCAAGCTCAAGCTACTGCTTTCCAGCTGCCAGGATTGGGCTAGCTCCACTCCACATCCAACCTACAGCCATGCTTGTTGATCCCACTCTAACCAGTGTGCCTGTCCCGAGTCCTTCCCATGGCCTCTTCTGTTCTACAGTTTTGCATAGATCAGCTTCTACTCCCCAGTCTTGCCATCCTATTACTTTTGAAAAGTAGTATTTAAATGTTTTCTTACATTGGCAGTGGAGTCCCATGTAATTTGTATGAGTTACTAAGTGCCAATGTGGAAACTTCTCTGTTAGTATTTGAAAGTGTCCTTGTGTTCATCATCAAGAAAGACTAAGCATAAATAATTATCTTCCTTCTCTAGTTAAGTAAGTTCAAACCTTTTTACCAGTAACTAATAATTATCGAGATAACACTGCTAGCAGCTAACAGTTGTTGGGCATTTTGAAGTCTCTCCCTAAGCACTTTAAAAATATCCTCTTACATAGTTGAAAAAAACACATATTCTTCCCAAGGCACAAAGCTCAAACATAACTCAAAAGTGGCTTTGTAGCACACAGAAAATAGGGTGAGCTGCTGTTTCTAATTGGTCCCTTCTTTCTACATCCTTAATTTCAGTTTAATTTAATTTAATTAGTTTGTTAAGTGTTATCCAAATAGCAGACATGTGCTAGACCATGACAGAAGTAAAAGAATGTCTCTAGTCTATACAAACTCACTAGATTACCGGGGGAAAGAAACACAACTGTAAGGCTAAGTAAAGAGCAATGGAGAGAGATACAGAAGATGGCCAAATCCCTTATCATCCAAATGTGGTCATGGGCCCTGTCATTAGTGCTATTACTAATGCCAGAAAAAATAGGAGTATACAGTGTCCCTAGCAAGCCACCTCCATCTGACCCTCTTGGCTACCCTGTAGTTCCAAAGACTGCTAATTCTTGGGCATGTCCTTTAGTTCATGATCTGTGATATGTTGTTAAATTTTCTGTAGAAAGGGTCAAAATATTGCACAAGGCATGTTCAATTGTTGCTTGCTGATCTCACAGATTTGAAGTGAATTATATGACCAGAACTATTGACGGATATGGGGCATACGTTGCAAAAGTTAGAATGGTGCCATCATCATCATCAGGCACTGATTTGCTTCTTATGTTATGGAGTGCCTACCATGACTCCAAATATGCTTGAAGCAGTTGTGCTGTCCCCCTCCCCCGTCCCCAACTGCTGTCATCTCCCACAAAAAGAGATTGATGAGCCCAAAAAATGGCATTAGAAAAATGCCCAAGGAATATTATACAGGCTACGGGCACCACAGATCACCACTGTTTTGCTCTCTTTATCCTCCCACCCATGTGTTCTTCCTCACATAAACATGGAGACACATACACACTTCTCGCAGGGGCATTCCAAGGCCCTGTTCCAGAAGGTTCATGAGGCCGACACAAGCTGATCTTTCAGAGTTCACTCTCAGAAACCCAGCTGAGGGCCTCACACAGTCCAGGACTTGGTAAATGCAGAATTGGGATGACGTAGAAACATGAAGGTGCAACTGAGAGTGACATCTAGAACAGGACAGTGGCTGTCTCCAAAGAATCTTCCTCGTGTGATAGCATCCTGTAAGTTCATCCCAACAAGTCCTCAAGGGAGCCCTCAGCCTTTGAGTCCTGCAACCTCTCAGCACAATGACCCTTCATAGGAGGACTCAAGATCAGCAGATCTCAGAAGCTGAGCATACCAAAAGAGGGGAGTGAACGCCACTGCCATGCCCACCAGGTAAACACCAAGAAGGTTTAGCTTTCCTATACCATCATTTCCACAGTCAGGATTTTTCTGTCTCTGTGCAAATATGGTTCTTAAAAATAGGCTCTGGACCCATTCCCTGTGGAGGGATACTCTCTCAGCCTAGATTCATGGGGGAGGGCCTATATCCTGCTCCAAATGATGTGACAGACTTTGATGATCCCCTTGGGAGGCCTCACCCTCCTGGAGGAGTGGATGGGGTTGGGATGGAGGGTTGGTGGGAGCATGGGAGGATGGGAGGGAGAGGCAACTGAGATTGGTATGTAAAATAAGATTGCTTCTGATTTAAATAAAAATTAATTTCAAGAATAGGCTCTGGAATCTTCCTACAACCATCCCTCAGCCTGATTATTATGCACTTCCTTTAAACACATTAATTCATCCAATCATATTACAGTCAAATCATGCTAGCCTAGACACCTTTACATCTCTCTGCAGACTTCATTAAACATTTGAAAGCTTTAAAAAATCAAATTTTTAAGACTCTACCTCCCTAAAGATAATCTCTTTTCCCTTATTTCCAAATGTTGAGTGTGAAAAGAATTCTTCACTGTAATTTGAACGTGTGTATAGCAGACCATGTTAAATGCATGTGCTTTTCTGCTGGCTTCCCTCTAGGACCTACAAAAATTCTGTCCTGGTAATTTCTCATTTGCCACTCTTAGGCAAAGAAGAATTCCGTAGGCCTCTAAGTCAATTTGAAGTTCAGATTCAAGTGAGAAGTTCTCAATCCGAATTGCCTAATCCAGGAATTTGGAGGGTGTGGGGAAGCAAAAGCGTTCCTGTTACTGTTGTTGCTGCTGAATTGATAAACAGTCTTCAAACTTTAAATTGGTCCCCCAGTTATTTTCACATAAAAATTATGATTCAGACATCTTCTTTGAAATTCACCCAAAATTGTGAAAATATTATCCTCCAGATACTTACACTTTAAAACTCAGCTGGAGATCACAAAATCGCATGCACAAAATAACCCAAACTGTCTAATGAGTTGGGATGTTGTGTTGCAATCTGTCCACACTGTGGGATTTCAGCCATACATCAAGCATATGAACTTTTAGTAAGAAAACAGTAGAAAAAGCAGGTGCAAAGGATTACAACAGCATTATAACTTTTTATAAATTTTAAAACAGATTCAATTTAAAGAGGATAATGAACACACAGGCAATACAATGAGTTTTCTGTTGGGTGAGGAAAATACAGTTCTTAAAGCAAACAGCTTGAATGCTGTTCACTTTACATATTTGTAATCCCCTGGTATTCAGGGAGCTGAGGCAAGAGGAACATAAACTCAAGGCCAGCTTTGGTAACAAAACACTGTATAAAGTGGTGGGCTCATCACTGAGTTAAGACAGCACATGAACAAATAATGTAAATATACCATGAGCCAAAGATTATAAGCAGTCTAATTATAAATTCCTGAGTTCTTAGGAAGAAATGGGCAAAAAAGAACCAGCCCAAATGAGAAGAGATGCCCTTTAAGGAAAAAAAATCTCTTCTCCTACTTCCTGTGGTCCTAGTTAGGCTCTTTTCCCTAAGCCAAGGCCACACATCAGTCAGGTCTTATACTCTATCTCATTGATTGAAAAGTCTCTTATTTGCTCACTCTGATAGCCTATAGTTCCTATCCAGAGTGATTTTGCTTTCCAGAGAACATGGTCCCTCTCAACCTGGTGAATGTTGCTTCTGAAATACAGGGTCCAAAACTCAGGAATTGTGAGAAACATCCACACTGTCAAGGATGGCCACTCTTATCCCTCACAGTGGAAAATAGTGTCAGTGTTCAAAACCCTCTATGTGGACATTTTAGTTTCTCCCACCTAACTTAAGAAACTCTTAGCATTCCCAGTGACAGAGAACTGGGATATTTGCAGTTAGGGATATATGGAAGGAAAGGGTGCGTACACAGTGCAGACTGGCCACTGCTATGATTTGGAGATTTTTTGGTGCGTTTGGAGCTTAGTTTCTAGGTGGGGCCACTGAGAGGCACTAAAACCTTTAAGGGATGGAAAGTAGTGAGCATCCTTCTATCATCAGAGACACCACTCCGAAGAGAAACCTGCTAGCCTGCAGTGATGGGAACAGCAAGTTGTTACGTAAGCCTGAGCCTGAGCCTGAGCCTGAGTCTGAGCCTCAGCCTCAGCCTCAGCCTCAGCCTCAGCCCAGAGTGTTCTCTGGCTTCCTGTATTAGCAGAGAGCCTTGCCTGTGGCCACACCACCCTAGCTTACCCATTTCCATTTTATTTCATTCCTAAGCAAGGTTAGACCTGGTTACTACTTCACTGGGAGATACAAGCCTTCCCTTCCATTCATGACCCTGACATCTGCCATGTGGCTTTCTCCTCAGTCTATACTTTCAACCTCCAAAACTATGAAACAAATAAGCTAGGTTGGTTTGGTTGTTTGTTTGTTTAGTTGGTTGGTTGGTTGGTTGGCTGGTTGTTTTTGGCTTGGTTTGGTTGGGTTTTTTGTTTGTTTTTTGGTTATCAACAGCCTTTCCCGGGTATTTCAGTATAGTGTCAAAGAACAACTGATATACACAACATGCTTAGTAGTGGTGACAATACAGTCCAACATGTCAGGAATCTGATATGCTGAGGAAGGGATCAAAATGACCACACGGTCCCCTGTTGCTGCCTGTGTGTCTGACCTCACCATATGCTGCTCCTCTTCTGCATCACCCTGCCCCACCCTTGAACACTGTTTCTAGTTCCCTGAATCCCAAGCCCCCATGGCAGCCTCAGTCTCTGTGTGCTACTTGGAACTTCATTTAACCTAATCTCATTTCTCTTTTTGGGATGTGGCATGTCCCTTGTTCTCAACTCTGGAATGTCACCTATCTAGTCACATCTCCTCACCACAGGATTACTAAACAAAACAAGAACAGCACTTCTGTCCAGCCCTGAAACCAAAGACGCCATCATCAAAGTATTCCCATGCTGTGCTCCCCAGGATAAAGTGTTACTTTAGTTCAATTAAAAGTGTCTACCACATCTAGGGCTATGGGTAAGGTATGAGTGCCAAAGATAAATTTTTCACCCTCAAAGGTCTAGCAGGAGAGAGGATGAATTTTAAAATAGCTATAATTCAGAACAAGAAAATATTAGGTGCCATATGAAATGCACAAAAGGCAAAATTAGTTTTAAATGATGAAAGATCCTACCGAGATGATAATTAGCAAAAGCCTTGCAGGAAAATGGCTACTTGAAATTGACTTGGAAGTAATCGGTAGAATTTCAGTAATTGGGAAAGGAGGAAGAGAGAAGGGCCTTCAAGAGGTGGGACTAGCCTTCAGAAAATGTGCTGGGTCTGGAAACAGGGAGTACACTTAAGGACAAAATGACAGTCTATTGTAGGACAGGCACATTGTGCACAGTTTAAAAATGCAACTATGAAGCTGAGCGTGAGGGTACTCACCTGTAATCCCAGCCCTTGGATGTGAGGTAGAAGGATCATGAGTTCAAAGACAACCTGAGCTACATAGTGAGTTGGTGACAGACTGTGCTGTGTAATAAGACCCTGTAGGGAGGGGAAGGGAAGGGGAGGCGAGAGGGGAGGAGAAGACAGATAACTTTAGGTGGGGAGGGGTTTTGGATTTTAAGATATAGCTATCATTTCATCTAATGGCCACCCAAAGGAAAATTTACTTACAAACTACACTTAGATCTTTTCTAGTCCATAGCTATGAGTTGTTGTTGCCCTACATTTATCATTCTCAAGCTGTCAGGAGCAGAGGTCACTGCCATATATGAAGAAGTCGTTGCATTATATGAAGGCAATGGTGAAAGAGAGCAGTACAAGTAGGTGTCTTTGGGCTTTAGTTTCTTTAACTACTCCATTCCCTGTTCTTAGCCTGCGATGCTGCCATCCAGGGCTATGAAAATTCTTCCTTGTCTCTCCAGGTAGCTGCCCAGAAAGCATCTTATCCAACACTTTGGCAGCAGAGAAGGTGGTAACACCCATACCTGTGGATGACAGTCTACCTAAACTTGGGGTAAAGGTGAAAACACAGTTTCTATGAATAAAAACTTCTTATGTTAACATCACTCTGAATACATGTTTTTCCAAATATATTTCACTCTTGTAACCGTACACAGAAAGTCTCATCAACTGTGGATGAGCATAAGGAAGATGAGGTTCAAAGAGGCCAAAGGATGTACCTAGAGTCATCCAGCTGGTAGGTACCAGAGCCCAATCCCTCTTAATTAAAATTCTTTCTACATAACAAGCCTGCCTCTCATAAAGATTCTCCCTCCTCCTCAGCTCGCTGATATTCTCATTAGTAGGTGTCACCCAGACAGGGATTGAACACTTGCTGATTGTTCACAATTGAGCTAATGGATGTGCTGCCTGGACAAGTTCTAGGTTCCTCTTAAACAGGTTTTCACGGGCTTCAAACGGCAGAGTGTGAAGAAATCAGCAAGAGGCACTCCACCCAACGGCCACTCAAATGACGGTGGTTTCTGCAGGCAGCATCCTAATCATTTGGTCAGGCAGTGCTGGGTGAGAGTTAATTTCTAGGCACACCTGTCATGCTGAAATTGGAACATCTCTTGCTGGGCATGTCCTTAGTATAACAGGAAATATATTTGGTATTTCTTCCCAGTTCCTGACCCGAGCATTCAAAACTCCAGGGATTTCCCAAATGATTGCAGTGTATGCTTTTGTTCTGGTTGGCCCCCTTTCAAGCTTCAAGAAATACTGCGGTTACTTCAGGAGAACTTCAGTGTGGGAGTTGATGGCCAAAGGGTTTGAATTTCCGGTCCCACCTCCAGTCTCAGGGGAAGGAAGTAAGGCTAGAGAGTGGGTTCAAAGTCAATATTGTCTACGTAGTGAAACCTCCATAAGAACCCAATGATAGCATCAGAGAGCTTCAGGTTGGCGAACACGTGGAGGTACCAAGAGGGTCTCACACCTCAGCTCAATGGGGATAGAAGCTACTGAGCAAGGATCCTTCTAGACCCCACATATATTTTCCTCTGGCTGTTCATTTTCATTTTTATAATAACCAAAAATACTAATAAGTAAGTATAATATTTTCCAGAGTTTTGAGAACAATCCTGGCACATTGTCAAACATAGATGTTTGGGTTATATAGGAACCACATAACATTGTATCAAGACAGACCTAAGTGTGGGAAACCTGAGGACCTGATACTTGTGACTAGCACTTGAGGTGGGGACAGTCTCATCAGACTGAGCCTATACATCCATGGAGTCTGAAACTAATTTTGGGTAAGTCAGAATTCAGTTGAATTATAGGTGAATCATTTGGGTTCCTGACAATTAGCCTGTTTAAAGACAGGGAAAACAGACATACTTGATGCCAGAAGTTTGAGAGATAGAAAAATAAAACCCAACACCTAATTCATAAGAAAATAAGATCACAGACAGGCCAGTACCTGAGGTGACCACCTGTCTAGGCAGCCTGCTCCCTACGCAGTATGCTGACCCAAGCCCCACAGGGAGAGGGAGGGTGCGGGAGAAAAGGCAGCAAACTTAAAGGTGATGCTCCTGTTTTATCATCTAGAAATGGCTCCCCCATCTAAAATAAACCAGAGAAATAATCCCTGTATCAACAACTACTGCAAGAATGAAGTGGGATTGAAGGTGAGGCATGTCATTCAGACAGAGTCTGTTATTGTGAGGAAAGTAGATTTACGGTAGACTGGTAAGTTCTAAGCAACACCTGGGTAAGTTGGTCCCTCCACATGACTCAGATCTCAGCTTGGCTCTCCATAGTCTGAAGCAGTTTCCAAGCCACACCTAGCATATCACTCCTTACATCTCTAGGAGCCCTTCTCTCCATCTGATAGCTTTGTTTGGGGTGTGTGCATATCTGTCTGTCTGTGTCTATGTGTATATGTATCAGCGTGTGTGTGTGTGTGTGTGTGTGTGTGTGTGTGTGTGTGTGTGTGTGTATGTGTGTGTGTCTACATGCATGTCCCTGTATGTGTCTGGTCTGTGTATGTGTATGTCTGTGTGTGAGAGAGACGGGGGGGGGGGGGTTACTATATTGCATTTTTAAAAGCTCCAAAGAGCTTCCATTTGTCAAGTTGATTGCTGGCACAGAGCAGACCAGATTCTGCAACCCAGCAAGTCTAGAAAAAGTTTTAGATAGATAAAGGCATGGACTACATTGTAAGGTTTTCAATCTAAGCAAGAAGACTTAATATTTCTAGACTGGACAACAGGTTAGAAGTGGTAATCATGTTCTGGAACCTGGTGATTGCTTAACGGACATCCAAACCAACTCTGCTTTCCAAGATAAGCTTTCTTCCAAAGGGCACAAGAAGGAAAGAAACCATAGGAGAAGAAATGATCATCTCCCCAAGTCATGCCGGTACGCTTTTACCAATGACAAAATGGCTTGATGACAAACATTATGACCCAGTATGACTGTGTCTTTCCCCCTGAGCTATCACCAATCTTTTGACCCAGGAGGACAGAGATGAAAACCTTCTTATGAGCTCTACAATGAAGGTGACATGAAGAGACTACAGATCACTGCTCTCTCCACATCTGTAGCACCTGCTTTCCTGGCACTTCCACCTCCACTGGAGCCAAGGGGACTTCCTAAAGAAACCTGTTCCATGGTCAGACTGCCCAATTGAAAATAAGGAAGCTCACTCCCAGAATTCACCACAATCACCAACTTTGTGCACGCTTTTTTTTTTTTCTATTTTATCAAACTGCTACCATACCATGAACGTCATCTTGTTCATGCATTGCTCCCCATTTCACAGGTCAGTCAGTATCAACCTAATATCCAAACTACATCCAGCGTCAGCAAGGGCTTGCTAACACCCACCACAACTGCTTTTTTCAAACTGCATTGGCATTGTAGTGAGTGGATGTCTATAATTATCCATTAAACTCAACGTACTTCATGAACTTCTATATGGCTATATGATGTAATATTAAGGTCTACATAATGTGTAGCATTTAATGTCCCATGTTCCTCAGTGACGACACTCTCTTACGATTATTGTACTTCTGATGGTTCCTTCACTCAAGTTCTTTTCTTGTTCACAGAGCTGTCTCACAGAGGATCCAGTCTTCCACAGTTTACATGCTAAGAGCTACACCCTGCTGATTCCAGATGCTCTACAAAGACAACAGAAATGTGACCTCATATCCAGCTGCTTTTATTTTCATGATTTTCTCTACTTGTTTATTTATTTAGGAATAATTACATTTATTCTCACAGGAAAGAGTAATCTAAGTTTCATTTTTGAATTAATTTTTGTGTTGTTATTTTTGTTTGGGGTGAAACTCAGATATAATTTGGGGTTAATGCAAGGTTGATTCCCCAGCTGGTATGGTTGCTTAGTGGGGAAAGGCACTTGCTGCATACTCACGGCAAACTAAGTTCAACACCCAGACCCATGTAAAGATAGAAGGAGATAGAATCAAGTCTACAAAGTTGTTCTCCAGCTTCTATACATGCAACAATATGACACGCATATCAAATGTGCAATGTGCAAGTGCACACACACACACACACACACACACACACACACACACAATATGGCTTTTAAAGTTTAACTCTAAACCACACAGAATAAGATATTTCATTAGCATGATGCTTTGAAGTTGTTTGCTATAGTGGCCCCTTCCCCCCAAAAACATGATAATATTTCCATACTGTAGATCAGGTAAAGGGGCCAAACTGCTTGATAATGAAGAAACAATATCTCAGCCTTCCTGTAAGAATCCCAGGGCTCAACCCACATGAGTGGAGGGTATCTCATGAGGATAAAAGACCATATCAGAGCCTGGTACTGTTTGAAGATGTGACTATGTGTTTCTCTGGAGAGGAATGGAAATGCCTTAATGCGACCCAGCCCCTGTATGGTGAGGTAATGATGGAAAACTTTGTGTTCACTTACTAGTTCTCCATGTTGTCAGTGTACAGTGGAAGATAAGGTAACTCCTTGTAAACAAGTGTCAGAGAAGCCCTGTATATGTAGAGAACATGGCAAGATAGCATGGACACCACTGACCTTCAGCACCATGGATCCCCCAACCAGGAAAAACTGTGCAGAATCAATAAGCAAAGATCAGCCTTCCTACCCAAGTCCACCCATGGACATCATGGAGCCCACAGAACACAGAAGCCCTTCAAATGCAATGATTCTGAGACAAGCGTTCAAAAGGCCTTCATTCCCCCACAAACCACTGATAATTCAGTCTAATAGAAGACATTTGCATAACAAGCAAGAAAGCTCTCAAGGAAAACTCAACCCCAGTCAGTCATCAAAAGAGATTTAATGGATTCACGTCTCATGTGTGTAATGAGTATGGGAAGGCCTTCAGTTAGTTATCTCTATAAAATGAAGAAGTACCAAAAGGTGCACAGAGGAATAGAAACCTTTCAGTTGCAGTGAATGTGGGAAAACCCTCAACCACAAAGATGTACTTGCTTTGCACCAAAGGATTCACGATGGAGAAAGGTCTTACAAAGGCAACAATTGTGGGAAAGCCTTTGTGCTCTCTGCCCTCATTTGGCACTGGAATGTTCAAGTTAGAGAAAGATCCTATGAGTGCAAGGAATGTGGGATGTGTTTCAAAGACAGAAGCAGCAGCCTTCACCAAGGAGTATACACTGGAGAGGGGCCTTTTGAGTGCAAGCATTATGAGAAAACTTACATGACCAGCTCTGACCTGTATCAGCACATCAAAGGCAAAACTGATGACCATGATTGGCCCTATGAGTTTAACCTGTGTGGGAAAACTTTCACCACCAGGTCCTGTCCCAATCAGTACCAGTGGTTTCACATGCAAGAGAGGTCTTACAAGCACGTAGAATGTGGGAAAGCCTTCGAACATAGTTCTACTCTCATGTGACATAAACACATTTATACAGGAGAAAAGCCAAAGTGGCCAGGCCACATGTAAGAGCCTTTAGCCACTTAAGGCCTTTGGAGGGTGCTGACTGAAGAGAGCCAAACTTTGTACATTCCAACACCCACTCAGAAAAAAATTGTTCATGTATGTCACATGTGTGGGAAGCTCTTCAAAGCAACAATGCTTTCTGTTGGCAGAGTTATCACTGCCAGTTTCCATCACACAAGCCACCCTACTTTTACTACTTGGTTGGTCCAGTGTGAGCATCAGTCACTGCAGTGGGTTCAGAGAAGTTGATCTCATGTCCTCCTCCCTTCCCAAATAGAAGAAAATCATGAATGGTGGTTCTCATAACAGACCTCACCTCCTCCCTTTTGCTGGTTTGGACTTGGACTTGATGCAGGTCTGGTGAAGTCAAGTTAATTCCCTCTCTCTCTCCCTCTTCCTTTCTCTCTCCCTCTCCCTTTCTCCCTCTTCCTCTCCTTATCCTTCTCCCTTACCTTTACCCTCTATAAAAGATCTTCCTGGATTGCTTATCTTTTTTCATAGATAAGCACATTTGTATTGTTCTAGAGTGTGTAGCCTTATTCTTTAAGCCACATTTCAAAACAACAACAACAAACAAAACAGAATCTCAGGGCTGCCAATGATGTAACAGCAGGGGAGTCTTGCCTTCTCCTTGGTTGCTGGCAACACAGTAGCTTCTCCTTCTCTGCTTTTGTTTAATCAGAGTCAAACTATACAAAATTGCACCTAAACCCAGTCTGTTGCTCTAACTATTAAACTCCCTTAGGACTGTTCCATTATGCCCACCTCTACACTTTATTCAAGCAGATTTTCTAGATTCATCCTTGTCTTTGCAATTGTTTTGTTTTTTCAATCCCTGTCCCTTCTCTCAGGAAAAAATAAAACATATCTAAACAAGCTTTAAAAGTACTGCTCAGAACCAGGAGATGGAGCAGTACACTCTAACAATCTTAGCAACCAGGAAGCTGAGGCAGGAAGATCAAGAATTTCAGGCCAACCTGAACTTTGTCTTCCTGTTGTTGTTGTTTTACTTTGTTTTTCAAGACAGGGTTTCTCTGTGTAGCCTTGGCTATCCTGAAACTCACTCTGTAGACCAGGCTGGCCTCAAACTCACAGAGATCTGCCTGCCTCTGCCTCTAGAGTGCTGGGATTAAAGGCGTGCACCACCACTGCCCAGCCCAACCTGACTTTATATTGAGACCTTGTCTCAAAAAAAGAGGTGGGGGCAGAGGGAGCAGCCAGTAGGCTTAGCCCAGAAAGGTACTTGCCACCAAGTCTGACAGTCTGAGTTTAATCCCTAGGACACATGTGGTAGAAGAAGAAACAACTTCTGTAAGCTGTTCTCTGACCCCTACACTTGCCATACATAGCATACATAGGTGCACACACACACACACACACACACACACACACACACACACACACACACAAAGTAAATAAGTGTAATTTAAATTTTAAGAAATACCCAAAGGACTCTTCAAAAGTAACTTCCTCCATGACCCTTTCTGAGTCAGAATTAATCAGAAGTCAAAACTAAACACGTTGCCTACACCCTCCTCTCAGAATCAGCAAAATTCAATGCATAGCCAGCTGTGACTCAGAACTCCAGGAATTCCCTTTGCTTCTCTCCTCCTCCTTCCCCAAACATCTAAATAGCCCAAGGTCTATTGATTGTCTTCTGGATGTTTCTCAAGTTGATTTCCTTTGCTCCACCACTGATACTCCCACCTTGGTTCAAGGACTATGCTCCCGGATTCACCACTGTACCCAACACAGTCCTTATCTGAGGTTGCTCACACTTCATCATGTTCCTCCTCAAACATAAATCTGACTTCAGCTCCTCACCACAGTCCTAACTTGTCTATCAGCTTTCTCGAGATGTTAGACGTTAAGTGTTATACCCATAAAACCTGAGCACACAAGTGTGGTTAACCACATACTTCAAACCCCTCAATCACTTTACAGAACATAAAAGGTTCTGTCTTATCTTCCCCCATTATCTTTTCAGTCGATGCTCTCTGATGTCCCCCATCCTACCCCACCACATTCCGAGGGACACCGTGAAGCGGCTTCACCGGGTTCACTCAGTTCTCTGAACAGAATGTGTTCAGAACATCTCAATATCTTTGTACACTGTGCCTCCTTGGCTTCCAATGCCCTTTTCCTCATGGGGATTGTTACATGTCTGTTCATCCATCAATGTTCCTTTCAAATGGTGCTTTTTCACTGAAGACATCCAGTCGTTGAATATAGCTTCCTCTGTTCTTACAGTTTTTCATTCTGTTGCCACAGCAGGAGGACCCATACCCTGTCCTCAACTTCTAGCATATCTAATACATGACATGGGGACTTGTACATGACAGGTATTCGATACAAGAGGAAAGAAAGACAAGGGAAGCTAGAAAAGGAAAGGGAAGGGAGGAGAACAGGAGAGAAATGTATTAACAGTATTTACCTAGACCCATTTAGCTACTGTGATGGTTAACCTTGACTGCCAACTTGATCGAATTGAAAAGTGCCTGCAAGATTAAGTGTAGCACTCCTCTGGGTATGTCTTAAAGAGATTAAAGAAAGAAAGACCTTGCTTGAATATGGGTAGCACCATCCCATAGGCTGAGGCTCAAATGAAATAAACATGGGAAACAGAAAAAGTCAAAGAGCCCACATATTCTCTGGTCACTATGATGAGTCAAATCAAATGCACCCACCTCACCTCCAGTTGTTTCGCTCAAGTACTTCGTGTAAGAGAGTTAAAAGTCTGACCAGTGCATGATCTATGTAGAGCTTGTGGAGTTTTGTCAGTTGACACACGCTAATTGTATATACTATTGAGGTACATTGTAAAATTTTGACTCATGTAACCAATGTGTAATAGACAAATCAAGTCAATTATTATATCCATCACCTCAAATACTCATTTATCTGTGCTGGAGGCATCAGAATTCTCTACTGTAGTTATTTTGAAACATGCAACAGATTATTGGCAACAACAGTGACCCTGGTGTACTATAAAACCCTGACAGTCACTCCTCTTTTTTCTATGTGTTGACTCATTGTTCTCTCTTCCCCACTACCACCCACATATCCTTCCAAACATCAAGTGACCACTGTTGTGCTTTCTATTTTCAAACTAACATTTTAGTCTTCATTTATAAATGAAAATATGGTATTTATCTTTCTGGGCATGACTTATTCAACATAATGATTTCATTTATACCCATGGTGTCATAAATAACAGAATTTCATGTTTTTGTGGCTTAAGCACATTATGTTATGTATGTATGACGCATTATCACTTGATGGTCATTTCTTAACTGTTGTGAATGCTGGTGCAATGAAGGTAGGAATGTAGCCAAGTCTTTGATACTTGTTTCATACTTTTGGTTATCATATAACACTTCTTTTTAATATTTTAAGGACCCTCTCCATGTTTTCTACAGCATTTGGAACAGTTTACACTGGAATACATTTGTATTAGTTGAAAAACACACGTGTTACTCCTATTACAGTTTCATTTTCTTGAGGCAGAAAGACTTTCTCTATATGAAAGCTCTTCAGTATCTAAGCTGCAGCCACTATGGCTTGGGCATTGCATAAAACTGAGAAAAGATTAACAGCATGGGTCATGAAAGTTTTACTGGATCAAGATGGGTAGCAGGTATGCTCAAATGTCATCCAAATGTGTTGAGTCCCAGCCTCACTCAGTGTATTGTTGTTTATGAGATGGGAATGCAGAGAATTAGAACCTCCCACCCAACCTAGATGCTAGACACTATCAAAATAACTCTCTATAGCTAGGTAATGCATTCCCTGCCTGTGATGAAAAGATTCCTTGTTTAGTGGTCATTCAGCTCCTGTCTCCAAACCATAACTACACCAATGGGCCTAAAGTTTACTGGAACCACATACCCAAGAATCACATGAGCACTTACTTAAATATTCATTCCTGGGTTGTCACCCTGAATGTCCTAAGGCCAGAGAACAAGGCATTTCCAGCTCATTGTTAAAACCACTTCTTCTCACAGTGGCATTTTAGGGCTGCTGATGGGAACACAAACAGACACACTTTCATTTGAACAGGTAATGTTTTGTCTCTCAAATGGTTCCTTTGAAAATGAAATAGTATGTTTTACATAAAATGCTACCATAATACCTAATGTTTGATAAGCGTTCATGCTTACTCCCTAATATTATACTTATATCTTAATTCATTGTTGAAGAGAATGTGTTTTTTACGCTCGATTGTTGGGTGTTCTCATAATTTGTTTGTTTGTTGTTTTCATTTTAACTTTTGTATTTGTCTTGAGACCATAACATAGGCTTGCCAGGAACACTATATCCCGTACTGTTTTCAAATTCCCAGTCCTTCTGCCTCCACCTATAATTACAGACACATACCACACACACACACCCAAAAAACATGCCTTTTTCCTCTTTGTATTCAGCATAACATTAAGCCTGCTATTGAAAATTATAATGTATCTGATAGAGAAATTTATAGATGGTAGGCCTTCATCAAACTTTGGTTTGTAAACATGCGATTCTATTTTTAACCTACTAAAGTGGACAAAAATCTTAAAAAGTGCTGAAAGCTGACTACAAAAGATGTACAAAAATAATTATCTTAGTTACCTTTCTATCACTTTGAGACAATACGACCAAAGCAACTAATAAAAGAAAGCATTTAATTGGGGGCTTGCTTATAGTTTCAGAGAGTGAATTCATTATCATCCTGAGGAAAGCATGACATCAGGTAGGCAGGCATGGCACTGGAACAACAGCTGAGAGCTTAGACATGAGCCACAAGACCAACACAAAGAGAGAGACTGGGCCAGGCATGAGTTTTAGAAACCTCAAAGTCCCCAGTGGCACACCTTTTCCATCAAGGCCACATCCTAATCCTTTCTAAAACAGTTCCACCAACTAGGGACTAAGCATTCAAATCTATGAGCCCATGGGGGCCATTCGCATTCAAACCAACACAACCTTACACAAAGCTGGTTGGATCCCTCACAGAGTGGCACTAAATTCTGGCAAGCAGCAGGCAGATTTATAACAGCCTTGAAGGTATTCATAATTTGCACTGCTATAATACAGTCATAATTTCTAGGCATCTGTCCTTAGGACTGATCTGAAACAATATGGTACATTCTATAAATATTTTAGAGGCAAGGATGAAGCATGCACACATACTAGAAAGAATTTCACTACCCAACTCTTGCAAAAAAAAAAAAATGTCGAACAAGTCATGGGTCCTCCACAATGTAGAATGTTATTCAATAATTACATTCATGTATAATAAAATTTAGTGTCCCAAGAAAATAATTATAGTGTGTTAGGGTGAACAGAGTTTGAGTTCAATAATACAGAAGAAAGTTTATGTGTCTTAATAAAATATAAATAAAAATGAAATGTTTTAAGTAAAGGGAAATTTTTCTTGAAATTTGTAATTCTGAAAGTGTGGAGTAGCTTGTGTTCCCCTGTTTTCCCCAGTAAAATTAACAAGAAAACATAGAAAACAACCATAGGAAGACTGATGGACAGAAGCAGACTGACTGAGGACTTCAGGAGTTAAGGGACTAATTACACAGGAATGTTCTAAGCTTTCATTTCTGCTTTTCATGTCCCACATTGGAGCTGAGGAAGCACTTCTCCCTTCCACAGTTCACATGCAACCCCCAGAGATACACACCAGTAAAATGCTTATACATGTAAGATAAAAAAATGGATATATCTATAAAAAGAAGAGTTATCTTGGATAAATCTTAGTCAAAAGAAGGTAAAAATGGCTATGACTTGAAACAAGTAACACTTCCTACCACAAAAAGAAAAAAAAAGATTACCACAAACTGAGAGGATGTTATAAAATGACAATAGGAATTGCCACCAAGAATACATGGCAAACATGCAGTGGTTTGACTGAAATGTCCCCCATAGGTCCATAGGGAATGGCACTATTAGGAGGTGTGGCCTTGCTGAAGGAAGTGTGTCACTGTGGTTGGGCTTTGGGGTCTCAGATGCTCAAGCCAGTCCTAGTGTCTCACTCTCTTCCAGCTATCTGCCAATCCAGATACAGAACTCTCAACTACCCTTCTAGCACAATGTCTGCCTGCATGCTGCCATGCTTCCTGCAATGACAGTAACAGAATAATACTTTGAACTATAAGCCAGGCCCCAAATAAATGCTTTCCTTTATAGGAATTGCCTCCTTCATGATGTCCTTTCACAGCAAAGTAAACCCTAATTAAAATAGTGTGTATGCACCAAACAGAGCTGAAAAAAACCATAAAGAAAAAAAAGAATAGAAATAAAAGGAGAATGAAAAATCAATGATTGTAGTTGAAGACTCTAACATTCCTTTCTCAATATTTCTCAAAACAAGTAAAGAGGTCAGTATTACTCTCAGCTTTCATTTAAGAAGAAATTATTCTTGCAGTGGTCAGCAGTTAATACTCACAGAGATTCAACAACTGATCAAAGAGCAGAGAAATCATGACTGTAAAGTGCTCAGCACTGAACAGGATGTCTATATCTCCCCTCCATGACTTGGAGAGCATCACAGAAGTTAGGGTGGAAATATGCAATGGCAGAGGCCAGAGAAAAGCACTACAACTCTCTTCCGCATGGGACCCATCTCACTCAGGAAGCCAACCAGCTACAGTTGCCTGCACAAGCCTGGATGTGTCAGCATTTAATCTTGCATGGGCTTGTGAGATCCCACCTCTCCACTAAGGGACTATGAGCAGTTGATGGTTGCAAGGAAAGGAGTGGAAGTGTCACTTTCTTCAATGATATAGATACTGATATAATGGTCACATTCCAGTAAATGACCCTATTCATGCTCATGCATGCAACCTTACTTCAATTCAGTGTACAAAAAAGGAAGAAAGGCGGGAAGAAAGAAAGGAAGGAAGGAGGGAAGGAAGGAAGGAAGGAAGGAAGGAAGGAAGGAAGGAAGGAAGGAAAATAGGAGATATCTTGCTACTAAGGGCCTCAGTGGAAGAGGAGGGATGATAGGTTAAGGTAATGGTAGGCGAAAATTCAGTATGTACATGTGTGAAATGACCAAATATTTTTTAGATGGAAGACCATCAATGTTCTTGAATTATTTATAGATCCTTGAATCTAAGAGACCAGCATTCTTTTAGAATGTTTTGGGAACATATATCAAGATAGACCATCCTATAGGTCACTAAAAAATACTTGACAAATTTAAAAGAATGTTATTCATATTAGTTGTTTTCCAATTATTGCAGAATGAAATTGGAAAATAGTAACAGAACTATGAGGAAGAAATCTTGACATATTGGAACCTGGCCTACACACTTCTAAATAACTCAAGTCAATAGGAAATCTAAAGAAATTTTTAAAAAGACATGGAACTAGATGAAGATGAAAGAAGAGCGTAAGAAAATCTGTGGGATATGGCTCAAGGAGATGGATTTATAGAATTAACTGCATATCTTAGCGAAGCTGAGATTTCCCAATACAACCATCTAAGTTCCCACCTCAAAAACCTGGAAAAAGAAAATCCAAACAAGCCAAGCAAGCAAAACAAATGCATCAGTAAGGGCAGGAACAGAAATCAATGAAACGGAAAGCACAAGCGTCAATAAAACAAACAAGAAGAAGAGCAATGAAATTGGAAAACCACTAGAAAGACAAAGGAAGACCAAAAAGAAAAGAAAAGAATTACCAGCATCAAAAGAATGTAAAGGAATAGCCTGAAAGCTACTACATATGTGGATTTGACTATTTGGGTTGGAATCAAATAATTGCATGAAATAAGTCAAATCGTTGAAACACATAGGCTGCTGCAACTTAATAGAAAACAAAAGAATCTGAGTATCTGTTACTGTTAAGAAAACTCACGTTGTAGTTTTTAAACTACTAGTTTCACTAATTCTACCAGACAGTTAAAGAACTATTAACCTCTTATCTTCCAAAAGAATCAATGTGAAATATCTCTCAGTTGAACTGACACAACTGATGACAACAACCAAGGGGAGAAAATGTGACCTATGAAACAATATCCTCGGGAATATTTATTTAATTAATGAAACATTATTATTTACTGTGTTTAACAAAACATTAACAGCGTTTTATATCAGTAATAGAATTATACATTACAACTAAAGAGAATTTATTCCAAAGGGGGTATCTTCAATATGTAAAATAAAATTAATCCATGTTGGCTTAATATACCATCATGTTAACAGACTAAGGAAGAAAAAAACCATTATCCTAGCAATCAACATTTTTTTAAATGGCAGAAATGCATACCCGTGATAGCCAATGTTCTTAGAAAACTAAGAACAAAATAGAATCTTTTCAATTTGACAGGGAACATCTTTTGAACAACCTGTCATAAATGTATTTGATGTTTAAAAAAACTGGAATGTTGCTTATAAAATCAGAAAGAAGACAACTATGTTTACTCTTTCCTCTGATAACCCAACTTTGTGCTAGAATTTATAGCTAAACAAGAAAAGGAAATGAAAGACATACAGAAATAAAATGTCCCTGTTTTCACAGCGTACTTTCTGTGGGAAAAAAAACTATCAGAACAAACTTCTAAAATGTTAAAGTGAGTTCACAGAATACAGGATAAACACAAATAATCTTATTTCCATATTCTGATAGTGAATATGAGAGCACTGTAATTAAAAATGTGTAACTCTGTACAATCACTCAAACAATAATAAGTCTAAGAAAGCACATATGCTTGTTTGTGGAATACTTCAAATGCTGATGAAAAGAATTTGAGATCTAAAGTGAAGAATCTGTCATACTTGGCTTTGAAAACTCAACAAAGTAAAAATTTTAATTCTTCCCAAATAGATATATAGATTTAATGCTTATCAAAATTGCAGGAATATTTTCTAAATATAAACAAGATAGTTCTAAAATTTAGGATGGTATTATAAACTATCATAGACAAAACGATTTTTTTTTAAAGTAAGAATGAAGAAGTAGCAATCTATCCACTTGATTTTAAGATGTATTAATTAGCTGCCATAGCAAAGTCTTCATAGCATGGATGTGTAGATCAATGGAACAGAGTAGAAAACTGAGGAATTGACCTATATACATATCCCCAGTTGATTTCTGACACATATACAAAAGCAGTTTCATGAAGGAAAAATAGCTTTTCAACAATGGGAGTTCAAGATGTTGGAAATTTATGGCAGAGGTAAGGGGATACAAACCTCAGCCTAATTCTCACACCTCTCACAAACACTAGCTCATGATAGATCTCATACTTCAGTATGAAACATAAAACTTTAAGGAAACTGAATAAAATCAGGATTAGGGGAAAGGAAAGAATTCTTAGACCCAGAATTATTTTTATCTTCAAAGGATATGCTAAGCACCAGAGATAAAGGGAACATTTCATTCTGTGAGTTGTCCTCACTCTCACCAAAACACCTTGGGGGATAAAGTGTTTTGGGGTTTTGTTTTTGTTTTCTTTGGGGGGTGGTTTTTTATTAAACTTCTAGGTCACCATCCATTATTGAAGGGAGGCAGGATAGGGACTCAACAGGAACCTGCAGCAAAAACCATGGTGAAAACTGCTTGCTGAATGACTCATGCGTTCATACTTATACAGCCCAGGACCTCCTGACTGGGGAAGGGGGTACTGCCTATAGTGGACTAGGCTTCCCCATATCAGTTAACACTCAAGAAAGTCCCTCCCAGACATGCACACAGACCAAATTATGAAGACTCAACTGAGACTTGGTGACTCTAGGCTGTGCCAAGTTGACAATAAATTCTAATTATGACACTAGATTTATAAAAAAAATTAACCCCTTTTTCTTTTTGAAAAAGTCTGTGGAGGAGAAGAAAAGAAACAGAGAAAATACCTGAAAACAACAGATATTCTTCAATGAATGAACGTTTACCAAACTATGGCACTAGTAAATACTGTTTAACAATCAAAGGCGGAAAAAACGACCTAAACAACCTAGATGTACCTCCGGAGAAGCATATTTTAAAAGCCCATTTTAATGTATGTAACAATAACAATCACAGAAGACGCTATCAACTTGATGGTGACTGGGAATGGGAGAGGGTTGGAGAGAGGAAGTGGGGGAGTGATGTAATTTTATTTCAACTAAAACCATACTAAAAATTAAACAAAAAAATAAAGCCCTTTCCAAATTTATGCAACTGTATGCTTACATTTATATAAGATTGCTGAAATGATAAAATTACAGAAACAGAGAATGCATTCTTTGGCAGAGCTTAAGGAAAGGATACAGAAGGGAACCAAGTGGGTGCAGCTATGAAAAGACAACATGAATGACCTTTAGAAGGATAAAGTTGTCACTATTCTGCCTATATTATTGAATAAGAGTTTTGTTGACTGCTAACAATGGAGAAACCTAGGGTACATAAGATCACCCTGTATTATTTTTTTTAGAACTGAGTGTGAATCTCTTAGTGCCTTTACAAACAAAAGAGAAAAAAGAAAGAGTTGGACTAGTCTATCTTGTGAATGTTTATATCTGGAATTCCATGCTTAGGGGGTTAGGTTCTGTAAGTCTTTGACTACAGAGGCTAGCACTGTTTGCAGTAAGTGAAGCTTCCGGGCATCTTCAAAATGAAGGACAGGTGAATCACCCTCTCAGCGCCTGTAGATGGAATCCATACCTGATACTGCTAAGGTGGTCAAGTACCTGAGACTACACAGGTCCTAAGCCCTAGGGAAAACCTACTACTATTATTCTGCTAAATGAACATGGAAAAAAAAAAGACTCCTAATGACATTTTACTAAACCCATAGATCAGAACACCACCCAACCCTCATCAGAGAAGCTTCTTTTTGCAGTGGACAGTAATTAACACAGAGACCCATGACTGGAAATGTGCAAAAAGTGACAGACTTTTAGAGCTTGGCCCCAAATGGGATGTCTTCATCAAAATCCTCCCCTCAAGGTTTGGGGATCATGTAGAAGGGAAGGAGAAAAATTTAAGAGCCAGAAGTGGTGAATGACTCCAAGGAAACATTGTCTTCCAGACACAAGACTGATACATATATGAACTCACAGAGACTGAGATGGAACACACAATGCCTGCCTAGGTGCAAACCAGACAAAATACCAAGAACTAAAAATGCTGGGGGGGACACAAAATGCCACCCCTTACTAAGAAGCTATTTGCAATTGATACCTGCTGGGGAAAGGGAAAGTCAGCTTTCTCCAATGAATTGTCCCATGCCCAGGAGAAGTTAGCCAACACAAAATAGATGCCATGATTTTTTTTTTTTTTGCGCAGTTTGTTTTGGTTTTTGTCTCATTATGGTTTTTGCTTGTTTGTTTGCTTTAATTTGGGGTGGGTGAGAAAAGGACAGAACTTGGAGTTAGATGAGTAGGAGGATGTAGAGAATCAAGGAGAAGTTGGGGAAGGGAGAAATATCATCAAAATGCATTGTATGAAAAAACAACTTTTTAACATTTGAAAGAAATAAAATATTTTCAGTTCTGTGGGCCATACATTCTTCGTCACAACCACTCTTTTCTGATGCAGAACAGACAGAAGCAATGTCAATAAGTCAACATGGTTGTTTTCCAATAAAACTTTACTTACAAGAGCAATTTCGGTCATATTCTACCCATAGGCACTAGTTTGTAAGCCTTAGCCATAGAGAACTGCAAAAATATTTATTATCTCCACTTACGGTGATAGTAACAGAATTAAGAATATCTAACAGAATTATTGGAATTTTAAAACGAATCACTTGAAAATGCTTAGCTAGTAGCCATGTGGGGTGGTGCACACATATTATTTCAGCCCTGGAGAGGCTGAGACTAGTGGATAACAAGTTCAAGACCAGCCAGAGCTACACAATGAATGCAGGACTTGTCTGGACTACACAGTGTGGTCCTGTCGTATCCCCACCCCTTGACAAAATGTTTAATAATGAGCATTTATTGTGGTAAATCATATAATCAGTACATATAATCAATGATGAGGATAACAATGACAAAACCAGAATCACTGGATGGCATCACTAGTCTCTGGACTACTCTTCTACACTGATTTTAGTGACAGGAAGTGGCAATTATCCCTACCTCATCCTTCCTGGCTGATGTCCAGGAATTCCAGAATCTCTGTGGATTTCAAAAGGAGAACCATACCAAGAGATGGTAACGTCCTTAAGTCATCAAGGGTAATGGCTTTCTAAGATCTTCTGAGGCTGACATCAAAGAACTATGTCACATGAAGAGCTGCTGAAGAAATGAGTGTGGTAGGAAAGAACTGTCTGGGGGGCATGAGGATAGGGGCCAGCTGGGAAGAATTCTGAGATATGTGAGTTGTGGACATGAGGAAGGTAGAAGTACATTTTGGACAGGTGGCCACGGAAGACAGAAGAAGATGAACTAGTGGACTGACATGAATGGAACCATATTTCAATTTAACATAATGAAGAGGGTGGGTTTGTCTTGTTTGCTTCTTAGATCTGTCTTAGAAGGAAATGGTTTGCTTTTTAGAAAGTTTGCTTCTCTGAGAGCATTTAGGCACAAGTTGGATGGTAAAGGTAAGTAGTAAGGAAGCGTCAGATAGCCCTTGGAGGGGCTCCTGGCCTGAAATTCTGCAAACCTGTGAATTAGACGGAAAGTAATCCAATGACCTAGTTCTCTAAACTGATCTTTCCTAGTTGATATTGGGGCTTATGCGCTATTATTGCATTGCTGTGACAAAAGTAGTTCAAGAAAGGAAGTGCTTATCTTGGCTCACAGCTTGAGATTACAATACACATGATGGTGGAAGGAACGGAGGAAGGGGTGCACTGCTGCTGAGTCACGTGAGTCCAGTCAGGACACAGAGATAAGTGCTGGTGCCCGGCTCACTTTCTCACTTTTATGCAGTAGGGGACCTCAGCCCATGGAAGAAGACCCACGCACATTAACAGTGGGTTTTCTCACCTCAGTTAGCCTCACCTAGAAATCCTCGCAGACATACTCAGAGGTTTGTTATCATCGTGGTTCTGAAGCCCACCAAGTTGATCATCAAAATGGATTGTCATATGTGCTGTGTCACATGAATTTAGAATGTACCTATATCCAGTTCTACCCACCAACTGTTCAGTGTTTATCTCAGAAGTATCTACTGTATACTGAACAATTGTCAGGCACTTTCTAAGCATTGGAGATACATCAGTAAACAGTTTAACAAATGAGTCATTAAAATTAAATTTAAAAGGATGTCCTTGTGATAATTAGATATTACACCACTATGTACATGTTCTTAGTTTTCTGTTTTTAATTGACTAATTCATTTATTCATGGACACCATGGAAGCAATTTTTAAAACATTGTTAGCATGCAAAGTTTACATTTTTCCTGCACTAAGATTGTAAGATAAAAAACTTAAAATGAAGACAATCGAATTTCCCCCCCTCACAAATTGGAAAGCCGCACACCCAAGACTATGAAAGAATAAATGTTGCAGCTATGAAATAATAAATACTGCAGCTGTGACCACAGGGGCTTGAAATTTTATACCAAGGTAATTTGAAGAAATTACATATTTTTGTGTTTCTTCCTCCTTTAATAGAAATAGTGGCTAGGGTTGGGGGAGCTATACATGAGAAATGCAAAGGCCTCCAGTTGGTGCTAGAGCCCCATTCACCATCCAATAAGGTCTGATGCTGTAGGAATCCTTTATATGAACATGATGTCTTTTGCTTGAAAGATCTCTAGGTCAAAAGAAACTTCAATTCCCTGCCCCACAGTCTCTCCTCATACTTCTCTACACTGGTGAACAGCAAACACAGAATTCCTGAGTAACAAAACCCTCTCCAGTCATAGCAGTTGAGCCACCAATGATGAGAAGAAGTCTGCTTTCATGTGTCTGTACTCTTGTTAGAGGAATTTAAAGCCAAGCAGCCTACAAATATGCAGACCTTAACAAGGTAAGGTATTCAGCAACTAAATCTACTCTCTGTTAGAGCTTCTACAAGACACAGACAAGACTTCTATCTAGAGATGTTAACTGTAGTTTCTCATCTTGATAAATAGACACCATCTGTGTACACAACAAAGGATAATTATTAGTGACTATTATATAGCTATTAAATAATGTCTATTAAGGATTTTAATATGGTGATAAGAATATGTATATAAGAGTGTTAAATGGAGATGATGTAAAATTATACACTATGATACAAATTCAGTTTCAAAAACACTCACAAAACAAGTACACCAAACAAAGGAAAAGAAGAATGGGTCCATCATCAAATAGAATACTAATGGAATTTGCCTTGGATAATGGCATCCTGTGATTCTTCTCATACTACAATTTCCTATATTTTATATGTTAATCATCAAACACATCTCAGTTTTAAAGACAGAGAAATATTTTTTGCAAACCTCTTTTTTTAATCTCCTGACATAAATCCAAATTAGTGGAAGAAAGTCCTGTGGCAAATGAAATAATCAACCCTGAGTAACATGACCATTTAATTCCTTGTTTTTAAGATAAGGTCTTGCTCAGGACCCAAGAATTTTTTTGAAAGATTTTTAATTACTGCTTCTATCTCAAAGGTTATTATGAATCTATTTAAACTATTAACTACATCTATAAGTCAAAATTCACCCACACAGTTTAGATTTTCCAAAGTGGTGGAATACAGATTTTTAAAATATGTCTTTGTGAGTCTTTGAATTTTTTTCAGAGTCTGTTCTAATATCACCCTGTTGAAGTATAATTTTGTTAATGGGCCTTATTTTTCTTTTGGTTAATTTAGCTAAAGGTTTGTCAACCTTGTTAATCTTTTCAAAGATCCAACTCTTCATTTCTTTGATTATTTGTAGTTTTTCATTACTATTTCATTAATTTCATTTTTATTATCTTACTTTGATTATCTCATCCTGTCTACCTTCTGGAGGTGTTGTTTATTCTTGTCTTTCTAAAACATTTGAAGTTTCATTAATTTATTAATTTTAGAGCTCTTGATTTTTTATGTCAGCTTTTAGTACTATCAACTGTCTTCTTGGGGCTGCATTAATTATGTCCTATAGATCTGGGTATATTGTGTTTTCATTTTTCACTAATGTTTAGAGAATTTTAAACATCTTTTGTGATTTAATTCTTGACCAAATTATTAGTCATTTGGTGTGTTGCTTGTTTCCATGAGTTTGTGTAGTTTCTATTGCCATTGGTAGTCTGCTTTATTCCACTGTGGTCAGGTAGAACACAGATGTTATTTCAATTTTCTTATATCTGTTAAGTTTCTTTGTATAATATATTATATTGCCTAATATATTGCCAATTTTGAAGAAAATTTTATGGGTTTCTGAGAGAAATGTTTATTAGTTGGTATTTAAGTGGACTATTTTATAGATCTCTGTTAAGTCTATTTTATTTATGATGCCATTTAACTGCAATGTGTTCCTGTTTAGTTCTTAGCTAGATAATCTGTCTATTGGTGAGAGTGGGACATTGATAGCACCCTACTATTAATGTGTTGAAATTAATCTGCATTTTAGATTAAATATTCCTTCTCTTATGAAATTGGGCCTCCTATTTTTGAAGCACAAACTTTTAGAATTGCAATGTCCTCTTGGTGGATTTTTCCTCTGATGAATATGACATGTTCCTTCTGTCTCTTCTGGTTAGTTTTGGTTTGAAGTCTATGTTGTCAGATATTAAATAGCTATGTCTGCTTATTTCTTGGTTCCATTTTTATGGAATACCTATCCCCATCAAAATCCCAGCACAATTCTTCACAGACCTTGAAAGAAAAATACTCAACTTTATATGGAAAAACAAAAAACTCAGGATAGCCAAAACAACCCTGTACAATAAAGGAACTTCTGGAGATATCATCATCCCTGACTTCAAGCTCTACTATAGAGCTAGAGCAATGAAAACAGCTTGGTATTGGCATAAAAATAGACAGGTAGACCAATGGAATCTAATTGAAGACCCTGATAACCCACAGTCATGTATTTTCTTGAATCAACCCAACAGTTAAAACCTAATCAAGTGAACCAACTTCCAAAAAGAGACAAACACTGGGGCTGAAGAGATGGCTCAGGAGTTAAGACTACTTGTTGCTCTTGCAGAGAACCCAGATTCAGCTCCCAGCACCCACATGGCAGCTGGCAAGCATCTATAACTGCAAGTCAAAAGGATCTGATGCCCTCTTCTGGTTTCCATAGGTGCTATGTACATGTGGTGCTCAGACTTATATGCAGACAAAACACCCATACTTGTACAATAAAAATAAAATATTTTTAAGAAAAATAACTCCAAAAAAGACAGAACAAAACAATGCTATCATCTTTTATAGATCATGGGAGGCAGTGATGGCTGCCATATAAACAGGTAAAAAATCAGTTAAAATGTGAATAAGCCTATAGAGGCCAAATATGAGCTAAAACACATTTGTAATATCTAAATTTTGTTAAGCCCAGCCTTTTCACAGGTGCTAAGAATTCCTCTCCACATGTACCACCTTGTGCTCATGGGAAAGACAGATAGTTGGAATAAAAAAGGACATGGCACAGTTGTCTCCTTGGCAGCACAGGTGTGAAGAAGGTGACTAATGGCTCCAGCAGATAGGCACCAAGTCCTTCCCACATGTCTTGTTCTTTCTCTATAATGACATAAGATTCTGGAACAAGCAATAAGTGACAAAGTTCAATTACTTTCAAAGAGGGAATTCTTCCCAGGAAAAAGGCAAAACCCCATTGATGCTAGAAGAAAGAGAAGAAGAAAAAAAGCATTCTACCACTTGCTATCTTTAAACTAAGACCTTACTCCTACAACAAGCCTAGACTCAGTAGTAAGCTGAGTGAACTACCATTAGGAAGTGGGGGAATAAGAAGATCAATGATTTATGTGATACAGGCATACACAGATAGCTAAAAACTAAAGGTATATTCAAGTGATATTATCCTATTACCTTTAATTCTGTTTATTTATATATTTCAATGACCAAAAACTTATGACTTTTACAAAAATCGCACCTGGAGTTTTGTTCTTAAAAAAAAAAAAAAAGAGTTGGAAAGCTAATACATTCTGTATTGGGTATAAAAAGGAAGGGAAAGAATAAATTATGTTTTAAAGACCAGACCAGGTAAGGAAGAGGTGATTGTGTCTACAAGGTTCTCTGGTGGCTTAATGAAGACAATTACATTTAATATGGTTTTGCTGGATGCAGCAGGACTCTGATGACCAAGGATCGGAAAAAAAGCCGTGTTCCTGATAAGAAAGGATGAGAGGGTCTGGGTGGGCAAAATCAACCAGAAGGGCTGGGCCCTTTCCAGTCCTGAGCCAGCAGAAGGCAGGACAGAGGACACAAATGGGCTCCCCCACCTCCACCCCCACCCCCACCCCAGACTCCTTGATCTGAATAGGCACAGTCAACCAGGAGCCTGCCCGATGCCCAACGCCTCTGAAGTCAGGTGATCAGGCACCATCATGCAAACTCCACCAGAGGTTTCTAGGCCCAGGCACTCAAGAGAAGAAAAGCAACAGCTCCTCGCCATGCCTTGCTGTTGGGGCCAGCAGGACTCAACACAGTGCTACCTGTGACCCAACCAAGAGCCACGGTGCTGGGTAGTTGGGCACCATTATGGTGAGAGAGTTCAGGATGGGGAAATGGAAGAGAGGGGGGGCAGAACGGTTCATGGGCTGAGGAGAGAGGCAGATCTCAAGAGGCAAAGGTGGTGGAGAGCTTGCCTGGGTAGTGTCAATGAGAGAAAGCTGACAGAAACCAGCTACCATCCAGGCCCAGAAACAAGACTAAGTTGACCCATCCCAGCATCCACTGAATCTATAAACTGTTAGAGCAGAAGAAGGGGACAAACCTACAAATCCAAAACAGCAGGACCCCCACAACACAGGAAAACAAGAGGATATCCAAGAGGAGTCCCAGTAAGAACCCACTATCAGTGGTATAGCAGAAGCCAGAACCTCAAGCCAGACTAATGACTCCTGGCAATGAACACTTGCAAGTAAAGATGAATGGACTAAAATGTAAAACTGTGACTTAGTGGGCCACACTGAGGACAAGAGTCTTCTCTCTCTTTTTTTGTTTGGTTTGTTTTGGTTTTGGTTTTTCTTTGTTGCTGGGGGGCTCGGGTTGCAAGGGCAGGAGGGCAGATACAAGGGGATGGGGAGATAAGTAGTATCAGAATGCATGATGTGAAATCCACAAAGAATCAATAAAAGTTTATGCACACACACACACACACACACACACACACACACACACACACACACACACACACTGTGAATGAAAGGAATGAGAGTGGTGGTGGTGCAGGTCTGTGATCAGAACACTCCAGAGACAGTGACAGCAAGATTGTAAGTTTGAAGCTAGACTGGGCTACAAAGAGAGATCAACATACAGAAAGAAATGAAGGAATGAAAGAAAGACAGAGGGGGAGAAGGGAGAGGGAAGGAAAGACAGAGAATGAGAATGGATGGATGAACCAGATATAGTGGTATGTACCTGTAGCCCCCAATACTTGGGATGTTGAAGTGGAAGTTATTGCTTAAGCCCTGGAGATTCCGGTGAACCCGGACAACACAAAAAAGCTCCATAGGAAGGAAGGAAGGAAGGAAGGAAGGAAGGAAGGAAGGATAGAGGGGGAAGTGAGGAAATGGGAGAGAGGAGAAGGGATGGGAAGAGGGAAGGAAAGCGGGAACGGAAGGGAAGGGAAGGGAAGGGAAGGGAAAGGGAAGGGAAGGGAAGGAAGGAAGGGAAGGAAGGGAAGGAAGGGAAGGGGGAAGGGGAAGGGAAGGGAAGGGGAAGGGGAAGGGGAAGGGAAGGGAAGGGAAGGGAAGAAAAGGGGAAAAAGTTTGATGTATTCTGTAAAGTGCCAGCAAGAAGAATACATGTAGCTGGTTAAATGTAAATGTAAAATTTGTTTCTTGGAATTGAATGAAGGAAAAACCTGCAGAGGATTTTCCTCCAACTGAAAGATCTTTGGGTTGCTGGGTATTTCCAAGTTGAAGGATAGCAAAACTGAAACAAATATATACCATTGGCTGGGGAAGTTTTTTACTTTCCTAGAAGTAAAAAACTTGCTCATCATGCACAAAAGTCTGAATTCAATCCCCAGTAATGAGGAAAAATGTTCCACACAATAGTAAGTTTCCATATGGCTCTTTCAAACATCCTTAATGTTAGTCATCCTTTCCCCAACCTCTTCCTCTACCCTACCCTCCCAACAGCCTCACCACTAAATGCCCTTTCCCATCATTCACCTTTCCTCTTCATATCACCAAACCTATTATTTTGTAAATGATACAATACGTTTAGTTGGGGCACCCTACTGCGCTGGCTAGTTTTATGTCAATTTGACACTAGCTGAAGTCATGTGTGTGGGAGGGGATAGAAAGGAGGTAGGAAGAGGGAACAGGAGGAGAGGAGGGGGGGACTATGATTGGCGTGTAAAATAAATTTTTAAAATTAATAAAAAATGTAGGCAAGCCTGAAGAACATTTTCTTAATTAGCAGTTTATGGGAGAAAGCCTAGCTCATGTGGGAGGTGCCATCCCTGGGCTGGTGGTCCTGGGTTCTGTAATAAAGCAGGCTGAGCAAGCCACGAGGAACAAGTCAGTAAGCAGCATCCCTCCATGGCCTCTACATCAGCTCCTGCCTCCAGGATCATGCCCTGTTTGAGTTCCTGTCCTGACTTCCTTGTGACAGGCTGCGATGTGGAAGTGTAAACCAAATAAGCCCTTTCCTCCCAAAGTTACTTTGGTCATGTTGTTTTATCACAGCAATAGGAACCCTAACTAAGACACCTACACAGGGGATTATGCTCATCCCAAAAGCCATAAGTTGCCTACTAAAAAGCCCACTGCTGGGAAACCCATCCTCAAGTTGTTGGTCATAGGTGTCCCAAGACCTCCCCACCAAAAAAACAAAAAATACAGGCATCCTGATTGTGCAATAGAATTTGATGGTAAGACCCTGTTGCTGAGAGCACTGCACACATTGGTCATAAGCCATGGAGAAATCAAGTTGTTGTTGACCAGAAAGCATCCTCCCTCCTAGCGACGGGAATTGAGAAGTCATCAAAGTCTTACCCAGGTATGAACCCTTTGAACAGTAACAATCACCAACATTGCAAAATATGCCCATGGGTGAAATAATGGCATATTATGAGGGTAACCAACAACTTCATGATTAAATATAAAGCCCTGTTCCACAAGAGTAAACATAGGCCTGGCACTGTAAGTGGCCAAGAATCCATGGTTAAGGAGTTCACAGGCCCCAGGGGTGAACCTTCTACTGTGATTTTGCTAAGTAGGCATAGCATCAAACTGCTCTCTGAATTCATATCTCTCTACTCATAAGTTAGTACAGTCTCAGACCCCATCAGTGAGGCTGATGGTAGTTTGCTCAAAAACTCACGGCTAGCTGCAAGTACTGAGAATAAGTGTCAGCCGAGTGCTCAGCGACAAACAGGACATTTATACAGCACCCTTTCCATGGGGCACAGAGACCATTACAGAGGAGGGGCAGAAAGATCGTAGGAACCAGAGGTCAGAGAGGACCGGAGAGAAACAGTGTCTTCTGAACATGATAGGACTGCTGCGTTCATAAACTCACAGCAACTATGTCTACTTGAATAAGACCTGGCATAAGATCAAGCCAGTCAACATTTAAACATGGAGTGGGAAGGAGTTCATGACCCCTACCCCTAAGTGAGTTGCTGTGAAGAGTTTATGTCTTCTGGAGCAAGGAGAGCCTGTTTTCTTTAAGGGTGTGATCCTTGTAGGTTGACCACACTCTAATGGTTGGCCCTACACCCAGGAAGATGTAGGCAGTACACATTAGTTGATGGGCTGGTTTTTTTCTTTAAAAAAAAGACATGGATTTGGGGGACAGGGAGTAGGAGAAAAATGTGAAAGGAATTAAGGAGGGAGTTATGGGTGAATATAATCAAAATACTTTATATGAAATTCTAAAAAAAAATAATAAATAGCCTCTTGGTGATAACCTGTCTATGAGAACACTCCTGCCACAAAGGAGAGGTGTGCCCTCTACATGGTCTTCCTTCATCCCTCTCAAGAAGAGAGAAGAGGAAACACACAAAAAAAGCCTCTGTTGCACAGCCTCAATTCCTACTTTATGGATATGAAATGTCCAGGATACTATAAAATCACCACAGTCAAGTTAGCCTTGTACAAACAGTAGTCTGAGTGTTGACTGCTCCCCTGTCCTCTGCCAGCCGACAGGCAGAAAAGCATGGCTGATGGAAGGATGCTCCTCCAGGAGGAGGCAGCACTGAATGGAAAAAGATCCCAATAAACACATTTTGGATTTTCAAATATTTTAAACTGGCTATAAAAACCAACCATTTTGCATTTATATGTTTCAAACTATCTATGCAAACTTAATTTCTTGAATACTTTTGGAGATGGCCTCCAATCCTGGTTCTTCACTCACACTATCTATTTACAGATTTTGAGAATAAAGTACCAGAGTCTCACAGGCTTGCAACCTGACTCTGCCCCAAAGTTGAATTCCAGAAATGATAAATTGATAACAGTCTCAGCCAGGACCTTGTGTGCACCCACCAAGGTCAGAGAGAGTCCAGGTTTGAGAGACATAGCTGTGGG
Organism: Cricetulus griseus; assembly: GCF_003668045.3. Classification (NCBI taxonomy): domain Eukaryota; kingdom Metazoa; phylum Chordata; class Mammalia; order Rodentia; family Cricetidae; genus Cricetulus; species Cricetulus griseus. The sequence continues at coordinate 59,926,362 of NC_048597.1, read as the reverse complement.
AAGCATACAGAACTCGCCTCCTATCTGTTCTTTTTCTGAGAGAACATCCAGGCATGGACGTGCTCACTGGCCAGAAGACCAGCCTGAGGCAGATCGCAGGACTAAGGAGGCTGTGTCCTCATCAGCTTTTCATCTCCAACTATGTGGTGATTTGGACAGTTTGCCAAGGTTTTTATGATAAGCCTTCAAAAAGAGCTGCAGATCATTAAGAGTGGTGTCTTACTTCAACTAATCCTCACAGAGCCTTGAAGCACAATCCTTGGGCATATCTCCTCTGGACACATTATCGAGTCGCTAGCTCCTCGGGTCACATCTCTGCTCATTTCTCTGGGCCTTGACACCTTGTAAGTTCAGGTGCTGGTTAATTATTGACTAACACTCTTTACTCCTTCATCTATGAGTAGCCCACAGAGCACTTGTAAATTTCTAGTTCCCATTGAGTATAATACCTTCAGGTATGTTTTCCTTTCCTCAGCTAGAAAAACACATTGCTCGGTGTGGCAGTACACTGTAGTTCAAGCACTTAAGTGTCTGAGATAGGAGGATAGTAAGTTCAAAGTCATCTACATAGCAAGACTCTATCCTAAAATACACAATATCAAACCCACGCCACCCTGAAGAAATCAACAGTATCAAAACTTTCTTTAAACTGCTCAGTGATTTCATGTTCCTCTTTAAATTCTTAATCACAGGGGTAGGAGTGAATCTTAAGATATCATCTTCATTGAGCCGTGGTCCAAACAAGTAAAGTATGTATTATCTCTGCCTTGTAAGACAAAGTCAAAGAGGGATGAGCATAATTTGTTTTGTGGGTATAAAAATAAATACTGTCAGAGCCAACACGTCAATGCAAGCCTCCCATTTCCTGGTGTGTTCTCTTCCAATATGCTCAGCTATTTCACAGCTAACAAGTAAAACAGCACATCTAGAATTGTGAAAGTCCAATAGACAGCAAACCACTGAATTAGGCAAGAACTTAGGCTGTCATTTACCATTTACTTGGCCAACTGAACCTAGGCATGTCACTTCATACCTCAGTTTCCCTATTGTTACAAGAGAGATGATCCATGTCTCATAGTTAGACTTAGAAGATAAAGTCAATTACTTTGTGTATAGTCTTAGTCTATACTTGGCCCAAATCATCATCAAAATTTACTGTTTACTATAACCATCTGCAATCCCAACTTGTCCCCTCATGCTAGGACACTCGCAGCCATCTGTAGTTAGTGCCATTTCACTCACTCTCTCTTAGATTACAGTCCACAGATGATGAATTCCTTTTAATTCTAACATGTAAATACTGTCAAATCCCTTTTCTACCAATCGTCCGTTCTGACAAGATGTTAGTTTAGTTCAGACATTTCCTCACTGACTTTATCTTTCTCCAGTCAACTTTGTTCACCCCATGAAAACCCTCCATATCACTCCTAGTCACAAATATTCTGTGGTTTCTACAGTGTGTCAATCAGGATAGCACCCCAACTATTCTAATTAAATCGAAGCCCATCATTGTAACTTCTAATTCAGAATGGGGTCCAAGAATGTGTTTTTATATAGGCCCCATGGCGCAGTGCTTGGGAATCATTACAAAGGAAAACTTGCAACCCTTCTGCAATGTCTTACAAAACCCTACACAGTGTTACCTACCCCTTGGAGGAAAGAGCATGCCACCTTTCCCCTTAAAGTTTGCTGTCACCAAATTGCTCCCTGGTCCTTGTGCCCACAGGTCAACATGCACAACTTCCATGATGAAACCTCTTTGCAGCACAGGCTCGTTGTATTTATACCCAGTGGTCACAAAGGGCCCTGCACTGCAAAAACCCCTTCACTTGGTGTAAGACGCTGCTACCACCCTGAAGTCCTTCATAATTGTTGGACACAAGCCATTTCCTTTTCATTTTGCTCTAGGCCTGTGAATTATGTGCTTGGCCTTGTCCACTCAGCTATGAGCTTTTTGGAGGCAGAAACTGTTTATTATTCACTCAAGCTCTTCCTGGTCAGCCGGGAGGTCTCCTGGTACTGACCAGAAGTTGCTTAAATATCTGTTGAGCTCATACATGAATAAATGATATACTAAAGTGTCACAGAAAAAAATAGTATGGTGTGGCTAATTAACTCTGAAGAATATGCTCTTTATGCTTGGGAAAGGGGAAAGCTAAATGACAAACACATGGGGAGGGGAGTATTGACCAGTTTAAATAAATAACATAAATTTTCTAGCTTTTGTTCTTTTTTAATTACTCAAAGCAGTTCTCTTTCTGAGCACTGTTGCCTCATCATTTTTTCCCAGAATGTAAGACTTCAGGTTAATAGAGCTTGCAATTACACCGTCCAGTGCCACAGTTTGTGACAGGGACTGTGCTGGACTCTGAGTGCAGTGAGGGGAAAACGGAGGGCCATGGAAAGGTGGCTGGGAAGGAACCCTGCTCTCCAGAAGTGATTAAATCCCACTCCTCACAAGTTTCTACCAAAGATGGGTTCACTACATGGGAGTTCTGCAGCGATGAATTGAGAATAAAGACATCAGACTTGGCCAGTGTCCCAGCTTCCTGAACATTTCAACTGACAAAATGTCTCAGCCTGAACACAATTCCTCCACTATGCAATCTGCGGGCCCACTGGTTAACATTGGCAAGCATCTCAGAGGTGCTCATGAAGCATAGTAAGTAAGTGGCCCTGAAGTCGGGGGAGGGGCTTCTGCTGCAGAGTGTTAGAGAAAAAACAGAAACATCAGCTACCAGAGTGAGCCAAAGAATTGGAGAGGACAAACAGCCCCAATGCATGGCGATGACACAGTGGGACTGTCAGTGTGGCTCAGCCCACATACCACCTGCTTCCACTCCAGGTGACTTGCAGTACTACCATCTTGCCAGGCACTCAGAAATGACCTGGAAGTTGAAAAGGAGTCTCCTGCATTTCCATATTCACTAGTCTTTAGTTTCTCAGACTTAACATAATTAACTGTATTAAATATTTGCCAGCATATCACCAAAAGCATCGTCTTTGTGACCACCCTTTCCCTTTCCCATACACACCCTCAGACACCATCCACTTGTTTGTAGAGTGCATCATGGTGAAAAGCAAATCAAAATAATCCCATTCTCTTAGCTAAAAATTCGTACATTTTAGGTTGAATGTTTAATGCAGCACTAGTAACATTAGTAGCAAAAGAGGTCCTAGGCAGAAAACAGAGATGCCAGTTAACATGTTTAACCTCGTCAGGGAAATGTAAAGCTAATACAGCTATCAAATATCATTTTCCTAGAGTAAATGAGCCAAAGTTAAAAAGTAATAGTTGAGGATAGATTGGAAGAGAGAGGAAATATACATAAAAAGGGATTGCTGCACAGAGTATAAATTTCACAGCACAACTTTTAAGAGAAATGGAGTATTGTGTGTCAGCCAGATGTTAAACTGTATATCACCTTTAGTGAGACAATGTTATCTTTGAGCATTTGCTCTCAGGAAATAATCTGAAGAATGTCCAAAAACACCCAAAATTGTCCATCATAGCCAGCACGAAATTAGGAATAACAAGTAAGCAACTTAAGAGATGAGGAACTATTCATACAAACACAAGTTAAACACTGTAGTAGCCACGCAGTACTGTGTCAAAAGGAGGATTGTCTGCGATACACCTTTAACTGTAACAAAAAGAGGTAGTCTTCAAAAGAGAGTACAGATTCCATTCTCTGTGTAAAAATGTATATTTATGAGGATTTGTATGCATCCCTTAAGGATAGATTGTGATTGGTTTTATTTGGGCACAATGCATAGGAGAAGCAATAGGTAATATCCAAATTGTATCTGTATGTATGTGACAGGCAGAAAGGAACTAAGGAGAAAACAGTATTTCAGCTATGCGCTGGCAGGGTCAGGATGGAAGGAATACTGCAGTTACATACAAACTTCCATAGAACAAATTTTATCAACACTGTTCATTTCAGTGCACCAATGTGCTATCACAGGATGTACAGGTACACTGCAGCCCATTACCCAGCATTTCCATAATACAGGAGTGCAGGCACAGAATTTGAAGAATATAGATAACATTGAAATGTACTACAATCATTAGAATAATATGGTTTTATGAATGCATTGTATGAGCCTGGAAAAAGAGTCACCAACATGGAAATTTTAATCATATTCAGATGTAAACTAATGGATCCTATCTACTTTGTTCTTCAGACCCAAGCTCTTACCTCAGTCATTTCACAACAAACATATGTCACCTCTAAAATCAGAAAATAACCAAGTGTTTGTTCCTTTACTTGATAAAAACCTAGGAGCAAAATCAGGGGACATTGCTTTTCCAACTCTTGCTAGAATAAAACATTTCTCCAGAAAGATTGATTTCATTAACGTGATCAAGGGTTGATCAGTAAAACGTTATCATTATCAGCCACATATGAGGAAATGGACAGTAATACTTCCAAGTCATTTCAAAAGAGAAATGTACAACACTGGAATTCATGGGGGCATGAACTCCCAGGAAGCCTAATACCCTCATGTCATAAAAAGGAACCATCCCTCAATGAGCCCAACAAGGAAGGTATAAGGAACAGAAGCCTCTCCAATTATAAGTGATCCTGACAGAAAACAGAAATATATATTTTAATAGAAAAAGTGACTTAATTGTTGTGGGGCATTGTTTTATTTGAATGTGCCACTCCTACCTTTGTTTAGACAGTAACTGCTCATGAGTCACTAAAATCGTTCCTTCTCAAAACATTTCTACATGGATGCTCTCAGCTATTCCTCCTAAGAACCCTGTGAGGCAGGTTGTGTAAAAAAGGACCACTACTGTTTTATAGACTGGGAAACTGGGGCTTGAGAAAAGGGCAATTGTCTAGTCCAAGCCCAGAGTGTGCACTCTAGATATCTTTCTGAGGCCTTTTGAGAAATTCCTGGCTAAAGATCCTTGCTGAGGGCACTTTCCTGTCCTCCAACAGGGTCTTCTGTCTTTTAGTGTTTTATTTTTCACTTGGCAATACTGCCTTCAGGTCACCCATGATTACTCTTCAGTCCCTGCTTCTTTGATTCTGAACTGAAAGATAATTCCATCTATTCTCAGCCTGTGAATATTCATGTTCTTCTTTTACACGAGAGATAAACTCCAAATTGTTTGTTTCTCTTGAAATTTGAGGCCATTTCTATCATTGGAGGGATTACAACTGGAAATGTCCACACTCGTGGCATTTACAGAGAATCTGTAAACAATTTTGTGTGTCACATTTGTAGACAATCTTGGCTTTCAAAAAGGGGTTAGCCTATAAATCAGAAGAGACAGATCTACTCAGCAAATACAAATTCTGTAAAACAACAGACCTTAGAGTATCTAAGATCAGCTATTCTCCTTACCCTTATTTTATTAGGAGAAGCAATATGTTCTATTTAGAGTGCAGTGTCCCCAGTAAAATCTGAAAAGGTATCCATGGACTGTGTGCAGATCCAGAGCCACAGAATTACCATCTTCAACCAGCCCATGTGATGCTCCAGCTCTTGGCCTTACTGGCTAAGACAGCCTTAGGCAAATTCTTTGTACATTGCTCTCCCCATAGACCTCCCAGGGTCATAGTGAAAACTAAATGGCCATGAAAATACTTTGTATACCAGAACCCATAATAAAAATATATGATAGATATAGATGATGGATAGATAAATAGATTGATATGATACGGTATGATATGATAAATCATAGACAACTTTTGAAGTTTACTGCCATGAGTGAGGAACAATGCAGTAAGAAAAAATGATGCAGCACCAGGCAGGTGGCCAGGTTTCCGCAGTCAGAACAGTACAAGGAGCTGAGTACATATTAATGTTGTACCTCTGCTGAGCCTACTGGCCAAATCACTGCTCACCAACATACACAGATAGCATCCTTTCCCCAGCCAAGGTGCTCAACTGGGTTTCCAGCCGCATACCAAACTGGGCTGACCCCCAAATGCCATTGGCAATGCTGTAACAAAGTTGCTTCATCTGGAGCATTTGTTAGACTAGGGAGGGTGTCTTCAAGAATATAGGTGATTCATAATGTTAATTCAAAGAAAAATTGTGGTAGAGAAGAGAAGAGAAGAGAAGAGAAGAGAAGAGAAGAGAAGAGAAGAGAAGAGAAGAGAAGAGAAGAATGTGCATGTCTACAAATGAGAAAGGAGGAAGGTATACAAGAAGTCCCTGCCTTCTCCTAAGAGCATTCAAGATGAGAATAAGGACTCAACTTCAGTCTCTCAAGGAAATGCTTGGGGCGGGGAAAGGAACATAAGCCAACATTAGGCCAGAAAGTCATTTCTTGTGATATTACTTGATAGTTAAGTCTGAAAGAAGTAGAGAAATGATGAAGAAAACCATCTGCATTAAGGTGCCCTTTACTTCTTTATTTTTTTTTCAGCTTTGATAGATGGGATCTATTCCAAAATGTCCAAAAAAAAATGTTGTTGCTATAGAAACAGGTAAGCAGATTAAACTTGAAAGACCAGTTTTAGAACAAAGAATTTAATAGTCAGGACTCAAGCAATTAACCAAGAAAACATTTTAAGTAAATATCTTTCGGGTTTGTTATTTGTATATTAATTCCAAGAAGATAAAACGCTATTATAGAGTGAGAGCATCACATTTTCACATTTTAATTGCATCATTACTGGCATAAAAGGCTATGCTTACACAATTAGCAAAAAGACCTTATTAAATAGAAGTGCACATCTCTCTCTCTCTCTCTCTCTCTCTCTCTCTCTCTCTCTCTCTTGATTACATTGTAATTGAGAAATATCACTGTAAATTCAACAAGAACAAAATCATTTGATTTTTTTACAGTTCTCAAGTTCCAGGAGGATTTCACAAAAGAAAGAGACAATGAACTACACAAAGTTTTCTGTATCTACAGCAGTAAATTTTTTGGAAGTAAAAAGAAGTGTGTAGGCTGATAGTTGTTAATATTTATGCTTTGTTTCTTCCCTGCTAAATAGCAAGATTGTGAGAGGAGAAAGGGGTCACAGACCCAGCAACCAGCTGCCTTGCCAGGATACTTTGGGGTTCAGTTCTTCCTTTCAGGGAGTACCCTGGACCTCACCTTGGGGACCTGCTGAAACCAGAGTTCTGAACGGAACTTTGCATACAGATTAATAAACAGGCAGCCCTGTGTTCCTTTCCCCTTTCGTCTTATTTCAAATGAAAATAATCTTGATAAGAATGAGTACAATATGTTCATTCTACCGAACTCGTGCTGTCAGAAGTTACATTTATGGGACGGGGAGATTGCTGGGATATTATCTCTTCTTGGGTAATCCCAGAGTCAACATGCAGTCAAGTATGTGAGTGTGTTCACGAGTGTATGTTCGTGTAAGCTAGGGAAGGGGGGCTGGAAGAAGGGGAACAGTATGTGGCTGGAATCTTACCATCTCGTTCTCGTCTCCTTCATTGAGCAAAGCATGCTGGCCGGTTTCAAGGTGGTCCCCCATGGAAAGGCGCTCCACTTCTACTCCCCGACCCTTGCTTGCAGACGCTTCCAGGGCCAACTCCAGAGCCACCTCCAGACCGCTGAATGAAAGGGTTAATGATCAATCCTCCAGGTTAAAAAAATACTCCTTCTTTAGCACACACCTTCTTTCAGCAAATGACAATACTTAGCAAAGTGGACTCCTCCCCCGGGCACTTTGTGCCAGGAGGAATTTCTGGCTGCTCCCTGCTCCTGCATTCTCTGAAGGCAGCTGTCTCCGAGGAAGCCGCTCCCATGCCGATCTTTTTGTACCCAACTTACAGGGAAAAGAACTCATTGCCTGCCCACAGCCTGCCAGCCTAAGGCATCTGACTGCAAATCCAGCAGGACAATGAGGAGTTGGCAGGACCCTCTGGAGAAACAGGCTCAAGAACTCCCAGGTCGCTGCTTTATTCACAGAAACTAAAGAACTGGGGTGTGGGGAGGCTAACAGAGCTAAGGTTTTCATTTGCTTAGTTGAAACCTCTAATCCATAGGGTTTCAGTATCATTCTCATTCCTTTTGCTTGCAAATAGTACAGATTGTTCATAATCCACCTCAACAGATATTTATAATTGTATTTCCCTTTTGCACATACACAAAAAAATCTACTTAATGTGTGTATAGATTTAGGCTTGCTTTTCTTGAAAAAGATGTAGTAAAGGCATAAAAGTACAATCAACTATTCCAGGCAGTCCTTTTTAGCTGAAATGTTTGTGGGTCAACTCTTAATGTCCAGAAATAAAATATTCAAGTGATCAAACAACAAAAATGTGGGGGGTTTTGTTTCCTTGATTTTTTAATTTTTATTTTATGTGTATAGGTATTTTGCCTGCATATAAGTCTATGCACCATGTGTACACCTGGTGACTTCAGCAGCCAGAGGAGGGCACCCCATCTCCTAGAACTGTAATTAAGGTGGTTGTAAACTGCCATGTGTGGGCTGGGAATCAAACCCAGGTCCTCTGGAAAATTGCTCTTCACCACTGAGCAATCTCTCTAGCCACACCCGCAATTATTTTTTTAATTTAAACACAAGTTATGCAAAAGTTAGTTTTAGCATAGAAACATGAAATGACCAGGTCACATTTGTTATCCTCAAGCTGATGTCAGAATTCAAATAGATAAATAAGTCTGCTAGGAGGCAGGTTCTTATTCTGCATGCTGGACATAAGTCTGGGATAACCGTAGAGTCCCAGTGTGGTGTAGAGAAGCATAGAAAGAAAGGTATCAGTCCTACATCTCTGAGTCAGTCTTCTTGGTTAACCTACAAGAACTGACTTGGAGAACCTGGAAATACCAGGCAGGAATGCCAAGGAAAGGGAATGGTGAACTGTGAGAGTGTGCCGATAGCACTGACCAAGTGTAATGGCTGTTTTTAGACTAAATGTTGTTTTAGCATCCGTTGGTAGCACTGATGGTAGTATCTAAGGACATGTACTTTAAAATTGGATGACTTGGCTTCAAATTTGGATTTTACCAGATGGCACCTTTGCCACCTTGGAATATATCAAGCTACATAAACTCCATCAACCTCTATTTTCTTGAATGTAAGTGAGAATGGTGACAACAGAGCCTCCCTCTTGAATCTGTGTCTTGAGAAATAGGGCCTGGGAAGACGTTCAGTAAAGGGTAGTTAGTGTTCACACACTGTCCCTTCCAGATGGCACTGATCTCTCCAACTTAACACAGGTAGCCCATAGAGATTGAGATAAAGGTGTGTGAGGAAGACAGACAGACAGACAGACAGACAGACAGACAGACAAAGAGATTTTGAGCAAATGATAAAGCACAATATAAATCTAAAAAATAAAAGCAAGCTAAGAAAATTCATTGTAACAGTAATCATGTATATACATATTTTTGTGTATGCAAGTATAGTATGTAGTTCTTGGAATTTCAAAAAAAGCATTATTTAACCAAATAATAAAAGTAAAATTAATATTTTATCACATGGAGATAGAGGAGGAGTGGTTGGGGGCGTTAGAGAGGATAGGAGAGGGAACAGGAGGAGAGAAGGAGAAAACTGTGATTGGGATATGAAATAAATGAAAAAATTAATTAAAAATATTTTATCACAAGGTAAACATAAGAAGTTTCTTTTTAGAGATAATGAAGACAGTCTAGAATTAGTGACCATAGGTCTTTGTAAAATGACCACAGTTCACTAGTTTGTATTTCAACAAGCAACCATTTAATATATTTAGCAAAAGAAATAATAAAACAAAAAGATTTCCAATTGCATCTCAACTTCAGCAAATTGGTAGCAACTTCAGCAAATTTACAAATTGGCAGGGTAAGTGACAGAGCTAAAGGGCAGGTGTGGGCCATATTTAACTACCACCCCCCAGTGGAACTGGCCATGCTAGTATTGTTTTCTTCCAAGCAGAACCCTATATCTGCTTGGCAACTCACCAGTTGTGATGTTAAGTGAGTAACTGATTGGGACTGCAGGAAAAACTGCACACAATCTTACCCCAACAAATACATTCTCTTAGTATTTAAGACAAATGTCAGGGGAAAATTAAATCCCTACCATCACTAAAAAGATTTGGAGTGAAAAAAAAAAAAAAAGGAAGAAGAAACATTTCAAAGTTCATCAAAACTCATGGCTCAAAGAACTGAGAACTCTCCAGCAGTGAAATATTTTCTTCAGGCCTCTCAAAAGTGCCAGTGTTGCAAATCTAGGCTTTATGTATGTCTGTAAGTTCATGGGCACTCTTGCCTTCACTTGGTAATGCTCAGCTACACACAGGAACCCCGAGACAGCAGATTCAGTAGGACAGCACATTTAGCGTGTATGTCTATGGAGAGGTTACTACTCCAAGCATTCTGGACAATACCCACTGTGGTTGATACTATGCTGGTGATGCACACTCAGCAGATGATGAAACCTCGGTGCCAAAAATAAGTAATGTGTGTAAATGGAAACAATTATCAAGTGGCAAAATGAGCACTTGAACTCAACAATGATGCCGCTCTCTCAATCCTTGTTACTAGGACAGCACTGTTTCTCTAGGTTTGTTTAGCACATCCAAAGTGATATGACCTTTCATGACCTGAAGAGCCTCTCTATGGAGGAAGCATTTGAGAAAGAACTATAAAATGGACAGAAAATTATTCAGCAGGTGAAGATATGGGGTCCAGGGCAGGGAGAGAGGCCATGGGAAAGAGTTCTTGAAACAAGAAATCCATGGTACAGAGAAACACAGAATTCTGTTCAGTCACTTCCTCCCCCTTCACTGCCCATGGACAAATGTAAGGGGAACAGGATGTGACAAGAAACACAGATAATGCCGGGCAGTGGTGGTGCACGCCTTTGATCCCAGCACTTGGGAGGCAGAGGCAATAGCTAGCTCCAGGACACAGAGAAACCTACACAGAGAAACCTACACAGAGAAACCCTGTCTTGAAAAAAAGAAAGAAAGAAAGAAAGAAAGAAAGAAAGAAAGAAAGAAAGAAAGAAAGAAAGGAAGGAAGGAAGGAAGGAAGGGAGGAAAAGAAAAAGAAAAGAACGAAACACAGATAAAGCCACTCTCTGCAGGTTTTTGTATGCCAGGCCTGGGGTTGAGCTTAACACAATGAACAATGATAACATAAATAAGTATAGTTTGTTCTGCCAGCCTGTGTTGTAGGAGCAGCTACAATTGCACATAGTGAAGCAACTGGGTCCTAATAAGTAATGTTTGCACAACCTGTGGCTGATGAAGAATAAATCTTCATCTAGAATATCATGATGATGCTCATTCTTTTGTATAATTCACATTGCCATTTGTCCTTAAATTTGTGGAGAGGGAAATTATCTTCAATAGTTAAATCTCTTGTGGAAGCAAAGCCAACTCCAGAATCCTAAATCATACACAAGGCTTCTAAAGAGTGACCAAGGAAACACAAGGAAGGAGGTAGGGCTGGGGAGGTTTTGTGAAGAGAGAAAGTTAGTAGAATGTTGTCCTGAATAAATTGAAATGATTAGCAAAGATACTGTTGACCAGGGAGGCTGAGAGCAAGTCTGACAAACCCATTCCAGAAACTAAGAGGTGTACTAGAGAGCATGGATCACTGGGATCTGAGAGGAATGGCTAAGAGGGAAAGTTGTTTCCACCATTCCCTGATTCTCTCTCAGCACTCATTTCTTCTCAAAAACTCTGCGCCAAGTAAGAAAAGAACAAGGAGGAAAGGGAGAAAAAGTAATTAGCTACCTCTTCACCGATCTGGTATCTCTTGTCTCACCTTCTTTTATCCCAGGAGCAGTCTTCAACCTCTGGAAGCCTTTAATAGCTGTTAAGTAGGGATAATGGTAGCACTGGTTTCTCTGCCAGGTCATGAAGGTGCTGGTATTCCACTTGCCTGGCCCATTTAGATGGTGTGAAGATAATTCCATTTCGTCATATGTTAATTTCCGTCTTTCATCTGACAACCTCACAGATTACAACATTCCTCCTTGCAACACCTCTGTGAGGCAGTGTGGTGAGTAATGTATATTATTGCCCCCTTTGGAAGCTACAGGAACTGATTCAGAAAGAGGTCACAAAGAACTGTTCGAGGCCACGCGTCCTCAGCATGTAGTAGAACTGGAAAGAGATGGATGCATCAGTTTTGTCCGGTCATCACTGACATTAAGATGGCTCAGGCTTCCCCTTCAGACCGCATGGCACAAATCGGACATTAGTAAAGCTTCCCAGCATGATCTAAATTTAAAGGTTTATTGTTATTATTAATTATCCTAATCTGCACTAATATACACTTGGTACACAATACTGTAACAAGCAAAGATGAGATGTCCCAGGGAGGAATTACCTGCCTCAAGGTGGTAGTGTGAAGTTTAATTGAATTAATTAATGTTTGTAAGACATTTAGCAACACTAGGATTAAAGGGTCTAATACAAAGATACAATGTCTCCCTATTAATTACAGGAGAAAAGAGCAAGCTAATGTCTCTGCTTCTAGAAGAATTGCTCTCAACCATCTGGGCTCTGGGTTGAGTTCTGACCTTCGTGACAGCTGGAGGAGGCTTGTCCCATATTCACAAGAACTTCTCTTGCTAGCTGTTTTTTTTTTTTTTTAATTGCTCTCTGGAGGCAAGAACGTTCCCTTCTATAAAGACTACCTTGGTGGGCTATTGTTAGGACAGTTAACTCCAGGTCATTAAACACGGTCTTTAAAAACAGAAACCAAGACTTGGTCTTTCTGAAGAGTCACCATGATGACAGTGTATTTAGTTTTGAGAATTTTTGAAAATCTGAATATACAAAGAAGTCTGGGTTAGAATACTACTAGTAAGAATCAGAAGCCATGACGACTTGTTTGGGCCTCCTCAGTGCTCAAGTGAAATAAGAGCTCTGGAGAGACTGAGAAATGATTTGTCATGCTGTCCGCAAGAGCCAAGTCGCACACAAAGACTTGCATTTCCTATAATGTGTTTCACCCCCAGTCACATGGCTACTGGGTTTTTTTGTTTGGTTGGTTTTTGTTTTGGTTTTTTTTTGGGGGGTGGGGGGACTAGCCTAAGAATATTTGGGAGGAAATCTTTCTTTCGAATATTAAAAAAGAGGTTCTCATTTGCAAAGCAGGGATTTAAACAGAATATTCCAGAACTGAACAATTGAACATAGTCATGGTGATATTATCGAATCAAGGACCAATTCCTAGTATCTGTGTAACATGCAGAGGGTTTAGAACATGGCATTCATTCATTCCTGGGTTAAAAATGTCTAGTTGGGAGACAGACATCCACAGATATACACTGAGCCGAAATCGGGAATTTAGTTGAAGAGAGGGAGGAATGAAGAACGAAGGAGTCTGTACCAGGTTGGAGAAACCCACAGGAACAGTTGGCCTGAACAAGGGAGAGCACATCGACCCCAGATGCTGTCAGGGAGGCCAGTACAAGACTGATCCAGACCCCTGAACATGGATGTCAATAAGGAGGCCTCTGCACTCCAGGGAGCCTCTGGTGGTGGATTAGTATTTTTCCCTGGTGCAAGAAGGGACTTTGAGAGCCCATCCACGTGAAGGGCTACACTCTGGCCCTGGACACATGGAGAAGGGCCCAGGACCAGCACAGGAAGACTTGGTGGACTTTGCAGAGCCCCTGTTGAGGGCCCTACCCTGCCTGGGGAGTGGTGGGTGGATGGGGTGGGGTGGGGGGTGGGGGAGGAGGGGAGGGGAGGGAGAGGGAGAAGGGACTTGAAATAAGCTTGTTCCCTAACTAGAACTAATAAAATAAAAAAATAAAAAAATAAAAAAAATTAAAAAAAGATATGAATGGGTCTTTGAAGAACCCAACAGTCTATCTGCAAGAAAAAAAAAAATGTCTAGTTGGGGAATTAAGGAAACTGCAATGTTAATGAAGAAGTTCAACCAACTAGGAAACTGAAGCATGTGCTTGTCTTTGCCCAAGTGCTTGGCAGAGCAAGTGACCAACAAGGAAGGAGAAGTAAAGAAGTTGAAGTGTGCAGAATACAAAAATGGAACAGACAACCCTTGGATATACACAAAGGAAGTTGACTCCCATGGTCTCTGTCCACTAGGGGCTAAGCTCCTGTGAGAAACCTTTGGTCAGGGGCAGGGATCCCGTTTGGGGTGGTAGCCCAGCAAGAGGAAAGTGATTGCTTCTCCTAGGAAGGGTTTGGCTTTGAGGCAGGCTATCAGGCAGGCGCTGAGAAACAGTAGTTCTCACAATGACCGTTAGGTTTGGGATGAGGCTGGAGCCCAGTTACCAGAGCATACCCTCCTGTCAGACAGGCGGGCACTGTGACTACGAAGTCTGACTGGGTTCAGTTTCTCTGCTGGAGTCTGGAGTGACCAGGAAAGAGAACAGAAGAAGCAAACAAGGAAGCTGTGAACAGGCCTCCCTAGAGAATCAAGAATAAGCACTTGCTGGGGATGGAAATGAGGCACGGCTAAGGGTGCCTTGGGCCTCTGTGTTTGCTGTCTTTCCAACAGTCCACTTTAGGGTGCTGGCTGCTCTTTTCCATGTCGTCAGCAAGTGAGATGATGTCAGATGGGATTCCAAGTAGATAAATCCATGATATTTTAAGTAGAAAAGACTTAAATTACCAATGAATGCAATCCAGCTTTTATTTCTACACGACGTGCCTTTCTATGCCCTAAGCAAATCTATAATGGGAGATGTGATTTCCAAACCGGGGAAGGGAAAGTGAACTCTGATGGTCAAACCTTCCCCCAGTTAGTGTGGCATCAAAGGGAAGCTGTCCTCAAGGCCTCCATCAGCTTTGACAAAGGCCCTCAACTCAACAAGTCATTTAAGGGGGCTGGAGAGATGGCACGGCTGTTAAGAGCTTCCTGCTCTTCCACAGGACCCAAGTTTGGTTTCCAGATCTCAGGTGTGAGGTGGAGTGGGCTCACAACCACCTGTTACTTCAGCTCTAAGGAATCCTAAACCCTCTTTAGCCTCCATGGGCACCAGCACAAACAAGACCTGGTGTGCGCATGAGCGCGCACACGCTCACACACGTACCAATAAATAAAAATTAATAATATACAGGTAACTTTAAAATGTACTTTCAAGCAACAACTCAACTCCCAGTAGCTTCCTCCTTTCTATCAGAAGCATTTGTGGCTGACTCAGCACAGCCTCGCCTACATTTCCCTCTCCTAACTGAATTTGCCACTGAGTGAAGTCCTATTTCCCCACCCCTGGGAATGGAGCCAACTTCTCCTCATCCCCAACCAGTCTCTCTGGCACCAGGAGTCTTGTTATAGGCAGGTCACAAGCTCTGTTGTTTGTTCTGCTTGTTTTTACCTTATTCATCCCACAGGAGACAGCAGAAAACAGTTCTTTACTCGTGGGGTGTGTCAATGACCCTAAGGCTTTCAGAGATCCTGTATCTGGTTTTTGTAAAAGTGGTAAACACATCTTAGTGTATGATGTGGCACATATAAAAATATTTAGACAAAAGAGTCTTTGGGTTTGTGATCAATGCTCCCTGTTCTCTCTACCAGTCATCTCCCAACGCTTTGCTACACTGAAACCAAGTCTACCCGAACAATAGCTGATGGAAGCAGAAGCAGAAATTCACAGCTAAGCACTGAGCCGAACTTCTAGAATCCAGTTAGTTGTAGAGAGGGAGGAGTGTCAAGGAAAGGAGTCAAGACCATTCTGGGGAAACCCAGAGAAACAGCTAACCTGAGCAAGTGGGAGCTCACAGACTCCAGTCTGACAGCTGGGAAACCAGCAATAGGACTGATCCAGGCCCCCTGAACATAGGTGTCAGTTGGGGATCTTGGGCAGTCTATGGGGCTGCTGGCTGTGGAACCAGCATTTATCCCTAGTGCAGGAACTGGATTTTTGGAGCCCATTCCCTATGGAAGGATACTCTCTCAGCTTAGACACACTGGGGAGGGCCTAGGTCCTGCCCCAAATGATGTGACAGACTTTGATGATCCCCCATGAGAGGCCTCACCCTCTCTGAGGAGTGGGGGGGATAGAGAGATGGTGGGGGGAGTGGGAGGGCAGAAGGGAGAGGGAACTGGGATTGGTATGTAAAATAAGACTGTTTTAATTTAATTTTAAAAAGCAATTAAAAAAGAATCAGACAGCTTATGACAGTATCACCATTCCATGACTGTGGAAAATTTGGCAAGATACTTGATTACTCTAAACTTTTATTTTCTGACCTATGAAATGAGATAACACTATTGCAGAATCCTGTGGGATTATTGTGAGAATAGTTAAAATAACATAAACATGCCCAGTGCAAGGTCCAATAGTTTATAATGACATTTTAAAGAAAACTTGAGGTAGAAGCTAAAGACAACTACACCTGAGACCTGAG
Source organism: Cricetulus griseus (assembly GCF_003668045.3). Taxonomy (NCBI): domain Eukaryota; kingdom Metazoa; phylum Chordata; class Mammalia; order Rodentia; family Cricetidae; genus Cricetulus; species Cricetulus griseus. The sequence goes on along the minus strand of NC_048597.1, from coordinate 59,910,090 downwards.
ACTTTTTTCCTGCTCTAAAAGTATACATATAATTTATCCTGAGCAAGAACAATGCTGGAGGTATCATAACGTCTTACTTCAAAATATACTACAGAGCCAAGGCAGAAAAAGTAGTACAAGAACAGACTTGTGGACCCATGAAATAGACAATCTAGAAATAAGCACACATAGCTACAGCCATCAATATAAAAGCGTCAAAAATGTACATAACAACAGATAGACTGTTTTTTTTCTTTTTAATTTAAATTAGAAACAAGCTTCTTTTACATGTCAATCTCAGTTCCCTCTCCCTCCCCTCCTCCCCTGTCTCCCACTGACCCCCTATCCCAGTCCCTTTCTGCTCCCCAGGGAGGGTGAGGCCTTCCATGTGGAATCTTCAAAGTCTGTCATACAAAGATAGACTGTTTAGCTAGTAGTACTAAGAAAACTAAATATCCACACACAAAAATCTAAAGCAGAACCTTATCACTCACCCTATTCAAAATTCAACTCAAAATGAATGGCAGATCTTAGTGCAGTCCAGAAACTTGAAAACTACTGGCAGAGAAAGTGTGATGGAAGCACTTCAAGATCTGGGCATGCAATAATTTCCAAATGGAGCTCCAATGGCTCAGAAAATCATAGCAGGACTTAACTAATGGGATTCCCCTTGTGTTTCTGTACAAGAAAACACATAATCAGTCAAGTGGAGAAGCACCTAAGCAAATCTTGGCCAGATATTTACCTTGTTAGGAATTTGTATTTAAAATACATAAAGAACTCAAAATTTAAACAAGTGAGCAAATAAGCAAGTTAATAAGGGAGCATTTGAAGTGAACAGACGCTTTAAAAATTTTTAAGTGTGTGTGTGTGTGTGTGTGTGTGTGTGTGTGTGTGTGAGAGAGAGAGAGAGAGAGAGAGAGAGAGAGAGAGAGAGAGAGAGAGAGAGAGAGAATCAGAAAACAATCTTTGAGAGTCAGTGAGTCAGTTTTTACCCAGTGTTGTGTGGATTCCTCAAACACTCTCCACCTTGAGTTTTGAGACAGGGTCTCTCATTGAACTTGGAATTTACCAATTCAACTAAATTGGATGGATGGATGGATGGATGGATGGATGGATGGATGGATGGATGGGTGGGTGGGTGCTAGTAAGCTCTAGGGATCCATCCACATGACTCTTCCTCCTCAACCCTGGTATTTCAGGCATTCGTGACTATACACAGTTTTTTACTCATATTCAGCTTTGTTCACCTTTTTAAATTCATTTTTCTACAAATAAGGGATTTCCCCCTTATTTGTTCAAAAATCTTTTTAAGCCAAGCCATTTTGATGAACATATTCATAAGTATGGTCTTCCATGGTACTGACTTTTGTTATTGTTTTGAGACATGGTCTCCTGTGACCTAGGCAAGCCTTTCTAGACTGTATGTTCCTGGAATATTCACTGAGAAAAATAAAACCTTTTTTGTATAGCCTCCTGACCATCCTGTTTGGATTACAGCCATATGCCACTACACACAGCTCATTCCACTGTCTGGGGATCTGAACTCAGGTCCCCTGTTTGTATAAGCACTTTGCCAACTAAACTATCCCCCAGTCTCCCAGTCTCTCTCTCTCTCTCTCTCTCTCTCTCTCTCTCTCTCTCTCTCTCTCTCTCTTTCTCCGTGTGTGTGTGTGTGTGTGTGTGTGTGTGTGTGTGTGTGTGTGTGCACATGAAAAATTACTTTTGACAGGCTAGAGAATCATCCAGCTCTTAAATTGCATAGTCAAAAATCCCAAAGTGAACCCCAGGAATGGGAAGGGACAGGAACTCCTGAGCTAATTGGGAGCATGAGGGTAGGGGAGAGGGAGCTGCCAGAATGAGAGGAGAAGAGGAGAGGAGAGGAGGAAATAGAGGAGCAGAAATACTGAGTTGGGGGAAGAATAGAGGAGAGCAGGATGAGAGATACCATATTAGAGGGAGCCATTATAGGTCTGAGGAGAGATCTGGCACTAGGGAGATTTCCAGAGACTTACAAGGATGACACGAACTGACAATCCAGGCAATGGTGGAGAGGATAACCTAAACGCCCTTCCCCTAAAATGAGATTGATGACTCCTTTTTATGCCATCCTAGCCCTCATCCAGTGGCTGGTGGAAGCAGAGTCAGACATCCACGGATATACACTGAACTGAACTCTGGAACTTAGTTGCAGAGAGGGAGGAATGAAGATCAAGGGGTCTGTACCAAGCTGGTGAAACCCACAGAAACAGCTGGCCTGAATAAGGGGGGGGGCACATCGACCCCAGACTGCTGTCTGGGAGGCCAGTACAGGACTGATCCAGACCCCTGAACATGGATGTCAATGAGGAGGCCTGTGCACTCTAGTGGTCCCCTCGTAGTGGATTAGTATTTTTCCCTGGTGTAAGAAGGAATTTTGAGAGTCCATCCCATGTGAAGGGATGCACTCTTGGCCTGGACACATGGGGAAGGGCCTAGGCCCAGCCCAGGATGATGTGGTAGACTTTGGGGAGCCCCTGTTGAGAACCCTACCCTGCCTGGGGAGTAGAGGGTGGATGGGGTGGGGGGGTAGGTCTGGGTGGGGGAGGAGGGTTGGGGGTGAGGGGAGGGAGAGGGAGAAGGGATTGACATGTGAAACAAGCTTATTCCTAATTTGAACTAATAAAAAAATCAAAAAAAATTCCCAAAGTGAGATAAACAAACTGATAGTAGAGTTCACCTCAGTCTTGGAAAATACAATCGTAAGAGCTTATGAAAGCACCTATCTGGAGGAACAGGAAATGCACAGCCTAGGCTGGTCATCTCCAGGTATCTGACTTCTCATCACCTAAGACTCGGATAGGTTGTTTCCAAGAGAAAATCTAAGATTTTCTTAGATTTAGATGGAAGCTGCTGCCCAGTGGCTGAGAATAAGGACTTCAGCCATAGATTTTTGGATATGGTTGAGGCCTCCTGAGCTTTTCTCCATCTGCTTTGGCATGTCTTTTTATGTTGTCCTTGTTCAGCTCACATTTGGGTAGTCATTTTACTGAGTCTTTATAGGTGTAGCTTTTGATATTCCTAGGTGACACTATCTCACAATAAACATCCCCCTCATCCCCTGGCTCTTAGTCTCCCCCTCCCCTTCCTCATCATTCCCTGAGCCTTATGTGCAAGAATGTTTTATACATGTATCCACTGGAATAAGTCCCACAACTCTGCATTTTGATTGGTTGTGATTTTCTGTCGTGATCTACATTGTATTACAAAGAGAAGTTTCTTTAATGAGTAGTGAAGACTACACTGAGCTGCGGGTATAAGGACAAATGTTTATAGAATGTTCTTCGGGATTATGCTGGGTCAGGAAATTAGTGGTTGTAGATTCTCCTCCAATAACCATGACTTCACTAACACTGAATAATTAGTCAGGTTTCTAGTACCAGGCACATTTTGCCTCTTGTTGAGTGGGTCTTTAGTCCAATCAAAGAGTTTTTGGTTAGTGCCAAGGTACATGCGTCACTACTGCATCCAATGAGATGGCATGCATTTGCCACTACTGCACCTGAAGGTCATCATGCCATGCTGGCCATCGTGCCATGTGGTTCATTGGTGTCATCGCTGGGTAGGACTCTTGGTTTCCTCCTTCCTTTAGAAGTTTGAATGATGCTTTCTGGTACACTGGAAGTTGGTCCTCAGATATGGGACATTCAGGTCAGCTCCAGCTCAGGGGTCTCTGGGCCCTGTTTCTGAAGTACATGGTGTCTTCAGCAATAGGGGGATCATGGACAACAGCAATAGGCTGTATGTTTGAGAATTACTTAGATAGATTCAGCCAACAACTCAAAGTGGGGCTTCTCATGTCTGGTATTGGGGTTTTTTGTTAGATGGTCCTTGGTAGAAAAGATCATATTGGGTGATTAACCCAAACCCAGAAAGACAAATGTCACATGTTCTCTCTCATTGGAGGCTTCTAGCTCCAAATCTTCAGATGTAATACATGGCCTTAGTATCTACAGAAATCAGGAAAGTAAACCAGGGCCTATCCCAGAACAGGGAGAGGGGTGAAGGTTGAGAGCCAATAGAGAGGAAAACAGCAGTATAGAAGTGATCTGGTAGGGAAAATGGGAAAGGGGGGCTCTTTAAGGAGGAGGAGGGAGATAAATAGAGAATAAAGAGGGAGGGAGGTAAATTAACAATAAGAATGTCTGAAAAGCCACAAGGAATCACACCATTTATCAAAAAATGTGATAATATCTGTAACTCCAGGTATGAATATGCATACAGCTTTAATGAACTTTTCTCTTCTGGACTGACAGTGCTCCCTTCGGCTTCTAAGAGCGTCTCTCTATGGAGCCCAGATTGACCCCAAACTTGTCAGTTTCCAAGTGTCGGGATAATAGTCATTCCCTGCTACATCTACAAACATGCCTTAGATAGTGGCTTCCTGGAAGTAGTCTTCTTACCTTTTATTTTCCCTCAACCTACTCTTTCTGCTCATCCTATATTCTGATTTCTCTTACTGAAACTTACTAGCTTGGGGATTATCCTTAATTACAGCTCACTAGGCTTTCCTTTCTTTGGTCTTTTTAATGATTATGATATGACAGATGGTCTTCTGCCTATACATTCTTCATATCTGAAAAATTAACACATGTGTCTTGCCTCCTTATGCACTATAAATGTAGCCTATGAGTTTTATAACCTGCCTTCACTATTATGTGACCTTGTCTGTTGGTCCAGCCCAGCACCTTTACTGCTGGGGTCTGACAGCCCATGAAAGATGTTAGGCGCCATCTGAGCTTTGCTCCCTTTCTCTTGTGATCTCTACATAGGCACTCACACACTAACCTGAGGTTTGCCACAATAATCTGTTATCTTGGCTCTGGAAGTCACTCACAAAACTGGGGGTTGTGAGTTGCAGAATTTTCTTTTTAAAGTAGTCGACTCTTAAAATGTTTGATGTTAGACATTTGTTAAAAATAAAAAGGAATATTCTGAAATACTACTTGATAGTATTTATGGTATAGTGTATACTGCAATTATCGCACCTACTGGGAACATTTGCCGTTACCCCATACTGCTATAAACTAAAGCTCATTGTCATGTCATCAGCTTGATGAAGAAGGCACTTTACCTCTATAAGGACTTGATTCTACTTCTAGAGACTGCTCCTAAGGAAACCATCTTTGGTACATTAGAAATCTATGTATATAAAAATGTATCAAAGCATTGCTCAAGTTGAATATATATATACGATAGAGTATTATGGTCAGAAAGCACAAAGTTTTTCTGGAATACCAAATAATATGAGATGATAACATAGCAAATGAAAAATTTTGTATGCAAATTATCATATGCAAGATTAATTTTATTGAAAATATGGATCCAATGGGAGATAGAGAGAAATAGCAGACATTCCAACAGTGACCGTCTAAATGAGAGAATTTGTTGTTTTATTTTTTTGGGTATGTCATCTAATTTTCTATAATAAATTTGCTTTCATGTTATAATCAGACAAAGTAATATATTAAAAATATATTTCACTGTAGTATAATTTCTTTAAATTATGCTGATGCCTACTACAGCCCAAGTCTTTGGTTTGTCTTGATGAGACATATCACAGTCTCTTGTACAGAACCCATGATCTGTACATTAATATTATTCCCAAAGACAAAATGTAATGCAGTTTATTCTAATTATGAAAGAAATATCAAAACACTGTAGGGTGGTTGATATGTTACTCTGAGAAGTGGGAATTTAGGTGACATGGTCTGGAGCCCCCATTTTCTACCAAAGCACCATCTTCCAAAACTTCCTTCTTTCCAGCTGCCTCCCAAACATGATTGATTGATCCTGGTTCTACTTGAGGTCAGCCTGGCAGTCTCTTCTAATATACTTCCCACCTCTGATCTTATGGGTCTGGGTAGAGTGGCAGCACGTACATCCCTGGGTCTTCGCTGGCACCCTCACTTAAACAGAGACCATTGAAATGCTTAACCCACTATGCTTTGACTGCCAAGGAAACTATGGATTCCCAGAGAAAAGATCATTCTTTCTTTGGGAGGTAAGACATGGGACTAAACACAAAGCCTGTCAGCTACACTCTTCCACTTCAGGGAGTATTTTTGCACATAATGTCACATGGGTACGTAGGCACCCCAAATCTATGCTTGAAGGCCAGGTTCCCAGCTAGCCAGGGGACCTGGAGAGCTGAATGAAAGAAAGGTTGCTTTTCTATCAAACAGGACTGTCACAAGAATGGAAGGTGTGCTCAAGTGTGCCTCTGGGATCTGCCTCCAGTAGCCTATTATTCCCATCTGCACATGAGAGAATCGTTACGCATATTTTTAAAGTTTCTTAATTTACATGTATGTGCGTGTATCTGTGTAACTGTGTGCTGTTGGGAATGATGTTGGGCCCCAACATCATTGGGGTCTCCATGGGTTGATAACCACAGATGCATCCTGTTGTCATTCCTGGATTACAGCCCGGGGCCTTGGTCTGCTGGCATCAAAAACACAAGCTCTTACACCTGGGATTTTTGCACTGTGCTGTAAGTGTGTATAAGGATGTTCTCTGCCTGGAATAAAAGACAGACGCACATAGCACAAGCCAGCCGGCCGGCTCGGTTTTTAATTAAATCTCCAGGCTTTTGTCTGATACTTGGACTTAGTCGTGGCATGGATGCCACAAGTGAAGGTTCCATTAGACTTAGTGGTTGCGCAGACGCCACAGTATGTTATGTGTGTGCTGGTGTCTCTAGAATCCAGAAGAGGGTGTTGGATCCCCTGGAATTACAGGCACTTAAGAACTACCCGATGTGGGTGCTAGAAACCAAACTCTGGTCCCTTGGAAGAGACCAGATCAACCCCTCCAAACTGACAAAGCCCTCAAAAGTAAGGAAAATTTAAGAAATTCCAGAGCCAGAAAGACACTAAGGATATATGACAATTTAATGCAATGTGATATTCTCATGAGATCCTGTACTACATAGAGAATAATAGATTAAAGTAAAGAAATCTAAATAAATTAGACTTTAGTTAAAACTACATTAGCTTAATCAACTGTGATAAATACATGATATGAATGTAATATACTGTCTTCACATTTTCTCTTAAATTTAAAACTATTCCATAATAAAGTTTACTATAAAAAATTTAAAGGTACAATAAAAAATGCCTCATGGGCTGGAGAGATGGTTTAGTTGGGCAGAAGTACTTGTTGCACAAGTTGAGTGACCTGATTTAGATTCCAAGAACCCATGTGAAAGGCCAGATGTGATGGTGCACATCAGTAGTCTCTGAACACCAGCAAGATGGAAGGGAGCAGGAGAATCAACTGGAAGTGTACAGGTCAGCTAGCCTGGAGAACACAAGTTCTCAGAAACAAGAAAGACACAGGTACAAAATCCAGGTGGAAGGAGAGAACCAACTCTTCAAAGGTTGTCCTCCAGTGTCCACACACACGCCATGGCACACAGGTGCCTCCTCTCTGTCGCACACGTGCACACACACACACACACACACACACACACACACACACACACACACACACACACAATTATTTCAATGCTTTATAGACTATGGAACATAATTTTTCCTCCTTTTCTCTCCCCTGTGATGATTATATTTATAGATTATTATAGAAAATGTATTTCTTATCATATATCAACTCATCAAGACATGAGTACATTTATATAATTTTTTTTTGCTTTTTTAAACTGTTTATTGATTCTTTGTGACTTTCACACCGTGTATCTTGATTCCACCCATCTCACTGTCCCCTTACATTTATCCTCTACCCCTGCAACTTCCCCCAAAATAAAATGAAGTAAAATTTAAGAGAAAAGAACAAAAAAGAAAAATCTCATCGTGGAAGCTCTAGTGGGACACAGTGAGTGACACAGTATACCCTGTAGTAAAAATAACTTTACTTCCAAGTGTTCATTACAGTGAGTCATTGGGCTGGTTCAAGGCCTCTGGTTTCTGCTAAACTATAAATACTGGGACCTCATTGGGACCCCCTTGGATAGCCTGTTATTGCCCTGTGGTCCTGGAAATCCTGCAGTTTTGGGTCTACAGTGCTGGCCCCTTCACATGCTCCAACAGATCATAGATAGGGTGGAGCTGGGATGGGCCAATTCATAGCTTTGGTTCTGGGCCTGAGTGACTGCAAGATTAGTCAGCCCACCAACTCTCGCCCATCCTCACTACCAGGATGAGCTCTCCAGCACTGCTCCAGCTAGTCCACTCTATGCAGCAAGCAGCAAGAGGCGGCCGGTTCTCCTGCTCTCGTGACGTGTTGCCCAGGCGAAGTGCGGGGGCTACTCTCTCCAGTGCTGCAGCTGGTGAGGGTCAGGACCAGCTAGCTCTCCCACTCTCATGACTTCAGGGACCACTCTCCCACCTACCACAGGCAGTGAGGGGAAAGCATCTCTCCCACCCACACCACCATATGGCAGATGAGGGGCAGGGACAGATCTCACATGCTCACATTCTTGAGGCTCACCTGCACCCCTATCTACAAGGTCAGCTCTATTGCTGCCCAGGAGAGATGCAGGGCCCACTTTCCCAAGTGCTGCAGCTGGTGAAGGGCAGAGTCAGCTCTCTGACCTGCCATAGGTGTCGAGGGGTGTAGGGGGTGGGAGGAAGGAGGGGTACATTTCTAATGTTTTTGAAATGTTTACATCTGACAAATGGAAACAGCAAAATATTATGGTGTTAATGAAGAGATGTTTTAGAAATATCTTCTTAGAAAGCTTTGGGTTCTGGGCCTCAAACAAGCATAGCCTTCAACTACCTTATTTTCCTCAACCTAATCTCAGTCTCCTCTCATATCCTGTTCTCTAACAAAGGCTGTGGAATGTGCCGGTTTTGAACTTTCACTGAGCAGTGCTTGTACCCAGGTTAGCAGTGACAGGGCCTGGGGAAATCATTGGCTCTACCAACTTCAAGTTTTTCATTTGGACTAGAGCAGCAGGTCTCAACCTGTGTGTCGTGACCCCTTTTGGGAGTCCAAGGACACCTTTCACAGGAATTTCGTATCAGATATCCTGCATAGCAGATATTTATGTTACAATTCATAGCAGTAGCAAAATTACTCTGAAGTAGCAATGAAAATAATTTTATGGTTGGGGGTCAGCATAACATGAGGAACTTACCAAAGGGTCACAACATTAGGATGGTTGAGAACCTTTGGACTAAAGGGTATGTTTTCCCTCAGGATAGTTGCTGAATTAAATGAGATATTATATATAGAATGCTTAGCACAGTGACAGCCATGTATAGGAAAGTGTCTGCTGTGGTAGCTATTATCACTAAAAGGGTACTGAATTTTACCAGATACAGTTGAAAAGGCAAAGCACAAAACATATCCATAGATCCATAGAGATTAAATAATACAGCAAATAAATAGGTAAGGAATAGGATAAATCTGTATAGAAGAATTCCAGATAAGCTATGTAGAGCCCCTTCAAGGGCAGCACAGCTCTATTTCTTGGTGTGAGCTATGCATAGCAACTCCCTTCCAAAGAGTATAAAATATAGGTCAGCAGAGAAGCCTGACAAGCATTTCTCAGTGAGGCAATCAAGGTTAAAAATCAAAATTGTTATGTCATGCGGATAAGTCACAAGAATAGCCCTTTGTTTCTTTGTGATCTGTGATCCAAATCCCAGAACGCTGTGTACGTGTGAGTGAAAACAAAAAACAAATGTGAACCAAGTGATAGTGTATAAAGTATCTCGTCAAAGTCATTAAGATCGGCAGAAACACAGAGGTTCTAAGAAAATGCTAGTCTTGATGAGCCAAAGGAAACACAGGCAAGACAGTGTGGTGTAGTGTGATGGATGGGCATTTGCTTTAAAAGGCCAAACAAATGAAGGGGTTTGGTTAACACTACCATATCAGGACTGGCTCCTTACTTGTGGTAACTGTGCTGTACCGATGTCAGATATCAGCAGGACAAACTTGCTTTGGAGCCCATGGGAATTCCCTGGACTATCTTTATAATTTTCTTTAGAAAGGCAAAAATTACTCTTTAAAAGTTTAGTTCAATGCAGTGTGAATAGGATGTGTCATTACAGTAACTGTATGATGTCCCTGTGTTACCAACTTATTAACAATCAAAGATGTCTGGTGCCAATATCAGCACTTAGATTTAGATTTGTTATAAACTGATTCGGTTTTTAGCCAAATAAACCTTGGTTTACTGAGACAACTTTGCCTCCTAGTGGCATAATTGTCTATCTACATTTTGTGCTCAAGAACATCCCTCAATCTTTTCTTTTCTTTTTTTTTTTTTTTATCAATGGGAATAGAAGGAATCAGGTTAGGGGGAAGAATGAAAGGACAGAGTACTGGGAGAGACAATTGAAATCTGGGGCATCTCTGGGATGAGATAGAAACCTAGAGCAATCGAAATTCCCAGGAGTCTATGAGGGTGATCCTAACTAAGACTCCTAGAGACAGGGGATATGGAGCCTGACCTGGACATAAGGACTGTCCTAGTAGGAGACCCATACCCTAAGAGGGAGCTCACCCCTGAGGGACAAGACCCAGAGGAAGAATAGCCCAGAGACCTAGGATAGAATCAAACACAACTGGGAGTGAAGGGGTTGGTCAATGAAATGATTCCAAATGATGTTCTGCCATATTCATAGATTGGTACCTAGCCCAGCTGTAATCAGAGAGGCTTCACCCAGTAACTGATAGAAACAGATTCAGAGACCCACAGCCAAACATTAGGCAGAGGTAGGGGAATCCTGCAAAAGAGGGGGAGGAAGGATTGTAGGAGCGAGTGGAGTGAAGGGCACCACAAGAAAACCCAAAGAACTAACTAACCTGGGCTTGTAGAGTCTCGCAGAGACTGAACCAACAACCAGAGAGCCTGCATGGGACTGACCTAGGCTCTCTGTCTATATGTCACAGTTGTATAGTTTGGTGTTCTTGAGAGACTCCTAGCAGTGGGAGCAGGGGCTATCTCCGACTCATATTACCTGCTTTTGGGACCCTTTCCTCCTACTGGATTACCTCATTCATCCTTAATAAAACAGGAAGTGTCTAGTCTCACTTGATATACCATGGCTAGCTGATATCCATGGGAGGTCTGCCTGTATCTGAAGAGAAGCAGGAAGAGACGGGGTAGGGAAGGAGAAATAGGGAGGAGAGGACAGAAGGGAAACTGTGGCGAAGATGTAAAAATAAACAAAGAAACAAAAGACTCAAGATCTACTCAGAGCCTGTGGCCTGCCGGGAGGGACTACACTGCAGTTTGTTCCCATGCAGGTGAAGGGACCAGCTCCCCATTTTGGCAGCCATAACAGCCGAACACGTGCTTGTCTGACCTTGCCTTGGTCACTAGGAGGTTAGGTGCCTGCGTCGTGGCAAGGAACCAATCAGAAGTTAGCTGGTGGTGCTATGTTTTATGGCTCTGGGTGTGCTTTACAGGCAAGTGCACAGCAATGACGGGCAGAGCATAGCAACCACCCTGGGAGGGCCTATGGGCCATAACAACCAGTTGACCAATCAACACAGGGCAAACCCTCCAAGCCTGGAGGCACACCAATCCTGAGCCTGTGCATACCACTAGACACTCCCCTTACACTGCCCTATAAGATCTCTAGGCAGATGAGATCTCGAGATGAAAGATCTCGAGCCGTCTTTCTAGCTATCTGTCATGGCGGGTGGATGAAAGGCTGGAGCTAGCATGGGGTTAGGTCATTAAACAACTGTAATAAAGCCTCGTGCAGTTTGCATCAAGCTTTCGACTCTGCCTGGTGATTGGGGTGACCACAGTCGGGGCTGAGATCCTGGAAGCCTGAGCTTCCGGGGTCTTACACAGGAACCTTACTTTCATGCATGGCCTCTAAGGAAAACAGACTATTCACAAAAGAGATTTTCCAGTGGTGTGCCATGGCCCAAAGGAAGTCATGGCCAGTGAGAAGGCATAGGGGGTAAAGGCACTTGCCTTACAACCCTAATGAACTGAATTCAGGACTGTTCTGACATCTACATACCTACTGGGGTGCAGGAGTGAATGTGCAAATGTGCTTACGTGTACACACACACACACACACACACACACACACACCACACACACCATGCACATATACACATGATAATAACAATTACTTTTTAGAGGAAAAAAGAAGAAATACACTCTCCTATAATATTCTTATTCTTAGGGAATAATAGCTGGGGTGGTTTGAAAGAAAATGGCCCCCATAGGGAGTAGCACTATTAGGAGCTGTGGCCTTCTTGGAGGAGCTGTGGCCTTCTTGGAGGAGGTGTGGCCTTGTTGGAGGAGGTTTATCACTGTGGGAGTGGGGTTTGTGATCTCGTATGCTCAAGCTATGCCCAGTGTGGGATACAGTCTCCTTCTGCTGCCTGCAGATCAAAATCTAGTGTTCTCAGTTCCTTCTCCAGCATCATGTTTGCCCGAATGCCACCCAATATGACAATAGACTAAAACTCTGAACTGTAAGCCAGCCCCAATTAAATGTTTTCCCTCATAAGATTTGCTTTTGTCATGGTGTCTCTTCACAGAATAGAAACCCTATCTAGACAATAGCAATATTTTTCTATCCTTAGTATAGATGGTGCTTATAGAGATAGAGGCAGGCAGTCTCACAAAATCTCCACAGTTTTTAATGTTCTCAGCTTTATTTGTAGTTATATTAACTGTGTACGAAGTCTGGCCTGGGGCTGGAGAGATGGCTCAGAAGTTAAGAACACCAACTGTTCTTCCAAAGGTCCTGAGTTCAATTCCCAGCAACCACATTGTAGCTCACAACCATCTGGTGCCGTCTTCTGGCCTACAGGCATATATGAAGGCAGAACACTATACATAATAAATAAATAAATCTTGAAGAAGAAGGAGGAGGAGGAAGAGGGGTAGGAGGAGGAAAAGGGGAAGGAAGAGGAGGAGGAGGAGGAAGAGAGAAGAAGAAGAAGAAGAAGAAGAAGAAGAAGAAGAAGAAGAAGAAGAAGAAGAAGAAGAAGAAGAAGAAGAAGAAGAGGAAGAAGAAGAAGAAGAAGAAGTAGAAGTTATCTGTGGCCCATGCCTTTAATCCCAGAACTCAGGAGGCAGAGGCAGAGGCAGATGGATTTCAGTGAGTTCCAGGCCAGGCTGGTCTACAAAGCAAGTTCTAGGACATCCAGGAATGTTATACAGAAAAACTGTCTCAAAAAAACAAAACAGAAGGAGGAGGAGAATTGCTCTGTAGTATATAGACAGAAATAAGTAAACAATTTCTATCCTACCTCTCAAAAATCACCCTGAGACATTCCTCTATGATTACAAAAGTAATCTTGGAAGCCATATGTGCCAGGGGGTATATGTAGCTAGAAACAAGTGTGCCTCTGTCTCCTGCCTTTCACAGATTGCCCTTTTGTATATCAAAATAAGAAGGAAATAACATGTTGTTATGATTAAGACCCTAAGATTTGAGAGGAGCTTCTTGGCTATAACAGCATATCCCATCAGATTTTAATTAATACAATTATGAAGTCTATACCATATGCCAGGCAGTGTTCCCATACATTAAATCATTATATAATGAGATATATTAGTGAATAACACAATCTCACAGTAGTGTAACAATATAGAAATAATAGCCTAAAATTGATACCCCCAATTTACCATACACATCCAGTAGTTATTCCTTCATTCTTTTAGTCTAAATCTCATTCATTCCCAAGAAAATAATGATAAACCAGGTATAGTAAAGGAAACCAAGAACTAAGGGTTCTAGCTTGTTGACTATAAACATGTAAAGGCCCGTGTAGTAGTTTGAATGTAATTGGTCCCCATAATCTCATAGGGAGTGACATTATTAGGAGATAATGCTTTGTTGAAGTGGGTATGACCTTGTTGGAGAAATTGTGTCACTGCTTTGAGGTTTCCTATGCTCAGGATACTTTCCAATGTCTCAATTGACTTCCTGTTGCCTGAAGAAGTTGGAACCTCAGCTACTTTTCCAGCACCATGTCTGCCTGCACAACACCATGCTCCCCACCATGATGATAACGGACTGAACCTCTGAAATTGTCAGTGAGCCACCCTAATTAAATGTTTTCATTTATAAGAGATGCTGTGGTCATGGTGTCTCTTTACAGCAATAAAAACCCTAAGACAGCCTGCTTACTTAGAACTCCTGAGAGGACATGACTATGCAGGAGTAGGAGCAGTTACTAGCGTGCACGGGGCTCCAGGTTCATTCTTCTATACTGTGAACAAACAAACAACAACAATAAAAGAACGTTCAATCACCTCTCCTACTCATATTATCAAGTAAGTGAACCACCCAAGAAATACTCATTTTGCCTCTTCTAGATGTGGGTACCACAGCTGTTTGGATGGGTCTCTGACCTGGGAGTCAGCTGATTACACTCTCCTGGTGGTGTTTGTGAGCTGTGGTAGGTTTCTACTGCTCATCTTGACCCTTTCAACCATCAAGAAATTCAAGACCAAGAGTATGAGGGGGCAAGGAGGGCTTCAAGGATGGGAAATAATGAGCATCAAGTACAACGGTTCTCAACCTTCCTAATGCTGTGACCCTCGTGCTGTGGTGACCCCCCCAACCATAAAATTATTTTCATTGCTACTTCATAACTGCAATTTTGCTCCTGTTATGAATGGTAATGTAAATAACTGTACGCAGGATATCTGATATGTGACCCTCAGTGGGTCCTGACCACAGGTTGAGAACCACTGATAGAGCAGAAGGGAGCTGTCCTTCAGTGTTGCATTATTGGATCTCACCTGTGATAAGGAAGAGACAGCAAACTACAAAGGATTTGGATCACATAGAGGCTGCCAAAGAGAATCCTAGGCAGAGTAAGTCAACAGCCAACATATATTTTGTTTATTGTATGAGTTAAATTTGGGAATAGGAACAAAATAGAGGATGTCTAAAAGAGAACAAAGAAAATATTTCAAAATGAAGAGGGAAAAAATGCCTCTACTCCAGGACAGAAGGCCTTAGTACCTTGGCGGATGAGATGCTTCTGCAGTTTTAGGCATTGGCTTAGAGAAAGAGAGAGAGAGAGAGAGAGAGAGAGAGAGAGAGAGAGAGAAAGAGAGAATTATACATACTGCAAGACAAATAGGAACTCAAGAACAGAATAAATAAATACATAAATAGATGGTGAAAGTTGCCAGAGGTGAAAATGTTTAAATACAATGAAAAAAAGCAGTGGTGTGTGCTTAGAGGAGTGTGCAGGGCTATGCCCAGCTACTGGCCTGGCGCTACAATTAAAAAGTCTAGGTAGATGCATAATTTCATTATAAGTTTTATTATAAGTACATGCTCAGTTACTCTCAATAATTCGACAAAGATGTTGTTAGCATTATTAGTCTACAGGTTTGCATCTGACATGAATATTGCTTGATATTTTCCTAAACACTCAATAAGAAGAAAATATGAGATCTATTAAAACACACTTTTAAATTTAATTTGCTGTACTGTCATTTTTCCATTACTTTCTTCAGATGAAATGATCAACACAATGGTCAATCAGGCCCTGATTTGTAGTGTGCTGATCTCTGTGGCATATTTACTGTCACTGTGACTAATTTCAAGCTACCAGCAAGACGTCACTTAATGAAGAGCTAGAAGAAACACACACCATTATATAGTTCTTCTAGTTACTTTTCAATTGCTGTGATAAAACACTGCCTAAAAACAACACAAGGGTATTATTTTCTATTACACTTCCAAGTGGCACTCCATCATGGAGGGAAGCTAAGGCAAGAAATCAAGTAGGGATCTGGAGGCAGAAACTGGAGCAGAGATCATGGAGGAATGCTGCTTACTGGCTTGCTTCACTGGGCCTGCTCAGCTACTTTTCTTATCAGGCTCATCTGCCTAGGAATGACACCACCCATAGTGGCCTGGACTCTCCAACATCAATTAGCAATTAAGAAAATGCTCCACAGACAAGCCTACAGGCCAATTTGACAGAAACAATTCTTCAACTGGGGTTCCCTCTTCCCAGATTACTAGTTTGTATCAAGTTGACAAGAAAAATAATCAGTACAATAGTATTAGTAACAGAAATAAATAACCAAGCAAGCAGAAAGCAGACCTTAATAATGAGACATAGGAAATCTCACAAATGGTATTCTAGGGCTTACAATTCTCTGACTCTGGTGAACTTGCTGTTTCACATTCTGCTTGGATGGAAAGAACCCTTTAGGAGCCTTAATCATTTAGAAGATTTCAAAAGTGTGTCAGGGTATATAGGGAAAGGAAAACACCGTTCTCTTTCTGGCTTAAGAATCTTGATTCTCCAATCTTTGTTTCCCTGGGGCATATACTCCAGGCATCTTTGCAAAATCCTATCACTGCGTTTAATTCCTCACACATGTACTGGTGACATCCTAGAAGTAAAGGAATTATAAAATCTGGGTACCTTTCCAATGTGGGAAGAAAAAGAGGAAACTAAAAAAATTAACATATATTTAATTTTCAAAAGTTTATTCCACCTCGGTAGTTAGTAATATGAAGACTGGACTTTGGTTGAATATTTGTAACACAGATAAATTTTTCATTGAGAAGATACAGCAGTCTTCAGTGCCAGTGTTTCTGATTACTAAAATCCCTGTAAAAACTAAAAAAAACTATGAAAACTTATAACAGTAACAAAAAAATAATCAAAATTAAAGAAGAATAAGTACCAAACATGGAACCTTGGTAGTAATAATAAAATTATTGCTATTGGTCAATACTTACATTGCTACATAGTACAAAATGGTAACAGCACACCAGCGCTCTTAAAGAGTATTCACAGAAATCATGCCAGTCATTATAACACAAAGGTCTGAAGGATGTTCATATCCATGAACTTACAACATATGTATTCATTTACTATGCAGGCAAGAAAAAATTAGACAATATGTCTAATTCGGTATAGTGAAAGAAGCTTGATCCTTAACCCTAAAAGCTGTAAAAACAGATAATGAAAATAATTCAGGATTTACAGTACAAAGGATTTACAGTACAAAAGTACCTGTTTAAAACAACCACTCAGCATTCAGAAAAGGCTCTTAAAAGTGCCAACTGTAGAAGGCAAAATCTGTGGTGTGGAGCATAGCAGGAAAAAAAGAGAGAGATGACAATTTAAAAATCATTAAAAGAAGAAAACAATAAAGAGAACAATGATTAGGGGTGTAATCTTAAACTACAGCTATTTTCAGATGTGGGTGCATTAAAGAACTCACCCCTACACACACACACACACACACACACACACACACACACACACACACACACACACACACCTTTTCCTCCCCCTCAGTATACTTAGAGGGAAATTATAATAATGCTAATGTACTTCAGAAAGATTTGCAAGGTTTGCAGTACCAACCCCCAGACCTGTTGGTGCCAAATGCAGTTCAGGTGGCTGATCCGATGCCCTTAAAATGAGGAGGTTGTACTTGAAGAGGTCCTTGAGGCTGTATGGCCTCTATCTAACAGTAATGTTCATTGTATGTGTAAGGCGAACTGACCATGACCAGCCACTGCTGGCTTTGAGGACAAAAAGTCACAAAGGGAAGTGTGCGCCTCAGAGTGAAACCAGAACTGTGGACACCTGACTTGAATCACACTGAGGCTTGTTTTGTTTTGTGTGCTGTTTGTTTTTACTTCTGACATCCAAAACTGTCAGATGACAACTTAGCTCTTTTTTTATGCTGCTGTACTTAGGCAATTTGTTACAAGGAAACTAATAAAAACTGTTCTTCAGCACTCACAACGCTTCTGGTGTCCTACCTTTTGTTCAAAATTCTTACAAGAAAAACAGATCTGCCTGCCTCTGCCTCCAGAGTACTGGGATTAAAGGTATGTGCCACCACCACCTGTTGAGGAGTGCACGTTTAATTTGATAGAATCTGTCATGCATTTTTCTAAAGGGCCTGTATCATTTGCATTCCACCAATAGTGCCAGGTAACTCTGATTGCTCAACATCCCTGCCAAATTGGTAATGTCCATGTTTTTATTTTTAGCAGTCTTAGTGATGATGTTGTGGTTTTACTCTCCATTTCCTTGATAACTAATAACATCTCTCTGTGTCCCTGAGGATCCATATGATATAGTCCCTCATGCTACGTCTGAACTTTCTGCCTATATATAACTGGTTGGTTCATGGGAGGCATTTTAAGGAAAAGAGGTTTATTTTGATCCACACTTCTCATTCAAGGTGGAAAGGCTGCATTTGGTAATGGCCTCTGTGCCGGAGGAGCACTAAGACTTCGCAGGCCATCACATGACCAGAGGCAGGAAGCATGTGTGCATATTTCCTCTGATGGCTCTCTTTCTGTAAAGCCATCAGTGTTCAATCATGGGCTCAGCCTCTTCTCCATCCTCATCACTTCCTAAGGCTGTCTCCATACACCAGAATTGTAGTAAATTACCCTCTTAATACCTCACAACTGGAACTAAAATCCATAACAATGAATTTCTTCCGTACTCTTAAGTATAAGCTCTTTGTCAGATATGCATAATAAAAGATATTTACTTCCAATTTAAGGTTTCTTTATTCATTTTTCTCTATGTATTATTTGATGATCAGGAATATTTTACTTTGATAAAGTCTAATGAATTTTAAACTTTTATGGTATTTGAAAGGTTCAGGCAATTCGCTGGCCTGGCCATTACCTGGCATAATCCACTCAGGCAGTACCTTGGTCAGCCCAAGGGTCCATGGGAACTAAGTCTGCAAGCAAGTGTAAAGGACCCCTTTAAAAGACAGACCCCTGCCCACTTATGCTTTCTTCTCTTACTCACTCCTCTCTCTCTCTCTCTCTCTCTCTCTCTCTCTCTCTCTCTCATCTCTCTCTCTCATCTCTCCCACTCTCGCTCTTCCCCTCCCACCCTGTAATAAACTGGTTAATGTGCTCTCTATCATTCATGTTCCATCGAGCCAGTGCCAGCCCCATCTCGAGGCTTATTTTTCTAATTTTTAAACTTTTACATGAGAACAACAGTATTCCTTTTGGTGGCTTAAGAAATGTTTGCCTGCTCATGGGTTACCAATAGATTTTCTTCAGTTGGGTTCTATTCTTGCTTTTATAGTCATAGTTATATCCCAAGTAATATAATTTTTATGTATACATACTAATTATTGTACATGGTATAGATGTATGCTAGATGTTGCATGCAGGGCGGGGGTATTTTTCCATATGAATCTTCATTTATCCCAGCACCATTCCGGAAAAAAAAATACTTACTTTTCCATTAAACTGCTTTGGTGTTTTTATCATGAACCAGTTAACTGTATGCATAGTTACTTTTAGCTGTTACCAAAATATATGAGATTTCTTTTATCTCAGAATTTGCGTGGTTTTAACCAACACAGCATGGTGGCTGCAGCATATAAAGGAGGAAGGACATTTACTTCCTTCTGTGTAGCTAACCCCAGCTCCCAAATCATGACACTGAGACTTCTTATTAATTGTAAATACTCAGCTTAGCTTAGGCTGCTTTCTAGCTAGCTCTTTTAACTTAAATTAACCTGTTTCTCTTTATCTACCTTTCACCTCGGGGCTTTTTACTTTTCTTTCTGTCTGTATATCTTACTTTCACTCCTTCTCCTGTCTGCTGGCTGGCAGCTGCCTGGCTTCTTGCTCCAGGCATCTGCCTCCTTCTCTCCTCCTTATTCTCTCTTTCTTCTTTGAGCCTAGATTTCTCCTCCTATGTATTCTGACTGCTGCCAGCCCCACCTGTCCTTTCTCCTACCTAGCTATTGGCCGTTATGCTCTTTATTAGGCCAATCAGGTGCCTTAGACAGGCAAGGTGAAACAAATAATACATCATTACATAATTAAACAAATGCAGCAGAAACCAGTGTAACACATCCTTCCATAGTTGAACAAATTCAGCAAAAACAAATGTAACGCACCTTTACATAGTTAGAGTAATATTCTGAAGCATAAACAAATATAGCACATCTTTACCTACTTAAAATACTGTTCCACAAGAGTGGTATACAGGAAGCAGAATGGAGCAGACAGGAAGGGAACAGGGCAAAGATACAATGCCCGTGGTTCTGCATGCTCCACCAGGCCTCATCTTCCACAGATCCGCCACTTCCTAAGGATCTGTTCAAATTCTGAATCCATCAAAGAACTAAACTGTTCATTGGATCAGACCCCTTTTGATGTCACTGCATCTGAAAACACACAGATAGTGATTTATTGTCTCCTATACATTTCTTAGTCCAATAAGGTTGTTAAGACGAGCCATAACATTACACTATTATCTCTGAATCCTCTATTCTTGTCCATGGATATATTGATCCTTATACCTACCAGGTGTTTTGTAGTAAGTTTTGAGGTCAGGTATTTGTAAATGTTCCAGCCTCAAATATTTTTTTAACGTTTTGGTCATTTATGTTTCTAAGTAAATTATAGAATATTTCATCAACTTCCTATAATGTTTATAAACACATAGGTGAGGGCTAGAGAGATATCTCAATAGTGCTTGCTGCTCTTGCAGAAGAGCTGAGTTTGTTCCCAGCATCCATACTGAGCAGCTCCCAAATGCCTGTGGCTCCAGCTCCAAGGGAGCTGCTGCCCTCTGCTGTCATGTTCAGGCACCTGCACATACGTGAAATACAGACATGCACACAAGCACATGCATACAAATAAGAGTAAAATAAATCTTTTTAAAATAGACTAATTTGAGTAAGGTAACTAATGGCACCACCCTAACAATTTTGAGTCTTTTCATAAGTGCGGACAATGTTGATGAGAAGAGGCTTACACGTGGCTGCTACTGATTGTAACAAGCTTCTCTGAGCACTAGGAGGGTTTGATAATGATGATATGCAAATGCATGTGCCTTCAGGTGCCTCTTTCTCCAGAAAACCACAGAGAAAAAAGGTAATACCGGGGACCTTGAATACCTCCCAAGAAGAACTCTGTAGGAAATCAACAACAACAAAAAAAAAAACCTTAATAAAACCTTAAATGTACACTCATGGACAAGCACAAATGTCTAGATTTCCAATAGCATTTGCTTGCTCTTTTTATTTTTTTATTTTGGTTTTTTGAGACAGGGTTTCTCTGTGTAGCTTTGGAGCCTATTCTGGCACTTGCTCTGGAGAACTCAGAGTTGGCCTCGAACTCACAGAGATCTGCCTGCCTCTGCCTCCCGAGTGCTGGCATTAAAGGTGTGCGCCACCAATGCCTGGCTTCCTTGCTCTTTTAAAGCTCTCTGACTCACTGGATAAGTGAACAGTGTTGCTTTGCACAGTAAGGTAAATGCCTTGAGTTTTAACTGATGGGCTATTCAGTTCCTAACTGAACCTGAAATTTTAGTTTAATGGTAAAATTATTTCATGACTCCTAGACCAAATGATATAGTTAACATTTTTGTTTGTATTAAATAATATACAAGTTAACAAATAAAAATACGGGTAGGTCTCTCTCCCACTTAGGAAGCAATGAGCACTTTCCCCTGCCTTTCACTAAGGCTCATTAATCTAAATACTCCTTGGGTCGTGTATGCAATGTGAACGAGTAACATGCAAGTATTTGTTGTATATCATATTCAACTGTATTCCCTGAACATCGCATAGCTTACTTGTGTATCTATGTTCTTCTCTGGGCATGGGATTCTTATTGCTTTAGAAACATCAGACCCTTTAAGTACATCAATTAATAATTGTTGATATAAACAACTAACCTGGGCTCATAGGAGCTCACAGAGTCTGAATTGACAGACTGCAAAGGGACCAATCTAGGCCCTCTACACATATATGATAGTTGTGTAGCTTGGTCTACTTGTGAAACTCCTAACAGTGGGAGAAGGGGCTGTCCCTAATACTTTGACTGGCTCTGGGGGACCTATTCCTCATACTGGATTGTGTTACCCAGCCTTAATACAAGGGGAGGAGCTTAGTCTTACTGAAATTTGATATGTCATGCTTTGTTGATATCCAGGGGACGTCTGAACCTTTCTGAATAGAAACAGAGGAAGAGTGGATGTGAGGAGAGAATTGGCAAGAGAGGAGGGAGGGGAAAATGTGGTTGGGGTGTAAAATAAATAAATAAATTTCATTAAAGAAAAAGAAAGCAGGCTAGTCAAAACAAGTACATGAAGTGCGGCTTGTGCTAAAGTCACATTTCTTAGGCACCATTGTGAAGTTAAAACAAAAAAAACCTAGATTACAGCAATTTCAAATTAGGACCATCTATTTCAGACATTATTCTCTATTAGGATACAGAGAGCCCAAAGGTTTTTGTGGCTAGTACAAATATAATTCACTTAATTAGCTAACTATCCAGGGACTTTCAGGTTGATTTTAATATTTTGCTATTCCATATAATAGAAGACATGATCTGCACATAGGACTAGTTCAGTAGTCCCAGCCTACAAGTGGAATTATGAAACAAGGGCTTTGTAAAATGCAAAGAGATGTTACACATGGAAGCAGCTCTTCCTTGATTTCTCTCTTTTGTTTTTTTCCAAACAAAAAATTAGGAAGCAATAGTAAAAAATACACTTTTGTACAAAAGTAGGAAAAGCTACAGTTTATACTTGTCGTTAATAGCAGGTTTCTAGCTAGAACTATGCTTGAAACAGTCATCACAGTAAATACATCCCTTGGGTACTGCAATTGGAAGGAAAGTTTACTGTCAGGTAGTTGGGTTTACATATTTGATGGTATTGTGAGTAGGTGGATCCAGATTTATGATTCTGACAATTAAGTGAAAAGGAATTTCATTTGGTTTTGTTGAGGTGGTTTGAGGTGGTGGTATATGAGTGTGTGAGAGTGGGGGCGAAAGGAACTCGTCCTTGAAGTAAGATGAAGTACAAGACCCTTTGACTTTAGTTCCCACTAATGCCATTAGTGTATTAACCTTTCACAGACAATATCCCTTTTATGAGCCCCAGTTTCCTTTTAAAAATACAAAATGGTTGAATTGAAGATGAAAGATATTTAGAGTCATGCAACTAGTTTAGATTATTAGGGTGAAAATGTAGCTAGAGAAAGAAAAGAATCCAAGATGCCGAAAACCTACCTGGAACTTTCGAACATTAAGAAATAGTTGGGAAGCCGGGTGTTGGTGGCGCACACCTTTAATGCCAGCACTTGGGAGGCAGAGGCAGGCAGATCTCTTTGAGTTCGAAACCAGCCTGGTCTCCAGAACGAGTGCCAGGACAGGCTCCAAAGCTACACAGAGAAACCCTGTCTCGAAAAACCAAAATAAAAAAGAAAGAAAGAAAGAAAGGAAGGAAGGAAGGAAGGAAGTAAGAGAAAGAAAGAGTTGGGAAAAACAGCTAGGGGACTAGGAAGCAACTGTGTCTGAAGAGGCGGTGGTAGGGAGAAAATGGAGAGAAATGAGTTATAAGGAAAGGGGAGTGTTGTGCCCAGATTTCGGAACCCCAAAAGAACCTGCCAACAAGGAGACAACTCACCAATGCAAGGACAAAGGTTTCTTTATTGACTGGAGGATATGAGCTGCAGCAAGGACCCCATTCGTTTGGGAACAAATGGAGTCCTCACTTTCGACTGAGGGGTGTTTTTATAAGGCAAAATTGTAGGGCTGGAAGCCCCAAGATTACAAAATTTCCGTGGTTACACAGGACAGGACAAAGATTGTATGCTTCAGGCAAGGTGCAATTGAGCAGGATGCTGCAGAGGAAATGAGTTTGTTAATTGTCTCCTGGGCTGGGAACTTTTACAATTGATAACTGTCTAATCCTCTTTGGACCAGAGGAATGTGGACACCATTCTAGGGTATGATATCTGGTCTAAGGGCCTGAGTCGTGTGGACCTTTATTAAATCTGTCTGCTGAGCTGCCTTTTGGGAACTCGGAGTTTCCTATTTGGGCTTTGGAGTCCGGGTTTTAGACTTTTAGCAATTTCCCCCTTTTAGGGAGGACGAATCTGATGTTTTGAAATTCAAACGAAGACTAAGAGCGCTTAGCTGAACGCTGCTGAAGGCCCATTACCTGAGATGCCTGCTGTTAGGAGATCTTGACAAGGGCCATTTCATAAATCAGTGCAATTAAAATTCAGATGAAAGCCAGCTAAAGACAGAAGGAGCAAAAATCATGTGCGCCTTCATTAAACACCATATGTGTTTATTCCAAACATAGACTTAACTGTACGAAGTCTCTTTCGGATCTGATCTCATTCTAGCCTACCACGAGTCGACCTCCCAGTTGTAAGATTGTTCGGTTACGAAAATGCTTTTAAACAGACCTCATTAAGCTGGCTGCTCCCCCAATAAACATTCATCACATGTATTTCATGCGTCCAGCCCGCCGAATCCTCTCGCTCCGAAGCCTTATGGCTGGAAGTTCATTTTCAGAATTGCAGCCCAGACACTTGGAGGGCGGAGCCGGGGATGGTGCTACATGGGTCCCGCCCAGAGGCTTCCGGTGCGTATGCAAGTCCTCTGCCGCCCGTTTGTGCAGCCTCCTTAGCGTTCCTGTGGGTGGTTATTTCAGTGACGGACTAAGTACGGGTGCCCGGCCGGCTCTTGCGGAAGTCCATGCGCCATTGGGAGGGACTCGGTGGCTGCTCTATGCCCTTGTTGCTGAGTGCCTATTCCTGGGTCACTGCGGGAGCAGGAGTCGGACTGGGGCCGACACGGGGCTCCCACGTGGCCGTCTCGGCGCCTGTGTGTGGTCTGCGCTGGCGGGATGTGGCGAGCACGCCAGGCGGCCGTGGCCTGGTAAGTGCGGCCTGCGACCTGGCCCCGTTATGTCATGTTCTGGGCCATTTGGACAGCGGGGTTGTCCCATCACTACTTCCTGAATGTGCAGGTGACCCTCAGGCTAGGCCGAGGCTCTTAAAAGAGAATTCTCACAAATGTTTGAGCACCCGAAGTGGCAGGAGCTGGCCGGTGACCACTCCTTGTTCAACTCGAAGATTTTGGACGCCTTAAGTCTTGGCCGGTCATTGCGGTCCCCTTTGCCCCTGCCCTTGTGATCTAGCTGTTATCTCTGTCTCTCGTTGCTGCTTTTATTGTTGCTATTCTCTCCTGGCCTGGCCTTGTCCTTGTGTCGCTATCTGCGCGTTTCATTTAACTGTCGTCTTCCAGCAAGTGCCATGTATACTTGGCACTTGCAGCTCTTTGGGCTCTTGTGTATGAAAGGACTCTGCCTGTTTGCCTTGACCCCCTGGCTGAAGTCAGATCTAGAGCAGTGACGCACATGAAGAGATGCCCTCCTCAGAGGAGATCTTGCTCAGTGTTGAGGTATACTTTTAGATATAACGTGGTGCAGGTGGCGCCACTTTTATAATCACACTGCAATTGTTGCCCTAGTCTGGTTTTGAAGTAGAAAAATCATAAAATATTTTTATCTATGTGAATTGCTGTATGCACTTTAAAGATATTAAATTTGATGTTATATATGTCATTTGTTCCAATAACCTCCAAGCTTAACACGTTGTTTCAGATAATTGATTATAGGAAGTTATGTGCACCAAGGAAGATTAGGAGAATGTAGTTCTCCTGAATTAACTTCACCTTTAAACATTGATCTTAGATTTTATTTAGAGCTTTTAATTCTGTGTATGGGAGGCAATATGTGCACAGGTTCTCTCTCTGGGTAGGATCCCCCTGGAGATGGAGTTACAGGAGTTGAGCTGTCTGAAGTGGATACGGGGACCCGAACTCAGGTCCTCTGCAGGTACAGCAAACATTCCTAACCCTCCCATCCATCTCTGCTTTCTTTCTTATGTGTATATCTGTTTTGCCAGCATGTATGTCTGTGTGCCACTTGTGTCTGCTGCCCACAGCGACCAGAACACAATGTTCAGTCCCCTGGGATTGGGGTAACAGACAGTTGTGTGTGGTCAGGTGGGTGCTGAAATCCAACCTTGGCCTTCTGGAAGAGCAGCCCTTTTTCTTAACCAATAAATCATCTCTCTAGCCCTGCCTCAGAAACTCAGGTGTAAATGACTTATTATACTTAAAAAGAATGGAATCCATTTGTTTTGTCAGAGTTAATTAAGAGTCCAAAAGTAGAACTGCCTCTGCTACAATGTTTTAAATCTTATGGGATTTTAATTTAGGAGTATATTCATAAGCTTTAGTACTGAAATAAGCTATTTGCAACTTTTGCATTTCTACTATTTTATGTGTGGAGACATCTAATTTTCTATAAAAACAGAAAAAAAGTGCAGGAGAGAACATATTCATTTTAAACAACGAGGTATGTAGGAAACACTTGAAATTGAGTTGACAAATAAGGAAATGTAGTCTGTATTGTTTGTTTAATCAGTTGCGTACCACGAGGCTGAATTGTTTCTGGAGTTATGGGTTCCACAGCCATGGCTTTAGCATGTCTGATGCCGAGGCAGGTTAGCCAGTGTCAGAACTGGGGATAGGGAAACCTGGAAAGCCCCGGGCTCTGGAATTTTAATTTTGCTGTAGTTCCTATGCAAGTTCTGAAATATTGCAGCTTAGTCCTACTCTAGTCATAAGATGGATGGAAACAGGCTTTTTATGTATACATAGACATACTCCTGGAAACCGACAGAAACAGCTGGCCTGAACAAGGGGTTGCTCAGGGACCCCAGACTGATAGCTGGGAAACCAGCATAGGACTGTTCCAGACCCCCTGAGGGAGGAAGTCAGTTTGGAGGTCTGGACGATCTATGGGACCACTGATAGTGGATCAGTATTTACCCCTAGTACACAAATGAACTTTGGGAGCCCTCTCCACATAGAGGGATACTCTGTCAGCCTAGACACATTGGGGAGGGACTAGGCCCTGCTCCAAATGATATGACAGACTTAAGATCCCCTATGGAAGGCCTCACCCTCCCTGGGGAGCAGAAAGGAGTTGGGATAGGGGGTTGGTGGGAGTGGGGGGGGGGGGAGGGGGAAGGGGCAGGGAAGGGAGAGGGAACTGAGATTGGCATGTAAAAGAGTCTTGTTTCTAATTTAAATAAAAACAAGAAAAAAATATTCCTCCTGGACAAGTCAAATGGAAGATTGATGGCCAGCATTTTGGGGGTTCAATATTTGTGTAAAAATAATGAAAAATTAATTTCATACTAGACAGTTCTATATAGCTAAAAAGATGTGACATTTAAGCAAGAGATGACTTGAGATCTACTTTGCATTGCATTTGAGTTTTGTTTTTAAGTTTCTTAGATAAAGAAGTCTTTTTCTCTTCCTAGCCGCTTTTAGGAGCTTTCTTGACTTTGTCCTTTGTCTCAGATTTCTTAAGGCTTTGTTCAACTGTGAGTTTTCTTTTTCATCACTCGTCTGGCTTGACCTTTGATTTAAAAAAAAAAATCTTCTTGAGTTCTGCAAAATTTTTCATCAACTTTATTTTCTTCCTTCCATTGCATCTGTTCTTTTTCTTTCTAAATATTTTTAAAAGAATATGAGATTGGTTAGGTAGGTCCAGTATATTCATTTCTAAAATAAAGCTATGGACTCACTTTTTTCTCCACCTGTTTTTAAAAGATAAGAGGTCACCTTAGAAAGACATTAAATATACGTCTCTCTGCAAGATTAGTTGATGTTTTCTCCAACCTGCACAATTATCTTAACCATTGTAAAAGAAAATATTTGTATTACACTAAGCTGTAGGCCAAATCATAAAACTACATGTTGCAAAGCCCTTTTTACATACAGCCTGTTTATAAATATGCCCAAAAAGGGGGAAACTTTACTGAAAACAAACAGAAAACCCAAACCTACACAGGCACCCAGAGGTACACAAGCATATTTCTCTCCAGTACTTTATTCCCTGATCCCAGTGTACCCCATGGGCTGCATTATACTTCCGGTCCCCCACTTTGATACCACTTGTTTACATCATAGCTTTATATTTTTGTTTTTTCTTTATTCTGAGTCCTAGCAAGTATCTTTGATGTATTTTCAGCTATTGATCTATATGCAAGTGCAGCTTTACTTTCCATGAACTGCTTTTTTAATATTCACTAAGCTTCTTTTTAATGTTTAAATCTATAAACATTGTATTCTTAAATATTTTTTAACATGCTCTTATTAAGTGTGCAGTACTGTCAGGAATCCTGTCCATGCAATGATAGCATGCTAAGGGCCACTATAGGGATCTGGTTGTAGGGTGACATTTAAACATAAAGGGCCAATGACTGGTGCAGATGCTTTGTCCTTTCTGCCTTTT
The DNA here is from genome assembly GCF_003668045.3 of Cricetulus griseus. NCBI lineage: Eukaryota > Metazoa > Chordata > Mammalia > Rodentia > Cricetidae > Cricetulus > Cricetulus griseus. The sequence continues at coordinate 59,882,007 of NC_048597.1, read as the reverse complement.
AATGAGGGGGATAGATGACTAAGCAAGCTGGGTTTTCTGTTACTGATTATTTCACCTAGCAAATTTTCCTTTTGGTGTTTTTATGGAATGGACAGACAGGTGATTCGAGCCTGTTACAAATGCCAGTATTGATGACAGCTCACTCTGGGAAGCCTCCTCCACATATACACATGCACTTAGGATCCCTAGGTCTTCCCTGATAGATTTCTCAGCTTCCAGAGGCAATTGCTGTCCTTTCCCTCCTTTTATTCTCTTACCTATATATCAAGACTACCTTGTGGGACTTGAGGGATGGCTGCTCTTCCAGAGGACCTGGATCCGAATACCATCTGTAACTCCAGTTCCAGAAAATCCAGTGCCTCATATGGCTTCTGCTGATACCATCCACACATGTGGTACCCAAACGTACATGCAAGGCAAAACACCAATACACATAAAATAAGTAATAAAAACATTTTTTAAACTTAAAAAAATAGAATACCTGGTGAAGAATAGCCTTCCCCTGGGTGAACTTTCATCTGCGTTTTGAACTGGAAGCTCTAGACAGGGCCTATCTTAAGGACAGGGACTGCTTTGGTCCATCGTGAAAGCATCTAGCATATTATCTGTGACATAAATGGAAACAAGAGCTGTAGCCTGTGATGCTTTTTCTGTGAGAAGTTCTCAACTTCATGTAGCTAGATGAATGGACATTCTAACACCCCTTAACATTGGGCCTCACCCACAGGATGGAACCAAATGTGGTTGAGTAAGATAGGGCATATAGGCTTCTTGTTCGAATTCTCTCTTCTGTGCAGGAAGTAGGGTAGGGTAGAGCTCTGGCCCTGAGTGTGTACATTAAGATCCAAGTCTCTTAGGGGCTGTTCTGCTACTTGCATTTTCCTAAGGAACCAAGTCTTTGATATGGGATTAACTTAATTTCCATCTCTGGGTTGATTTAGGATTGGGAGGCAGAGCAAGCAGATATTCTTGACTGCTAGAATTTTTGTCCTTAAAAGCAGAGTTTTGTGTGCCCTTTTGTTAGCAGCCTTTACAGTGCACAGCTGTTGGTAAACTAGTACCCGCCTCTTCCTTCTTTGGTTTCAATTCCTCTGACCAGTAATATCACAGCCCACATATAGTAAATTAACATGTAGAGTCTGGAGTTCCTGTGCCTGCACTTATTGTCCACCTTCACTCCTGTGTTAGTGTCTTCTTGGGCACCTGTGTTTCTATCTTTGTGCCACATTTCCCTTCATCTGTAAAACGGGGCTAGTGTGATTATTTTCATGGTAGGGTTTTCAGCAGGATTGAATGAGCTGGCCACAGCAAATGTAAATTGTCATGTGTCATAGTGTGTTAATATGCAGTTGCATTCTTTTCTGTTAGTTTCTAAACATTGTTACCTTCTGTGATGTGTCTCCCATCCTTGTCTGTTTTTCAGTGAAGTCTGCCAATCATTAGTGAAACACAGCTCTGGAATACAAAGAAACTTACCACTCCAAAAGCTACATCTGGTTTCACGAAGTATTTATCACTCACATCATCCTGCCCTAAAGCTTCAAAGACCCCAACTAAGGACATCATGTCAGCAATTCTCTTCTCTAACTAACCTTCCTCTACATAAGTTAAAACTTTCTCCGATTAAATATGGCTACCAGCCCCGCAGGAACTTTTGGCCAGCAAGGTTAGCTGCAAGGCTCTTAAAACTTCGATATATCATACTGGGATCTGCTGTTGGAGGTGGCTACACAGCCAAAAAAGTGAGTTTACTTTCTTACTATAATTCTAATTATTCCAAAATATCATAAATTTGCATAGCGTAGGAGAAAGAAATAGTCATGTGTGTATTTACAATGTCCTATATTGTTTCATTGGTGCCATTTAAATATTAACTATAGATGATCTGGGAGATGGAGCCCTGGTCTGGGAGTTAGAACACTTAAGTTCGGTTCTAGACATTGCCACTGAGTAGCACAGGAGAGAAAGTCGGGTGGCATGTTCACAGGGCTATTTCTGAGAGCCCTGGGTCCAGAGGCAAGGTGACCTCTCCCTGATCCATCTTCCTTTTGCTTCATGGTGTTATTTAATGCCAACACGAGCCGTGTTTGAAATAGGAATGTTTGAGTTTCACATTTCCCACGTTTGATAGAATATTTACTTTCATACTCATCTAGTGATTTTTTTCTTAAAAGACCTGTGCTTACATGAATTTGTTCCATAAAGGTTCTGTCCATGATACATTTCCTAGAAGATTGTTTTCATCAACATGCTTTCTCTTTATATTGGTATATGGCATTTAGAATGTCTAATTGACATATGTTCTTGTCTTTTAGACCTTCGATGAATGGAAAGATATGATACCAGACCTTAGTGACTATAAGTGGATTGTGCCTGACTTTATATGGGAAATTGATGAGTATATTGATTTGGGTTTGTATCATCAACATTAAAACTAGCTTTTGGATTGTGTTGGGTGTGTGGGAATAGAAATAGTTGCATTGATAGTTTTAGCTTTTGAATCCAATAAGTGATCGTTTTATTTTAATGATGAAAGTAATAATCGATAACAAATTAATTTTATTTATATGTGTGTGGATGTGCATGACCCTTGTATGCACTCACATGCAGAAGCACATGTGCATGCCAAGGCATGCATGTAAAGGTCAGAAGGCATTTTGGGGGAGGTTTTGTAATTAAAAGGGATCCTATAGATACAGGGACAAAGTCAGATTGCCAGGCCTGGTAACAAGCACTTTTATCCCCTAAGCTATTTTGCCAACCCAGAGGGAAAACAGTCTTAAGTATCCAACAGTCTGACATTTTAACTTGGCTGCCACCACTCTTATGGAATATTTTCTTCAGGTTTTGCCTATTAGTTGAATGTAGCTAACATTTTGGTCTCTTATTTTAAAATATATAGTCATGGGGATATGTACCTTGGTATTTTGTATTTTGCTACCTGGCACATCCTCTCTGCATTCCCATGCTGCTGACAGACTTTCAAACACCATTTTCAGTATTATGCAATATTGCTTGCATCATACATACTAGGACCCTAATGAAAACCCCCTCTCTTTAGTTAAGTACCTTAGTTATTTATACTTTCTGCAGCCAAGTTCCTTAAAAGTCTGTTAGTGTGCAAAGTGGCTTCACTCCTTAAACACCCCTGCCCTTTGACAAGTAGGTAAGAACAGCAATAGCTGATTGTCAGTTAACTCGTGATGAGCTTAAAAGGGTTAACGTATTTCCTTCAGTCCCTTTTTAAGACATATGGAGGTGGAATTAATCTGCATAAATGCTTCATCATAGTACTTCTTAAAGGTAACCATGTTAACAAAGGTATTTTAGGAAAGGGATTCAGTTTTTAAAAAGGAATACGTGTTAGTACTGTGCAACATAAATGTATTTATGTGCCAGTATCTCAGTGTAGTGACAGAGTCTGGATTCTGAGCTGCCTGGTCTTGAACCCCAGCTCCCTCACTTCCTTGCTGTGTGCTCTAGATTTTCAACTATAAGTAGAGTTGACAGTAGGAAGTATTTTGTAGGACTGGAGTGAGGTTTAAACAAGTTGACATGTTTATAGCCCTAATATGTTGCTATACCCTACTGTGAGACTGCTTGTGACTCCCATTTGGTCTTCTCTAGAGAAAATTAGAAAAACCCTTCCCAGTTCAGAAGACCTTGCCAAGTTAGCACCTGACCTGGACAAGATTGCAGAAAGCCTCAACCTACTGAAGGACTTCTTCACTGCAGGTAATGGGGACTTTTCATCTGACTTCAAGATTTAGGAGCCTCAGGGAAAAGACATGGGTGCTCGTATTTGTTCTCATCTTCTAAATTAAAACATTTTAAAACAAACCCCAAAGCATTTTGTTTTAACCCAAGATAAACACAAAGTTTGCACAATACTTTTAATCATTAGCCTAATCAAATGAAGACTGGTAAGAAAATGTGTGCTTGGCTTTTAGTTGGTGAGTAAGAAAATATTGCTTCTTGACAAGTAGATGAGACTACCTATGTATTTGCTTTTCATAACTGCTTAGAACCAATATTGTTACTTTAAAACAAATTTAATAATTATAGGCCATATACGGTACAATTTATAAGGTTTATCCTGGTATTTGCCCAAGTGTTGCCCTGATATAATATAAGTCTGAGATCTCAGACATCTTTGCTTATTCTTATTAAATTTTTATCTCCCCTCTTGCTGATTTTTCGCAGGTCACAAATTGGTTAGTGAAGGCATAGACGCTTCTGGCCCACTTCTCTTGTTAGGTGTGTAACCAGATGTTTTTGCTGACCTTAACATGCCTTTTAAATGCTTCTAATAAACTAGTCACAGACAAAATTGCAGACCAAATTTATAATCCTGCTTATATATACTGATCTTTAAACCCAGAACTGTATTAGGCAAACTTACATCCTTTTGGTGGAAACAGTAAAAGAATTACATTTATGACAAAACTAAAATTGCTAAATACTTGACTTAAAATCATTAAATGAAAATTTGCTTAGCCAAAGTGTTTTCTTAAACAAAATTATTTTTGATAATTGAAATGAAAAGTAATATTAGCTTGTCTCATCTGCCCTGTCATGGTGACATTTAAATTTGCTTTGTATTATATACATTGTCTGATGGCAGTGGTACTTGGCTAAACTGTAAGTACTCCCTTGTTTAAAAAAAAATCCTTTCCAAAGATTCTTCATTTTTATCATAATTTTCATTTATATTTTTAAAATGAATTTTGAAAATTTTTGACATTGATTGCCAATAATTTTCTTAACAATAAATACGTACTCTTTGAGCCTTGTTTGGTTTTGTTTGCGCCACGACCTCACCGTTGAGCCCAGCCTCCATCTCATGAGCACTAAGTGCTTCTGGCCTGTCTGGATTTGTTTTGATTCGATTTCATTTCGCAGTGCTGGGATCCAGTGCATACTAGACAAGCACTCTGCCACTGGGCTGTATCCTCCGTCTCCCCACCCCATTTTCTTTTTAATTGCTTGATGTAATTTGGAATTTAGCTCAGGCTGTCCATATCACTGGGGAATGTAAAGAACTGTGTGTTTATCTTTAAGGTTCACCTGGAGAAACAGCATTTAGAGCAACAGATCATGGATCTGAAAGTGACAAGCATTATAAGAAGGTAAGTATGGAGTCCTGAAAATCTTGACTTTTCCTTTATTTTTCAAATACTTGAAAATGCTAATCCATTACTAGAAAACATAAAAAATGTATGCTTACTAAGTGACAACTGCAGGTGTTAATGCAGCAGCTCCAGAATAGAATCTTGGGTGACCACCCACTCTGGTTATGCTCTATGAAATAACCATTCAAGGGTTTGTTATAAAATCCATGTGGGAGAAGCTGGTGTAGACAGCTGAAGCAGTCTTCTCTTTCTTGGGACTTGACAGACCAACATATATTTATACATGTTCACAGATCTCTAGAAGGACTTGGAATGTAAAGGGCATACCAGATTTATGGGTATAACGTATATTCATACATGTTCACAGTTCTCCAGAAGGACTCAGGATGTAAAAGGCATACCAGATTGATGCACAGAAACTACTTGCTCTTCTGGAGATTTACGTTAGTTTAGGGGAAAAGATATGAGAGAACAGAAAATGAGTTATTAATGAATGAGTCAGTTCGTACAGATTGAGAACCTACATGGCTATGTATGATGAGTCCATTGAGAGTCGATTAGTTTTAATACATTCTCAGACAAATCCATGTGAATGTTACAGAATAGGTGTTAACATGAGTTACTCTGCATTTCTAGTTTATGCTCTGCTATTGCATTCTTAGTTTTTACTTTCATCATCTTTTTTAACTGGAAAAAGGAATAATTACATGTGAAGTTTTGTAAAAATAATGCCTCGATAAATAAGTTTTTTCTTTTTTTATAATTTATTTAACCTTTATTTTATGTGCATTGGGGTGAAGGTGTCAGATCCCCTGGAACTGGAGTTACAGACAGTTGTAAGCTGCCATGTGGGTGCTGGGAATTTAACCCAGGTCCTCTGGAAGAACAGTCAGTACTCTTAACTGCTGAGCCATCTCTCCAGCCCGATAAATAAGTTTATAAGCAAAATATCCTATGAACATTTTAAGTTAAATATGGACTATGTAGTTTATACTGAATATTAAAACATTATAAGAAATGTTTTTATGATTATTGAGCAGAAAGAAGAAATAATTTCTCTATTTCCATTTCTTTCAACTTTTTTTATGCTATTACAAATTTTAAAGATATTTCCAAGATTTATTTTCTTTCACCTTTTAGGTAAAACTTACTATTGAATATGTATTTGCTTTCATTTTGATCAGTTTTTAATACACATAATTTTAATTAAGGAACACTCTTGATTGTGTGTGCATCAGGGAAGAGGTTAGAAAATAGCTTATCAAATGTGACTACTTTGAGCCAGGGAAAGCCTTGGCCAAGAAACCCAATAAACATAATGTGAAGAGATTAAGTAATCTGAGAAGAAGTCCTTTCGATGGGTATGGTCATGTAGACCCTTGAGCAGCAGCTCTTTTGCCTAAATCAATTAGGTATGTCAGTGTCTGCTTTCTCACTGATACTGCTTTGGGATCACTTTAGTAAATCAAGAACTGATTTTAGACTCAACTCAGTTAAGTCCCCAAAACTCTGCCAAGACGGTAGACGAATGATCTATAATTGACCTCTGCAGTTTAGATGAAGCAAGATAATGTATCTTTGGGAATTTAATTATTCTTGTAGATTTGGTTTTATTCAATTGACATGAAAATAAATTTGTTGCTGTTTTAAAAATTTATTCCTTTGTTTGACAGCAAATGTCCCTTGTAGTATCTTTCCTTTAAACTTTTTCTTAATTGATAATTACTTTCCCCTATTAAAACTTGCTGTTGGGGCTAGAGGTGTGACTCAGCTGTTGAGGGTACTTCCTGGACTTCAGAGGACCCACACCAGGTGCCACCACCTGTAACTCTAGTGGCAGAGGAGAGGATTTGGCATCCTCTTCTGGAGTCCATTTCCACACGCTTATACTAGCATATACACAAAATCTTAAAATATTTATTAAATTGCTTAAGCTTACCAATTTTCTAGTGATTTATTGTAAATATTAGGTCTAGAATTGTACCTATGCTGCTTTTAATACAGGTTAAATCAATTTATAAAAAAAAAAATGCTAATCTAGTAAAAGCATGTCCAGCTGCACTGATAGTTTTTAGTTCTTTTGATGCACAGTGTTATTTCTAAGGTTTGACTCTTGCCTGTGATACTTGAGAGTAATATAAGCCATATAGACAAGATACACATAGTTGATGTGATCTGTTGACTTTGCCTACAAAGTGATGTCTGAATATCATCATGCAAGGAGACTTGAGCCAGTGGTAACCTTTCTGAGATTATTCAGAAATCAGTTTCTACTATTTTTTTTTTAATGTGTATGGGTGTTTTGCTAGTGCACTAAAAAAGGTGTGAGATACCCTAGGACTGGAAGGAGAGTCAGTTGTGAGCTGCTATGGGAATCAAACCTTTACCCTCTAGAAGAGCAGCCAGTTCTCATATCCACTCAGCTGTCTCTCCAGCCCCCTCAGTTACCAGTTTTAAAGATTTGAGTGATTGGCCAGGTATTGTAGTACACTCCTTTAACCCCAGCGTTTGGGAGGCAGAGGTTGACGAATCCTACCTCTGTGACTTTGAGACCAATTTGATCTACAAAGCAATTTCCAGAACAGCCAGCACTGTTACACAGAGAAACCCTGTCTCAAAAAGAAAGAAAAAGAAAGAAAGAAAGAAAGAAAGAAAGAAAGAAAGAAAGAAAGATAGATAGATAGATTTGAGTGATCATCAGAAGTGCTAGGGTGACATCCAGAGTTTCTCTGGTTACCTTTTAGTTGGTTTAGTCAGCCTGAATGTGCCTGATTTCATCTAAGTTGCAGTGAGGGTTTGGAGCAGTCATGCTTAAGTTTCATGGTTAAGTATTCTGGCAAAACTTCTCTACTAGAATAAGAAATGGAATCCAAAACAATTGTTTAAAATAGTAGTAAAAGGAATACATTTCTGCAACTAGAACTGAAATGAAGAGCTGTCCTTTCTAATGGGAAAACACAAATGGGAATGTCTTGGCAGTAGAGGAACAGTTAGGACCACTCAAAGCCAACTGAAAGTAAAGGTAGTTGAGGGAACACAAATTGTGTGGCCTGAGTCAGAATGAACAACACAATGAGCTTGTGGCTTCCTGTCCTGAGCTCACTAGACTTGTCTGTGTCTGGAGAATTATAGTGGAGAACTTCAGAAAGCACAGAAGGCATATGACATTGCACAGTCTGAACAATCCCGTTTCTTTGCTTATACCCAAACCTATATCTGTTTAGATTGTGACACTGTTCATGCCGTGTTGATTAAAAATTCTGATATGTACCTTTGTTAATAAACATTGAAAAGGGTTTAGCTTGAACTACTTTATTGAGGTATGATTGGCATGTAGTAATACTACTTTATAATAACTGGTTGTGTTAATCAAAAGTTTAAAATTTGGAAAAAAGTTTTAAATTTTTTTTTCACTGGAAGAAATATTCATGTGAACTTGGTAAAATCCTTGGGATCTGGAGAACTTAAAACTTCAGAAGCCAAATTAGAAACTGAAAGGTGAGCCTGTTTTAGTGATTAGTGGACTCAAGATTTGTAAGCCAGCACCATCAAGTACCCACAGGTTTGAAGAAGTCTTCTCCTGCACAGCTAACAGCTGCAAGTATAGAGTAGATGGCTCTTGGCAAGAATGCACAGCACTTGTATACTTAGAACATTAGAAAGAGTGATCAGAAGAAAAGCAGGGGAAATGGCCCTGAGGAAAATGGAATGGCTAAGCAGACAGCCTTACTGCATTGCCTAATAAGAAGCATGCTGCATGTTTATGTCACTTAAGAAATACTATGGACGTGTATCAATAAATTATACTGTTGTAGGTAGACACTTAGAAACAACAAAAAATAATGGAAACTATAATATGGGTAATTACTGGTAGCCATTTTATTTATCTCTGAAAACTTGTAGAAAATGTCCAAGTAGTAAAATACCATGGTATGTTGTTTCTGATTGGAACAAATTAAATAATACAAAATGGGAAGACATTTCATTTTGACAACCAATAACAAATTTTGCATTCATAAATATCTTGAGCAGTTATATATTAGGAAACCAGTTGTTTTTAGTGAAACAAAGCCAGAATTATTGAAAGTCTGGAAAGTAGTACTTAGGAATATTGCCTAAAGTTCTTTAACTAAACCGAAATGTAGTTTGGCAAATGTTATCTTTTGGGTCCCAATGTTAAATACTTTTATTTAGGTTTGCAGACCATAATGTTTCTAGCAGCTGCTCAACCTTCCCACTGTAGGCTGCCAACTGCTCTGCAGTAATCTAGATATGCCTGCCATTGTGCTCTTTGAAATGCAGGTTGATTCTCATGGGTCAAAGTCACTTTGAAAATAGCTGGGCACTATTACTTGGTGGAACTGATGCAGACTTTGGATTCTAAACTGAAACCTAAAAATTCTTTAGCTTATCTGAGTTCCTCATTTCCTCTGTTGGAAAAGGAGGTCCCCTTGAAAGATTGTGAGGAGTAAATGTAAAGCTGTTAAGAGTTAAGGGGACAATGATATGCTGTGAGTTAATTTCTTCTCCATGCTATGTTATGAAGTCTTTTGAAGATTGTGAAAAATGGGAAAATGATTTGTAGGACTGACCTTGTATCTTCTAAAGAGTTTTAGAGTTTAAATTATCTTTGACTAGAAACAACAGGTGATTCACAGGTAAAAATCAGCTGTGTCTTGACTTACTCAAGCAACAACATGAGCCAAATCCTATTCTACCTGGGTGTTAACACATCTCAGATATGTCAGGCATTATTTAAGGTGTTAGGTATTAAAATAAACAAAGTGGACCATATCTATGGTACAGCCACTCAGGAGGCTGAGGCTTGCTAGAAGCCAGGCGTTTGAGACCTGTCTGGGTAACATAGCAAGTGAGGTAATTATTTGAGCCTGTTCAAGCTTTATAAAAGAAAGGCTATAAATAGGTGGATTATAAACAACAGAAATATATTCCTCACAATCCTAGAGCTTAAATACAAGAGTAAGTAAGATGCCAGCAGGTGTGATGTGTGGTGAGTACTATCTGTGTACAAGGCAGAAGGGGCCAAGCAGCTCCTGGTGTCTCTTTTACAAGAGCATTTAACCTGGAGGCCCTGATTTCAGCACTTGGGAGGCAGAGGCAAGTGCATCTTTGTGAGTTTGAGACCACCTAGTCCACATAGCCAACCTGAGTTACATGGTGAGACTTGTTTCCCAAAAAATAGGGGAATTCTTTTCTCTTTTTTTGATAAATTATAGTTACCTTCTATAATTGTTAATCATAATCATTGTAATTTTTAACAGTTACTGTGATTTATATATGTAATATCTTTTAAATGATTGTTTCTGTAGAGAAAGAGTTCAAGCTCAGGAGAGTGTTGCTGGCAAAGGTGTGTTTTGCACATCTGTGTGTCTGGTCCATCTGTCTCTCAGCTGTTGTTCTAGGTGCTCAGAGACTGGCAGCTGCCAGCTTACTATTTGGTTCTTAAAGTTGGGGGAAAGTGAGTTTAAGATGCATAGCATAGTGTAAATAGTTTTGGTTTTTTTTTTGTGTGTGTCTAATTCTTGTTTTCTCCTACTTTTTTTTTAGGAGGTAACAGTTAATTTCACCTATCTTCACATAACAGTGCTTCAGTAACAGACTTGGAAGGAAAGTGAGGTGTCACTAGAAAGAATATTTGCTGGTAGTCCCATAGATATTATCATATTAACTATACAGCCATGTTTAGTTATAAGCAGTGATTCAGGGTGGAGTAGTAAAGCTAAGTAAAAATTACTTGGCATTTTATAAGTTAGAGTATTAGTGGTATGTAAGTATTAACAGGTCTACTACCAGGTATGTCCTACCTTTTGACACTGGCACTGGTTGTCATTTACAAAGTTCACACTTGAAAACTACACAATTGGCTTTAAAAAAAATCAAACAAATATAATGTTTTAAGTAAGTCTGTGTTGTGTGTGGCCAATGGGCCTTGGGTTGGACACACCTGCAAGCTAACATAGGAAGCCTTCTTTAAAAGCAGTTGTTTGTGTCATCTAAATCCTTGGATGATTACAAGATGTGATCAAGATAAATGTACCAGTGAATAATGCTGCTAAATTACTTTTTGTTGTTTGATGTTTGGAATGACAGAAATTATGGGCATAATTAAAATAGCAGTGATTGATAAATTTGTCAATGATCATAAAATTACATATATGCATATATATGTATAGATCTTGAAAGACAGCCCTGAGTTTTAGGAGTATCTTTTGTGCTATTGAATCTGGAAACTAATGTTGACATTTCTCTTGTCCGCTGCTTTCACCCTTTGATTTGCTGCAAGTCAGTCAGTTTTACTCATTGCCTGGTACTGACAGTAATCATTGTATCAAAACTAAGACTGAAACAAAAATCCTCAAATTTTCTATCAATTTTTCTATAACTTAAAATGTTTTACTGTAAAGCAAATCCCCCCTCTGTATTATGTTTAGGAACCCTTTTTATGGTTACCTAATTTCTTGGGTTATATAAGATCAATTAAATAAGCCTTCTACAAACTAAAATTTGAATATACTGTCAACCAGCATTTTTATTTTAGGAGACTTTCTAATGATACAAAACAGTATTTTTGACAATTATTTTTTTAAATCTGAAGCTTTTTAAAGTCCTAGCTTAGGTTATTTTAGTAATTACTAGCCCTCTTGCCTTTAGTATTATGACTTGGTAAGTCTGAGCCCATTGTTTTTGAACACACTACATTGTTCAAATTGATTGTCTGTTGGAACTTCACCAGTTTAGTTTATCTGATTGAGAAAACATCAGTCAGGCAAGAGGGATAGCTCAGCCCTTAAAGGCTAGGCTCACAACCAAAAAAAAAAAAAAAAAAAAAAAAATCAGTCTAGTATCACTGTTGGTTCTTAGTTGTCCTTTTCTTCACTTATCTCAAAGTTGGCTGTTTCATAGGCCACCAATTCACAATACAAAGGGGTCCTTAGCTTAGTAGGCAGCACAGGTGGCCACATGTGTTTTAGAATTGTGCCACAGGTGAATGCAGTGTGCTCCCGGTGTACCAGCTTCACCTTTAATGATTGAGTAGAATCAGTGTTAGGAATAAAATTTATTATAAAGGTAATATGGTCCAACTGACTTTTACTTTTTAATGTTCATAGTAACTATATTGTGTCTGTATCTTAAGTATGTTTTTGTTTTTTTGTTTTGTTTGTTGGTATGTACTCAGTTACTTTCTCAGAAGCTATTCTATTTTATGTCAAAACATTCCTAGAAAGTAAAAATGCAGTCAACCTGGTTATGTAATATTTCAAGTCAACAGCACACATTAGTAAATACACATTGGCAATTTTGTGAAGAGTTTTACCAAGAAATCGAGGGGCCCGCCATGCTGTCTTCCTTGCGCATGTCCGTTAGTCTAGTTTCACTCTGTGTTGACATTGTCTGGCTGGCTGTTAAGTCAGCTGTCGCTGCACTCTCATGTTCACTTTTTAAACCATGCTATTTGATTTTTCTGATATGCCCAGTTTTGCTGAGGGGAAAATGGAACTGCAGTGCAGAGCCCATCTGTGAGATGGCACTGTGGGTGCATGAGTTTCCATTTTTGTTTTAAGCTATCCATTCCTCCCTCTCTTGCATCTGTTCTTCTGTTGTGCCCTTTGGTTTAACATTGTTCTCCTCCCCAATTTTCCTCTTCTCCTCATTGTAAACTCATGGCAGGGTCTGCTTGGTGAGCTCATTCTCTTACAACAGCAAATTCAAGAGCACGAAGAGGAAGCACGCAGAGCCGCTGGCCAGTATAGCACGAGCTATGCCCAACAGAAGCGCAAGGTGATGGATGGTTCCGGGGGCTACTGATGTATCACACTAATCAGCCATTTCTGCTGACATCATGCTGCCTTAATCGGTTGAGGGGCTCCAGCCCTGGGAAATTATTTTTAACAAATTAAATTCAAAAGACACATCATACCCCCTAAAGTGGGTAGTGTAGACAAAGCCCAGAATATAAGCTTAACTATAGGAATTTAGGTTTGGAAAGTTAGGTTTCCAAACTGTGAGTATCCATGGATTTGTATTTAGGATGAAGCTGTGAGTTGTTGTTTATGTGGTCCAGTTGAGTCACTCAATCCTTAGATATTGAAGCTATCATGAAGTCCTTAAAAGTGTGCTTTTAACCATTAGGTTAAAGCCCCACAGGGTCAGTCCCTGAATTCTATGTACACACTTTTATCATAGTGAAGCAAGTGTAATGGTTGTGCATGTATATGCAGATCTTAAACTAATTATCTCACATCACAAATCAGAGAAGCTTTAAAACTATGTACAAGTATTACCCAGGAAGAAAGAATCAGTCATATATAGTTAGCTTCCTGTTTGCTCTTACATCTAAATCAAGGAATATTACAGTTACAGACTCAATGCAATGCTTCTACTGGCTAATCTTGGTGGTGGTTAATGCTTGAGAGTGTTCATCATCATAATTCCATGTCACTGTCACTTCCGGCTTTTCTCAATTCCATGGCTGTGTAACCAACAACTAACTGTATATTGTTCAGTTTTCAGTGGATGGATAAAATAAGTAGAAGAAGAATTCAAGTTATTTCATCTTTGTGGTTAAAGTAGCTATCTTGACTTGAGGAAGGACTTATTTTAAATATTCTCTAATTTCATATGTTGTGAGCATACTGTTCACTGAGCCATCCATACATAGGTTTGTTACAGAAAGAAGTAGAAGGAGTTTGTGTGTTCTGGAATTTAGAAATATGAATATAGTGCCAAATGCAATTTGGTCTTTTTTCATAGTAGTAAGATTGAAATGAGGCCCATCTGTCTACCATCTTAAGATCTAAGTTTAAGATTATACCAACATGCTTTCTGACCTTTCCAGTGATAGAAGTAGTAAGTATTGTCTATTTGTCTGCTATGGAGAGCAGTCATGCCTGCTTCACAGGGCTTCCGACTTGAGGATATCATTCCTGTTCGATTTACTGGTTATGTACTCAACCCCTTTGTTCCCCTCTTTGGGGTTTGTGAAGTAGAGTGGCAGAGTAATGCTTCCATCTGCTTTGTTTATAAAGAAATACTTAGTGGGACACCAACCAGGGCTTGTTCCTGCCCACTGTGCAGTTGTCTTGTGTGAACATTAATGGGACATTAAAAATAATTTATGCTATCACATAATGGTACCATTCCTGCTGTCCTAAAAGCCCAGTACCAGGCTGTGTCTTCTTTTCTCTGCTCCCCTGTGCTTACAACAGAGATGTTCACCATCATGCTCAAATCTGTGCTCCTGAGATTGTCACTCCAGGCATTTGAGGTTTGCAGGTGGCCTAAAGTAAAGCACAGGCACTTCTAATTCCTTTAAATATTTATTTCTCTGTTCTTGAAGAATCTAACTAAGTCTTCATTTTTTAGTATTTTGTTAGAAGTAAAATTTTTGCCTATATTTTCTGAGCAAAGGATATCAGCAGAGGTGGTTAGTCATTTCATCCTATAAATATGTCCAGCTATAATTTTCCAGAGATTCTCAGATACACACTTGACTATTTCAGAACAGCCACAGTGACCTACTAGGAGGAAATAAGTTCTTAAGTCAGTGCTGTTCTCAAGAGGAGCTAAGGTTCTCTTTCACATGGGCTCATTTGTGCAGAAGATCCCACGCTTTCTCCTTAGTTTCACAGCCTTGGAATTGTGGAAAAGCTCTGGTTCAAGACCACTTGTTTCATTCCTGTCAAGGTGACTTTAAAATTAGTTTCAAATAAGAACTAAATATATTACATAACAGAGCATGAGTCTCATATTGTAAGCAGCTGAGCTTTACCAGTAAAACCATTGGAGGAAAGCATACCTAAGTTGTCAAGTGAGGGTGGGGTGGGTATAGGCCTTGCAATCATAAGGACCTGAGTTCAATCCCCAGAACCCATGTAAATATGTCAGGTATGGTGGTGCCCTTGTAATCCCAGTGCTGGGGAGGCAGAAATGGACTCCCTGGGGCTCACTGGCTAGTCAGTCTAGACTATGGAGAGCTCTAGAGCAAGGAGGTATGTATGGTCCCTGAGGATAACACCAAGCTAGTTTTCTGCCTCTGCATGTGTGTGCATGCACGCACATGCACATTGAAAAAATAACTAGAATAAATGACAGAGTAGAAGTAGCTCATGCTAGTCTCTTAAGAAAATGTGTAAAAGTTACCTTCTCACCAATCTTTAGTGCTTGATTTTACAAACCTAAATTTGTTTTATCTGTATCTTAGGAAAATTGTGAGATCTTAGTTTTCACTCTGCCACCTACCTTAAAACATTAATTTTGATCCTTATTAAATGAAGCAGCTAGGAAGTACACCATTTTGTAATATTTTAATTAATTGCTTTGACTTATGTAGCCTTTTTTAACACAACTACTAAGTTAACCTTTTATAGTTCTTGGCTTATATTAACATTTTGACATTTTAATTATTATATCAGTTTCTTAATTATTTTCCCACATGCTGAGTAACATAGGATTTTTTCTATAGTAATTCAGTATATGTTAGAAATCACTCAATTTACATTGTAAACTAAAACCAAAACAAAGCTGATCATAGTGGCGAAAAACCTTTACTCCTAGTACTTGGGAGGCAGAAGCAGGCCGATCTCTGTGAGTTCAAGGCCAGCCTGTTCTACATAGTGAGACCCTGTCTCAAGAAGAAAAAAGTAAAGCAAAAACAGTTGAAAGTAGTAGTGTTTATATATTTTATTGTAAATTCACTACAGGTGCATGGATATTTAGTGGAAAGAAGTAAATCCCAGTAACTTTGAAATGAGTCAGGAGCAAATTCCTATGCTCATACATTACAGAATGATGGCATGCCTTGTGATCGTAATATGGGGTGGTTTGGTTCTTCATTGGTCTTTTAGCCTTTGTTCTTTGGGTTGTGGGCTCTTCAACTTGCCTGCCTACTCATGCTTTAAGAGACTTAATAATTCTTGTCCAATCTACTGGAGCACACATAATCAAAATGGAAAAATAAATTACACCAGCAAGTCTCTTCTTACCACTCAAGATTAAATTAAAATTTGTAACACAAATTTTGTAGCATGGGCAAGATTTATTAATGACTACCTCATCATCATTTAAAATCTGATGAAGACAACTCTGCCCTGTCAAGAAGTCAGTGCAGTTACATGACTTTGTCGTATGTGACATTGTTCTCATTGTACTTTTTACTTGTATTGTGACTACTTTAAACTCTATTATACAATGAAATTTAGAGACTTTTAAAAGTTTGTCTGAGAACTGTTGATAACAATTCGAAGTAGTTTACACAATACTGTAAATTTTATTTTTTATGTTCAAATCAGTTTTAGTTGCTTAGCTTTGGGTTCATTTCTATAGATACATTTGTTCTGTTGAGAGTTAGCTGATGTTGGATTGGGATCGAACTTAAAAACAAGCCTCTGGCTCCGTTTAACTTTCAGAGATTCCAGTTAGTCTCTGTATCCGTTGGTCGTGCACATCTCTACCAAAAGTGAGGAAGTTGAAAGTTGTTCTTTAGAAGATCCACTGTGACCAGTGAGCAGTGGCTGTGAACAGTGACTTGTATCTGGCATCCCCATGCTTGTGTCTGGGGAAATGGCAGTACTCTAGATGCCAGATTCCTGTGC
This sequence comes from Cricetulus griseus, assembly GCF_003668045.3. Taxonomy (NCBI): domain Eukaryota; kingdom Metazoa; phylum Chordata; class Mammalia; order Rodentia; family Cricetidae; genus Cricetulus; species Cricetulus griseus. The sequence goes on along the minus strand of NC_048597.1, from coordinate 59,865,263 downwards.
CTTAGTACAAAACAACCTCTGACAGAGCAACCCAGACAGCCATCTCTGCTTTTTCTAACAAGTCTTTCTTAACAAATGCCTAGAAAGGTGATAAGACAATGATTCCATGATGTATCTAGTTCATAAGATTTTGATGAACTGTTACTATTGACGAGTATAAGTATTTTTATTATCGTAAATATTCACTTGAGTTGAATTTTATTTTAAATATGCACATAGTCTTAGTGCTGCTTTAAAACTTTAGCTTATTGTGTATCCTATGTAACCCTAAACCTAATAACTAAAATGAATCTATTTTAAAAATGCAGGTGTCAGACAAAGAAAAAATTGACCAACTTCAAGAGGAACTTCTGCATACACAGGTAACTCAAGTCAGTGAGAGAACCCGGTGCTCTTTTCCTTGTGAGCTGCTGTGGGTGAGCCCAGGGTATCATACCTGGGGGCAAGCACTCTGACACTCAGCAGCATCCCCAGCCCCAGGTACTTCTTTGGGATATGGACAGCCGGTTCTTTTTCCAGCAAAATAAAAGTTGGAATACTTAATGACAGAACCTTTCCACTAACAGTAATTTTTGTGTCTACAAAAGCTAATTGAGAAATAGGAAATAAAAAAGAAACCAAGTGAATACCAGGTTAATTCATCATGTAGAGATTCCTATTTTGAGAGATTCTTGTCCTGATTTAAAGATAAATTATTGTGGGAGGGGAATGGGTAAAATTAATTGTCCTTATACAACCTAGTGCTTATATTTTCACTTTGCTAGGTTAAATATAAAGTAAAGAAATTTGAGTTGTGTTTCACGTTTCTCTTCTGAGTCCTCAGTACCTTTCTTTGCTTCTCTGCAATCTGAAATCAACATAAAATTTTTTTCTAGAGAAATTCTGGTGGTATAATCCTATCTCTTAGTTAATGATGGAAATGATTGTTTAAAAACCACTTGTGTAAAATGTAATGAGTACCCACCTACCTTGCTGGTATAAGTTTGTCAGCAGCAGTTATTCTATATTACTAACATCTAATAATTAAGATTTATTTTTATAAGCCAAAAGACATACTTATCATCTTGGGTTTTTTTTTTTTAAGGGGAAAACATAAAAAAAGAAGCAGTCTAGATAAAATCAAGCAGCTATTGTATTTTGATACATGGTTTTGTTTGATCTATTCATGGAACCTCGTGTGTAATTAACACTGAGAGCACTTGTGCTGTGACTGGCACCTGTCTTTCTCGAGACTTTTCTGCCATGAGTCACGACTAGTTAACTCTACTTACTTTCCTTGCTGTATACTATTCCTTTAAAAGAAAAAAAAAAAAAATAATCACTGTTCTCTGAGAGGGTGGTCCCTGGAGCTGTAACATCATTATTCCCTGAGAGTTTTTTAGATACAGATTCTTAGCCTATCCTAAACCCACTGAGTCAGAATCTCTGGCAATGGAGCTCAGTAATCTTTGGGGTATTTTGCAGTTCTTTTTGTTTATATGGTTTTGGTTTGGGCAAGGGTCTCACTGTGTAGCTGACCTGGAACTCAGATGCTCCTGCTGTAGTTTCCTACATGCCTCCTCACTTAAACCCAGCTACAGTCTTTGTTTTTTTAATGCCCTTAAGGTAATTATGGTACATCTTAGATTTTGAGAATTTTTTGTTGTAAGCAAGCATGCCCAAACTTCTGACTTTGTAACACAACCTAGCTGTCTGCAAAGTTCATACTGAAGAACCACACAATCAAGTTACAAAATGAAATCACATACAAAAGAATTTATGATGTTTTAAGTAGATATACAGTTTTGTGTGTATCTGTATTCACAGCTTTCCACAGGTTAGACACACCTGTCAGCCCACTTGCATTTCTGGAGGATAGTGACAGGTTGACATGTGTATCAAGGAAAGAAAACATAGATTCCCCAAGTTGATTCCATATTTACAAAGAAATATGCCATGGAACTGTGCCCTGCAATTGTGCAGTTCCAGTTGAAAGCCAGTTAGTAATATTCTGTGTGAGTAACATGTACTGAGCTTGCAGTTATCCCCATGAGTGATTCTCAGGTAAAAGAAATACACAGGCCCAAGTTTTTAATTTTCTTTTTAAAGGGGTAATAGATGGGAGCTAATTTTAATAATACATTTTACTTAATGCAGTGTGCCCCAAATTAGTATCATTACAACGTGTCCATATAGCAGGTAGCACACTATTTCAAGTGTTCGGTAACTATGGGTGGCTAGTGACTTTAAACAGCAAAGAAATATTAGAATTTTACTAAATCCTTACAGGCCATAAATGAATACATTATTAGATATGTTTAGCATGTAATCCAGTAGCTCTACTATAGATATTTTTCTCTAATTAGGCTTAACTTGTACATTCTGTAAGAATAGGACCTCAATTTCCTGTTACAGACCATTTTCTCAGGAGTTTAAAACCTAAAAAAGTCTAAGAAATGTTTCCCAGTTGTGATATAAGCTGTACACTTAAGCATTCTGCTGATTGTGGGGGACTGTGATTCTTAATTTTCTGTACAAAGGAAGGTGACAAATTTGAGCAGCTCACCCTGAAAAGCAAAGTATGTTGCCACTTAGCTACTTTGAAATAATAACCCTAAATAAACTGATTTCCTAAGTATTTGTTTTTATACTGGTATTTTAAGTACAAACAAGCAACCTTCTCCAGACATGGACATTTGACCGCACCTGGAGTTTAAGCCTCTTATTCAGACAGACCTGTTTAAATGCGCTTTCCTTAGGACAAGCTAGCAGGTGTCACTAACCTTAAGCTTCCTGTCTGTAAAACCTCTGCCCTAGTGGGCTTTCTGTAAAGGGTCATCACACAATGTATGTGACTCGTTCATGTTTTATGACATAACCATCTTTCTTAAAATAATGTCCAAATGAGAATAACTTGCATTTTGACCAAATAGCCTTATATTGGAGACTTTATTTTAAAATTGTAGGAAATTCTTTCAAGTTCTTAAATTTTTAGTATTTTTAAATTATTTCTTCAACATAACCAAATAAATTTTTAACTTAAATGCTAAATTATAATGGAAAATTATGGGTTTCACTGCTTGCTTAAAATAATATTAATTTTATTTTCTCCACATTGTCATGGAACATTTTTAAGTGTAACAATAATTTAAGTGTAACTAGTTAAGTCATATAACTTCAGAAGTTTGGAAGATTTTAATTAGATTTAATATTTATTTGCTAACCCATCTTTTTCTTACACAGTCATGTACATTGTCTTGTTGCAGCTAAAGTATCAGAGGATCTTGGAGCGTTTAGAGAAGGAGAACAAAGAGCTGAGAAAATTGGTACTGCAGAAGGATGACAAAGGCATCCATCATAGGAAACTTAAGGTACTTTATCTTCATTTAGTAGTTCTCAGAACTTTGACATTTGACTTTGTGTATTAAATAATAAATTTTTTTAGTTTATCTTCTTTTAAAAATATTATGTCTGTGGGTGTTTTGCCTGTATGTATGCCTAAGTACCATTTGAGTGCCTGGTGCCTGTGGAGACCAGAAGAGGCCATCAGATACCTTGAAACTGCTGTTACAAATGGTTACATAAGCTGACATGTGGGCTCTGGGAATTGAACCTGGGTCCTCTGGAAGATCAGCCAGTGCTCTTAACCATCTCTCTATCCCCTAAATGATTAAAAAAAAAAATTAATTAATTATGAAGTGTTTCATTTTCAATTATAGCCAATGTAGATATTTCATAAATTGTAGTTTCTAATTTCACCATATAGTATGCCCATAAAATCTTCATATGTTAAGATGAATTTCTTATGAATCAATCTATTTTCATAAAATACCTAGTTCATTTTTGGGCTCCCTAAATTAAGATTATTAGTTTACTGGATACTTAAGTAATACTTGCCACTGTTGCCTCACTAGTATTTCCACGTCAATTTGTCTTCAGTTTTGAAATTTAACACTTATTTTTCAAGGTAATTTTCTACTACAGCAATTAAAATAAAATTTTAAAAATAAGTGTATGTTGGTATTGTTGTCACCAACATATTGTTAATTACCACTATCAATAAATTAAGTCATACTATCCCCACAGACTCAAGCCAGATGTGTTAAGTTGACAGGATTCTTTTAACTTGAAAGTTCAGTGCTGCAATCATTGTGTCAGAGTAAATAAGCATGAATTGCTGCAGCATACCAGAACCATAGTGAGTCATAGTGTACATCTAGAACCAAGATCCAAAGATGTCATTTTAGTTTAATAAACATGGTTTAGTAGCTTTGACTCTAAATCCTCACCACCCAATGCACAAAAGCCTGACTGTCTTTACAAGTGCTGATTGGATGCTGAAAAGTCATGCTCAAGGGTTAGGAAATATAGAGAGTTTCCTTAGAAATGGTTATTTTTCCTCATTAGATGCAATGGTAATGAAATGTGTGTACTTTTAGGCAGATGTGAGAGGAGCTGTTTGGCATTTAGGTGTTTCTATGTATTAAGAGGCAAAAATATCCTTAAACTCTCATAATGTTCCCACCTTGGTATTAAAACTTACTCTTAGTAAATGCTTAATGGTTCCCCATTTTTCTCCCTTAGATGCTTTACTTGGCACTGTTGTATTCAGGGTGTCATCCTGGTCTCCAGAGAAAAGCATTCCAGGACATTTGCCTTTTCCTCACATGACAGCCTTTGCCATTCTTAGGGTGCTGAAATAACTACTGCTTTAAGAGCTTGTCCACTCAGCCGCATCGCACACCTGTATGCTTCCTGCCCTCTCTCTTCACTCTGTCACGTGCTTTCCTGCTTCCGACCCTCTCCCCCTCCTCTCTTCTTCTCATCCACCCTAGACTGACAGTAATTCCTCTGCCAGTTGGTCACCCAACCCCTTTTTTGACTTTTATGTTAGTAGTTAGCTCTTTCCCTTTTACCATCTAATTAGATTATGAAATCCTAAATTAATGAACTTTTTATTGAGTTGGTTTATTTCTAAATAAGCTGAAGAAGTAGTATTTTTATTCTTAGGCTGGTTTTCCTATGAAAATATTTATGTAATTAGAAAAAACAATGCAAATTTGAATTTGTCCACATGTTTCTCACTTGGCGTATCTGTAGTTTTTTTATTGTTTTACTTTATTCTATTTTTACTAATTTTAATGTTTTTCTTGCAGAAATCTTTGATTGATATGTATTCTGAAGTTCTTGATGTTCTCTCCGATTACGATGCCAGTTACAATACACAGGATCACCTGCCACGGGTAAGGGGAAAATAAACATGGGACCTGCTGCCACCAGGACATTGCTTCCCCTGTGTCATCATAATCCCTGTGCTCCAAGACAACTTAATCACTAAGCATTGCCTGGCTCCTCTTTATTTTGGGGACCATAAAAGTGAATATATGTGTTTTGAAAGAAAACTGCCAGATATTTGCCACTATACATTCTTTATAATGTTAAAAATCATAGGCAAAAAAATTAAACATATGGATGAAATTTAGTCTAATAGAATCCAAAGTATGTTAGCAAAATGTAAACAGGCTGTGGGAAGTATTTGTGGAAAGTTAATGATCGAGTTTTAGAAATAACGCTAAATTAGCATAGTTTTCAAAAATAAAAATTTGATTATAGATAATGGAGCCAATTAATTCTTCTGCTATGTGTATCTGCAGAATGCCTACATGCATCAACCCTTACTCTTTAAAAAAATATAGCTTCTTTTGGCTATAAATGTCTTAAAAGATTTTTAAAATATGTCATTCAAACTCTACTTACATTTAATTTGGTGTCAGAAAAATACTAATAACTGCTATATATGTTGTGGTTAGGTTGTTGTGGTTGGAGATCAGAGTGCTGGAAAGACAAGTGTGCTGGAAATGATTGCCCAGGCACGGATATTCCCACGAGGATCCGGGGAGATGATGACACGTTCTCCCGTGAAGGTAGGAAAGGAGCCGTCTCACTGAAGGACCTTAGAGAAGGCACCACTTCATGTTAAAGTGAAGGCTTAGCTTATTTGTTTCACTTCAGTAAGAGGGACTTCTTCCACAGTGCTTGAAATCATGCCCACTGTAGGAATTAGTGGGAGGCACAGCCAGGGGCACACATGTACAGAGCTGAGAGAGTAAGTGAAGGGAGAGTGGTGGGAAAGGACACCCAAGGGGCGGTGGCTGTCTAGGTGATACTGGAAGTCCTCTTGATGTTATTTGGAATAGGACACAGAGGATGAGAGACAGAATGAGACTGTTGGAATCAACAAATGTAGATAGTTTTCTATGGTATTTTTATGCTGATTATCATGTCTATTAAGCTAGAAAAAAATAATAAAAGGAAACACTACAAGAACAAAGTCACTGAATTAAAGGAGGCTTGTATCTCTCTCTGTGTGTGTGTGTGTGTGTGTGTGTGAGAGAGCGCATACTCATTGCCCATATATAAAACTACTAACAACTCGCCAGCAGAGACAGGGAGAAAGTAAGTGGCTTTAGACTCAAGAACTGTACAGCCAAGTTATTCGATAAGTAAGTAAATAAATAAATAAATAAATAAATGGATGAATGAATAAATAAATAAATAAATAACTCAATCTTTTAATTAAGTTTATGATTTGGTGTTGAGCCACATTCATAGTTTTTTTAGGGTACATGTAACCCACAGGCCACAATTCAGATATGCCTGGGTTTAGATAGTATGCAATAAATGAAAGAAGATTCTTACCATAAGCATAATAAATATCTAAATATTTATACTATTTAGTATGTTAGACATGGAGCTAGAGAAGTAGTGGAGGTGACAGGATGCTGTGGGTGGTATAGCTAACATGGCATTTGAACCAAGATTTAAAGAAAATGAGGGAAGTAGTCTTATTGCAACCTGTACATTTATGTTCCAAGCAGAGACGAGCTAGTGTGCAGTTCCTGAGTGGTTGGGATAGGATAGGAAAGAGGCCGGTGTGATGGGCCAGTGAAGAGGCCTCAGTGACAGTCAGAGAGAGAGTGGATGGCAGAGATAAGCAGATCATTAGGGCCTGCTAGGCCAGTTTACAGAGTTTGGTTTTTGTTTTAAATGAAATGGGAAGCCAGTGAAGTTCTGAGCAGAGTTTTATTACTTTCTAAAAGGCTCTGGCCGCTGTGTTGAAAAGAGATGTTGGCAAGTGGGTGAGATCATGGAGATCAGATGAAGGGCAGTTAGATTAGATGATACTTGGGCATGGGAAGTATTAATGAGCATGAAATGAATTAGTAGGCTTGTGACATTATTTTTAAAGTAGAACCAACAGGATTTCTTGACAGATTGATAAGAAGAGACCAATCATCACAGATTGGGGTTTTGAATGAACAGCTTAAAGAATATAATTTGCGTAGAAACATCGAGGTAGGTCCAATTTTGGAAAGATGTTTCAGAGTTCAATTTTCTTGCTAAAGGGAGCTAATAAATAGGTAGCTATATGTACAGATTTGGGGAGTGGTCTGGACATAAATTTTGGAATCAAGATGAAATGTCTACTGGATAAGAACTCAAAGGAGTGAATGGACAGAAAGATGCAGGACCTGTGAGGTTAAAGGAAGAGGAAGCAGTTTGGAACATGGGAGGGTGGGTCAGTGTGGTGGAAGTAGACCCAGAACCATAACATCAGCTAGGAGCCAGGAAAAGAAGTATCAAAGAGGAAGGGACCTTGGGAGCAAGGAAAGGCTGAGCAGCAGTCATCCAGTTTAACTGTGGTGCCAAGTTAAGTGGGCGGCTGGTGTGGAGGCTTCCTGCTTGCTTCTGTCTCCTTGGTGAAATAGGTCGCCTGTTATCAGCTGTTAAGAGAAAGGAGGAGATAGAGGCAGGAGAAGAAAAGCAGAGTCTTTCTAAAGAGATTGTGGTAACTCTACTGATGCAGTCAGGAGATATGAAGACAGACTAGTCAGACTGAAGTCCCCAGTAAGGTTGTGGGCATAAATTTAAAGTGAATCTATATGGTTAGAGGATTGGTGTTTTTCTTTCACATTCACCTGATAGAGGTCGAGATAAAGTAACTCAGAATTAGAAAATTGAAATCGCCAAGAAGTGTGATCAGAATTGTGGTAGAAAGTGAGGGTGAGACCCCCTCTTCCTCTTCCTTATAGTAAGAGGTCATGTAGGCAAACAAGAAGCACTGCCTCTGTCTGGTCAAGATAGCTCAAGGTTATAGGTGGAGTGTATACACCACAACAGAGGAAGGTCAGCTGGATGCTTTCTCTGCCTCTCTGAGCTAGCAGACTTTCACCCCAGCATCTGGCTCCAGAATCTTTATTGGTAAAATTGAATGATTGAGATTTTGTTTAAAACAACACTCTACAATTATGATAATTGTAGCAAAGTAGAAGATGAATTCCCAATGTTTTTATACTGATTATTGAGCATGATGTGAGCAGCACGGGTTCACTCTGGTTCACTTCACCTGCCTAAACTGGAAGTACACTAGCTCCCATCCTTGTATAATGGATGTACACCGAATACCACCAATCAGTGAAGGAGGAACCACTATCACACAATATGGTCCAAAGAATACTGTGAATCTCACTATACTGCACCTTAGTTGCACCCAGGAATCACTGGAAGATTTTAATACAAACCTCACTGTCTCACTTTCTACCACTGAGATCTCACAATGTTAGTTGTGAATACATCTTATATGTTTCTGTCTCTTCAGGTGACTCTCAGTGAAGGTCCTCATCATGTGGCCTTGTTTAAAGATAGCTCTCGGGAGTTTGATCTTACCAAAGAAGAAGATGTAAGTAGAGTTCAAATCAGTTTCATCTCTGTTGCTTTATGACCCCTGTGTGCTCTAAAACAAAGAAGTGGACTATTTGTCATTAAGATTGTCTTGGGACTTTGTTCTTTTCCATTAATAGCTCGCGGCATTAAGACATGAAATCGAACTCCGAATGAGGAAAAATGTGAAAGAAGGTTGTACTGTTAGCCCTGAGGTAAGGGCAACAATCATTTCAGCCAAGATCTGGGGATGTGAAGTTTTTATGCATATTAGTAATTAATATGAATGTGGTATTTTGATCAGAGATATATAGATAATTTTTAATTTTTTTGTTTTGTCTTTTTTTTTTTTTTTGAGACAGGGTCTCACTGTGCAGCTGGGGCTAGCCTGGAACTCACTATGTAGATCAAGCTAGCCTTGAACTCACAGAGATCCACCTGCCTCACAAATAAAAGGCGTATGCCACCACACTCAGATTTTTTTTTAATGTTCTAAATAACGTACTATTGTAGGGGGAATCACCACAAATAATCTTAAGAAAGTCACTCCCTGGGAGATTGATATATTTTTCCCCCTTCCTGAATAGACCATATCTTTAAATGTCAAAGGCCCTGGGCTGCAGAGGATGGTGCTCGTGGACCTGCCGGGCGTGATCAATGTAAGTACACACAGAAGGTGTGTTTCCTTCCATTCCTTCTGTGGAAGCCTTCTGTAATGACATGTAAAACCTTTTTCTTCAAGACTGTGACATCAGGCATGGCTCCTGACACAAAGGAAATGATTTTCAGTATCAGCAAAGCGTACATGCAGAATCCTAACGCCATCATCCTGTGTATTCAAGGTAAATCCCACAGATTTTCCCTCTCCCCATCCATCCTTCCCCTTAGAGCCCCAGGCATTGCTGCAGCACCTGTCATGTCAGCACCCATGCACATGCATTCTCACCGCTCTTTTCATTGTAGTAGTCACGCAGTGTAACTGGGAAGCTTTGATAGTTTTCACCTTTGACATTGGAATTTTATTGCTACATTCCTAAAGGAAATGTACTGAGACAAAATTTTCACAATCGCTTTTGTAATTATTACACTGTTATTTTTTTTTTTTTCTTTTTTCAGATGGCTCTGTAGATGCTGAGAGAAGTATTGTTACAGACTTGGTCAGTCAAATGGATCCTCATGGAAGAAGAACCATATTTGTTTTGACCAAAGTAGACCTGGCAGAAAAAAATGTAGCCAGTCCAAGCAGGGTGAGGGCAAGTTGTGTGTGTGTGTGTGTGTGTGTGTGTGTGTGTGTGTGTGTGTGTGTTTCAGTGCTTTAGGCTCTTCATCTAGTGGGAATGAAAACATTTATGATATGATCTCATAGGTTGTGATAAGTTTCTACTCAGATCATAAATACACAGTGGTTTAAATGGTTCTTGGGCACCAAGTGTTGTATACATGGTGGCTGGCTTGTTTACAAAGGATAAATTGGTGTTCTGTAGGCCCCTGTAGAACAATGGCATCAGGTCCTCATCCCCACTGCTGTTGCCTAGGAAGCTTGTCTTTCCCACTTTAAATCTGTGGGACTTTGTCTCTGTGTCAGGGTCTCCAGACATACCAGCCTCAGATGCAGTGATTTTTTCAAAGGCCCCAACAGGGTCACCACATAGTCATAGTTGCCTCAGAGACATATTGGAGAGCCATGAAGGAGAAGCTGCATGGGATGCAATCTAGAGACAGCCTGTTCAGGTTTCCAGGAGCCTTCTTTCAGAGGCTAGTCAGAGAGGCGGTACCAAAATTCCAAATTCTCAGAAGAAAACTGGTCAGCACATACCCATCACTTGCCCAGCATGCCAGACAAAGGCAAGCAGACCTTTCATAGGGTCCTCCTGGGCCTGTTGTGGCAACTTGTCCTTGAGCCTTGCCCCTCCTGCCTTATTTTATGTTTCGTTTCGAGCCTCGCCTTTAACGGCTGAGCCATCTCTCCAGCCCTCTCTGCCTTATTTTTAAAAGCAGAATTGCTGTGACCATGTTGATCCTCATCTGAAGGAGAAGCAAGGTAGAAACAATGTTTGTGGCCTCCATTTCTCCCCTAATGCTTTCATTCCTTTCTTCCTTCGGGTTTTAGTTGAAGCTTACTTCAGGCCTTTCTATGGCAAAGATTCAGCTTTAATCTAGGTTTAACTTGTTAGTGTATGAATGATAGATTTATGTAAGTATGCATTTTCCTGTGCCCAGACTCCATAGTTTTTATCACACTCAGAAAACGGACTTTTGTCCTTAAAAGAGTTGAAAACCAATCTAAAATATATTGTTTCAAGCAGGGATAGAAGAGAAATTAGTAAAAGATAACCCACCTTGGTGAGACTCTAGATAATTAGGGCTCACAAGTTCTATCAGCAGTAAAGGTGCTGTGGCCAAATCTGAATTCCATCCCTGAAACCCATAGAGTAGAAGGAGATAAGAAAGAGAGCTGACTCCTACAAATTGTCCTCTGCCCTCTGTATGCACACACACATACAAATTGTCCTCTGCCCTCTGTATGCACACACACACATACAAATTGTCCTTTGCCCTCTGTATGCACACACACACATACAAATTGTCCTCTGCCCTCCATACACACACATACAAATTGTCCTCTGCCCTCTGTATGCACACACACACATACAAATTGTCCTCTGCCCTCCATACACACACATACATATGCAAATAAACAATGTCCTCTGCTCTATATGCATGTCCACACATGCATATGCAAATAAGCAAATGATAATTTTTAACTTAATAGAATAATTTAAATTTTAATTATTCAAAGGAACTATAAGGAAAAAGTAATAAAGCTATTTATTGAGTGCTTCTCTGTTCCAGGCTCTGTGCTAAGTGCCATTATCTCATAGCTTCCATAACCTTGTATTAGAATTAACTCATTTACTTAAGGTCACATGGCTAATAAATGACTCAGAAGTCTGACTCAGAAGCACTATGAATCATTCCAAGTTTCAATCTTGGTATATACATTTTAATATAGTAAAGTTAGGTGTATTTCCCTCAAATAACAGTCAAAACACATTTATATGCTTTTGAGAGACTATATGTATGCTGATAAGTGTATACATGTTTAGAGTTTTTAAATATTTTCTAAATTGCATATTTTGCTTTTAAAAATTAAGCAAGTCTGTATTTCACATTTATTTTTCCAATCCACTAAAATAGATACAACAGATAATTGAAGGCAAGCTCTTCCCAATGAAAGCTCTGGGTTATTTTGCTGTTGTGACAGGAAAAGGTATGCAAAGATGGATTATTATAACTTACTTTTAGTTTTTGCTGTCTTCAGATAATAAAAATTAATTTTCTTGGTGAAATTTTGGTCACCATCTTTCCTAGGAAACAGCGCTGAGAGCATTGAAGCTATTAGAGAATATGAAGAAGAATTTTTCCAGAATTCAAAGCTCCTAAAGTAGGTGTCATGTTACAATATTCAAAGACTTTACCGTGAGAGCTTAGCTTACACTGAAGTGCTTCAGCTGGACTGATCGTGTCTTGTAGCACTTAGCCTGCTGTTGGTTGTTTGTCCATGTGGTGGTCTGTATCGAGTGAGGCGCTCCCTGAGCACTCTTGGACAAAACTGGAAGCAGTTTGTCACATGGTGTAGCAGATAGCAGCATAGACTGCCTCTGCAGATATGGACTGAGAGACAACCCTCACACTTCTCACATTGTTTTCCCTAGAAAGTGATGTTTTTTTCATTTTTCCTTTTCTAAACGTGTGCACATTTCATTTATAATAGAGAAAATTGGAGTGGGAAGTGGCAACAGGATATTTCTGAGTAAATATTGGAAGAAATTGACAGAAAATAAGACACTGAACTGCAAATCAAAATAGAAGGACTAAACAGCAATTGCATTACACTGAGTTTCTACATAGTTTCTGGAAGTAGACAAGCATATTTGCCTCCATATTGGTACAAAAGTAAGGACAATTCCTTACTGCAGACATCACCCAAGGATCTTCTTTTTTATTGTATTGGGAAGGCAGTGACAAGCTTCCTGGAGAACTATGCTGTCTGCTGTGGTGCTCACTGGTCATGTGCACACCCCAGACTGGCCAGTGTTTGACAAAACAAAAGCCATCCCTCAGCCACACTAACTGTGTACTTCCAGAGCTCAGTAATTCATGTGGCCAGTGCTTGCCTTGCTGGACAGGTTAGATATCCCACTTCCTCGGTGCAGAAATTTTTGCTGGGCAGTGTTAGCATAGAGTGAGTGTTCCTTTGTCATTATGACGCACTTTAGCTCTGGTCTCCTGTAGGACAAGTATGCTAAAGGCACACCAGGTCACCACAAGAAATCTAAGCCTTGCTGTGTCCGACTGCTTTTGGAAAATGGTTCGAGAGTCAGTTGAACAACAGGCTGATAGCTTCAAAGGTAAGCGGGCTTCTTAAAGCAAGGCCTCAAATGCAGGCATGTGATTTACTATTGGACAACAGGTGGAAAATGGAGAAACGCAAACCTTCTATTATACAAGAACTGATTTCCCTATCAGAGGCAGCATTACAGAGTTTTCAGAAGCAGCAGGTTTGCAGTAGTGTTTAGAGAATGCTTGGATGCCTGTAGAGAACTTGGATCCTCCCTTACAGGAAGAAGAAAACACTGGGAAGCCCTGTGTTGTACTGTTTCCCCAGGCACTCTTCTGCACCAAGTCTTCCAGTGAGAAGCCGCTCCTCCCCCATTAACATTTGGAAAGTTACTTACTATTTACCCCACTTAGTACTACAGCAATTTTGTGTTATCTATATTTCCATTTTATAGAAAAGAAAACAAAGGTGCAGAGTAATTTACATAACCAGTGCCACATAGCATTAGACCCAGGATATGAATTATAGTGCCAGAGTCCGTTTTCCTGGCAGCTACACTACATTGCTGCAGCTGGGGATTTGTGAAATGAACCTGGGGAAGCTAGAAGTAATGAGAATAGCTTAGACAACTGTAACAGTAATAGCATTCAGAGTATCAGGACACCAAGACATGCTCAGGAACCCAGCTGATACAGAAGGTAGAGAAGTAGCCTTCAGCAGCCAGACTGGAACATCTTCCTTTCTCCACAGCAACACGTTTTAACCTGGAGACAGAGTGGAAGAATAACTACCCACGCCTTCGAGAGCTCGACAGGGTAATAATAGCTGAATGCCCCACGGGTCTTGTATATACTTTAATTTACTGTGTCCTTACAGAGTTGTTGATCTGGTGGGTAAAATTGCTGTGATCTTAATCATAGTTACTTAGGAGTAGTTGTCTTTTCTACAATAATTTAAACTATTATAACATTTTAAAATAATTAGGAATCACAGGTTGTAGAAACATGTCAAAATTATTTCTGAAAAAATTATGAATATTCTTTAGAAGTCTTATTGATATATACCTATGTAATCTAATTTTTTTCTTCAGTTATTCATTAGCTTTTTACTTGGTTGGTATTTACATTGGAGATATAGTCTAATGGGAACTAAATATGTTTTTCTTTGATTTTTAAAATAGCAAACTTGTGAGATCCAGCATTATCTTACTATTACTGATCACTAAATTGTGTGTGTTGGTTCTTTAGCATTTGTTATGTGGAAATGTTATATCAAAAAACTACAGTCAGGATAGCTGGGAAACCAGCGTAGGACTGATCCAGACCCCATGAACTTGGGTGTCAGTGAGGAGGCCTCGGAAATCTATGGGGCCTCTTGTAGTAGACCAGTACTTATCCCTAGCATAGGAATGGACTTTGGGAGCCCATTCCACATAGAGAGATACTCCCTCAGCCTAGACACAAGGAGGTGGGCCTAGGCCCTATCCCAAAGGATATGACAGACTCTGAGGACCCCCTATGGAAGGCCTCACCCTCCCTGGAGAGCAGAAAGGGTATGGGATAGGTAGGGTGTTAGTGGGGGGCAGGGGAGGAGGGGAGGGAGAGGAAATGGGAATGACATGTAAAACAATCTTGTTACTGCAGTCAGAATTCAAAAGGGTAGATAGACACTTTGACTGCTTCTTGGTCCTTATCTGAGTAATGACATTCAAAAAGGAGACTAGAAGGTCATCTGCTAGACTTGCATCTTCAAACCAAAACTTAGTGACCATAGCCTGTCCCTGTCCTCCTCTTGGTTATCCCTGAAGATCATAACAGGACAAATATAGTGGCTCTTGACAATCCTAACTTGTCTCTATGTTGCCTAGAATGAACTATTTGAAAAAGCGAAAAATGAGATCCTTGATGAAGTTATCAGCCTGAGCCAGGTCACTCCAAAACACTGGTGAGTATTAATCCCTTTTCTCGGTGTCTTTCACTGTAAAGTAGAAGGAAGCAGTTATTTTTGTTGCCTGGGTTCATCCCACAAAATGAAGTAGGTGAAAGAGTAGTTTCTCCTTTAAAAACAGCAGCAGTTGTAATCTATCAGTTGACTGTCTGGATGGTAGCTTACTCAAGACTCTTTTGAAGTCTGCTTTGATCTTTGGTTTATCTTCACCTTATTCTTAAGAAATGCTTATTTGGAGCCTGGTGCTGATGGTGCACACTTTTAGTTCCAACACAGGAGGCAGAGGCAGGCAGATCTATGTGAATTCGAGGCCCGCCTGGTCTACAAAGCTACACAGAGAAACCCTGTCTCGAAAAATCCAAAAAAGAAAAAAAGAAAAGAAAAGAAATGCAGATTTGTTATTTCTATAGAATCATTTACCCATAATTTCATAAAATTGTCACAAAGAAACCTATCAGGACTGGTTATTACTAATCGGACACTAGTGTCCTAGGGAAAATAGATCTACAAACGAAGAATAGTATATGCTTTTTAGATGTCATTCAAGATGAGAAGTAGCTGGTGATTTCTGAGACAGGCTGCATGCAGCTCAAGCCAGCTCTGTATAGAGAGCCTGAAATTTTGGTAATTATATTTTAATTAACAAACTCCTCAGGCCTAAATTATCTTCCCATAAACCTTGGTATTTGAGAATGTATCACTCTTGGCACAAAACTGTCCTTACCAACATTCATGATACATATTTTCAGTACTTTTGTTTGCTCAATCACAGATTATCACAGTGAGTCGACACCAGCATCTCGTCCCTAAGTTTGAATTTGTTCTCAGTGCCCTCTCTTCCTCAGTGATCCCCCTCCTCTTTCTTTAAGTCATCAATATTTGCCAAGTTTGTTACTCTCTTTATCAAGAAAAAGATATCTAGTCTCATTTTTACTGTTGCCTGATAATCAAATATCTATGACTTAAACTGTTGTGCTTCTTATTTATATTTTAAACCAGTTCAGTGACTTTGTATAATTCAGTTACCTCATGCAATTACAAGAGAGATCAGATACACAGATATGTATATAAGTAAATTTTAAATGTCCCGAAGTATAGTTAATTAATATAGTACTAATTGCCTTCCTAGGTTGTATGTAATGTACATAAAGGGAATTTATAAACCATAACTAATGGACTGAGGATGCAACTGGTGGTAGAGTGCTTGCTTAACAAAGCAAAGCCCTGGGTTCTCTTCAGTACCACCAAAAGGCGAGTGGGGAGCCTATAACTAATAATATTAATTTGTGGTAGGAAAAAAAAGTGATCTTACTACAAATTAATTTATTACCATAAGTGTGATTAGTTTTGTTTAGATAGAGCAATGCTAAAATATTATGCTATAGCCACACTGAAATAGGCCTGAAAGTAAATCTGTTTTGTTTGTTACACAAGGCACTTAACAGAGTTGTGAAAAGACAAGAAATGAGAGTTCCAGTGGAGAAGACATAGCTGAGAACTAGAACATTTGGTGGCTGAGAATTCTTAGCTGCCTGGTCAGATGACCTCTAGTGGGTTTTCTTGATCAGCTTATGTTTTAAGACTCTAGAATTTGACACAAAGATCAGAATAGCCAGTCCCAGCCTTAACTGTTCATTCTGCAATGGATTTAACTGTATTACACCAAAGAATTTCAGGAGCATAGTTGGCATAATGGCATCACATGGCACTTTAAGGTAGATGCCTTAGCTCTGAATTATTGAAGTCCTAGGACTGTGTAGTAACTAGTGTATGTCTGAATGGGATAGTTTGTTATTTACTTGCAGACATTCTGCATACTTTAGGCATATTTTAAGAAAGGAATCCTGGGGGTTTCAAATTGACATATAATGTGTTACAGTAGTAAATGTATACACACTGCATTTGTCCAGCAATGTATATGATCTTACAGAAACAGCTGCTGACATTAAGTGAGGTATTGGTGTGTTGTTAACATGTAGCCATCTTTTTCTAGCACAGTAATTGGCTGGCTTTATGAAAATATACTTGTGAAATCCATCATTATGGAATTGTGTGTTTTTAGGTGAAAGTTTTAAAACAAAAATGAAGAAAATATAGTTGAATCCCCTAACTCAGATGTAAGGAATCTGAGACTTATGGCATCATAATGTGAAATTTAAAGAATGGGTTGGTTTTAAGTAAAGATGGGAGCAAAGGGATTGCAAAGGCAGGAGGTGAGAGGAAGAAAGAAAACTTGGATGTTTGTGTCCATGGCTCTCTCATAAAGAGGTAAAGGACAGAGGTAAACAAGAGCTGTAAGCCAGTTCTTTATGGCTATTCTGTAATATAATAAATAAAAGACCCAGAGACAGATATTGGGGTTCAAACTTCACGCTGAAGAAGATCAGAAAAGCAAAGCAGCCTACCACTAGCTCCTACCTCTACCTCAGCTCAGACCAAAGGGGCGATCCTCAGACTGCTCCTGACTTCACTGCTCCCCAGATTCACCAGACTGCTGTGCTCTCTCAACATGGCCAGAGACTAACTCTCAGACTGACTACTGAAGACACTGCTCCTGTCATATATACCTCCCTAATGCTGGAATTACAGGCGTGTGTCCCAGGTGCTGAAATCACCTCTATGTGAGCTGTTTCTCTTAGGACTGGATCAATTTCTTGTAGTCAGTGTGGCCTTGAACTAACAGAGATCCACCTACCTCTTAATCCTGAATCCTGGGATTAAAGGTGTGTACCACCACTGCCTAGCTCTATAGCTTGTGGGTGGCTTTGCTTTCTGAATCTTCAGGCAAGCTTTAATAAATCAAATAATTTATCACCACACTGTTCAAGGTAGGAAAGCTCTAAGCCAGGAAGAACTTAAGAGGTCAGGTGACTTGAACATGGGTTCTGGTAGTTCAGGTAAGAGAGAGTCTTGAGGTATTTGAAAGGTGACACAGAAAATAGAGCTGAAAGATTAGTGACTGTATATAGAAGTAATAGAGAAGAATGTTTTTTTTTTTTCTTTTTCTTTTCTTACATCCAGCTTTTCTACCCCATCATTAAGTAATGTGCCTTCTCATAATCTTCCCTTTTTGGTAACTGAACAGCTACCTGAACATTAACAAGGTGAGGCTAGCAGCTAAGCCCAGTGGTTCAGAAGAGGAGTAGGCCAGTACCCTTTTCCTTGGCAGCGGGAGTGTCTGTGCTCTCACTGGGTTGTGGTTATCCTCCAGATGGACCAAATCATAACAGGGTAGTTTGGGTTTTCCTCTTGTTGGTTTTACCACATATTCTATAACAGCAGAATTTATTTCAGTAGAAGCCAAATGAATACTTTCTTGAGATTTCAAATATTTTAGTAGTGGAAATGGCTGTCTTTTCTGATTTAGAGATCTTATTCTTAAAGAACACTTCAAAGGGCAGAATTTTCAGCTTACGTGTGTATCCTTTATACTATCTCCTTGGCCATGAGGGCTGAAACATCTTATATAATGATATCCTGTATCTCTATACTTTGTGATACCGTTTGTTAAGTTGTAAAAATTACATGAAAAAGTTTTTGCCTTGGACTACAGTAAACACATACAGTGTATGTTAAAACTAAGTTAATGAACACATGAAAATACACTCAGAATGATTATTAGAGACCTGTACCCACAGTGAGATGGCACTGGAAACCTACTAGGCAGGCTGAGAGCCAGGACAGTGCTGTGAGTAGAGTGTCTAAGACCCGCCTTCTCTGCTAGCAGGAATGTAAACCACTGAGGTATTTTAGAAAAGAGTGGTATCTTTAAAAGATAAACCAAAAACTGCCATATATTGACCCACTCTACTCTTAGATGTGTACCCATGGAGAGGAAAGGCATGCATCCTTACAAAGACTTGTGACAACATGCCCACAGCAGCTTTGTAATAGCCAGCAGATAGAAACAGTGCGTGGCCATCAACAGGTGGACTGTACACAATTGGAGGTGCTTAGCAATAACAAGATGTGAAAATAGTAATACATACACCACAGATTTCAAAATAAGTATGTTGGGTGAAAGGAGGTAGGAAGAAGAGTACATGCTATATGATTACATGACTACAAGTATGTAAAGTTCTAGAAAATAAAAAGTAATTGTAATAACAGCAAGTAGAGTAGTTATAGATCTGATAAGAGGTGTTTATCTTGATTCCTGTGGTTTACAGATGTGTACATACCCTGAACTTATCAACCCTTCATGTATGTATAGTTTATTACTATAGTTATTTTTCAACTGTTTAACGCCATATTGGCTTTCTTGAAATTTCCATTTCAGGGAGGAAATCCTTCAGCAGTCTCTGTGGGAAAGAGTATCAACTCATGTGATTGAGAACATCTACCTTCCAGCTGCACAGACCATGAATTCAGGAACATTTAACACCACAGTGGATATCAAGCTTAAACAGTGGACCGACAAGCAGCTCCCTAATAAAGCAGTAGAGGTTAGGATGTAATTTAATTAAATGGGTAAGAAGCATTGTGTGGAGGAGATAGATGCTGTGGGTTGTGGGTCTTATTTCCCTTACAGTCGGTCTTTCTCTGTAGCCTTAGCACTTCATGTACACTCTGTGCCTGCCTGTGTTGGAGCTAACCTTGATATTGTTGTCAGCTGCTGCTAACATAAAAGTTTACTAATCGGGATGCTGTTTGCCTAAAGGCATTGCATTGCCTGCCCTTCCATAGATAACATTTAATAAAACCAACAAAACTGGCTTGAAGGTAAAATAGTTTGAACTTCTGTGTATTGAGCTTCTATCAGGAATATCTTCAAAATGGACTAAATGTTACCGTTTTTTACATTTTCTCCAGGACCCTGTAACACTTACATATGCATTGAGTTAGGGTCCTGCTAGTTTTGACAAGGAATTATTTACAAAAGTAAAGCACTTGAAAGAATCCATTTCTGTTCTGAGGCATTTGGCCCGACCATGTGAAAACTGATAGCTGCCCTACTTGTTCAGCCTTCCTGCAGCTTCCTCTGAGAAGCAGGGGTGACAATGTTGCCCACCTGCCAGGGTTGCCATTAGGATTAGGTGAGTTAATATGTAACCCATAATAGCCACTAGGGATTGTCAACATTATCCACATTTGTCCTGCACTCTAGCTGAGAGCCAGTGTGTCCTAGACTCTGTGAAAGGTTGCTCAACAACTTGTGGTCAATACTAACTGTGATTTCATTCTGTATACCTGCCTTGGAAATGCCTGGCCTCCTTACCACCGTCCTCACCTCCCTGGACCCATTTCCAGCAGCTTTTGCAGCCACTGCCTGTATTGCCTGCTGCTGAACTCGGGTCATTTCTTGACCCACTTAGCATGAAAATAACTGGAGAGCTGCTGCCTCTCAGTCACTAGTTCTCACCATGTTCTGGGCTGAGACATTTGCATAGCCAAAGCTTCCAGCAGTGGCATTAATCATTTTGACATCAATAATTCTGTCTCTCTGCTCTCTGCCCTGGCTGTATGCTGGGGGAATACCCTCATGAGGGTAGGAAGGTGCATGCCTGTAATCCTGGCTCTAGAGAGGCTAAATAAAGCAGGGGATTACCCTCAGATTCACAACAGAACAAAACAAAAACCACTTCACCCCTCCATCTGTGTGTACATTCAGTTCGTAATCACTTTTGCACACTCTTCTTTTCACAGTAAGCAAAACTGTAAAGATGATTGGCTCAGTGAATATGAACTTAAACTTGGTTTGGTGTGGAAACAGCAGGTAGACTCAGATGTGATAGTGGTTGAAATAATGAAATAAATATGTTTGCAGATTTGGGGTGTGGGGCTTGCCTAAAGGAGCCAGCCCTGCTCAGCTCAGCCAATGTTTCCTGTGGGGATGTGAGCCAATTATTTCCAGGTTGTTTTTTAAACAGGGCTTTAGAACTCACTATGTAGACTAGGCTGGCCTTGAGCTATCAGAGATCCACCTCCTCTGCCTCCTGAGTGATAGGGTTAAAGGTCTATGACACTGTGACCAGCTCTGCTGCCTGTTTATTAGTGTCCATGCATTTATCAATGAACTTGTATTTCCTGATCAGCTGCTATATCACATCTGTTTGGTTTCACATTTTTTTATGTTGCAGATTGATTAAGGGTAAGCAGTCTAAATACAGCTTTTTTCTTTTATATCTAGGTTGCTTGGGAGACGCTACAGGAGGAATTTTCCCGTTTCATGACAGAACCCAAAGGAAAGGAGCACGATGACATATTTGACAAGCTCAAGGAGGCTGTGAAGGAGGAGAGTGTCAAACGGCACAAGTGGAATGACTTTGCAGAAGATAGCTTGGTAAGCCCTCAGCCTGATTAGAGCCTGGTGCGCCTTCTGTCTAATCAGGATGCCAGCGTCATTTTCTCCGGGTGTCTCAAACTGATTCTTTCATGGAGTTCTTAAATGACTGCAGTGTAAAGTAATAGATGTATGATTTGTAGCCTGCCATTCATTCCTCTGGCTCTTCTAAAATAACCCTCTGTTCTTTTTTTCTTGACTTCCATTTCAGAAAAAAGTCAAATTTTGCAATAAGCAGGTTCCCATACATTTCCACGAATTGCCATCCATTAGTTATTTTGGGCCTATCTGTAGGTACCTTGGTGTAAAATCTTAGCACTACCTACCATGTATTGAATATCTATCATGTGCCAGGAACAACTCCTAAGTACTTTGTAAGCATCATTTGGTTGACATTTTTTTCAGCGTTTGGGACCTTAAATGTGCTAGGCAAGGCCTCTAGCAAAGCTATATCCTCAGCCTCTTTTTCTTTAAATAGGGTCTTCCTAAGTTGCCTAGGCTGGCCTTGAATCAGTAACCCAGGCAATCCTTGAACTGTCAGCTCTTCTACCTACATCTGCTCAGTAGCTGCGATTATGGGCTTGACCCCCCAGGCCCAAGGCTTGATTGAATTCTGAAGTAGTTGTGTTAGGTTTTGTTGCTGGGTAAGAACACCTGAGCTTGACAAGTGGGAAAGGATTACTTGGACTTATGGTTTCCAAGGTTTCTATCTGTAGGTCGCTTGGTTCATTTGTAGTTAGGCCTGTGGAGTGAGGAGCTAATAGGCAGGCATAGTGGAGAAAAGCTTCTCAGTTCATAATAGCCAAGCAAAGAGGTGAGGGGATGAGGAACAAGAGACAGCCTTCAGAGGAATTCCCACAGAGGCCTGTTTTCCGCCCCAGGCCCCACTGTCCAATGATCCCTCTGGTATTTATTCATCAATGGATTCATTCATTGATGACGTTATTGCCCTCATGATCCAGTCACGACTCATTGGTACCAACATCAGGGGGCCAAGTCTTTTGGTGGACACATGAGGTAAGGACAGCCACAGTTCCATCATGCTCATTGGCAGAGCTGATATTCACCCCTGCTCTGACTGCTCTAGCTCCTGACCCCTCCTACCTGCTGCTCCTTCCTAAAATGCATGCGCCTACCACCACAGTCAAGCCTTTATTAGTCACCCCTTCTACTAGCAGATCTAGGAACTGCTACAAGGACAGGGTGATTTTCTAGCACAGTACAGATTTCACTTCGTACTGTTTGTAATCATAATTTCATTTTGGAGAAATATTTGTCTTCATATTTGAAAACCATATCCTTATTTCACTACCTGGAAGACAGGTTTTTTAAAAGAATTGCCAGTTTCATTCATTCACTCAAAAGTTATAAAATCCAGAAACCCGGTTTTTTTGTTTTGTTTTTTGTTTTCCGAGACAGGGTTTCTCTGTGTAGCTTTGGAGACTATCCTGGCACTCGCTCTGGAACCAGACTGGCCTCAAACTCACAGAGATCCACCTGCTTCTGCCTCCCGAGTGCTGGGAGAAACCTGTTTTTAATTATAAAAATAACACCTAATGTTTATGATTGTCAGTAATTGAGCCTTTGCCCTGTCACTGTATTTCTGTTAGCAAGGAAAAAATGGTTAATAATGTTTTTTCTTTTTTCTGTCCTGTTTTAAAATATTTCTGCATAGCTCATGTGGTGAAAAATAAATAAATACAGAAGGCAATGTGACCCCCTGGGTAGTATGGTTCTAGCTCTTAGGATGTATATAGTCCAGTTTGCTGTTTACGTACCTTTACCGTGCCCCTCAGTTAGCTCTTTAATTTCAGCCACAAGAGACTCCACTTTATTTTTCAGAAAAAAACTGGCAGCCAAACAAAAGGAGCTCCTGCATTTCTGTGGGAATAACTTGCTGTTATGTGGTCATTTTTTATGTTCAATATTTACTAGGTTTCCAGCTTGAATAAAATTACTGACATGTGGGAACATAATTAAATTAGTTTTTTCTGCCCTGACTGTTTCAGAGGGTCATTCAGCACAATGCTTTAGAAGACCGGTCCATATCAGATAAGCAACAGTGGGATGCAGCCATTTACTTTATGGAAGAGGCACTTCAAGCTCGGCTCAAGGATAGTAAGTAGGGACATAGCTCTTGAGTTGTAAGCATTGTAAAATATAATCTGTGGGCCAGCGAGATAGCCCAGTGGGAAAAGCAATTGCCATGAAAGCCTGAGAACCTGGGTTGGGTCCCTGGAACCCACGGTGGAGTCAGAGAAGAGATGCCCGAAAGTTCTCTGACCTCCACTAATGCACTTCTAAACCCACACACATGCGACATACACACATACATGCACTTCAAAGTCTTTGTCCTGAATACAGTTGAATATTTAATTGTGTCATTTTTTTGTGAGTTGCTTGTGACTAATTCAAGAGATTAAGTTGAATACCAGATACTTATATTTATTCCTTACACATAGGAATTCTGTAAACAATTGTACTTTTCATTTATTTGAAGCACATACATAATTGTTATACTTTTGCCATACCAATCATACCATTGTTTATTTTAATTTCATATTAATACAGCATTTAGAAATAATTAATAATCCATAAGCATTGTTAGTTATAACTTATAACCTTGATAAGTGATAAAATTCCTACTGAATTAATTTTTATCTGTCTTGTAGCTGAAAATGCTATTGAAAACATGATAGGCCCAGACTGGAAAAAGAGGTGGTTGTACTGGAAGAATCGAACCCAAGAACAGGTAGGAAACATCTCTGTTCTCACGGTGGTATTTTGTTCGTGGTTTAGTTTGCTTTGGAGTTTTGGGTTTCTGTAGCCCAGAGCAGCCTTGAACTCACAGCAGTTCTCCTTCAGCCTCTTGCTGAGATTACAGGCATGTGCCACCACATCTGCTTCATTTTGCTCATTTCAGTTCAGACATGAGCACACTGTCTTGGGGCTGGTGAAGATGACTCAGTGAGTAGGAGTTCTTGCTATGTAAGCATGGGACTTAAGTTCACATCAAAGTACCCCCAAAAAAGCCCAGCATAGCTACATGAGCACCTGTAGCCACAGTGCTCCTGGGGTGGCGACAGGAGGATCTCTGGCATGGGCCTCTGGTTGCCAGCCTAGCTCCAGGTTCACTGGGAAAGCCTGTCTAAGGGACAAGGTAAGGAGTGGCAGCACAGGGCATCCAATGTTCTCCTCTGAGCTCTGCATGTGTCCACAGGTGCCAGCAACCACACACTTGCACATACATCACACATTCGTACATCAGGACCACACTCACACACATGCGCACATGCGTGTGCATGCACACACAGGCACATGTTCATATGCGTACACAGTCTTCTCATGGCTCTAGAAGATTCTTTAGAATTTTAGTTACCATCTAAACTAGTTACCATTTAGTAAACCATCTAAAATGAGTCTATTTTATTAAAAGATTAAAAAATAAATACAATGTGCTTCATTAGTGGTTGACTCCTTTGTTCATTTCAGTTCCCTAAATGAGGCTCA
Source organism: Cricetulus griseus (assembly GCF_003668045.3). Taxonomy (NCBI): domain Eukaryota; kingdom Metazoa; phylum Chordata; class Mammalia; order Rodentia; family Cricetidae; genus Cricetulus; species Cricetulus griseus. Next base: position 59,840,481 of record NC_048597.1, on the reverse strand, counting down.
AAAGAGTAGTTGGGCTAGAGAAATGACTTGATAGCTAAGAGCACTTGCTGCTCTTATAGAAGACGTGGGTTTGCTCAGTTCCCAGCACCCACAAGACAGCTTACAACTTATCTGAAGATTTGATGTCCTCTTCTGACCTCTGAGGACACCAGACATACGCATGGTGCACATCACATACATACATGCAGGCAAAGCACCCATGCACAAAGTAAAACAAATAAAATCTCTTTAAATAAAGAGTAGTTATAAACAACCAAACATGAAACAGAATCAAAGGATATGTGACAGTTGTGCTTAGGAAGAATACAGATAGATTGTCTCTGAATTTTTCTGTTCAAAGTTTATTCAAATTATTTTACCTTTTTGGAACTTTTGTTAATATACATACAAAGTAAATATGAAAATTCAGATGGGAAGTATGGTAGAACTCACTCTTTAGTAAACATTGAATGAGCACTTCAGAACAAAATGACAAAGTATAAACACCTTTAAAAATCAGTGAATTGCAGGAAAAAAAAAATGTGCGTCACCCCACACCCACCCCTTTTCATTCCTTTGAACTCTCATAGCTTCTTTTCCTGTGAACATCAGTCTCATCTTAAAGGGAAGTACATAAATAGAACAATAGAATCAAAATATATAAATGGACAAAATAATAAGAAAAAGAGGTGGTATCCAGTCCCCTTGGATTTGTTTCCTGTGTTCACTGAATCTATTTAATTAGCAAAAGGGATGCTAAAACATGGAAAAATTCAGAGGTACAGAGAATAAAATACTCCCGAATAGCATAACCTTTTTTCCATTTTAAATGAAGTTAATGAAATACATGGTCAGTGCCCTGTTTCTTTTCCAATGCCCCACAGTCCTTATTTCATTAGTTCCCTAGATGAAGTGACTCGACCCTGAGTCAGCAGGGCTTGTGTTCTCACTGCCATACAGATGGGCTGAGAAAAGTTCTGTCTAAAAGACCTGTGGGACTCTCCATCAGAGGTCTCTGGCTTGGACACAGGAAGAGACATTGATTAGAAACAGCTGGTATATGGCAGCTAAATTCAACATTGAGCAATCAGTGACCACAGTACTTGTCTCAGAAACTACTGGTAAATAGACTAGCTAAACAGAGAAAGACAATCCTGCTCACACATTGTTTTTATCCAGAATCCATTTAAGAGAAGTAACAAATGCATTGTAATGTCATTGCAAAGGATCTGAACTCCTAGAAGAGGAATCTAGAAGCCCTTCCTAGATGAGCCTTCACCCCTGCTGCCCCAGGCTTGGGACAGCATATGTAAGACTCAGGTTTAGATAAAGTGGAGAGGACACCAGAATCACCTGGGAGATGTTTGTGTATCAATGTTGCTTTTTCCTTTAGAATATTGACTGACTTCTCTTTCCTTGATCTCTCTGTCCTTCGACTCCCAGCTCCCTCTTACCTAGAAGACAGAGTGGAAAGCATATTTCAGGAGAGGCAGACAGTATCCCCGGGTCAGTGTAGATAGCTGTATGCAGTTCTTCAACACTTAGCAAGAAAAGAAGCAGAAGATTTTCCTTTGTTAAAGGGAGATAGCTCAGTGGTTAAGAGTGCCTGCTGTTCTCCCAGAGTTAGTGCCCAGAATCCATGCCCTTCTTCTGGCCTCTGGGCACCCACATTCAGGCGGTGACCCCCCTCCACCACATATACACATACTAATACTAATACTACTAATAATAAACCTTTTATGAGAAAACCCATGCTGATGTATGCCTTTATGTAACCTTACTTTAGTTCTGTAGGGAAATCCCACCCTGTGAAACATTCTCACTGTGTCTTAGCAGAATGGATAGCCTGAATAAATGACAAAGAAGCTTTCTTTGGAAGGTTTTGTTGCTTTAACAGTGGATTGGTGGCGGTGAGAATGTAGACATAAAAGCACAGGCTGGGTGGAAAATGTTACATCAGGATTCTGTCCCACCACCCATTGCATAGAATAGAGTTGTGTGAATGACTGGCCTGTGAAATTTGCACTTTCATTCACAAGTGGTCAGTCGCAGAGTGTCCTTGTAGAGTGCTAAGAGTCTGCAACTATGCTATAGTTTGAGGCAAGTTCTCTTACAGTGTAGTGATGTTATTGGTGATTTGCAGCTAGTGTCTTTTACCATCCATGTCTGAATGAAGGATTGAGAAGATAAATGAGTTGGACAGTGTAGGAGTCTTATTTTGAAACTTTTAATTAGTGTATATATTATCTTCCTTTGCTGAAATTAATGCATAGTTGCAAAGAAGAGGCTGAAAGTGAATTAATACTTCAGGAATAGTTCGAAGTATGATTTTTTTTTTAATGGAAGACCTTCTTTTGAAAAGCACAAACTACACACTTGATATTTCATTGGCTGGAAACACTAGATAAAGTCTTAAGTCATTGTAGGCATTTATAGGATAATTGCTTTTTTCACATAGCCCCACATAGACACTTTGTCTTAGACACTAATTATACTCTACAGTCAAGAATAAAAGCCTATCCTAAGGATCCCGGTGTTAATGATTTCACCAATAAATCACTTATAAGGTGAGTGGCTCTGCATTCATAGGCCTCCTAGTTTATGTCCTTCCTTATCATAATTAACAGTAGTGGTTCAGTAGTAATATATTTATTAAAACAGGCCTCTATTTTCCACAATTGCCAAGATTGAACTATCTAAACAACCTTCCTTTAACTTGTTAAAGAGTGTTCACAATGAAACCAAGAATGAATTGGAGAAGATGCTGAAGTGTAATGAAGAACACCCAGCTTATCTTGCAAGTGATGAGATTACCACAGTTAGGAAGAACCTGGAATCCCGAGGAGTCGAAGTAGATCCAAGCTTGGTAAGAAAAACATACAAGAGTTGGGGACTTAGCTCATTGGTAGATTCTTGCCTAACAAGCACAAGGCTCTGGGTTTGGTCCTCAGCTCTGGGAAAAAACAAATACCACTGAAAGCCAGGTGTGGTGATGGATGCAATACTTGGAATGTGGAGGCAAGAGTTCAAGCTACAAAGTGAGGCTGAGATAGCCCAGACTACAAGAGACTCTGCTTGGAAAAAGAAAGGGGTTGAGGTTTGCTTTCTGAATCAGTGGTCCTTACAGTGCAGTACTCCTTCCTGGTGAGTTACCTAAGATCTACATGCTGAATTCTACTGGGACCATGCGCACAGTGACTGTATAGTTATAGTCATTTTGAACATTTGAAGAGTAGCAATTTTTATTTCAGTTTGCTTTTTAAGGGGTAACTAGAGAAATTAAGATTTAGAAAGTTGGGTTTACATGGGTTGTTATAGTAATTCCTATAAAAGGGATAAAAGGCATTCTCAGACCTTTCTCAGCTCCAATTTATAGTTTTAGAATACAACAATTGGCTTTTGTCTAAATGTGCCCCACTTATAGAAACAGATATTTGTGTGTTGGGGGAGCATAGTTGTATTGTTTTTTGATAGGGTTTGGTTTTTTGATTGTTTTTTTAAGACCATGTCTCACTTTATAGCTTTGGCTAACCTGGAACTTACTATGTAGACCAAGCTGGCCACAAACTCACAAAGATCCACCTGCCTCTGCCTCCCAAGTGCTGTGCCCGGATTAAAAGGGGGCATGTCACCATTTCCAGCAACACAGATAATGTTTATAGTGTTTATAGTCAATGTAACTCAATTAGATATAAGTGAACTTAGGGGGAAAACATGAATTTTATTTTTTATCGAATTAGATAAGACCTCACATTCATCCATCTTTTTTCTTAGCTTCATAATGCTTATTTGCAGCAGAATTTTAAAACAGTTACTGGATCTGTGTTTCCTGCTGCTTAGAAGTTGAATGTAAGGGACTGAAAGTCTTTAAAGTTTAAAGGTTAGCTTAGGGTCTGAAAGGTGGCTCCTGCAGTTCAGAGCACTTGTTCTCATAGATGACCTGGGGCTAGTTCCCTGAACCCATGTGGTACACTGAGAATTAGAAAAATAAATTTATTGAGGAAAGCAACCTGAAAACTTTCCAAACACGGTGACTACTTTTAAATATCACCTGCTTTTGTGTTTCTGTACTTCCTTTAAATTTTACCTGAGGTGAGAACAGGGAAACCAGTAAGAACCCAAGCTGCTGTATGGGTCACATTGTCTATAAACTGAACAGTTAACTTCTAGCTGAGTGTAGATCCAATTTGTCTACATGTTCTAGCTCTCATTAATAAAAGGTCGTGTAGCCATGTGCGATGAGTTCAAGGCCACCCCTGGTCTACAGAGCAAGTTCCAAGACAGCCAAGGCCACTGTCAAAAAAGAGGAAAAAAACAAAAGAAGAAGAAGAAGCCATACAAATTGAGCATCCACCCCTGATTCAAAAGGGGAAAATGGAAATGCTCCAAAACCTGAAACTTTTTCCACTCCAACTGATATCACAAGACAATTCTTTGTGGGACTGGTTGGATTCAAAATCCAGGCACACTATTGTAGTGCATAAAATTACTTTTAGACTATGTGTGTAAAGTATATATAAAACATAAGTAAATTTTGTGTTTAGACCTTTATCCCACGTCTAAGGTGTATATGTAAATATTATAAAATCATCCCACTCAGAAGTCCCACATGCCAACAGTTTTGTCCCGTGTATGTTGGTCCAGGAATACTCAAGCCTTGTGTACTTTGATACTTTTATTCTTTATGACACTTAGGTTAATGCAGTAGGGATTTCTCTTGGAAGTAGAGTGGAACAGGTTACTATTTTCTGCAGGCAAGAAAGTAGTTTGTTTTGTTTTGTTTTGTTTTTCTAGTGAACTTTGTTTAGAATATTCTATAAAGCTGCCATAACAGCCAAAGAATGTGAGCTGTCAGGAGATGGGATTCTCACCTAGTTCCATTGTATTACTAGTACTGCTCCCTTTAGTAATTGATAATTCAAGTCCTGCTGTCTTCATCTGTCAAATGGGCTTGGTACCTGCTCTACCTGGTAGCATTATGGTTGTTATTACTAGATATGATGAACATTAAATACTCTGGCAGATCATAGTGCCACAGTGGTGGGGTCACAATAGAAAGGATTGCTTTCAGTCTATTGATATTGGTGAGCATGGTCTGAGCTCAGCTTCCATTTCCTAACACTGTCCTTAGACCAGTACCTTGATTTTCCCACTGCTCGCTATGGAAGCATCCTCCCTTACCAGCCTACTCTACAATGAGTGTGTGGCTGTAGCCGCAGTGCTTGCTTAGAACTTCATAGATTTGGAAGTGTGAAAACTAGTAAATCTGATATCTGACTTGAATGATGGAAGTGGATTTAAAAGGTTGGTAGAATACAAACATTACTATTGCTTTCAATGAACTCCTAAAAGTAAATGTTGTATCAACTAACTTCTCAGGGGTCAACGTGTCATAATGTGTCGGTTTTCCTTTTCTCATTTTAGATTAAGGATACTTGGCATCAAGTTTATAGAAGACATTTCTTAAAGACAGCTCTAAATCACTGTAACCTTTGTCGAAGAGGTTTTTATTACTACCAGAGGCATTTTATAGATTCTGAGGTAGGTTTTAGCAACAATTGTTGAAAGATGGTAAAAAGTAAACTTCAGCTTTACTATTAACTTTTAAGCCCTTGAGCATCTGGGAAAAAAGAATGTGTAACTTAAAGAATAACCTTTTATCTTTTCAGAGATTTGCCAGTTTAGAAATGACTGCCTTTCATGTGTATCGTCAGGGGTAAAGAAGGGGGTGGGGAAGGTGTAGTCATGTGTACCCTAGGGTGACTTGAAATGTTTGTATGTTTTTCTATAAGGGGAGGATGTGTATAGAGCATAGGCACCCACATGTGTGGTGGGGACCATATAGTAAAACTACTTTGTTATGCATTTTTTAAGTGTCATGATCCTTTTCTCACATCACTGACATTTTGCTTTAAAAAAAAAAAAAAAAAAAAAAACTAGTTCTTGTAATGGACATAGCTCTCACACCTTTTAAAGTAACCCCTAGGTGGCAGCAGACCGCTATTTTTCGAGCATTTTCTTACAAACAAAAATGCTTTAAAGTAGCCATTGAGAAAGCTCTGTTAATCTATGTTGTTATTAAGTTGAAGCTTCTAAGTGCTTCCCTGGTTTATTTCAGCTCAAAGGAAACTTGTATGTATTATTAGATAAGCGCTGATATTTTTAGTAAGACTTAGGAAATAGGTTCTATGTGTTGAATAAAGGCTTTGTTTTTAAGTTTGCATCTGATCTTAACTGTTTGCTACTTCAGCTGGAATGCAATGATGTGGTCCTGTTTTGGCGAATACAGCGCATGCTGGCTATCACTGCCAATACATTAAGGCAGCAGCTCACAAACACTGAAGGTAACTCCTAAAAACAAGATTGATTAGAAAACCTCAGATCGGAATTAATAAAAGTGAAATTACAATTAGAAAATGACAGGGATAAAAGATGCTGTGTATCTACTTCCATTAGATAAAAATTATGATAAAAAGAGTGGCGTCCTGAGCATTGCTTTGTGTTTTGGAATCTGTCTGTCTCTTCAGTGTTATGGCTTAAGAGCATATGAGCCAGATTTATGCTGATAAATGTACTAGAAAGTGAGAAGTGTGAATTCAAGTGTAGAACTAACATGGTGATACAGATTTTCATTGTATGTGGAATTTTTGTTTTTTTCATTCTATACATTGTTTAAAAACAGTGCTCTTCTGGGTTTTTACTTACTTTGAACAGTTAGGCGACTAGAGAAAAACGTTAAAGAGGTATTAGAAGATTTTGCTGAAGACGGTGAGAAGAAGATTAAATTACTTACTGGCAAACGGGTTCAGCTGGCTGAAGATCTGAGTAAGTACTTCCTCCCACCCCAGCCTCCTGGATCCCTTCCCCTTCCCCATGGCTCTTCACCCATTTAATCTCCAGCTTAAAGGAAAGTTGCAGCTACCTAGGAAGAACTTGTTTCTTCTGCAGTGTTAAAATACAGCATTGACCTAAAATCTTACCACTTGCAAATACTTGAATATGTGTTTCCTAAGAATAAAGCTTTTTCTCCTAGCAACTTCCAAAGTTAGAGTGTCACTTAGACTCTTTCATCTCTTAACTACTCAGTATTGTCTTACCATATAACATGATGTTCCAAGCTTGCTTGCTTCCTTCCTTCCTTCCTTCCTTCCTTCCTTCCTTCCTTCCTTCCTTCCTTCCTTCCTTTCTTTCTTTCTTTGTTTCTTTGTTTCCTTCTTTCCTTCTTTTTCTTTCTTTCTTTGTCTCTTCCTTTCTTTCTAAGAATGGTATTTAGAACCAGGCGGTAGTGGCACACACCTTTAGTTCCAGCATTTGGGAGGCAGAGTCAGGTGGATCTCTGTGACTTTGAGGCCAACCTGGTCTACAGAGGTAGTTCCAAGACAGAGAAACCCTGTCTTGAAAAAAAAAGAATGGTATTTAAAAATCAAGATCTGAGAACTAGAAACAGTTGTTGTTAGTGGCATATGAGCTCCCAAGGTTCCTCAGTAGAGAGTGAGTGAGTGTGTGTGTGTGTGCGCGCACATACAAACACATATCCATTCCTAATTGTGTGTATCTATCAAAGACTCTGGAGTGGATGCTGGTGCTTGCAAGTTGTGTCCAGTTCTGTCTCGTTTGTTCTTGGCTTTGCTATTTCCCCGCACCTGTAACTCCTCACATAATGAGAAACAGCTTCTAGATTCCTTAACATAGTTACTATTCTGATCAGTCCTCTTAATGTATAACCAAACTTTTGCTGCCCCCTTCATTGCAAAAGTTGTTTTTTTCATCCAGCTTGGACCCTTGGCCATCCTGTACCAGATCACCAACACAGTGCCTCACCCTGTGCAGGTGCAATTTTTACCGTGCAGGCTGTGACATTATGAAGAGGCTATACTTCTTCATGGAGTTCTTCCACACTGCTCATGCTCTGATGTTTGTGTCCACACTCTCTCCATCTCATCTTTCTCATATTCTCTCCCTTCCCCAACTCCTGAGTCCTCTCCCCTGAAGCCAGAGCAGTCTTTATGCTGCTTGTAGTCCAGCACCCTGCATCAGGTTACCCCACACAGATGTGCATCTTGGGACCAGGCTGTCAACACCCTGTTAACCCCAGTTCTTAAATGTCAATAAGTTCTTAGCATGGAGACTTGCTTGGATCTTTTCGAGCCCAAGGTGACAAGAGAAGCATCAACATTATTACGTAACTCTGGATAGTCAGTACACTGTCAGAGTCTACCTAGTTATAAGTGTCCCTTCTTTGAACTTATGAAACAAACTGTCCTTTCAGGATGTACTTAAATCTGTATGCTTTCTGTCATGAGAGAAAGCAAACACTGAGTAGGAAGAAGCTTTTCAAGTTGGGGAACAGTTTGTAAGCTAAGTTTGTAGTTCTGCAATCAGTCACGAGGATGTCCAAAAGTAGCAGGTGGGGTTTCCTGGTTTTGTGCTCATGCCTCAGCGCTGCTCTTTCTTCTTTCTCGTCTGCAGTGCCTCATCCTGTTACCTTTGTCTGGCTGTCTGAGCTTCCGTTGCTTTCTCATGGCACTCTTGCTTTATTCTTCTTTTTATTTTTTAAATATATCTCATTTTATTTATTTCCATTCCTGTCATGTTTGGCTGTTGGTTAAGTGTGTGCTGCTGCAGAAGCTCAGTATGCAAGCCTGATCTGTTGTTATCTGTCTATTGTGTCATACATATGGAGTCCTCAAAGCCCTTCTTTACTGGTAAGATGCCTATGTGATGCATAGGGAGGTCCATTCAGCACGCCTTCGGAAGTCCCTGACTCATAATTCCATGCTGTTTGTACTGTTACAGGAAAAGGCTTGTCATTGTCACAAGTGTGTACAATTTCTATGCCCCTCAGGACATAGTTAGAAGACTGTGGATTACTTAAATGAATTTTACCTGCTTCTACATTTTTAAGTGACAGAAAAACAATGTGCTTTTTCATGGCTTATAATAGAGCCTGTGCAGTTACCTACTACTCTCCAGTTGTAATTTGTTTATTTAAAGAAAGTATATTAGTAACTCAGAAATGTGCTCTGTCAAGCAAAGTTCCATGTTCTGGTACTTTTCCTAAGAAAGCAGTCATATGACCTCCTTGAAGTGATTTGTGACTTTTGTGCAAATAGAGTTATGGTGTTAATGTTCCAAATAATGTTCTTAATGCAGTGGTTTCACCCATGACTCAGCTTCATCAGTCACACTAACGGAGATGAGCCATGACCGCCCTGTAGTTTGAAGAGTCCTGAAAGCGCCTTTTCCTTACTGTTTCTCTTCAGTCTAAGGACTGGGAATATAGTCATAGACGCTTTCCGCCAGTCTACTCTCTAGGTTTATTAGTCATGGCTGTATTGTAGGGAACAAGGTATCTAGTATTGCAGATGCATTTAGGATACAGTATTGAGGCAATTGAGAGAATTAACTATAAGTTGTAAAGAGTGGTGTCACATAGAATTTACTAAAATGTCAGTAACATTCATGTTTTGCCGGTCATAAATTTACCTGTCTTTCAGTCATTCATCTCTTTGGATAGTCACCAACTGATTGTTCATTAAAGTGTGATTATAAATAAGTAGTGCATTATTCTCTCACCATTCACTATTGTTCTCTACCAAAGTAGAGAGTGAGACTATGGTTAGGATGAAAGCACACTTCTTGTGTGAGGGGACTTGTTAAAGAAGCCAAGACTCTTTGGACACACAGTGGTTTCCATAGCTGGAGCGTGGGAAGGACAGGATGAGCAGGGACACTTTAGAGTAAGAAGTCAGGATGTATTTGTTGAAATGTGATGTGTCTGTGTCACCTGATACAGGCACTGTTTGATCTGCAGCTGGCTAGACTCAGGATATTAAGACAGTGACAGGTTGTAGCTTATTGAATGAAACACAAATCCACGAATTTTGGAATTATATCGGGAGGAGATGCAAGTAGTGATGAAGAATAGAATGTTTATCTTATCATCCAAAATATTTCAATAGGAAATACCTATTAAAAATAGCTTTCAAAGAAAATAGCTATTATTTTTAAAGTGAAAGGTAAATAACTGTGTCCTGGAGAAACCTGAGCAATATTGTCAAATCTAAATCATATGGCCAAATCAAAAAGTCCTATGCCACCTTATGGGATGCACTGAGAGAGGCCATGCTTCCTAAAGATACATGCCCTTAGTGTGAGAGTACATCAGAAACCCAAGGTAAAGGATCCTCTACAGAATGAGTAGCTGGCCTGCAGTTGTTAAATGCATCAAAGACAAGGCAGGACTAGAGAACTAGTCTACATTGACAGCAACTAGGAGACCTAAAATACCAAATCTGTTCCAAGGGCATCAGCAGGGCTTCAGAAAGCCAGGCAGCTGTATCCTGGAAAGACTACATCAGTGTTGGTTTTTTGGTTTTGTTTTTGTTTGTTTGTTTGTTTTTTGATTTTTTTGTTTTGTTTTTTCTTGTTTGTTTTGTTTGTTTTTCAAGACAGTTTCTCTGTATTGCTTTAGAGGTTGTCCTGGAACTCTGCTCTATAGAGCAGGCTGACCTCTAACTCACAGAGATCCGCCTGTCTCTGCCTCTGCCTCTGCCTCCCAAGTGCTGGGATTAAAGGCGTGTACCATCACCGCCAGGCTCCAAGTTATTCTTTCTATTCTTTGTGTACACAGAGTCAGCCAAGATTTAAAGGGATATTTGCAATCATTTAGACAGCTTGTTCTGAGAAAGGATTCTTTTCCCATTTATATTATGTTTCTTTCTAACTGTCTATCAAAACATGAAGTTGTTTATGAATGTGAACTGGTATTTGTGCACTTGTCTTGGGCCAGAAAATTGCTTTCCATAAGTTCTCACTGGGGTGTCCACTGCAGCCTTTTGAAGTAACCATACCTATTTTTCTCATTTTAATGATTAAGAAATGGCAGCTTAGAAACACATAGTATCTGGTCACAGATTTTTTTAATTTATTACAGAGAGAGAGAGGGAGAGAGGGAGAGAGAGAGAGAGAGAGAGAGAGAGAGAGAGAGAGAGAATATGCCCTTTGTATTGGGATGTGTACATAGTGGCATGTCCTCCATCTTTCTTGCTGTGTACAAAGCTGTGGAACTAAGGCTTTCACTCTGTAAAAACATCTGGTTAAAGAAACACAACATGTATATGAAGTCAGTAGATGAACTGTCTTCTTTATATGGAACCCGTGTCCTTTATATGACATATAAACTGTCTCCAGACTGCCAGATGCCACTGTAAACAGAGTTGCCCAAAACCTAGATGTTTTCCCCTGTGCTGGTCTCCTATTCCATATGTATCTAGAAAGACTCGGAGCTTCATGCTCAACTTACTCTTTGCTCTTACCTTCTGAGTACTTGGTTAAGGGCTCCAGGCCCAAAACACCAGGGCTCTTCAAACTCTCCCAACTGAACCACAGCCCAGGGCCACAAGCTAAGAGATCTTCAGTGTGGTTGTGTTCATACCTGAGCTACAAGATCCACCAACCCTTTAAACTTTAACTGGCTGTCATTCTAACTTTATGTTTTTTGTTGAGCAGGATTGAGAGTGTTGAAATGTTCTACCCCAAGTTTCTGTAAATTCCTTCACATTTAGCAATAGAAATTTAACCAAAAAAAGACATGAAATAACCAATAGTGAACTCTGACTGTCATTGTGCAGGCATATTGTAACGGTATAGCTGAGTAGCCTTCATATTAAAAGCAGTAAAATCAAAGTGGCTGTTAATTTAGGATTTTGCAATATCCCCTCTGCCCGCCCCCAGTTAATCTGCTCTGCTGCCTGCCTCCATCCTACGCGAGGTGGCAACAGCTGGCCTTTTTACCAGCCTCAGAGGATTAGAGCAGGAGAGCAGCAGCGTGCTCGGCCGCTTGCCTCTGTTGACTGTTCTTTATTGTTTGATGCCTGAGCATCTCCCAGACAGCAAGCAATTGTTACTGGAAACTTAGAGTTTGTTTCTCTTGAGCATATACAATGCTGTTCAAGCTCCTCTTTGTGTTTCTTCACGTTCCCAGTCTCCTCTTATCCGCCATCCTATGCTTTCTCTTGATAATTAAAAAGGCACAAAGATACAACCTTTGTGTCTTAGGCTGCATGACATTCACTTGTGACGCTAACACTTGGCCATAGAGACTACAGATACAAGGCTTTTGTCTCTGAATTACCAGATATTCAGCAACATAAGTCATGTTTACTATGAGAACTCTATTCATTGTGGTCAATATTATTTAATGACAAAACAGATGTGCTTGTTCATTTTTAAATTATGATGACAAAAAGAAAGCAACAGAAGAGTGACCTAAGACTTCATTTGCAAACCCAAGATTAGAAATTATCAAAGCCACCGAAGTCTACAAAGATGTTTTCAGGCTCAAACAGCATCCTAATAGTCATAAGGATCTCTTCATGCCATGTTAAGATCTGAATGAAAAAGCAAGTAGGACATAGCTAACAGAACTGTAGTTAGCTGGAATGATTTTATTCTACTGTATCTAGAAAGGGAAAGTGTTGGGTAAGCCAGAGATTTAGCTTCTGTCGATTGCTTTGTATTTCCAATCTTCTCCGATGCCTGCTACTGTCACACATGAGGTCAGTGGTCCTGAAAAAATGTGGGACTAAACAGCACCCTACAAGGGTCACTTTGTTTTGAATGTGGAACCTAAATGGCATGAAAGGAAGCTCTCTGTGACCATTCACCCCCATCACTTACCTCCCCACCCCATATATTCTGGAGATTCTTCTATTCGGAGCAAGGTAATTTTCTCTTCGTTAATTGGGATAGTATGTGACTTTCACAAATTTGTTTAGTCTTTTGAACTCCAAAAGTGGTAGCATGTCAGCTGTGTTACTTAACAAAGGAAATCAGTTTTAACAAATTTTAAAGAAAAGGGTAGCATTGAGTTTTAGGTGCCCGGGCCCAGAAAAGAAAAGATGGGGCTGGAAACGGGACTCTTTATTACTCTTGCAAAGGCCCCAGTTCCATTCCCAGGCCTAGCAGCAAGCAGCTCACAACTGTAACTCCAGCTCCAGAGGATCCAATACCCTCTTCTGGACTCTGTTGGCATCAGACACACAAGGGTTGTACACACAGACATGCAGGCAGTCACACATAACACATCAAATAAAAAGACATAAGTAAGTCTTTTAAAAAGAGAAAAGCAAGGTACAATCAGAATAATAGGGAAGAAAGCATGAGCAGTAAGGACTGTGATCTCCCAGACTCATTTCTCTCCCAGTCCTCTTGCTGTGTCTTTGGCCCCAGTACTGCTTCATCTTTCCTGGCTTCTAGCACTTTTTCCTTTCTTTCTTACACCTTCTTCTAGGTCATTGTCATCTGACCTAAACCAATATTTTTCCTCCTACCTGCTTACTTTCCTTCCTTCAGTGATTAAAAGCACACTCAGCTACTGCCATGGTTGTGTGATTGAGCAGAAAGAATACTGCCTTCCCACTACATAACTGTAGATCAGCCAAAATAATCATCTAAAGAAAATATTCTCATGTCTATTATGATTGACCCACCCTATCAGAATGATTTGATTCATTTGTGACTACTGTCACTTGTGTTATGTATCATACATGCTTGATCATGATCTTAATGCTGACTTTCATTAGCCCTTCTTTGGACTTCAAAGGGGGAGACTGAAAGTGCCAGAGACCTTTCTTCTGTCTCGCCAGAAGCTCCGGTTTCATCCCTTGCGAGCAGTTCACATTTGCTGCATTCATTCTGGTACCCACACCTCCCTTATTGTAGCCTGGCTTTCACTGTATGGAAACCATTGATTTATGGGCCCCCAATGGTTTCCTAATGGCCAGTCCATGCAGTTCACACACACACACAAGAAAAAAAAATTAATAATTTCTAATGTTAAGAATTTAAGTTTATTGGAACACATTTTCTTTGGCTTTCAAGTGTTTTGAAATGGTTATTTCTAGACATATGTGTGTTTGTAAAAAGGAAAGATTAATACTGTTTACTATAGAATAACCATTCTGTTTTATGTTACTAGTAACTCTGAGCCATCTTTTCTGGATAGAAGTTACTACTTTTGTAAATTCTGCCATTGTGAAGGTATTTTTCATTCTAAGGTAAAATAGAGCAACTGAGGAAAACAATAAAGAATTATTTTTACATAGAGCCTGCATGTATGAGGCAGGCTCTGCTTTGTGTTATAGCCGAAAAAGGATGGAGCTGACACAAAGAATAAAGTAACCCTTAGGGAGAGACCTATGTTTGAGAGACAGTTATTTACACACTGAATTCCCTGTGACCAGGCCTCAATAGTATGTTTTCCTGCTAATGATGAGGAAATGCAGACTCAAACTGAGCCTTTGGATGAAAACACATTTTTCATGACCCAAATCTATTTTTTAAAGTTACAAATGAGGAATACATTGGTATAAGATTAAAAGGATATTTACTTCATATTATTTGGGTTTTCCAAAGGGGTCATGACCCACAGGTTGAGAACCATTGCTTTAAAGTAAGTTCTATTTAGGTACTATTTTGGAAGCCGGTATATATATTTAAAACTAGAAATTTGGGTTGTTGTTTTTTTTTTTTCTACCTTCTAATAAGGTTTACTATTTCCTTAATGAGCAATATTGTAATGAAATAATAAACTTAAAGTTGGAGTTAAACTTTTTCAAAATTTCTTTTGAAATTTTGTGTGTGTGTGTACTATATATATATATGTGTGTGTGTGTACTATATGCATGCCTTGCCTAAGGAGAACACAAGAGGGCCCTGAATCCTCAGGAAGGGCAGCCAGTGCTCTTAACCTCTAAGCTACTTTTTCAGCCCTACCTTTTCAAATGTCATGTTTTTATGTATTCTCTCTAATTCTAAAATGGGAAAAATAGAACCTAGTAGTGGGAATCCAAATCAAATCACAATATAATCTGCTGGCTTATGAAAGTATATAAAAAATAAAATTTAGCAAAACATGAACAGATATTATGAAAAAGAGAGCTTGATGGTTTATAGACCGGCTCTAAATGCCCTACACCAGTGTTTAGGAAATATACTTCTTTTTTACCTTTTGGTTTTTTGAGACAGCGTCTCACTAAATGGCCATGGCTGGCCTGGAATTCATAGAGACCCACCTGCCCCTGCCTCTTAGTGCTGGGATTAAAGGCACACACCACCGTGCTCAGTAGGAAGCACACTTCTTGGGGTAGATGGAAATATCGGTTAAGGCCAAAGGAATTTAGATATTTTACTATTATATATTTCTAAACTTTCCTTCCCAGTGATTACAGTGCAAAATTCCCTTAGAAATTTCACCATCTGAATTATTCTATCATGGGAATGATGAAATCTATATATGATATGTTCATTCTTAAAAGTAAATTGATATTTTTTCCAAATAATGTCTCCCATTACTAGGAGACATTGCATAAGCCTACATGATAATGACTCACCTCCATTATTGGAAGTCAGTGTTTGTATTCCTATTTCCTGTTCCATTTTGAGTCGTCCTTTGGGAACATATTGAAGTATTGCTAGAAATGGTGAAGTTTTCAAGCTTTGATGGTTTGTTCACTTTAGGGAGAATTTTCTTTCACTGTTACCACCCATGTACAAAATAGTCCATTTTAATTTCTCCTTACACATTTCTTTGATCTGTTCAGTTTTAGTATTTTGAATTGTAGAAGAAGGTTGCTATTTTTTTTATTTCACCTAAGTAAGTGAAACAAATTCTTGTCCCCGTTCTGGGACAGGAATTGAAGGTTATTTTATTTTATTTTGTTTTTATTTATTTATTTATTTTGTTTTTTCAAGACAGGGTTTCTCTGTGTAGCTTTGGAGCCTATCCTGGCATTCGCTCTGAAGACCAGGCTGGCCTCAAACTCACAGAGATCCGCCTGCCTCTGCCTCCCTAGTGCTGGGATTAAAGGCATGTGCCACCAACGCTCGGTGTTGTTTTTAATTTATTTATTTTTTTGCACAGCTTCTTATTCTGAGCTGTGTACACAGCTTTGCCATCTTTCAACAGATCTAACAGGTATACTACCAGGATTTAGGTTTTAATTTTTAAGTCTTTTATTATCATCATCATCAAAACAACCAAAAAATACTAGTACATATACATTATGAGAAATGCCCCAACCAGAGATTATTGCCCTTAACATTGTAGCTTAATAGACTATTGAAGTGATCCTGGGACAGTTTCTAGAGCTGTTTCCTTAAGGGCCCTGGGCTAGCTTCTGCTGCCCACATACTTTTAGCTTGTTGTTAATGCACGTGCATCCAGCTTGTCATCTGGCAGAGTGGGCTCCAGTTCACTTCCTTTTCTTTGTGCAAACCTAGTTTTAAATACTCTTTCGCAGAACAAGCAGTATGAATACAACTGAAACCTCTGGGGGAGTTCCTTTATGGAATCCGGGAATCCGTGTGATCCAGAGGCTGTGTCGTAACATACCCTGTACTAATGGTCAAGTCACGCTCCTTGAGAGTCACTCCCCCTATTCAGGACCCTGGCCTTCCTGAGTGTGCTTGTGCCTTCATCGTGTCTTCCTTGTCCAAAGATGCCAAATTATTTTCACCTTAAAGTTAATGGATGGACCCTTCCATGCAGACTAACCACTTTTTATCTTGAGTCTCTTATGTCCAGGAAAAAAATGTTTGCCTGCCGCCTTATTCTCAGGATCCACATATTTCTTCCTAATATTTTATTCTCATTTCTACTGAAATTTTTCCCATGGGTTACTAAAAATCAAGAGAAAGCATTGATATAGGAATAATATGTGTTCTATTCAGAAATACGTAATTTTTTTCATGTAACTGCATCATTTATTGTTTTGAGTTCCATGTCCTTGAACTTAACCTGTCCCTCACACTTGTGTAGCTCACAGACCATCTTTTAAAGTGGTTTGAGGCTTGAGGTCCTCCTCCCATTGCTCACAGTTAGAAATTGATACTCATTGAATTAATAACTTAGCCATTAACATGTATGTTTATGGCAAAGTGGAGGCTAGCTCTGTTTGCACTGATGGCTTTTAGAATGGTTTAGTGACCCTGTTCATCATTGAGTCTTTGGTTTCTGTTTGTGAGTGACTATAGATACAACAGTTCTTGTAATTTGGCTTCTTAGTTTGTATTGTTAGAAAGTGTTTCTGAGCCTGATTTCTTAGTGAAACAAAGTATCAAAAATGTAGTTTGTGCCAGAGGGTAGTGGCACAAGCCTTTAATCTCAGCACTCAGAAGGCACAAGCAGGTAGATCTCTGTGAGTTCAAGGCCAGCCTGGCCTACAGAGCAAGTTCCAGGACAGCCAGGGCTACATGGAGAAATCCTGTCTCAAAAAAAAACAAAAACAAAAAAGGGGGGTGGGAAGGAATTTACAGCTTGTACATGCATATGCCCTCCACATACCTGTTTTGTTTTTTTTTTAATTAAAATATAAATTGTCTCTTGAAAAAAGAATCCAGAATTTGGGGATAGAGAGATGGCTTAGTTTAAGACTAGGTACTTGCTGGGCGTTGGTGGCGCACAATTTTAATCCCAGCACTCGGGAGGCAGAGGCAGAGGATCTCTGTGAGTTCAAGACCAGCCTAGTCTACAAGAGCTAGTTCTAGGACAGCCTCCAAAGCCACAGAGAAACCCTGTCTTGAAAAACCAAAAAAAAAAAAAAAAAAAAAAAAAAAAAAAAAAAAGAATATGTACTCCTCTTACAGAGGACATATCAGGCAGCTGAGAAAAAGAAAGTGTATTTAAAATCTTGAGGATAACTTCCATTTTACATAATATGTGACATCAATTCTTAAGTTACTTTGATTTGCCTGTCTCTTTCTCTTACTGCACCAGTACAGGCCGGGCACTTCTAATCCAAATGGCTGTAAAAATCTAAACTTGAGTATTCACGTGATACTCTCTGACTCTCAGATTTTTGGCACATTTTAGATTTTTAGATTCTGGGAATTCAACTAGAAAAGCAGAAGTCTATAGTATTTTTGTTCCCAAGCATTCCCAGCTGGGAAAGGTATTAGTAACTAGACCTCCTTGCAGGCGTGGTGCTACCAACAGGCTGGGCAGTACTTTGTCTACCAGAGCATCTTCCTTAAGAGCTGTAACCTGTATTTCATCTCAGCTTAAGCTCGACTAAAGCTTTCATAAATCAGAATTGCACTCTCTGAGCTTGTTTTTCTTCTACTTTTAAAATTACATTAATGAGCTGTTTGGGCCTCATTCCTGTGACTCATTTAATCTGCTACGACTCCTTTTTAAAGCTTCAGCCCTGAAGGTCTTTTGACAAACCAATATTTATAACAGTTTGACAGCAGGAAGAGGAGCAGCGTTTGTCTTTGTAACAGCTTGAAGAAAGGCCCTCTCCAGGACCCGGTCATGCAGTTACAATCTCGGCCTCCTTTCTTATGCTGGGAACATGCATCCAGCAGCACCTCCCAAGCGTTTTCTTGTCCCATTGACTATCCATTCACTTCCCATCTGTTTTGCAGTCTTAAAGGAACCAAAGGGGCCCCCTTCTTATAAATCTGTCTGTGCAAGTGATAAATGATGCCCTATCTCTTTAAGGACTGCCTGGGTGGTTTTCCTTTTCTTAAAATGTTTCAGCTTTCCTCATAACAAAAGTCAAAGTAAAATATACTTTTAAAAATAGGAGAAAAGTAAAAAAGACAAACTATAACATTTTTAAAGTTATATTTAATTTGTTGGAACAGAATAATTTACTTTGTCTTCTCAAGTAATTGCCTATGTCAGTATTTCTTTGAAATATGATATTTAGATTTTCTACACTGGCAATACACGGGCAAATGAAATGATTCATTTTGACAAAGTATATTTTAGTTATTAGAGGAAAAAAGAAAGTGATGTATCTTTAATGAATTAAAATATCAAATAATTTTAAATTTTTGTTACCAGAATGTGACTTGATATAATTTTTAATATTCTATGTGAAATGTAAAATGACTCATAGTAGACAGTTGTAACCTCATGATAGATTCTGTGGCCTTTACTAGAAAAAGGTGGTCATGAATGCCATAAAAACTAATTGTTATCTATGGTCCTGAAAGTAAATACTATAGATGATTCTGATGTTGGCTTTTCTAAGAATTGAGCATAGCAAAGCATGGTGAGGCACACATATATAACCACTCCCAAGAAGCTGGGTTAGGAGAATTGCCATGAGTTCAAGGCCCAGCTGAGCTACATAGTGGGTTCTAGGCCAACCTGCGCTACATAGCAAAGCCTTTTCTCAAAAAAGAAAGACAGAGAGAGAGAGACAGAGAGAGAGAGAGAGAAGAGGGAGGGAGGGGGAGGGAGGGAGGAGGGAGGGAGGGAGGGAGGGAGGAGGGAAGGAGAGAGAGAATATAATTCAGTATAAATATTTTTTCCTTCATAAAAAATGTTCTCTAGGGCTGGAGAGATGGCTCAGCCGTTAAAGGCTAGGCTCACAACCAAAAGTATAAAAAATGTTCTCTAAAGGTTAAATGTGACAAATGGTGTCATTTCCATCATTGCCCTACAGAATGCTTTTAAATTGTAAATTTAAAAGCATCACCAATATAAAAAGACCACGTTTGGAATATTCCATTGGACTGTGTGAGTCCACAGGCTATGAATGTACTCTTCAGAAGTAGAACTTGATTAAGGCTGGTAACCCTGCAAGTACATGCTCTAGGAGGCTGTGGATACTCTGCTAGATATAAAGTGGCCAGGGCCCAATGGAAAGTAAGGCTGGATAACTGTTTCTTGTAGCCACTAGACCACCACACAGCAGTTTATTAGCAGTAGGGTGGATGCATCCGGTACACACACCTGATAAAAATGTCTCTCATCTGTCCTCTCAAAGTGAACACTCAGTTTCTAGGGGTGTGTTGTTGTTGTAAGTCTCAGGTAGACTTGAATTTGCTCTGCAGCCCAAGGACAAAGGTGGCCTTGCACTTCCGATCCCTTTGTCTCCACCTCCCACCTGCTTTATGCAGGGTTAGAAACTGAACCAAGGGCTTCATGCAGGTCAAGCAGCATTCTACCAACCATGCTGTGTTCCCAGCCCCGGCCTTCAGCATGCTGTCCTCCATGTGAGCTGGTAGCATAAGCACTCCTAAGAGAATCCAAAGTATCATCCAAATACACGATTATTTAGTTTGTCTTCTCTAAAGATAAAATGTATCTCCCAAAGTAGATGCTTTTTCCATCCCACATATAACTGCCTTCATTGAGCCCTTCAGTGAATGTGATATAACCAAAAGTTCAAGGTTTTATACCTATGGACATTAGCCAGCACCCTGAAAGATACAAGTAAGACAGACACTAAACATTAATAAGTAGCTGCACTGAAATTAGTATTACCATCCAGCTGGGAAGATTCCAGGGCCTAACACACCTGTAAAGATAAATGTAAGGCTGTTCTGTGTTCATGCCAAAGCCTTTTGGAGAATAGACTTCAAAATATTTAGAAATTATATGAATAGTTTCTAGTATATTCACCAAAGGAGCCTGATAGACGTGCTTACCTTTGCCTAAAGTGGTTTTAAAAAGTGCTAGGTGGTGGTGATGCACACTTTTAATCCCAGCACTCTGGGAGACAGAGGTAGGAAGATCTCTGAGTTCCAGGACAGCCTGATCTACAGAGTGAGTTCCAGGACAGTTAGGGCTACACAGAGAAACGGAGGGGAGGGGGCAACACTTAAGAAAGCTGGATATGGAGCCAGATGTGGGGGTGCATGCCTTTAATCCCAGCATTCAGGAGACAGAAGCAGGCCCATCTCTGAGTTGGAGGCCAGCCCTGTCTATAGAGTGAGGTCCAGGACAAACAGGGCTAAAGAGACCCTCTCTGGGGAAAGGGGAAAAAAAGCAAGCTGGATTTCTCCATAGTCACTATTAACAAACATAGAGTTCCACTGTTCCCCTCAAAACTTCTTATGGCAGCTTTGGGGATATAGAATAGCATAGTTTTAGTAGTACTCTTTAATGTTTGAATTAAGTTTTGCCTAAGACAAAACAACAAGTGAATAAATAATCATGGGTATCAATTTCCACCGTAGTTTTAATCATTTTGGTTCAGGTTTCCTATTTCCCCTTTGTAATTTTGTTTCCTTGTTTCTCCGTATCCTAGATTCCTCTAGATCCTGAGTTTCTAAGGGGCATTTATATAGTACAGTTGTGCAATAAACAGCAAACGTTTTCAGTAGCAGTGTGTGAGCTCCCGAGGAAGAAATATTCTGGGAATTCCTAGCCCTGCAGTGAGCAGGCCTTTACAGAAGAAATTCACTCTTAGGTCCTAAAGGATGGTGTGGAGTGCCCACGCAGCGTGATATGCAGCAGCTGTTAGGTGGTTTGCACCTTTCAGTGTATGGTTTGCCTAAAGTGCATTGTGTCAGTCCTTCAGCTAATTTCTCCATGCTTTCTTTAAAAACATCACAAGTTGTCTAAGGGTGCTTTCAGTGCATGTGGTAGTGTTTTGTGCATGGCTCTTTGTTCATGTTCTAAACTGATAGCAACCACTGAAGTGATCCCTCTCCCAGGTTAGGCCTTTGGCAGTCGCAGTGTATTCAAAACCTAATTACAGATTAGTCTGTATTTGGGACTTTTAGAGCAAGTATCAGAAGATGCAAAGCTCTGAGAGAAGCAGTGCCATTTCATGGGGGGATAAAGAGACCTAAAATGTGAATGGGTGTCAAGTCATCTGAAGAGAAGAAAAAAGAGAAGGAACGTCATTCACTGAGGCTGGTGGTGCTTTATGAGTTGGGGATTATGGGAATATTCATGACTCAATCAAGATACACAATGAATTGGTGTTTGAGATGGCTCATCTTTTAAGTAAACACTGGGTAAATGGGAACGAGCCTCCGTATTCACTACATGTAGAACTGTGTCACAGAATAGTTTAAGCCCTTCCTGAGTCGATTTAATTTATCAAAGAGGCCACAGTTTTATAAGAATTCTCTATTGGAATATTTAATCCAAATATTTGAGAGAATCGGCATTTGTTTACAGTTAGTCATGCTGATTTGTGCTCATTTCTGATTTTTACGAAGTGTATCCTGTTTGACATGAAAGGTAATACTCCAACACACTTGAGACAGTGCCATTTGCTCTGTTGCTCTTTTGCTTTGGCATGAGGCAGCAGACCTCCTGTGTGTTTCTAAATCAGAGAGGTGAGCAGGGCTCTTCTTTAGCAGGGCTGCCTACAGGACTGAAAGAGACAAACAAAATGTCAAATTTGAAATCGCTTCAAAAAAGTAGACATTCCTGAACTGACAGTAAGAGAACAAGCAAGGAATGCTTATTGGTTTGGGTTTGGGTTTTTTTGAAACAGGGTTTTTCTGTGTAGCCCTGGCTATACTGGAACTCACTCTGTAGACCAGGCGGGCCTTGAACTCAGAGATCAGCCTGCCTCTGGGATTACTCCAACTCATAGAGATGGGCCTGCCTCTGGTGCTGGGATTAAAGACTCAGAATGCTTCTTAAAGGAAGAGTCTCTTGAGCTAGAGGAAAACCAGCTGAGCAGTGAAGAGCAGAGGACCCACAACAGCTCACACACAGCCACACTTAGACATAGCTGCACGTGCCCACACAGCACAGGTACATACACATAATTAAAGATAAACCTTCCTAAACAGGGGAGAGAGAATTTCTCCATGTCCCAGAAGACTCCATCTTTTCAATCGTTACACAGGTGAGAAGGACAATTGAATTTCTTTAGGGTGAGAGTGATGCTTATTGACTATGGCTCTTTTTCCTTGTGTCAGCCTCCCCTCTTCTCATCTACCATCCCCATTGCTTCTGGTAACTTACTTAAATGCTTTGTAGCATTCTTAAGGTTTTATGGCAAGGCAGTACCATGTCCTGACATTACAATTGTAAAATTTTTCATAAAAGTGTAACTGTATTTTTCTGTATTTTTGTGTTAGTCTTAACTTTCATTTATGAAGAAAAAAATGCTTATCTCTTCATTTTTTAAAAAATGGATTTCCCTTTAGACACTCCAGAATTAGACATCTGCCTCAGTGCAGCTTTGGTGTCTCTTCACACAAATAACTTTGCTCTGACCTGTCTCCTGTGGGTGACACCACTGTGCCACACACCTGCAGACAGTCTGCCTCTCAGAGGATGGAGGCCACTGATAGGGTAAAGGTTGGCAAACTGACTCTGTGGCTACCCAGTTGCACTTAGATCATGTATGAAGTAAAATTGGATTATTCTTCCTGCATATGGCATGACATTCCCAAATATACTGCTCACCACGGAGTGACTAGGGCCTTCGGAGGCTTTGAGCACCTTTGTGGGATTTCCCTCGTGTTGTACTTTTCAAACTAGATGGGGTCTTGGTGGGATTTTTATTATTTTGGTTTTTATGAAGACCACGGTCATCTCCTCTAGAACTGCTGGAAGATAATTTGAAAAGCTCTTCATCTTTTTTAAAGAATGGTTTAAAGAACTGCATGTATGTGAAATTCTGAAAAATTCTTAATTTTTAAAACTTACCTGTTTTTAAACAACTAAATGGATTAGTTTCGAAACTAAGACTGGCTTCATTTGGAGAAGCAAATATGTTTGCTAGTTTGACTACTGATTAAGAAGTAGACTCAAGCCTTCCAGAAAAGTATAGATTGAAGTTCTAAGGGCCTGTGTGATGGCTCAGGGAGTATTGTAGTTTACTTCTCTGTTCCAGTGCTAAAACACTGAGCAAAAGCAACTTGGAGAGGAAAAATTTATTTTGCTTATACTTCCGGGTTCCAATCTGTAATTGAGATTCAAGGTAAAAGCTTAAGTAGAAACCATAGAGGAACAGAATGCTGCTCACTGGCTTGCTGTCTGGCTTACTCAGTAGTTCATGCTCAACGTGCTTTCTTATACAGCTCAGGCCTACCTAACTAGGGATGGTACCCTCCTCCCACGTCAGTCTCAATCAGGAAATCTTCCTCAAGCCAGAATGATCAAGGCAATTCTTCAGTTGATGTTACCTCTTCCCACGTGACTCTAGGTTGTGTCATAGATTGATAACACTTAACCACTGATACTACCTCAGGTGATGTTGATTACATGATAAGAGAGGAAGAAACATCTGCTTAATATGAGTGCATATATGCATAGTCACTGTTTTTCTTAACAAAATAGTACAGAAACATGAATATCAACTACCGTCTTCCCCTTTTTTCTAGTCACGTGACTTTAGCTGGTATTTATAGCTGCCTTCCTCTACTCCTCATTCTTTGTTTCCTCCACCCTCAGCAAGCCCCTCAGCAGGTCCAGTTCTTTCCCTGGAGAAATGACCAAAACCTTCATCCCTGAAGGCTCTGGGCCATATGTCATCTGCTTGGATTGGGTTGTTGTAGCTTCCCATTGTTCTTACTCAGAGAACATGGTAACACCAAGTTGTCCTAAAGGGTCTCCTGAAGAGAGAGACGTAATCTTCCTTCCCTGCATTGTGGAAAAACAGTCCACATTCCCAAGGGAAGTCTGGATCAGTCACCCCTCCTAACACTATTATTCCTGTCTTAACCTGTTGGCTTAGGGGCATCAGAAACCCAAAGTGGCCCAGGGAATACTGAGCTTTAATTCAGTGGAATGTTTGTTGTGTCTTCTGGCTGAAGCACTCCCTAACAATCTGAGCATGCACACACATACACACACTTGTAATTTAAAATTGTAAGAGATAGATTGGTATTATCTTAGCATTTCTGGTTCACTCATCCGGAAGAGGAAATGCCACCCTTACCTTAACTGTTATCAGATTTTCTCAGTGGTTTGATCAAAACAATAGAGCTTTCTTCTCCCACGTACTTTCTTATTTTTAATCTAATACCACAAATTAGAAATAATAAATTACAGAGTGTCTGCAAACACCATCCTTTGTATGTGACTGTAGTAGCCACCATTAGAGTCCTACAATGCTGTGAAAGTTATAGAAGGACCATTCTTCCTTTGGCTGGGCACTCATCACCAATGCACATGGCTAATAAAATGTGTATCTTCCAACACAGATTGTTTAATTGCAGAAGATATAAATGTTGACTACTAACAACACCATATAGGATATCTGCTCTGAGTAGAGAGCAGATGCTTGCCAGTCTCATGTCTCAGTCACCAGCCTTGAACTAGTTGGCGCCCATCAGTTGGTAATTCCCACTGATGTGTTAAATTGTGTTGAAGGGATGAAAGCTGGGTTTCTCACACTGATTAGTGTAACTGATACTCTAATACAGGAGGTACATGACTAAGCAGCAATACCATATAATGGGGACATTTCAGAGAGAAACTACAGATTTTATGTGGAATCCAATAAACAAAAAAACCTAAAAATTGAAATAAATGTAAGTCTACTTTCAGCAGTTCTTTATATTTTTTAACTTTTCATATCCATACCTAAAAAGGTATTTTCATATGTTAAAGATATTTCCCAGTTTTCTTTGCCTCTATTTCCTGGCATTTGAAATATGAATGAAGTTCATTGTATCTCTTCGTGGTGGTGTTGCCTGACCTTCCTGGTAACTTCATCTGTTTATATTTTAGAAGGTCGTTTTCCAGATGAGGAACACTTTTGTTCTTTCCCTGTTGTTATTGAGATAGTGGGTCTGACAGTGCAGCCCAGGCTGGCATTCCACTCACACTTGGCCTCCCGTGTGCTGGGTTTACAGGCATAAGCCACCACCTCTGCTTGTTCGCTCCTTAAAATAGGCTTCTTTTTTTTTTTTTTGGTAGCACTTCAAGAAATCTAAGAATGCAGTAAGACAATTCTACGTGTAGGTGGACAGGCATTATGTGTAGGTGGACAAGCAGTGTTCTGTGTAAGAGGCTACAGCTTTATTTAATAGTTTCTCAAAGGTTCTGTCAGGCATTTCTCCTCCTTTGCTTCCCAAAAGTGGCCACTTGCTGCTCTTCTGACCACCTGGGCATGGGCCACAGGAGGTCTAGTGAGAATGCTTTTCTCCCTTTTCCTCAAATAATTCAAGATGCTTTGTAGATGATTTAATAATACGGATTCTCTCTAATAATTTATGCTGCCTTTGAAAGTATGTGTTTGTATGTCCCTCTTTTTATCTCCATAGAGAAAGTTAGAGAAATTCAAGAGAAACTTGATGCTTTCATTGAAGCTCTTCACCAAGAGAAGTAGACTGTATGAAGTGAGTAATCCTGACACTGGGGTGCAGTATTTGAAACCTTTCTCAATAACTCATGGTTCTGCATGGCAGCATCCGGCTTGCTTCTCTATGGTGTGATCCCTTTGATAGCGTAACTCTTGGAACCAGCCTCCTTCATGTTGTGCCACTCCTTTGAATCATTTGATTACCTTCTGTCTAAACCACAACTATTCTCTAGAACCCATTTCGGCCAGAACCAAGGTTAATAAAATTTTGTATAATGATTTTCCAACATGTAGGTGACTCGTTTTTCTACATTGAAAAGTTGATCTGCACTTGTCTGTATCTTACCCTGGTGCTCACAGTAGATAATTGTGTATATATTAAATAACTCAACTTACAAAGCTTCTTTATTCATTTCATTCACCAGAAGAAGAGGACAGTGTTCTCCCTTGTAATTTCAACATGTGTGGCATTCCTCAGAGCAGTAGTTTTGCTTTTCTATGAAATAGTTGTAATGTTTCTCAGGAGGTAGAAACAGACACTTCTCTGTGAGTTCTAGGCCAGCCAGGGCTACATTAGAGAAACCTTGTTTCAAAAGAAGAAAAAGAAAGAAATGGATTCTGGGGCTGGCAAAATGGGTCATCAGGTAAAGGAGCTTGCACCAACTCTAACAACCTGAGTTCAATCTCCCAGAACCACAAATAGAAGCAGAGAACTGACTCCTGTTGTCCTGGCTTTCACACCCACACTGTGGCACAAGTATACACACACACACACATACACACACACACACACACACACACACACACACACATAAATGTTAGGAAAAAATTGGAGAAAAAAGAAATGAAGTCTGTTATATGTTTATATACATATTGTTTGGTAAAATTGTGCTACCATTTTATGGCAAAAATAGTTTAATAAATCTAGTTGATTCAAACAATTAAGCTTTAATTTTTTAGTCATGCTGTGATAAAGTTGCTTAAGTCTTTTCATTTGTCTTGCCAAATCTGAGTTTCTCAAATGGATTTATTTTTACAGAATCCTGCTCATAATCACCTCTGCATACATTGGAAGAACGAGAACTTCGGTCTTTTGTTCTGCCTCCTTTCTCCTGTTCTACCTTTTCAGTGCAAAATAAAGTCATAGGGTAAAAGTCACTGATGTGTGTCACAGGCACTTCAGCCCCCAGCTGCCTCGTGAGCAGAAGAACTGTGAAAATGACCCCATAGTCTGTGTTTGTACTGATGTGACCTTGGGAAAACATGATTGCCATGGCCCTTAGGCTTAGTCCTCAAAGATAAGGAAGTTATCTCTCAAGTCTTATTTGTGGTGGCACCAGTGGAATTCATTAGGGATGCCATCAGACTTATAATGGTAGTTGCTTTGGAATAAAACTTATAGTAATTTTTTAAGAGATGTCAATTGTATATATGGCAACGGTTGCCTGCTAAGCATCATCTGTCTGCAGTGTTCTGTATCCTGGACTGTTGGCTGTAGTAATTCAGTTTATGTTCACCACATGAAAGAAAGCTGGTTTACAAATAATGTTTCAGACAGGTTAGCTTGTATTGGACAGTTCCATGCATATTCAGTGACAGAAGCATCAACCTTCCGTTACCAGCTTAGACACTTGCCTTGGAAGCCAATAGCAGCAGCTTACATCCATTGCTGTTTTTACACTCTCTATATCCATTTGCAATGGATTCTTTTTTAATATTGTGTGCTTTACATCAGACTTCCTGGAAATATTGTGTCTCTCCTGTTGACCCATTGAATTATGACCCAAGATGGAGAAGATTAAAGGTAATCACCTGACAAATTTCATTTAGAGTCAAACATTTGAACTAGGTCAGGCTGCAGCACGGCCATCAGACACTATTTTAAATAAAAATTATTCTAACAAGTGGGAGAACAGTAACCCACCCCTTAAATATGAAAATTCTATTTAATTCACTGCAGTTCAGTTACAGTAGTAATCCTCACAATATTGTCATGTGTTTTATTTAAAATTGTATTGGTTAAAAGACTTTAAAGCAAACAAATATGCCATATTTTACTTAAAACATCTCTTTCACTTGCTACTTTTTTTATTATTAAGGCTTTGTTGTGCTGGTAAAAATGCCCAGTATTGCACTTTCTAGTTCACAGTTAATTTTATAAGCAATTTTCTTGGAATTGTTTTTAGTAACAATTCTCTACCCACACACATAACTTTAAAAAAAAAAATATATATATATATAATATATATATATATATATATATATACAGATCATTATGATTCTCTGAAATCCTGACAGTATGGAAGGCAAAAATTTCAGAAGCTATAAATTCAGTAAGTATTGTATTTAAATTATCAGACAAGACATTTAGGTACTACCCTCACCTCAGCAGCTAAGAACAGTGTCCATCGTTTCCTAGGCCAGGAGTGCTCAGGTGCCTTGTGTCCCTTTTAGGTGTGGAATCGTGGTGAATATTAGCTAAGGGGAGCCCTGGCTGAGACCAGCAGGAGAAAGCTGCAGGTTTCTCGTACGCAAAAGGCTGATGTGGGGCATCATATCCCTTTGTATAACTTTTTTTCATGGAAGAGAACCTTTATTTCCTGAGGGGGTCAATATTTGTAACTTCAACTTAAAAGCAGATTACCAAAAATCCCTGTCATTCTTCACATCCCCACGTCCCCATGGGTTATTATTAACCTGGTTTCATGCTAAACATGCCTTTACACACACACACACACACACACACACACACACACACACACACACACCCTTAAAAGCTAGGTATTTGTTAAATGCAGAAGCTGTGGGAAGGAAATAAAGTTCAGTCCAGCAGTTGACCCTGTCTGTCTATCATGTCTGTAGTTCTGGAACTTAATATACAGAAGTTTAAGTCTAACTGCACAAGAAATCATTTATTTCTCACGTCCAAATTTGCAAAGAATGGAGTGAACGAAATTCTGTTTGGAGAACTAGGGGATTTTAAGGAGATGGTAAGCAAAATGAACTGGTCGGGCTATCTATTATAAAGCCCCAGTCTGTACAACATGAGCCGGAGGAAGCAAGCTTTACCCGCACAGCAGCCAGGCTGCAGTACCAGGTGGAGCGGCCAGCCTTTCCGGGTCTTACTCCTAGTCTCATCTGAGCCCCACTTTCCAGGCCGTACTCAGTGCACTCCCACAGGTTGCCTGGTCTCCAAATGGAAATGAGCAGTGTGCAAGTGCATAGGAGCACAGCGAGTGGGGCTTCCTAACTGCAATTTTGGAATGTCACATGTAGGCTCCTGGTGGCACACTACAGTCACCCCAGTCCTCAGGTGACAGAAGCTGGACTATAAGGAGTTAAAGGCAGTCGCTACACAGGAAGGCCCTGTCTCAAAAACAAAAATAATACAATTAAGAGTGCAGGCTTAACAGGCAAATTTCTAGTTGGTTTTGTATTTATTTATTTCAGATGTATTTATCTGATAAAAGAAATATGGTATCGGTTTTTTTCCAGTAAATGAGATGATGGTGCTGGCGTATCTCCACCCTCTACACTGGCATATGGTAGACTGTCACATGCTGTAACAAATGGAAATGTGCTTGAAAAATATGCTTACCTTCTAAACAATCATGGCTATTTGTTATCTAAATATTTAAAACTTAACCATGTCTTCATGTGCACTGTGAATGGACTTTGTATTATTTTTTTAAACCTTACACTCGATGTAAATGTTACTATGACTTAGCCTGTGCTTGATCTAAGATCTTTTGTGTAGATGGGTAATTAAAAGATACTGAAGTGACATTATAACTCTATTATGGAGAGCATCTTTTACATTGTCTTTGTTTTAATGAGGAAGAGACACCTCTGTACCCAGGGTTGTGATTTGGCCCCATAATATAGGCAAATCCGTGACCCAAGAAGCTTTCAAAGTGGCTTTTCTCAGAAGGCTTGCATGTCATAAACCTTGCATTTCACAGTTGTAATCCATGTTCAGCCGATGCTTCTTTTCCTGTCTTGATATTTGTCAAAACACTTTGGTCTTTTCTTCAGTAAAATATAAAAAAAAAAACAGTTTTCTAGCTACACTGTGGTGTTGTGGCCATTAATGATGCTGGCATGTTGAGTCCCACAGGAGCTTGCTAAGGGGCGTTAACTAACTCTTAGACCTGAAGGGAACCGTATAGATGACTTCTATTCATCCTGATTAAAACCTCCCATCCTCACTTTTTATTGCCACCACACTTTGCCCCTAAATGATGCTCATAAAGTAACTCGCCGGTGATTAGCTGTGTGGTGTACTGTAGTGTTGAACCGTCCTTCAGACTCCCTGTGCTCGGCTGAAGTCCACACTGGGAGAAGGTGCAGAAAGACATATTTCTAGTCAGTGAATATAAGATGCTTTGTTGTAATTCAAGCATTGGTCCTTTCTATGGTTCAAGTTCCAAATCTTTATCCAAAGAGTGAGAATTTAGTTACTAAAGAGTCAGTAAAACAGTTTGTTTTCTTTTAGCATATTTATTAAGGAATTAATATAATTACAACGTGCTAAGGATAACACAAGTGTGTTTCATTATATTAGAAAAGAATTACAAATAATTGCATACCCAGCTTGTGATAACTATGTTGGTCCCAGGTTCTATACTAATTAGACAAAGTAGACATTGACAGAAAACTGGAAGGTTAAGATGAGAACTACAAAATTGTTAGAGGCTAAAAGGTAACATTATAAGGACTAATTAGATCCTTATCCTGAGGGACACAGTTCATAAAATTATGGGTAAGAAAGATCTTCCTCATAAGTCATTAAATTCTTTTCCTAGAAGGACAGAATTGAGTTACCACCTTGAAAATTGGAAACGTGACCACATGTGGTAGTTCCTTCTGGAATCCCAGTACTCCAGAGGCAAAGATAGGCAGGTCTCGTGAGTATGAGGCCAGCCTGGTCTGCAGAGTGAGTTTCAGGACAGTCTGGGCTACACAGAGAAACTCTGTCTCAAAAAAGGAGTCCAAAGCCAATCTGAGCTACATGGCAGCCTGTCTCAAAGCAAACAGAGTGGTGAACATGTACATGATTCCTACTGAAAAGACTTCAGTGAGTGTTTCATGCTCTTGGATTGGGATTCTTTTTGGAAGGAGGCAACTACTCTGAAGTATGTTGACATCAGCTCTTCCGTACCTCTTTGTAGTAAAGAATTGCCGATATTTGTATTAGTGTAAACTAATACAGGTGTAAACTGATTCCTGTGTGAGTAGTTGATATCAAAAACTTGGAAGGGAAGTCTAAAGACCCCACTAATGACCCAGTTACCACACAGTATTGCTGGCAGCAGCCTCCCAGGGACAGGTCCCCTGCTCACTCTTCCTGGGGACAGCTCCACTGTCTTGCATACACTGAGTCACAGAGCAGCCTGGAAGTTGGGATTTTATCCAATGTAGCTGATACCAAATGCTCATAAGACCTTGAAGGTTTTGTGAAGGGATATGAAAGGAATAGGTTAGCTCCATCTTCCTGCGGTACTGTCTGGACCACTCAACCTTCCTCCACAATGGTATGCCCTGGCTTCCATGTGCAAATGCATGATGCATCTGTTCAAGGAAGTTAACATAGTATCCTTTGCAAAAGTCTAGTGATTAGGCCGGCCGTTGGTGGTGCACGCCTTTAATCCCAGCACTCAGGAAGCAGAGGCAGGTGGATTTCTGTGAGTTCGAGGCCAGCCTGGTCTACAGAGCGAGTTCCAGGACAGCCTCCAAAGCCACAGAGAAACCCTGTCTCGGAAAAAAAAAAAAAAAAAAAAAAAAGTCTAGTGATTGTCACTCTTGCCCTAAGATCAATGTCACAATTACTAGATAATTTTGAGCCTGCAAAAGCATCCATTAGAGACAATGAATATTCTGTTGTTTCTGGCAGAACTCAGACTTTGCCAGCCTCCTACTTCAGCCGCTAGGAAGTTCTGCCAATCCATGACCTCTCTACTGGAGGGATGATCTATTCTCCCTCTGTTGTTGATTCTTTACTGTGCCCACCCCCATGTTCCTCTCTCTCTCCTTCCCTCTTTCCCTCCTCTTCCTCATGGTACTGGAGATGGAAGAGAGAACACTCTACCACTGAACCACACCCAGCCCTAAGTGTAGGGCTTACTGTCTCTTGGTTTACATGTTTGTCTAGTGGATGTAAATTGAAAATGTCCACACAGACAATGAGCCTACCAGCTATTCCCCTTGAATGCCAAATACATATGGTTTTTTTTCTTGCTGTTTATAAATAGCAATATCCAGAAGTCACCATAATAATGCCTCAACAACAAACGGCACACACCCAGAGACGGTGGTGAAGCTGCCTCCTCACTGAACAGCGCAAGAGTAGGTGCAGGAAGAGTGTTGGGAGGAAAGCCTATGGAAGGGCTGGCTGGGCTCAGCACTGTGAAGAGTATAAAGAACTAGCCATCAGCCAAGTGAGATCCGTCCAGAAGTCCTGGCTGTGCTGCAGGAATGGTTCCGAGCAGAGGTGTGCTGCAGCTGCAGTCAGTGGACAGGGCTCAGCTTCTTAGCTCCTGTCAGCCATCCTGTGCCGTTTCCCTTCCCTGGCGAATGTCCACCTCTTACTTTTGCAGATACTGATCTTTTTGAGTTAACCTCTTAAGATGCAGACTTATCTTTATCCCAGTTTTTCAAACTTCAATTTTTTTCTCTCTTCCGTGGTACCGAATTTAGCTTTCCTAAGTTCCTCCCTTTGGCTGTCTTTTAGTTACTTAAAAAATCTAACACCTTTGAAAGGAAAGGTGTTAACAGAAGCCTGTACAATTTCATCGAAGTTTATTTCCAGAAATCTCATATACGCCCCTTGGTTCTCTTGCTTTGAGATTCGTCAGGCTTCTCAAGCCTTAATATGGAAACTTTTCCTGCCAAGACTCATGGGAGTATGTCTTTCAGACACTTTGAGAGGGTCTCAGCATAAACACAAAGCCACTCCCATTTTTATGCATCCAGACTCCTCTTCGAAAACATCTTGACACATTTATATTCTTGCTAATTATACTAATTACTATGGCCGTAGCTGGATCAAGATCATAGTGTGTAATTTTATTCATGTGGCGTGAGGCATTGGGGCCGGGATGTTCTCCCCATGGGCAGCCCCCTTTGGTGCCATTTGCCAGCTGTGTACTCTGTGATTGGCTGGGCTTTTGATGTGCAGACAGTACAAGTTGGTCACAAACTTGTGTACAATGAGGCTGTTCTGGTTCATGTGAAAATCAACATCCTTTTTTTGTGTAAGCGGATGACAGGATGCTGCAATACTATTAGCATTTGCAAAGAGGGTGCTGTGTGCTGGGGCGGCACCACAGATCGCGGCTGCTCAGTTTGTGTTGCTCCATTATGTGAAAGATACAAAGAAGCTGAAGGCTGGCAAAGGCCTGTCAAATCTTGTAATGTAGTGCGACCCCCAAACTCTCCTTGGCCTCCAAGCAGCTCTTGTTCCCTGTCCCACCCCTTTCTCTGAATGGGCACTGAGGTAGGTAAATGAATTCAGTGCCTGGTGGGTGGGGAATTCCTTTCTGACCTCATTCCTGTACTATTTGTTTGCAGGCTTGTAGCGGGAGAGGAGGACATTTTGGAATCCTTTGTGTCAAATCATTTTCTTGCGGGTTGGGGAGTTAATGGTAACTTTGTCTGAGGCCAGCCAAGCAGAAAGTCTGTGCAGATGAGGCGTGGCGTGTTCAACCTCCTCAAAAAAAAAAAAAAAAAAAAAAAAAAAAAAAGGCACACAAGATGAGAATATGGAAATGGGGAACTTTCTAGAGCAGATGGATATGCCACACGTCGGCATGGTCAACATCTGCTGTTGGGAAGCTTATGTCTTGACAGTGTGTTTCTGCATAGGGGAGTTCTTTATTCTGAGTCACCGCTTTATACTGATGTCTACAGTTAGGATAACGTGTGTGTGTGTGTGTGTGTGTGTGTGTGTGTGTGTGTGTGTGTGTGTGTGTCCTAATACCTGATTAAATGGCTATAGTATGGTATGATGGAAGAATTCATAAAAAAAAAAAAAACTAGCCGGGCGTTGGTGGCGCATGCCTTTAATCCCAGCACTCGGGAGGCAGAGGCAGGTGGATCTCTGTGAGTTCCAGGCTAGCCTGGTCTCCAGAGCGAGTGCCAGGATAGGCTCCAAAGCTCCACAGAGAAACCCTGTCTCGAAAAGCAAAAAAACAAAACAAAACAAAAAACAAAAACTAGTTTTTCTTTTTATACCTAAAAGATGAACTACAGCTTCAGAGCCCCGATAGCTCATATTTTATGGGGGGGGGGGGGATGCTCAAAGAAGCTGTTTGCTCAGCTAATGCTACAGCAAGAGCCAGTTCCTGATTCCAGCTAATTCTGTTCTCTTCCATGACAGTTCAGGCCCAAGGGCACAAGACAGTGCCTCCATAGACAAACAACTTTTAAGGGAAGTTGGGGTTGGGATAGTCACATAACATCTCATTTTTAAAAGCTAAGTTTTGAGATCAAGACACATGTGAGTCAGAAGTATCCCCAAGCACCATGCTACCCCCACCCATGAGTCACTTCCTGAAGCCTTCAGCTCCAGCAGTCTGTCCATCTGTGGACCTGGGTACTTCTGAGGCCTGAAAATAACACAATTTCTAGTTGTTCTTAGAGCTGCAGCTTTATTACGAGGCTGGCCTGGAGGGGGATTATCCATTAAATAACTGTTGTATTCCAGATACTTCAAATATACTGCCCTGCTTATTTTTACAACTTCTTGGTGTAGTCATTGTCAGCATCTTGCCAGCAGGTCCTGGGGTTGTGTGAAGTCCCTGGTAGTCAGATGACAAGGCTCTAAGGGAGCCCATGTAAGTATAACTGCAGAGCCCCCAAAAAAAACAAGTGCCGGGCAAGTGCTCAGAGCTCCCTTACCTGTTCTGTCCCTAAGCATCAGTGCCTTTTCATGACACAGACCATTAGATTTAAGGACAAAAAAAGTTCGTATCTTCTGAAGGTCAGTGTGTCAAGTGACTTTGGATTCCCAGTGCCCTGGAAAAAGCCAGCCACAACCACTTGTATTTCTAAGCCTAGCACTTGGGGAGGAGCAGGAACAGATAGGCCCTGTGGGCTTGCTGGCATCAAGCTCCAGGTTCAGAGAGAGACACGAAAGCAAGATATAAGATGCTAAAGAGATAGCTCAGTTGATCAAATGCTTGCTTCGAAGAGCCATAGAGGAGGGTATCATGGGGCCATCATCAGCCCCTAGCCTCCACACACACAAGTTTGGGTGAGTGCTCACACACATTTTTTAAGTGCATGTATTTGTAAGAATATGCTGCATGTATACTGCCAGCACATTCTTCAGTATGTGCTAAGGGGAAACCTTGTTTGGATGAGATGCACATGTATATATAAAAGCCTTTGCTCTCAGTGTCAAGTGTGTTCAAGCTCACACTGGTGAGCTTCAATAGGAAAAAATGGTGCTTACCTTGCCAGTTCATTTTAATAAGTTCTGTCAAGAGGATATGGCTTTTTAATTTTTATTTTATTTTATTTGATTTTTCAAGACAGGGTTTCCCTGTGTAGCCCTGGCTATCCTGGAAGTCACTCTGTAGACCAGGCTGACCTTCAACTTACAGAGATCCACCTCCTGAGTGCTGGGATTAAGGCATGTGCCACCACCACCCAGCACATTTTTATAAGTTACTATGAAAGAGGCAATCCAAAATCTTGGTTTTTTTTTTTTTGCCCAGCCACCCCAACAATCCAAAATCTTAGTAATTTTTTTATATTTGATGCACTACTTACATAAAACTACTCTATCAATAACCTCAGTTGTCTGTCCAGTGTGTTGGATCCCAGCTGCTGTTCAAGCCATGCCCATCTGCAGCTAGAATAGCTGATTCTGTACCCAGGCCCCAGGCTAACAAACTCCAAACTATCAGGAGCTACCTGTGGTACACCTGTATGATAGATACACATTAACCAAATAGGTTCCTCCTACACACACACACACACACCCTCAAAGTCACATTCCTGCAAATGCAAGATATACCTACCTGCCAGTCCATTCCCTGGAATGAGAGACAACCCTACCGTGGACCACCCATCAATCACAAGGTGTAGAATCTCCCAAAACATCTAAGAAGTGACCCCCACTCTGCCACATGGGCCTAAGATCTCCTCAGAGCCCCCACCATGCTACCCATCTATTGTCTACAGTGTTAATAGCTCTTCTAATAAATTCCTTACCCAAAAGGACAGCCCTCTTCAGTGTCCCCCCTAAACCTCAAAGGATGTAGCCATGTAATCGGGACTCAACGGAGTTCATCCCTTGTTCTAAAAGCACACCCCTACCTGAAAGTAGGCTAGGAAAGGCTACTGAGCAGGGAGATAAACACCATGCTCCTCTACAGAGTTCTGACTTGTGTGTCAAAAGAGAAGGGGACCACAGGAGATGGAAGTGAAGGGCGCCGGTTCTGGGACTCCACCATCAAGTTAGGCCTTAGGAAGCCCTTTCCTCCTCCACAGCAGAAATGAGAAAGAACAGGAACGATGGCTGTGACCAAACACCTGGCAAGAAGCCACTTAAAGGAAGATTTCCTCTGCCTCGAGTTTGAGAAGATACACAGTCCATCATGACGGGGGAGAGCTGGCAGCAGGGGCGTGAAGTGACTGTCATTGTGCATCTTTAGTCAGGCAGCAGAGAGTGGAGAAGGAGCCGGGCTGTTGTGAAACCCCAAGGCCTGGTCCTGATGAGATCCCCTTCCTCCAGGGAGGCTCCACCTCCTAGAGATTCAGCAACCTTCTAAAATCATACTGGGAGCTGCAGCTGAAACGTGAGCCTCGGGAGAAGATTTTGCATCTGCTTTGTTAGGGCTGCTGTCGCTGTGATCAAACACCGTCAGTGAAAACAGTTTGAGGAGGAAAGGGCTTATTTGACTTCTACTTCCACATTGCTCATCATCATCAAAGAAAGTCAGGACAGGAACACAAACAGGGCAGGATCCTGGAGGTAGTTAATCACAGAGAGAGAGAGAGAGAGAGAGAGAGAGAGAGAGAGAGAGAGAGAGAGAGAGAGAGAGAGAGAGAGAACGTTCTTGCCCAGTATAAGATGGAAGAAGCCACTGTTGGCACAGGCTGTGTCCAGAAGGAGTTCAGCAGGTAGGCCTCCTCGGGCCACTGAAGCAGCAGTGGCTTGGCCTACTCACTGGCACACCCTCCCTGAGCCCAATGTTAAGAACTGAGCCTCCAGTCCCTCATGAACATCTGAAGGGACCAGCTCCCCATTTCGGCAGCCAAAACAGCCAGACACATGCTTGTCTGACCTTGTCCTAGTCACTAGAAGTCAGATGCCTGCCTCGTGGCAAGGAACCAATCAGAAGTTAGCTGGCGGCGCTATGCTTTACGGCTCTGGGTGTGCTTTACAGACAAGTGCACAGCAATGACTCGAAGAGCATAGCAATCACCCTGGGAGGGCCTATGGCCATAACAACCAATTGGCCAATCAACACAGGGCAAGCCCTCCAAGCCTGGAGGCATACCAGTCCTGAGCCTGTGCATACCCCTAGACACTCCCCTTACGCTGCCCTACAAGATCACTTGGTAGCCGGTTCAAGGTGTCTTTGCTAGCCATCCCCCCATGGCGGGTGGCTGAAAGACCCGAGCTAACATGGGGTTAGCTCGTTAAAAACCAATAAAGCCTCATGCAGTTTGCAACAAGTTTTCGAATCTGCCTGGTGATTGGGGTGACGGAGGTCATGGGCTGAGACCCCCGAGGCCTGAGTTTTTCCGGGGGTCTAACACATCTAGCTTGAAGATGGCAAGGCCTCCCCTTAAGGGGAAATCATGAGAGCCCAGACTCAGCTGTCTGCACTAGAAAAGGGTGAAATGACCTGAAGCTAAGGGAGGTTCCTAAGGGGACACAGATTAGCAGGACAGGGGCACTGTCAACACTGAGAGAAGACACCAGTGGGCAAACTTGATTCGTGGCCAAGAAACAGGAGATGACCCCTCTATACAAACAGCCTTGGTGTTGGGCTTTGTCTTTCAGGGGCACTTGAGGAGAGTATAGTTGTTACATTAGCTACTTTTCTTTTCCTTCTTCATGTGGACAGGCTCTTTACCAGGACTTTAAAACTTTCTCTGTCCCGGATACTGTGAATGCAGTTACCCAGAAATAAGGCAAATGAACTTTTAAAATGTCATTGAATTCTCACACCTAGAAAGCAATCAGCTTGCTTCTGTAGAGATTGTATTTGTGCTACCACCTCTTCCTGGGTTTCTTTCTAAATGACAAATGTTGCCTGCAGGTACTCCTGGGGTGACACTCCGAAGTCACATACCCCTTGCCGGAGCTGGTCACCAGTCTGCGTGACTCTCATCCATCCATCCATCCCCTTCTCCCTACCTTCCTGACCCTCATCTCCTGCAGTCTGCTTGCACAACCCACGGAGGGTTTACACTTAACCTAGCCAAAGGGCAGCCAGTCCTCCCTCCATGACACTGTCCCTTCTTTGACTTGTACTGTTTAGAGGCAGGAGCTGTGCCATGCACCACACAGAAACATGAGAGTGTCCCTCTCGGTACAAGCAACAAGCCAGTCACCTGTTTCTACAGTTTTTATCTCATTATCTTTTGAATCCCTGCGATCCTTCCCGGCCACCTGTCCCAACACTCACTGTGACTGCAATTGCCATAAGCCTTCATGTTTATCTCCCACCCCCCAGCCTGTTAAAATCTGATTCTGTGTAACTTTATTTCTGTTGATAAAAATCAGAGTCCTGCTGGTCTCACTGAAGCCTTGATCAGCCTCCCGTGAAACTGCCTTTTGTAAAGGAAATCACCTTTAACTGGCAGGTGGCCTCCATGGCCAGTATCTCAGGTGATCTTCAAGATATATCAGCAGGTAGATAAGGTAGTCATTGTGTGACATGAGTAGATTCAATTCTCCGATTAAGCATTGAATGAAATAGTTTAATTCTGACACTAAATCTTCTGAAATGGTTCTAATGGTAGCATAGCGTGCATTTCTGGTCCTGTGCACTACTGACTATATTCAACATAGGAAACATGTCAAGAAGAAAACTGGGCCTTCGCTTTTTTATTTTAGTTCATTCTGTATCGGAGAGTCTCTGCACAAGTCACTGCCCCCTTAGATACCAACTCTCTTGTTTTGTTCTTGTTTTATTTTATTTAATTATTATTATTTTTAAGAATCTCTCTTTTATTTGTTGTTGTTGTTTTCAAGACAGGGTTTCTTCATGTAACAGCTGTGGCTGTCCTGGAACTCCTTCTATAGACCAGGTTGGCCTCGAACTCACAGAGATCTGTCTGCCTGTGTCTCCCAAGTGCTGAGATTAAAGGCATGTGCCATCACTACCAGGCCAATAATCAATCTCTCTTTCTCTCTCTCTCTCTCTCTCTCTCTCTCTCTCTCTCTCTCTCTCTGATTTATTTATTATGCCTGCATGTATGCATGTATGTTTGCATGCCAGAAGAGGGGCACCAGATCTCATTATACATGATTGTGAGTCACCATGTGGTTGCTGGGAGCTGAACTCAGGACCTCCGGAAGAACAGCCAATGCTCTTGACCTCTGGGCCATCTCTCCAGCCCAGATACCAACTCTCTTATGCCCCAGCATCAGTTAACAGGGTCTTCCAGGTCCTTTTAATGCCCCAAGGTCAGCATGAATTTGTAATGCCAGTGTTTGCTTTACTCTCCCACTGGGCAAACAGCAGCAATGGAGGAGCACTGGCATACTCGAGCATTGGAGCAGTGGAGCACTGCAGCCTTGGCAGAGGCCACCACTGTAAGAACAACTTTTGTAAAGGAGAACACCGGCTGTGGGAACAAATTGGGGAAGTTGAATGAAACACTTTGCATACAAAATCTGTTGGAAATGTTGAGGGTCTTTACCTATTCAATTGTTTGGCTTGTGAACTAAACTAAAATTTTCAAGGAACACCATTTTCCTCAAATGAGTGACAGGAAAGTCTGGTGATTCACATTTGGTCACATAACAGACTGAGTCTCACAAGATCAGTAAAGTGCCAGGGTTGGGAAGATGACTCACTGGGTAAGGACATGTACATCCTGAGTTCAATCCCTAGGACCCACATGGCAGACAGAGAGGACTGGCTTCCAGAGAAGATTGTCCTCTGACCTCCACATCTACACTGTGGTACACTTGTGCCCAGACACATTAAATAAATAAATAAGCAAATGTAATTTTTTATTTAAAAAAAATAAAACACTCCAGAGGCTAGGGAGATGACTCAGAAACTAAGAGCACTTTCTGCTCTTTCAAAGGACCTGAGTTCCAGCACCCGTGTCAGACAGATCACAACCAACTCCCTGTGACTCCAGCTCCATGAGATCCAAACCCTTTTCCAACCTTAGAGGACACCCCCACACTGGTTGTGGCTTATAAACACACAGATTCACACATGGAATGTTCGCCCTTCCACGTTAGCAAGTCTGTTGGTATCATCTCACTGTTCAGATCTTGTTTCGGCAGCCATACTGGTGAGACTTTGTGGGTATAGTTCCCCTGTCGTTTTTAGAAGACAAAATCTCATAGCAGACTTCCTGCTCCTTGGGCTCTCACAGTCTTCTCACTCCCCCTTCCAGACGTTCTCTGGGCCTTTGGCTGCAGGAACTGTGCTTGCTGTAGAGTTATCAGTTGGGGCCGTCAAGGTAGTTAATTTATTGCTGGGTTTTTGTTATTTGTTTGGTTTTGAGATTGTATTTTAATTACATTTCTCCCTTCCTTTGCCTCCCTCCAAATTCTTCCATATAACCCTTTCTACTCTCCTTCAAATTCATGGCTTTGGGGGGTGGGGAGGACAGGGTCATGTGTTATTGCATGCTTACATGCATTTGTAGTTTTAATTGTAAACTTGACACAACCTAGAATCACCTGGGAAAACAGTCTGAAGGAAGAATTAACTAGATCAAACTGGCCTGTAAGCATGTCTGTAGGGTACTGCAGTATTGTCTTGATGTTAACTAATGGAAGACCCTGTCCAGCATGGGCAGTACCATCCCCTAAGAAAAGAAAGCTAGCTGCAGCGCAGCAAGGATAGTATAAGATGTTTCCAGTTGCTTGAGTTCCTGCCTTGACTTCCCTGAAATGAGGGACTAGAACCTGGAATTGCAAGGCAAATAAACCCTTCCTCCCTTACGTTGTCTTTTGTCTCAGTATTTGTCACAGCAACAGAAATGAAACTCAAGGGCACATACTTTTTTCAAGCATGCCATATATTGTATGCTGATTTAAAAAATAAAATTTCTAGAAGTAAAAATCATCGCTCTTATTATGGAGGACCTGATCCGGTAGCTAAGCCTCATAACAGTGACTTGCATTAAACAAACAACCCCATGTTTAAAATAGCTATAGAACTTTACTCCCCAGGAAAAATACCTCTTGGTCTATTAACCTAAAATCAGGGTTTATTTTATGAATGTCAAGTACTAGAAGCTGCATAGCAAATGTCTTAGAATGGGCTACATTCAGGTCATCCAACAACTCTTCCAGGACTGCCCTGTCCCTTGAGATTCAAGTGATTTCCATGTCATAACACTCATGTGTCTGTCTTCAGACTATATCTCCTTTAACCCATGAGTGCATTCCACAATGCTGGCCAGCCCACTTGGAAATCCTTGTTATCTCTCCAATACATAATATTGATTTTCCTTCTCTTTTGCTAGAATGTCTATTATCTGTATTGCTGATTTTTCCTTCCCTTTTTAACCACTGAGAATTCTGTCCTGATCTGCTCTCGGTCTATGTGTTCTCCCTAAATTTTATTCATTCCCCAAACCAGCTATGTCGTCAACAATGATTTCCAGCACTTATATTTCTTAGAGATACCTCAGTGCTAATCTTATAACTGCCTTCCATTACTGCAGTCACACCATATCTTCCTATAGCACCAAACAATAAGATATCATGTAGCACAAGCTGGCCTCAAACTTGCAACTGGCCTTCCTGATGAGGAAACCATGGGTCCTGCAAGAAAATCCAAAGGTTAGAATTCTGGAAAGCTACTTCTTCACTACGTAGTGCCAAATCCTCCTCAAATTCTTGATTTTTCTCTTTTCATTAAAAAAGAACTCTCTCTGTGTGTACATGTGTGGTGTCTATGTGTGTGTGTGTGTGTGTGTGTGTGTGTGTCAGGGTTTTTTTTTTTAATCAAAGTAAGGTGATGTGTAACTTCCCAAGTGTCCAGCATGAGTGTTCAAAAGCATTAGCTAGAATTATGATACTAAGTAGGTTTAAATCAAGATCCAATCCATAGTTATTTTCAAACCAAGCAAGAATGGTGCCAGCAACATTAATGGAATCTTGCCTACCTCCTGTAGTGTCCACTCAGTCACACTGAGTGCCACTTATTTCCCCCCCCCCAAAAAAAAATGCTTCTTCCTTTGGGCCAAGCAAAGGACCTGTCTGACCTTTGAGAGCACTGCTTCCTGGAGCCAGCCTGGGTCAGGCTGCTCTGCCGCTGTGGCCCCTCTTGGCTCTGTGGCTTCCCTCTGGCTGCACCTGTGCTAGGCCCGTGGGACTTGGCCCAAGAGTGAACAAAACAGTTCTCACACTGCTGTGTGTTCAGGATGGCCGCTTAGGATAGGTAGCACCAGCCCAGAGGCTGCAGTTATGGATTCTGGAGAAAACTTGGGCCGCCACACATCTGTGTTTGTTTTTCATGAGGATATGTAGAGCAACTAGATTCAGGCTGCTCTAAACCAGAAAAACTTATTTTAGTGCAGAGATGTTAGGGATAACACTTAAAATGCAGAATATGGTGGGGGTTTTGTTGCTGTTGTTTTGTGGTTTTTTTGTTTTGTTTTGTTTTTTGGTGAGAGGGGGTTGTTTTGTTTTGGAAGTCCTCCAGCTAGGAGAGATATGCTGCTCCACACTTCAACTAACGGGTTGTTCTCTTCTGCTGCTGCTAGGACACCTGAAGCCACTTTTTTCCAACTAGCTTTCATATTAACTCTTCACCTAGCATGATTTCACATTGAGAATCCAAAATCTCCCTCCCTCGGGGCTCTTCACCACTGGAGGTAGCATGTGAACGTGACTGGGGACCAACACCAGGGAGGACTGAGCAAGTCTGTTCTCAGTCTCAAAGCAGTTTGCAAGTCAGAGACTTCCTTTAATTTGCTTATAAAACAGGGACATGAGCTAGTAACAGAGACCCGCATAGCCTGCCGGGTGAAATCCCGATTTTCCAGCATCTGCAGCCTGCAGAACCGGGAGGCAGAGGGTAGGGAGGGCAGTCTGCAGACCAGAACCAGGAAGCAGAAGAGACTGAACTGGTGGTGGAGGTGATGAGGCTCCAGGCCTCCTGGACAGACTCCTCTAATGAAAGGCCCTTCTTCCTCGGGGATTATAAGAATATTCATGACCCTTGAGATCAGCAGGTGAGGCTCAGTCCTCCCTACTCATCCTTTGGGCAAACAGTCCAGAGCGCCGAGGTTGCCAAGATGAGAAAGGAACAGTGGGAGCGGGGCACTTCCCTTGCTTCTCTTGCTCCCCAGCCTTCTTTTATGTGCCGGGGTGGAGGGGAGGGCACTTGTCTCGAGGTGAATCAAGGACTGTGTCCTTCATTTCTAAAGAGCAGGCAGCGAGGCCGAGGCAGAAGTCCCGTGACATGACTTGAGACACAAAATGGTATCTTAGCATCGAAGATCCCCTTTGACGACAAGAAGAAAAGCCCCTTTCTTCCCAGCCCGGATTAGGCGAGGAAGGAATTCTCCGGAACATGTGTGCATTGTTTGGTGGAGGGCAG
This sequence comes from Cricetulus griseus, assembly GCF_003668045.3. Classification (NCBI taxonomy): domain Eukaryota; kingdom Metazoa; phylum Chordata; class Mammalia; order Rodentia; family Cricetidae; genus Cricetulus; species Cricetulus griseus. The sequence continues at coordinate 59,796,713 of NC_048597.1, read as the reverse complement.
CCAGGCCGGCCCGGGGCTTGCCTCCCAAAGTCAGCCCAAGGAAGCTTGTCCCTATGTAATTAAAAGGGAATGGAAACAGCAGGGAGTCTTGTTCCAGTGCTGCCCACCAAAGTGGGGTCCCTGGGGGATGGTGTGGCCCAGGAAATTGGCTAAATTAATGGTTATGGAGGGCTTACTGACTGTGTGGGCCCCCGGAGGCAGGGAGAGGGCAGGGCAAGGCGTCTCCTCAAAGCTCTTTTGATGAAAGAGGGCAAAGAGAAACACCCTTAGAGCAAGCAAGTCCTTGCCACCTGACTGGGCGACCAAAAATGCCCTGGGGACACAGCACCTGCAGCGAGGGGTCAGCCCCTCACCAAAAGCAGAGCTGCAAGACAGTGTGTCCAGGCCCTCATTTGTCCAGCTGATGCAGGCTGGGCCCCTCACTTTCTCCAGCTGATGTTGAGGGGGGTCACAGGTCGTGGCTGGGCCTGAGGACCCTGGAGCTTACAAAGCCGCACCAGCTACTTCCCTTGACAACAGAGTTTGTGGAAAGCAGTCTGTTGTACTTGTCAATGG